>NC_081409.1:5818645-6461978 GCF_030272615.1 Cryptomeria japonica
AAGAGGAAGAAATAGGACACATCAAAGGCATCACTGACTCCCCCAGTAAAGCGCCCTAACACAAGAGCATCTGTAGTGTCACTGAGTAAGAAACCAAAGACTGTTGTTGTTCCTAAGGTAACAAAGACATACAAGAAATCTACTCGGAGACTCATTTTGGCAAAAGAGTCCAGTGACACAGAGTCTGAAGATGCTAGCAAATTTCAAATTGTTAAGAGCAAGAAGGTAAATGTACATAGTGTTGAAAATTTTTGTGCTAATCTGAAAGAATATGGTGGATTTGGATCTTTCAGATATGTAAAATATGAATCCAAATCTGATGATGAAAAGAGACAAATAGAAGAAGCTGTCATCTGCACACTTCTAAAATTTCGATTGGCTCCATTGGAACTATCTAAGTCACTTCCAAATGAATTATATTTACATATTGACAATAGGTGGAAGTATGCAATGGACTCGAAGAAACAGATTAGAGAAAGAAGTCTGGTACATCTCTTTCTAGACATGTCGGTAGTTGAGATAAAAGAACATCTGACAACCTACAACACAAAGTTCCTTGTCAAACAAAGAGCCTTAAAACTGATGAATGGTCTATATATTGAAGTAGAAAATGAGACAAAAGAAAAGTGGCAGGAAATCTTTAAAATCAAGGATGCTAGTGAGCAAGCTACAGTTGAAATTGTTGATGTCCCCAAGCAAGACCCTGTTGACACCATACAAATTGATGAAGACATCATGGACACTAAGGCACCTGAACAAGAAATGATCGAAGGAAATGCATATGCCAAACTTGTATCCAGTGAGTCAGTTTTGGAGCAAGTTCAGCCCTATCCTCCGGTCAATCAACCTACTTCAACCGAGGCCCCTCAAGATACTGAACAAGGTGTAGAGGTTCAGAAGTCTACAGAAGGAGAAGCTACTCCTCAGGCCACTGGGGAACAAACCTCTTAGGATCCTCCTAACACTAAAAATGTTGCAACTGAGACCCCGAGCACCGAATCACCGAAGGACTTAGCAAAGGCTAAAGAAACTGACAAAAGTGTTGCCTCCACTGAGCAACCTACCGAGGACCCACAAGCCTCCCAAGCTATTGTATTGGTTCAACCAGCCAAATCTAAAGAAAAGAAGATGAAAAAGCATAGTTTCAAGGTTGATATATCGAAACCAATAGTGTTGCCCAATGTAGACATATCAAAATTAAAAGGGCAGGCACTCATTGAATTCGGTGAACTATGCAAAGCAAAGGCCGAACAGGAAAAACAAATGGCCATACAAAAGAAAAATAAAGTACTTCAGAAGGTAAAGACCACTGAGCCCAATTCTTTTTAGAATTTTTATACAAAGTTACAACAGCTCATGGCTCAACAATTGGAACTCAGGAATGAAGAGCACAAAATAAGGATGGACATTATGACTCTTCAAACCTTATTCATTCCACATTTGTCCTCCGTTCAAGAACAGATCAACCGAGCTACTTACCTATCTACTACACATGAGGGAAGCACATTAGATGGCCTAATTTCTCTATTGGCTAACATTCAAGCCCATAATTCTTTAATGGACAGTGTCAAGGATGCACTCTCTGTCGCCCTCACCGAAGCAAGGACAAAGTATAAATCCATTTTTGACCAATTGCCTCCACCAAATGGTAACTAAATTTTGATGTTTGTCACAAAGGGGGAGTGAGTATCATATCAAAGTATATAGGGGAATGTAGTATACAGGGGAGTATACCGAGCAATGAACATAGCAGTAAGCAAAGAACCAGAGCAGCACACAGAACATTGATCACCGAGCATGCAAAATCAGAGTTATGTACAATATATTGATAAGGGGAGTATATCTGAATATACTATTTCATTGACAAATGTATATATTGTCAGTTTAGTCAAAATTTTGCAAGTATATAGATTTTTGAGTTATAACTTTGAAAGTAGTTTTTGTCAAACATCTCAACTAATGTCAAAAGGGGAGATTGTTAGTACTTACTAAGATTGCCATTAGTCTTATGTTCAAAGTTATTCTATATGCTCTAGTTGGTTATCTCTACTGAAACATTTAATCGGTATGCACAATACAGTCGGTTAAAGAAGAAAGTATTCACAGAGCCCAATATACACCAAGTTGTCTACCGAGTATCATTCCATGTCTACCGAGCAGCAATAATGATATACCGAGTTGATATACATTGAGTGAAACGTTTTACCAGATTCACTGAACCTGGACATATATGGGAAACGTGTTACAAAGATCGAGGAACAAGTAACCGTTATCACATTAGAAATTGCACTTAAAGATTGTGTATGATTTTGACTTCATCTAACCAATGAAATATTTTGTATAGTTATTCATTTGAAAAATCATGTTTGTAAGATCGAAGCAATAATCAGATCACCGACATAAGAGATCTATTTATACAGCATGGATTGAGATTAGAAAAATGGCATGCAGTGAAAGAGAGAGATATAGTGGTGTATGAAGCAAGACATGTGAAAACACTAAGTGTTATGACTATTACAAAGACACAGAGGTCATTGAGAAGGATTTCAGAGAATAGTCAAAGAACAGAGTAAACATAAGGGTTTACCGAGTTACTTTATGGGTTACCGAGGTATGCTATAAGCAAGGTAATCTTATTTTGAGCACATAGAATCTACTATAACATTCCAGATGTAAAGTTGCAGATATTTGTAATGATTTATTGTAATATTTTGAAGTTGTAAGAGAAACCTTTAACAGGGTAAAAGACTCTATCTAAGTCTATAATTGTAAAGCCTCTAACCAGGTACAACATTTATAATAAGTGTTGTAAAATCCTTTAGCAAGGTAGATCTAATAGATCTTGATACTCCTAACAGGGTAAGCTATCAGAAATAGCTAAACATGTAGCTCTAACCGAGCAGTGAAGTTGTGGGTGCCATCCCCACCACAGTTTTTCTCTCTAACCAAGAGTTTTTGCGTAACCAAAATATATGTGTTATGGAGTGAATCATGTATGATTGTCACTTATTTGTTTTAGCATTATATTATGTTACCGCACTATTCAGTTTATGCTTAATAGTAAATTTATTGTTGGAGAAAAGTTTTGAAGTACTAATTCACCCCTCCCCTCTTAGTACATTAGCTTTCCATATTGGGCCTAACAAAGAGTTGTGCTCTAGAGAGGAGGAGTATTGGAGAGAAAAATCAAGGGAGCTATGGCTAAAAGAAGGGGACAAAAATACTAATTTCTTCCAGGCATCTGCAAAGATTAAGCAAGCTACATCTACTATCTTTTCTATAAATGCCTCTTCTTCGGGGGTAAAATTAACTAATGAACAAGAAATTAGGGAAGATGGTGAACTCTTCTATAAAAATCTTCTTTCTCCCTCCCTTCCTTTTGTTGTTGAGGAGTCCATTGTCAAGATATTGCTAGACTCCATCCCTTGTCTGATTTCACAACGTGATAACGATTATCTGATGTAACCTTTCTCTCTTGCTGAATTACAAGAGTTGGTAGTTTCGATGGCTCCTGACAAGTCTCCAGGCCCTGACGGTTTCACCATACTATTCTTTGAAAAGTGTCGGGACGTTTTAATCTTTGATCTTTTAATGGATTTGGAGGAGTCAAGACAAAAAGGTTTTATTCTCAAGAACTTCACTTTAACCCATCTTGCTCTTATTCTCAAATCTAATAACCCTCAACCTTTTGCAGATTTTAGGCCTATCTCCTTTTGTAATACAGTGTACAAGATTTTCACAAAAGATATATATCTTCGGTTAAAATCCTTGATACCTAAAGTAATATCTCTTCAAAAAGGAGGTTTTGTTCCTGGTAGGGAAACATTGGAAGGTGCGCTTGTGGCCCATGAAGTTTTGCACTCAATTAACTCTTCACAGTCCCCTGCTTTCATAGCTAAATTAGACATGTTGAAAGCATATGATAAAGTATGTTAGTCCTTTCTTTTGAGAGTGCTTAAAAAGTTTGGCTTTTCGCATAAGTGGTGCAAATGGATCAAAAATTGCCTCTCTAGGGCACATTTTTCAGTTATTGTTAATGGTAATCCTTCTAGTTTTTTTCGAGCCACTCAAGGAGTTCGACAAGGTGACCCACTATCACCCTTTCTCTTCATTATCATGGCAAAATATTTTAGCAGATTGGTCAATAAGTAGTTGAGTCTGGGTATTTGGAAGGGGGTATGCATCCCTAATACCTCAATTTATATCACTCACACTTTTATTTGGTTGTTCCAATATTCAAGAAGCAATGCATATTAAGAAAATGTTGGACATATATACCTCCGGATCTAGGAAGAAAATCAGTGCTCAAAAATCTAAATTATTCATATTCAATACTTCTGAAATGGTGTCTAACAACATTATCCAAACATTGGGCTTTCCAGTGCATCATCGTACTTGGGTATCCCTTTCTTTATGGGAGCAGGGAAACCTTCTTTTTGGAATTTTGTGATTGACAGATTAAAAAGAAGAATTTTTGTGTGGAAAGCTAGATGGTTATCTCTGTCAGGAAGAATCCTTCTTGTGAAAACTGTTTTGGATACAATTCCAAACTATTACATTTCAGTCCTTCAAGCCCCAAAATCTATTGTTTCTCATATCGAGAAAATTATTCAAAATTTTATTTGGAAAGGTAATCTTTCAGAAGATAAAAAGATCCTGCTTGTGTCTCTCAACAAAATGACTCCAAGCAAGGTAGGACCTATGGAAAGAGATGTCATATTTCAGGTCCTTGAGCTTCCTCTTTCATACAACATCTTACTAGGTAGGCCATGGATTCACGAAATGAAAGCAACACCATCTACGTATCATTAGTGCTTGAAGTTTCCTTATAATGGAGTTGAAGTCAGTATTCCTGCTGATACAAGCTATACCTGCAATGCATTAACAAAGAGTTTTGATGCTTTTGTTCCTCATAATAGAGTAGCCTCTATAGCTGAAAGTTTGGAATCTTTGCTAAAAGATTTAGAGAAGAAATTGAAAATCACAAACACCGGCATGGATGGCTACAAGATAGAGCCTGTACTCTCACTAATGTCTCTTCCTCCATCACCAAGACAGTTGAGAGAACCATCATAGGTTATGAAGCCACAAAATTCAACTCCAAAAGTCATTTATGATGGTCTCTTTATACAATCCTCTACTTCCCTTGTAGATGAAATAGAAGAGGATGTTGTTCTCAAATGGCTTTTCAAAGAAGATAGTGCAAAAAAAGAAATACGACATTGTGAGATTTACCCAACACAATATGGTCCAGGCTATAAGATGCTTCAACACATGGGATATTCAGGTACCAGTCCTCTAGGCAAGTGTCAAGAAGGTATTGTTGAACCTATTCAGTTACAAACTAAGTCTACAAATGTTAAAGCTGGACTCGGATACGATCCAAGAAAGTCATCAGACTAGAAACATACTTCTCACCATCAACTTAAGTGGGGGAAAAAGGTACTACCTTCAACATCACAGGATATTAATACTCAACAAACTTAGGAAGAGTGCGACGATTAACAAGAAGAATTGCCAACCTAGAGAGAGGAAGCAAATGGTAATCAAGTTTTGATTGTATAAGCTATATTACTACAGGAAGTAGAAGTCCCAGAGGATATGAGAGAAGAAGTATACAAAAACAGAGAATTGTTTGCACCACTGAACATTCCAGTCACATATAGTAGTAGACAACAAGTAGATGATTCAGAAACTGATTCAAATGAGTATGAATGGGGTCCAGACCACCTCTTAGATACATCTACTATAGAAACCCCTGAAGAATCCAGTAATATCATAGATGATGCACAAGAGATGATATGCTTAAAAATGCAAAAGGAAATAGAAGAAATCAAGCTAAAAAGACAAGAAGATTATGAACAACAACTGGAGGAAGAAAGGACACAAGAAATTTCTTCACCTACTAACTCTCCCTCTAATGAGATAGGACAAATCAGGTATGAAACTACAAAAGAAGAATTAGAAGCTATAGAAGTAGGACCAGTCATCAATCCAGAGGAAGCTGAATGGAAAAGATGACAAGGATTAACAAAACCATCAAGGTTATGTCCACAAGTGTGTCGAATACAAGTGATCAATGAATCAAATCACGAAGGAATTTGGAGCATAAAAGATGTAGGTATTGATTCTATACATACTTTTACTAAATCACTTGAAGCTGAGTCAAAAACTTCTTCTTATGACTCTGATAACTCAGACAGAAGCTCTATTTATAACGACAACTATTCAACAACATATTATGACTACTCTGTCATGAATGTTAAGATGTTGTCTGTTGACCCTGTTACTATTACACTATGGTATGTAGTCCAGTCTAAAGTAGGGGACGACGCTAGGAGTAGGTCGGTTGGGTTAGGTCCAATAAATACTAACATGAACTTCGATAATCGTATTGTAACTCTTCCTGGTCTCAAGACACATACGCAATGTAGTCTTCTAGAGCTCGATTGGTCAGTCCGAAGTCATGATGATAGTACCGTGAACTCCCTTGAACCTGTTCAAACTTTATCTTTGATACATCCTGAACTGATTGACTGTACTCTTTATAACCAACCTTTGAATATACCCACCTTCGCCAATGATTACACACTAGCCTACTATCTTAATGAAGTGGAACCAATGAACTCTTCCACCAGTGAGCAAAGCGAGAACATGATTGAAATAGACATCAAGTATCTCAGTCACAAAAATCAAAAAAAGAAAAATAAGAGATTTGATGGCAAAAATCACATTGTGGCGGTGTTAGAATCAAAAATAGTGAAAATAAAGGATGTACCTAAGGGTGAAAACCTCTTTGAGGCACCTGAAGGTGAGATACTTGATATGCTGCCAAGTCACTTCCAAGAAAGGTCTTCAATATTGATTGAACCAACTCAACCAATCAATATTGGAAGTCAAGAGACACCACATATCATTCATTTAGCTCAATCACTATCAGCAAAAGAGTTAAAGGATTTCAGCAACCTCTTTTCAGAAAAGAAGATCAACTTTGCATGGACATACTCTGATATGCCAGGACTAGATCCTGATCTCATCATGCATCATCTCTCTATTACACTAGGAGTTAAAACAGTCAAGCAAAAACTCTGTAAGATGCATCCTCATGTGGAACTACTAGTCAAGGCTGAGCTAGAAAAATTGCTAAAAGATGGATTTATCAGAGCTATAGACTATGTAGAATGGATATCAAACATAGTACCGGTATCAAAGGAAGACAAATCTATTAGAGTTTGAACAGATTTCAGAGATCTCAACAAAGCTTGTCCAATGGATGACTTTCCATTACCAAACATTGATATGATAGTTGATATGACTGCTAAGTATGAGATGTAGTCACTAATGGATGGATTCTCCAGCTATAATCAGATCAAAATAGCTCCTGACAATCAAGAAAAGAAATCTTTCACATGTGCATGGGGAACCTTTTGCTGGAATGTCATGTCATTCGGGCTAAAGAACGCATGAGCAACTTACCAAAGAGCGGTAACTACTATCTTTCATGATATGATGCATAAGAATATGGAAGATTATGTTGATGATACTTTAGTAAAGACTATGAAGAGATCCATGCATATTCAAGAGCTAGGCCCTATACTAGACAAAATGGAAAATTTCAAACTCCAGCTAAATCCAAAAAAGTGTGCAATTGGAGTGACATCTGGTAAATTGCTTGGTTACATAATTTCAAAGAAAGGAAATGAGGTTGACCCTAAAAAGGTCCAAGCTATAATGGAAATGCCTCTGCCCAAGAATATCAGTCAAATGAGAAGTTTACAAGGACGTCTTCAATCAATAGGGTGCTTTATATCTCAGCTAGTAGACAAAGCTCAACCCTTCACAATAGTATTAAGGAAAAGAGTTCAATACAACTGGGATAAAGATTGTGAACAACATCTAAAACAAATCAAAGATTATCTTTCTAATCCACCCATATTGATACCACCAATTCAAGGTAAACCATTGATTCTATACATATCAACTACAGATACTTCACTGGGGGCACTTCTGGCACAACAGGATGAGAATAAAAAGGAAAGAGCCATATATTATATCAGTAGAACATTGGTGTCTTATGAAATGAACTATACAATCATAGAAAAGGCTTCTTTGGCATTAGTCTTTGCATCGCAGAAATTAAGACACTACATGTTAGCACACTCTATTAAGATGGTGGCTAAGATTGATCCACTCAAATATCTTCTCAGTAAAGCAACGCTTACAATAAGACTGGCTAAATGGGTCATGGTTCTTACAGAATTTGATATTGAATATGTGGAATGTAAATCCATCAAAGGATAGGTTATTGCAGACCAACTTGTTGATGCTCCACTTGAAGACAATCAACCTCTGCATATAGAATTTCTAGATGAATCAATCATTCACCTTACTCAACAATCATGGAAGATGTTCTTTGATGGGTCTTTCACTCAACATGGTTCTGGTGCCAAAATACGTTTTATTACTCCTCAAAAATACTCAATCCCAAAATCTTACAAGACTCTCTTCCCTTGCACAAACAAAATTGTAGAATATGAAGCTTTGGTAAATGGGATCAAGCTAGCCATCAAGTGGAAGATTGTTGAATTACACATCTATGGAGATTGTCAACTCATTATCAACCAAATCAATGATCTATATCAGAAAAGAGATGAGTATCTGATGCCTTATAAGAGAATGATGGATGATCTCAAGAAATACTTTACCTTTGTATCATTTCAATAGACCCCTAGATCAACAAGTAGAGCAACGGATGCAATGGCCACCTTGGCGTCTATACCACAGCTACATGAATCTAATTTTTGCTTTGAATTCCTAGTGGAAGAGTTACATTATCCTGCCTATGACTCTCCTAAGTCCCAGATGGTCTGTTCTATTATTGGACATGACTCATCTCGCTATAGCCACATTTACTCTTACCTGTGTGACCAAGTTGTCCCTACTAATCTTTCCTGAAATGAAAAAAGGAACCTAATTTGAAATGCGTCACGGTACGTCATCATTGCTAACAACCTATTTAGGTGAGGTTTAGATAGTACTTTCCTTAGATGCCTAGAAACTGAGGAGTCCCAACGCGCATTATCCGATGTTCATGAGGGTGTTTGTGGATCCCATTCGAACGGTCTAACTTTAGCACAAAAACTACTAAGGGTTGGCTACTACTGGCCAGACATGGAGAAAGAAGCTATAAAATTTGCTAAAACCTATGAAAAGTGTCAGCTACATGGGAACCTTATATGCGCTCCAGCAAGGGATCTCATACCCTTTGTTACACATTGGCCCTTTCAACAGTGGGCGTTTGATCTAATTGGTCAAATATATCCTGCATCATCTAACAAACACAAGTTTATTATAATTGCCACTAAGTACTTCACTAAGTGGGTAGAAGCGGTTCTGCTCATCAAAGAAACCGGTAAACAAGTAGCTCTGTTCATCCTTAATTATATCATCTGCTAGTATGGTATACCTTCATCCATTATAACTGCCATTGAGTACTTCACTAAGTGGGTAGAAGTGGTTTTGTTCATCAAAGAAACCGATAAACAAGTAGCTCTGTTCATCCTTAATTATATCATCTACAAGTATGGTATACCTTCATCCATTATAACTGACAATGGAGGATAGTTCAAGAACAAAGATTTAAATGAACTGTTAAAAATTCAAAATAAAACAACACTGGTCATTTGTGTACTACCCTCAAGGTAATGGACAAGCCGAAGTATCTAACAAGAATCTGTTGACTATCTTACATAGAACAATAAATAAATCTGGAAAAGATTGGCATCTGCAGCTCAATCCCGCCCTATGGGCTTATAGATCCAATATTAGAACACCTACTGGGGCTACACCTTTTTCTTTGGTGTATGGGTCCGAAGCAGTATTACCTATTGAGGTGGAAATACCGTCTTTAAGAGTTTCTTTGCAAGGTCTTGTTACTGATGAAGACTACATAATAGCTAGATAGTAAGAACTTGAATTGTTGGATGAACGTCGGCAAGTGGTGTTTGATCATCTAAGAGCATATCAAAAGAGAATGTCTAGAGGTTATAACAAAAAGGTTCGACAATGAGAATTTCAGGTTAGTGACCTTGTTCTAAGAGAAAATCTGAAGAATCAACAGTTTCGAGACAACAAAGGGAAGTTTGAACCCAACTGGTTGGGTCCCTACATCGTTACTGCAGTCTTTGGCTCTGGTGCCTATCAACTCTCAATATCGAAAGGAGAACAGCTCTATGAACCGATCAACACCATCCACTTGAAGAAATTCTTCACCTAAATATTCTCTTCTCTAGCAGCCTATACAGCTAAAAAGTCCTGAAGAAATCCTAAAAATCAGAAAAAAGTCTTGAAGAAATCCTAAAAATCAGAAAAAGTCCTGAAGAAAATCCTAAAAATTAGAATTTCATCTTGAAGAAATCCTAAAAATCAGAAAAAGTCCTAAAGAAATCCTAAAAATAAAAAAAAGTCATGAAGAAATGCAAAAAAAAAATTAAAAAAAGGAAAAAGAGAGAAAATGAGTTGGTGAAAACCTGGTAAACAGGCACCTTGGTTAAAAAAAAAAAAAGAATCTCTGCCAAGCAAGTGAAAACCTGGCAAACAGACACCTCTTGTACTCAAGCGCTCCATCTATCAACGCAACATTGGCATTCCCGCTTTCATGCATCTTTGCTTTCGCTTGTACAAATTTCAATCACTTTTGTGACATCTTGGTTCCTTGGAACCCTCATGGCTTGAAACTAATCAATGTCCTAGTCTTAGGGTAATCGACAAAGCACATTACATGTCCTAAGCAGTATCAACCAAGTCATCATTTTGACAGTGAAACCTGGTCATCCACTCCGAGTCAGTCACCTATCTCCTGACTACTAAAGAGTTTTATCACTGAGTACACAAGCAAAACAACATTACTGAAAACAATCACTAAATAGTTTGAGATATGCATGAAATTTTCTTTGTGTGTTGTCTTTTACATTGGTTTTCGATTGTTATCCCTCTGAGTAACTCGAGGAAGTCTATCTTGACTAAGAGGAGTAAGGATTGGGAGCACATTATTTTCTTTGTTTTCTGCTTGTAGGAATGATTCTGATGATCTGGAAACATCTAATTAGTTGGGTGTCTATGATAAGAGCCTTCACATCAAGGTGAAATCACCACACATACCTCGACTCCACTTATTTGAATGCTACAGGGAGGTTCCCATCATTTCTTTGTCTGTTTTGAGGGAATTTCTTTATCTTGCAATCCAAGTCCCTGCAAAATCTATCCAAGGATATGAACAAAAAAAGGGTCATTGCAGACAAGATAATTAATGTTGCACATGAAAAGAAATGAACTCTATTCTTCCTGTTGTGTTTGTAAAATGCTTAATGATGAAAATTAAGCATTCTAAATCTAGTGACTAGGTTTAGGTTGCATTGCATTTTGCATCTCATTTTGCATTTCATTCTGCTTTTTGTGAATTTAGAGTAATTTCGGTATGGTAACAATGATCTCTTTATCTTCTGAATGAGAGTTGGAAGCATCATCATTTCTTAGCTAAGTGGTCTCTTCTTCATCATTTCTCCAATCGAGTACTTGTGTATTGAGATGTTTAGCTGCATACATAAGCATTTTATATAGATTCATAAATTCATTATCACTCATTTACATTTATCTTATTGCATTGAAAAATAAAAAAATTCGCACTACTTGTTGCTCATTCTCATCATTCATTTGCATCATCATTTATTTGCATGAAAAAGAAACAAAAATAAACATCCATATTCATTTGCATTACATCCATACTGAAAAGATATGCATACATATAGAATAAAGCATATAGAAAAGCATTTCATAAATCGATTGACACAAGTACAATGAAGTAAAATCAAGATCTCGTATATATATAATGATCAAGTCTTAGGGTACAAAATAATGTCAACTGACATATACAAACTCCCATCAGAGCAAGAATCGTAAGGGCTACAAAAAATGGATGTGTCTACAACAAAAAAATCTCAGAGCTACAAAAGAAAAATCTAGCTCTCTGCCTCTCCCTCATTGCCAGGTGGTGGAGGAGGTGGAGCCTGCTGATCCAGATCCTACCTAGGTGCCCGAGCTCCATCTGATCGAGCCATATACTGAGAGTACGGTACAACCTACTACACTACTGGAACTGCTACGTTGTAAGTCGCAACATAATAGGTTGTTCGACTCGTCTGATGTAGAACCTCCTGCTGAAGAGCATCTCACTTTGCCCTCATCACTGCGACCTAACGATCTCTCTCTGCTCTAAGGTCCACCAGCTATTAGTCTCACTTGGCCAGCTGTGTCTGTGCCACTGTCAACTGTGACTACAAACCTACTAGGCATGCTCTCATCGATCGTGCTTCGTCAGCTCCCTGATCCCTCGTAGGCTCTCCACCTCCATCACCTCCACCATCACCTCCTCCGGCTCCCCCCTGCTCCTCCCTCCTCTGTCGAACATGTCTTGAAGATGCTCCCTCCTCCTCTCCACCACCCTCCACTACCCTCACTCCGCTCAGCCTCACCCTAACATCCCTTAGTGATCCACCCTCTCCTCTTTGCTACTGCCTACCACCAACTGGTACCCTGTTGCTGCTAGCACCAGGATTGTCACTTGTCCGCCTCAGAGCCTCGGCTCTCTATCTTTGCCTCTGTCCCTGTCCATGTGCCTGCACAAGGGCATCATCCTCTACCTCCTCTATGTGAGGTGCCTGCTCTGCTGGATCAATAAATCTTGGGAAAGGGTTCTCTTGAAACCAATCCCTATACTAGGGCAATACCCCTACATCTGCAATATCATCCAGGTAATCCCATCTCAGCCACTGTAACCCAGTCAACTCTTGCATGCCCAAGGTTTATGATAGCCTTGGTCCCCATCCCTGCCTCTCCTCATCTGCATAATGCTTGTATGCAGTAAACTCCTACGAGATCCCCTGAGGTCTGCCATACTGCCTCATCACTCAAGTAACAACAAAACGCTCAACCACTGGCGCTGATCTACCGATAAGAGGTCGAGTCATAAATAGGTCTCTGCGCACAACTCTCCAATCATCCCAAGGCTCCAGACCCCTATAAGGTCTCCATATGACAACTATAAGATCTTCCAGTTGTCGTCTCCAATAATCTGTCTTGCCCAGATGGGGTTGCGTCACGTATCCACAATATCTGTAAACAATAGGTTGTTGTGGATCTTTGGCCTCATCGACAATCGGTCTGCATACTCGGAGATGCTCCCAGGCCCATACCTGTAAAATCAACACCCCGATAGATGATCTCATGCATCTCATGATACATGTGTACCAGTACACATGAACCCCATCCTAATCTCTGGGGGTTCTCAACAAGTCTCTCCAACATCCTGCCCCACCACATAAAAACCCCTGTTGTCCCCTGTCTAGCAAAAGAAAACAACCGATGAAACCTGCGAAGATGCAAGTCAGTGGAAAGTCCTCACTATATCTGGTCATCATCTCATCCCAATTGATAGACCATGTCAGAATGTCCGCATCATGAAATACCTGCCTTGGGGCTAGAAGGCCAAGACGTTGTGCTGAATTGTAATCTACCTTATCCACAATAAAAGGGATACAGAGAATCCTGTATACATCCTTGGGAGTGATGGTCATCTCCCCAACTGGCAAATGAAATGTATTATGCTCTTAATGAAACCTCTCAACTAATGCAATGAGCATATTGTGATTCACACGGATATCAGGCAACCCGAGAAGATGAGTCAATCCACATGCATCAATATGTGCCCAGTCTATATCTGATAACTGACGAACTAATGTCATTGTAGGTGGATATACACATATGAATAATACAAGGGGCAATCGAACCTACAAAAAAATAAATCAAACAATGGCGCATCAGGAAATATTTCAAATTAGCCTATAAAGGAAGCAAAACATCATGCAAATCTAACTACATCAACTGCACAATCAAAATTTCAAGTTTACACCTTAAAAAATGCTCATTGTTTTTCAAACAACAAAACATCACAAAGGTAGCAACTCGTAGGAGTCGAGAATTGGTCTCATACGACAAAACAGTCTGATACGACATAGGACTAGCCCTAAAATGACAAAATGGGCTCTTTTGAAGGTTCTCGTACAACAGAAGGGTGTATGCAGAACGACAAAACTAGTGACTTTAAATGATAAAACAAACTTGATCAGTTTGTTGTAGGAGACAAGATCCTACCACGCACGACAAAACGACAAAACCCTACTTTAACATGCCAAAAAAATGAAAAATTCAACAAAAAATTTCAATTTTGAAATGATTAAAATGCATAAGATCGATCACTTACTTTTGGCTCATAGTTTCGCAGTTGATTATATCATCTCTGGCGCTCGAATCGATGCTCATGTGTGGGAACCACCATTTTTCTTCACAGAAGGCTCTTTGAATTTTCAAACTTGGGAGGTTAAAATGAATTGAAAATGACACCTTTACCCCATATATAGCCAAAACCCTAATTTTTCAACTTGCTCCGATGGACATGAAAATTGTACCTTTAGCTAATTTGACCGTCCTGATTCCATTTTCGGGATCAAAATCGAAATCCAAGACCATTTTTTTAGTCAAATTCCAAAATTTTGACCACTTAGCACTTTTCATTAAAAGCTCATTCTTTCTTCAATTCACGCTCAATTTCTAACGAATCAGCGCTAAATCTCAATTTATTCTACAAATCAATTTCACACTCAATTTCTCATCAAGCAACACCAAATTTTCAAAAATTCCTCTGAATCACTTTTGTGCTCAAATCATTATCTTTGCTAAAGCAATTGCTTATAATCGTGTACCCTCACTATCTTTCGATTTCTCTCTTGAGGGGGCATACTCATGACCTTATGACCTCACATCTTCAATGTTGAGAAAATTTTCAAATCTTCATCAAAAGTCGAGCAAAAATATTTTCAACTAAAGAAAATCAAATTCTTATCGTTAAGGGGCATCTCAGCTTCATCGCTTCATATCAAGTTGAGATCTCTTGATCATCTGAATCAAATCAATCGCTGGGGGCATATCAGTTTCATCGCTTCATATCAAGCTGATATTCGTCTTCTCTGAATGTTAATCAGTTTCATCGCTTTTCATCAAGTTGATTATTCGTTTAAACTCAATCAAGGGTTTAAAGAGTATCTTCGATCACACACTCTATCTAAGCAGGTGTCTAGTATCATCGCATCGAATCAAGCTGGACAGTTTATCTTCGCTCATCGTATCTTGATCCATCAAGTTCAAGATCGGTTCTATCTTCGCTCATTGTGTCTAGTTCAATCAAGTTCTAGATCAGTAAGATCCGCTTCTTGATCAATCAAGTTCAAGTTCAGTATCTTTGCTCTCTATCATTCCTAGTTCAATCAAGTTCGGGATCGATATCACTTTAATCAGCTCTATTCAGCTTCATCGCTTCAAATCAAGCTAAACACCTCATTTTTCATTCGGTTCGAGATCAATCAAATTCAGAACTGGTATCTCCTAGACATCAAATTTTCTTTGAACCAGCGCGCTGCTCGCACATTAATTCAAAGAGGGGCAAATGTAATACCCTAAAAAATGGTCATCTAAACCATGAGCCCCTAATCTCGACAATGTCACCAAGGTCCTAACCAAAGGCAATTAAATCAATCTTGAGCACACAAGTAATTTCTAAAATCATCAAATGTCACATGGCAAATTAATCAACCAATATTAATTAAATATTTATTTAATTAATTGATCATTCCAAGTAAATCATTTTAAACAATTATCATATTTATTTTATTGAATATCCTAGCATATTTAATTAAATAAATCATTTTGCCATTAAATCATCAAAAAAGGAATTAATTTAAAAAAAAAGAATTAAAAATTGAGAAAAAAAATCAATTTGAGATAATCTTGAAAGACAAATTAAAAATTGATAAATAATCTGAAAGAAAGCAATTAAAACAATTAAATATTAAAATTGAATGAAATAGAGAATAAATCAGTTTTTTCTTGATTTTATCTTAATTTTAGTTCAATTTCCTTTAAAACTGAGAAAAGCATCCAATCACATCAATTCACTTGGATTGTGCTTCCTTTTGAAAAATCTTGACCGCTCATCATCATTTGATCTCAGCTATTGGTTTCTTTCTGAATTTTCTATAAATTTAGACCCTCATTTCTCATTCAAAGATCCTGGAGAATATATTGTTATTATGTTATTTTTGCTCTAGTTTCATTGAGAATTTGCATTGAGATATTGCATATTAGTTATTTCATATTTCTTAAATCATTTAGCTAGCTTAAATATTCATATATTGCTTAAATCATGTTAGATTAATCTTGCATATCTAGCTTAAATCTTGCATCCATTTAGCTCATATTCATGCTCATATAGATTAAAAATCCTTCGTTTAGGTGTTGTCTAGTCACTGGATAGCTTAGCAATCTGAGAGCAATCTAAACTCGCATCTACTAGAAGGCAATAAGCCGACTTGCAATGGGTTTCATTTTATCACTTTTGATTAACTAACCCATGCGGTTTATTGAAGTGTTGTGTATTCCAGATACAGTTACAAATCCACTTTTCACACACACACACACACCTACAATACAAATGGATGATCTACGCTAAGGAAATAATATCAAAAGAGTTGAGGAGAACATTACTAGCTTAATAGAGGAGATGAAAAACCATAACCCCGAAGCAAGGTGCAATGGAATACCCTACTAGATTTAGAGGTCCAAATCCTCACAAAGATGCTAAAATATTGTAATAAATGTTCACATAGAAATCTTGGAAAATGAAATAATGTTGACGTATATTGAATGTTGCAAGAGATTGTTGTAAATTACCAAGATATTCAAGATATTTCAAATAACTAGAGGTTAAGGAAAGAAAAAATAGTAGAAAAATCCAACTATATTAAAAAATACAACTTAGAGGGAAAAAAGTATGGTCAAGGGTCTTAGGAGTTGTTCAAGCACATGAGAAAAGTGCTAAAAAAAACTCAAACATGCAAAGGAGGTGGTATAAACATTCAAAAATTGTCACTTAATAACTATCAATTTTGGACTAGTGCATCATATTCATTTACAAGTGAATTTAGCCCTTGAACTCATTAACCACCTTAAGTTAGTAAGGGCAAGAAAACACTTAAATAAAATTCTATATAAATAAACATAAGAGACAAAACATAAACACATGTTTTGCACCATCGGTAAAGAAAGGCTAAGAAAAATTGCTAAAATGAGCTTAAAAACATGTTAAGGGGATGGACATCAAAGTGAGCATAAAACATATCATAAATTGTAAAGGTATGCAATTTTCTATGTTACACCTTGTTCACATATGAAATAACATTTGGTTAAAACTTATTGTACAAGTTATATTTAGTTCACCAATTGAATTTGTTTGTTACATTTCATTGTTAATTGCCTTGTGCTTGTGTTTGTGAAATGACCTTTGATTTTTGTTATGCTTGCACTTTATTGATGTGTCACAACTTTTGTTTGTCACGATCTTTTCCTAGGGAATCTTAAATTTGTTGGCATTCCACCTTTAAATGCTAAATTGAATATTTGTTGGAATTTAAATACGAAATTTTGTATTTTGAAAATTGCATGCACTTTCAATTAATTATATCCAATCATGGATTTAAAATATAAATTAGGTTGGAATGATGTTAGCATATAAACTTCTTTATCAAAATTATATTAATTGAATGACTACTCAAATTATATATTTGAAATTAGAATAAATAACTTTTAATTTCAGAGATTTCAAAGTATGTATTTTTAGATGTGTGGTCTAAATATGAATGACTGAAATTGACATATTAGATGGATCACACATTAAGATCTTGTTGTTCCTCGAATAAGTTGTGTACAATTTTATAACATTTGGATCACAATCTGTAACCCATCACATTTTGACTCCTGCAACTTTCTATCATCCTATTGATGATGGATCATGGAGTGTGATCTAAAACATTACACAAAAAAATGCACACGATTTAATCTAGAAACAATTAGATCTACTGAAATATTATGAATTACATATTTATGACTTGAAATTACGATCAATACCTAACTACACTATTTACATTAATTGTACAATATATATATATATATATATATATATATATATATATATTAAACTAGATTTGAAAAAAAAAAAATCATATTACTTTTCTTTCACAAGAAAACCATGAAAGTGACCTGATTCGATATGAACATGACATTGTAGACTTGACAATTCTGATATAATTTTAGGAAAAAGGCAGTTCATCTTTAAAAGTGGGCAGCCATTCCATTCCATTAACGTGATAAGACAAGTTCCGGATACTCTTGCTTGTCTAAATCATGAAAAGCAGGCAATTATTCAAATGTGAAGGAACGATGCAAAAATAATGAAGTACATGCATGAAATGAATGAAGACTGCAATTTCAATTTTTTACCAGTCAAGAATCCTAGTCAAACGCCATAATAATTATGATGGTGATCACACACAGTGCTTTGAAAATAAATCATATTCATGTGGATCCCAATGCCTTTTTTGGATCAGAGGATAACCTTGAAAACTGCTGCATCTCTTTTCACATTAAAAGAGAATACAAATGGAAGAAAAAATCAGATCAAAATGAAAAAGAAAAAATATATAGAGAAGTGTGCCTCCGCCATGGATGGATGGATCATGGAATAATTATGAGAACTTTTTATATTTAAATGTTTTTGATGTTGAAAGACTTGCTTTTAGGTATTGCAGGTACAAACAAAACCTGATAACTATGATAAATGCATAAAACCCATGTTAACAGTTCAATCACAGTGTCTGAGTACAATTCTGAGCAATTGTACTTGGTTGATATAACAGAAATAATAATAATAATAATAATACTGTTAGCAGAAATGGGTACTTATGATTTGAAATTTCCAAAGGTGATATGACAGATATAATGGTGAAATGGGTTTCCGTGTAGAATTGTGTGAGAATCAATCTGTCAATGCGTGTGAAGAGTGTAGGAGGAAGCAACCAATAGGATAAGGTTCTCCCTGCTTTTTTTCTTTCTTTGTAGCAGTCTTTTCATGGCAGCCTTTTCAGTTTTTTCCTCACGCTGCCCTTTTGTACCCTATAACGGTTTCCTTACAATGGAGGGTAATTACCTGCCTCATTTTTCTAATTGCTTTCTAATTAATTCAAAGGACAAGTGCATTCACGTTTCGGTGCAAATAAGACTGGTAATGAAAAGAAGCTATATTTTTATCTTTCTCCCTCTGGTCCCAGTCAGAATACCAGCCTACAACAATCGATTTATTCTAAACTTATTTAGCGTGTCTATAATATTTAGCTGCTTATTGTGTAGATTTTTTTACATTAACGTTTCGGATCACACTTTGTGATCCATCATCAAGATGATAGAGAGTGCTCTGAAACATTGGTGCAAAATAAATCATACAATTGAATCTAGAAGCAGCTAAATGATATAGTTATGCTTTAATAATTAATAATACGAAGGATTATTAAAAAATTGATGTAATAATATTTATCGATTGATGAGTTAAAGGGACTCTATAGCGAATGGTTTGTAATGTGTAACATTTGTTGAAGGTTTTGTATATGGCTTGCAAATAGGGTAGCAAGCTAAGTGGGTTTGGTCTTGGATGAAACTCCATTGTTAAGCACACTTGAACTAGAGTAGTATTTAGATGGGTCTCAATGCTCACCCTTATGGGCTTCATCGTGATGTAATGGGTGCTAAGTGGATCACTCAATCTCATGAGAGATGAGTTATGTGAATTACTATTCATGAAATATGGTTCAACAAGTTTGACTCAAAACTATATAATTGAATCTTAATAGAAATTTCATAAATATCTTTACGTGTTTGGTTGATTATTATAATTTTTTTTGGTAATTTTAAAAGATATTGTATTTGAAAAAAATTCACCACAATGTACTAAAGATTAATTGTTAGTGCAAACAATGTTATATACAACCAAGATAGAGATAGCCCAAGCTACGCCCCATCTAAAATTAGATTTCTCCACATGTTGCCACCACCTAAACACATTGCCAAGATCACATCTAGTATTATCAATGTCATCTACCATAAGTATCTTCCTAATTTTTTGGCTCCTCATCAAGAGGTTTGGTTACTGAAGTTTTTAGTCAAGCTTTTGAAACATAAAGGCAAGGGAGATTCACCTTCCCATATCAAGGCATGTGTTACTATCATGGGGAGATCTCCCTTAAGACATTGGTGTGACCAAATGTTTCTCTAAGTTATTAGACAAATGATGTCTATTGATATTAGTAGCTCAAATTGGGCTCCCTCCATTCAATCAAGCAATTATCAACCTGTTCATTAAACATTTCCAAACACATCAATTGATCAATATTGCCATTAGGGACATATTAAAAAAAGACAAAGAAAGGGAAATGCATTCACATACTAAGTTTAACAATAGTGTAGCATCGTAAATGGTAACCTATACAATTCACACCTCATGTTTGTGCTCCTACCTTGGTGTGTCCTCTCTCCATTCCCCCTAGGCATGTTTTGACCCCTTTTACTCTGAAATTGATATCACTTGCATACATGGCTGAGTGGACCCCATCCCAACATTATGTCCCTTGTGTTTAATCACTTCTTGTCCTACTTTTGGAGGACAAGGGCACTGTAGCATCCCTGTCTGGACCAAGGTTCCTTGTGATAACTTAATGATGAACGAATAGTACCAAACCGGTACTGAGAGGGGGGGTGGGGGGGGGGGTGAATCAATACATGCAAAAACTCAACCTTAAACCGGTTTGTCAACTAACACTTATGCACTGACAAACAAACAGTAGCACCGGTCCTTCAACAGAGTTCAACCGGCAAAACACAGTGTAACTAAGACAAGCAAAGACCGGTTGACACTTATCTTCTCATATAATCTAATTCTTCATTCCCATTTCACTCTAATGCATGAATAGACAATCTACCATCAAAGATGTACATATTACAACAAGATCAACATGCATCACCATTTAATCAGAAAACAATCATAACATCACATGAAGAAAACATCACACATGACACACATATTTTTCACGTGGAAACCCAACTGGGAAAAACCACGATGGGGATGAATACCCACAAGCTTGTTTTTGAACTCTTTGGAAGTCCGCTCTGTTAGGAGCCTTGTTCAGTTAAAGACAGATACAATAGGTTCTGTTAGGAACTGATCCTATTAGGGATCACCCGATTAAGGGTTAAACCCTGTTAAGGGTACCTTGTTAGAGGATTTCAAGAACTCAATAGCTAAAGGATATCAATGACTCAATAGCTTCGAGTTACCCTGTTAGAGGATTTTCAACAAGCCGGTTAAGGCTACCCTGTTAGGGGATTTCATAACTGTTGAAGTAGTTAAAGATCAACAGGTATATCAATGACCTGATAATAGCACTCAATGCCAATGCAAATCCGCTTAAGCTCCTCTTCACCTTCTGCACTTACACTCTTCAGATATGACTTCTCTCCTCTGGTCTAGCAAGAATCACGTATCTCTTCTCTTAGATACACACACAATTTTTGCCAACAACCTCTGAAAGAATCACAACATCAACCTTATAGGACAACAAACAGGTCAGTAGCATAAACCCTAAACCCTACACCTGTTAGGTTAAGGAATTCAAACTGTTCAATCCTGACCATTGATCATACTGTATTGAATGCAACAGTCTTGATCCAATCTCAAGACATTCTCCATCGTTCGTTTTCCACTGAATTCATGGCGGCTGATAACCTATCACATGTTATCACCATTTACAAACTTCACACATTCCCGAGGTAGATAGGAAAGCTCTTCTTTATGCAAGATCCTTCATGCACACAAGGCTTACATGGCAACACTATCTATTCTTTGATATCATGCTAACTTCATCACATAAAGATCACCGATTGAGTCACACAGGCTTGAGATACTCCAACCAGAAATCCTGAAGTGGAAACTACCTACCAACCGGTAGTCATACAATGCTTCCATGTGCCGGTTCCCATGACTACATGCCGGTTCACCTTGACATGCCGATTCACCTAGAGCAAATTTACCGCTTTACTTTGGCATATATACCGGTTCTCACATATGTCGGTTCTCTCTTCATATCACATATTGACATCAATGCCAACATACAATATCATTATGTCCCCATGTCGGTTCACATAATGCCAACAATCTCCCCCTTTGGCATTGATGGCAATATACAAAGATATCTTTCTGCAAACTCATCTTCTCCCCAATTTCTGCAGATATCTTCTTCGCTACACTTCTTCTCCTCCTTTGACAACAATGCCAAAGTGAAGGCACAAACATCCCTGTTCCATTATGCTACTCCCCCTGAGGAGTAGCATCCTTCAACACATCAATCAAAAAAAAAAATTGACTATGCAATACCTGACTGATGTGGAACAAATACTTTTAATTTACCTCCTGAAGGGGCAGTACCCCCAATTCACCTCTTAAATACACAAATGTAGTCTTTGAGAGAGGCTTGGTGAATATGTCTGCTAACTGCTCCTTACTGGAAACATGTTCCAGTGCAATCTCTTTATTCTGAACTTTTTCCCTCAAAAAATGATACTTATGCTCAAAATGCTTGGTTCTAGAATGTAAAACCGGATTCTTTGAAATATTGATAGCACTTGTGTTATCACAGAATATACTTACCGGTTCAGATACAGGGATTTTGAAGCCATCTAATACATGCTTCATCCAGATTGTTTGAGTGCAGTTCACGAAAGCTGCAACATACTCCGCTTTTGCTATAGACTGAGAGATACATCTCTTCTTCTTACTCATCCATGAGACCAGTCTACCACCGAGAAAGAATGCACCACCAGTTGTGCTTTACATTACCTGCCCAATCAGCATCTGTGAATACTTTCAGGTTGAAATCATTGTTGTATGGGTACCACAATCCATAGTCAACTGTTCCCTTCAGATACCTAAGAATCCGCTTGACTGCAACCAAGTGGGATTCTCTTGGACTTTTCTAGAACCTTGCAATAATGCCAACTGCATGTGTAATATCTGGTATACTATGCACTACATAATGCAACTTACCAATCATTGATCGATATTCCTTCTCATCAACCAATGCGGAATCATCCTCTTTTGATAATTTGCAACCGGTCACTATCGGTGTACCAACCGGTTTGCTATCTTCCATGTCAAAGGTCTTCAACACCTCTTTGACATATTTGGACTGAGTGATAAAGATTCCATGTTTCATCTATTGGATCTGCAGTCCAATGAAGAACTTAATCTCCCCTATGAGTGACATCTCAAACTCTTCCTTCATCTCATTAGCAAACTCATGACTCATCTTGTCATCTCCACCAAAGATAATGTCATCAACAAAAACTTCACATATTAGGATCTGATCTCCTTCATATTTCAAGTAGATATTGCTATCTTCACTTGTTCTCTCAAATCCAATCTTCACAAGATGAGAATGTAGACATTCATACCATGCTCTAGGTGCCTGCTTTAGACCATATAAGGCTTTATGTAGCCTGCACACCATATCATTGTCTTCAGATAGGGAAAACCCATCTGGTTGCTCTATATACACCTCCTCTTCAAGTACACCATTTAGGAATGCATATTTTACATCCATTTGATATACCTTGAATCCTTTAAAAGCTGCATATGCAAGAAGCATACGAACTCCTTCCAATCTGGCTATAGGAGCAAAGGTTTCTCCATAGTCTTCTCCTTCTTCTTGAGTATATCCTTTGCACACCAATCTAGCTTTGTTCCTGATCACTGTGCCATCCTCATTCAGCTTGTTTCTGAACACCCATTTGGTGCCAATGACATTTTTATGTTCCGATCTGGGTACCAAGGACCATGTACCATTTTTCTCTATCTGGTCAAGTTCCTCTTCTATTGCCTTGATCCAGTCTTCATCTTTATGAGCCTCTTTGAATGACTTAGGCTCAAATTTAGAGATCAAACATGAGTTTTCTCTGATCTTTCTTCTTGTAAGGATTCCTGCATCCTTATCTCCTATGATCTGCTTAGGATCATGATTTAGCTTGACATATCGAGGAATAGTCTTGATTGGTTCTTCTTGCTTTTCCTCTTCATCCTCATCTTCATCAGTATCAACATTCACTGGTTCAGGAACACTGTTACTGGTACTTGGTTGACTGACAACCGGTTCCCAGAAGGTTGCAACCGGTTTATTTACAACTTGCTCATTGCCTATTTCCTCTGGTTTCTCAGAGGTTTCATCAACTCTCACATTGATACTTTCCATAATTCTTTGAGTCCTATTGTTGAAAAACTTGAGAGCTTTACTCTTGGTGGAATATCCTAAGAATATTCTCTCATCACATTTAGCTTCAAACTTTCCCTGATGTTCACTCCTCTTGATGTAACATTTGCTACCAAATACCCTAAAGTATCTAACCACAGGTGTCTTACCAGTCCAATACTCATAAGGAGTTTTATCCTTACCTTTCTTGATGAGTACCCGGTTCATTGTGTAGACTGCAGTGCTTACCGCTTCTCTCCAAAAGGTGTGAGCTACTTTTCCTTGAATCAACATGGTTCTAGCTGCTTCAACCACAGTCTGGTTATTCCTCTCTGCTAGACCATTCTGTTGTGGATTTTGGGGGGCAGACAGTTGCCTCTTGATGCCAAATTCTTCACAATACTTGTTGAATTCACCGGAAGTGAATTCCCCTCCTTGATCAGTTCTGAGACACTTGATCCTTTTACCGCTTTCCTTCTCCACTAGTGCTATGAAAGATTTGAACTTCACAAAGGCTTCAGACTTGTCTTTCAAGAATGTGACCCACATCATTCTTGAGTAGTCATCAGTGAGAATCATGAAGTACCTATCACCCTGCACACTTCTAGTTTTCATAGGATTACACAAATCAGTATGCACAAGATCAAGCAAGTTGTCAATAGTGAAAGATTTACCTTTAAAGGTTGAGGAAGACATTTTCCCCAATTGACACTCTTTGCACAAGGTATTATCCAGTTTGCTTAGCACCGACAACCCTCTAACTGCCTTGATCTTACTAGCCTTCACAATGTTATCAAAGTTTACATGGTAGAGTCTCCTATGCCATATCCTGCTATCATCAAACTTAGTCATAAGACATGTACTTATATTTGCATTCAGATGAAATAGGTTACCTTTGGTCTACATGCCGGTGGCCACCAATTCACCATCTTTTCCTTTGATTCTGTAGATTCCATTCTTGAATTCCAGAGTGAGGCCACTATCATTCAGCTGGGCAACACTCAGAAGGTTGTGTCTGAGACCATCAACCCAATACACATTGTCAGCACTACTCTTTCCATTCAAAGAGATGGAACCTCTGCCTTTGACCATACATGGTGCATCATTGCCAAAGCGAACCACACCACCATCATACTCCTCTAAGGATAGAAACTTGCTCCGGTCACCAGTCATATGGTGTGAGCAACCACTGTCAATAATCCACTCATTGGAATTATCAAAGAAGGAGACAAGAGCCTTCTTGTCTGACACATCCTCCTTTACAACAACAAACACAATGTCTTCATTCTCTTCATCTTCTGATTCCTCATCTATGACACCTTCATCAATTGCAACAAAACAATTTCTCTGGTTTCCTCCTTTGAATTTCCTGAATCTTTCCGATTTAACCTTGTTGTCACTATTTGGACAATTCATAGAAATATGTCCTATCCAGTTACACGAAAAACATTTCAAAGGGAGCTTACCTCTGTATTTACCGGTTCCTTTTGGAAATTTCCTAGCAAGAAGAGCTTCAAATTCCATCAGAAACTCCTCATCATCCATTACTCTGCTCTGTCTTGGTTCACCACTAGTGCTTGCAAAGTTGATTCAATCTTTTGAACACTACCATCAAAACTATTTAGCTCATAGGCTGTCAACTTTGCTATGATGGAGTCCAAGGATACCTTAGTCTTGTCTATTGATCTCAGCTCTTGAATAGCAGCAACCCTTATTGCATAGTAATAGGGATCTCAGGACTTTGCTTACCACAGTGGAATCTTCCATTTTACCACCTGCACTCTTGATATCTTCGACAATAGTTTTGATTGTAATACCATACTGTTGAATGGTTTCACCTTCAACCATTCACATGTCTTCAAACTTTCCTCTAAGGCTTTCTTCCTTAGCTTGTTTTACATGCTCATCACCTCCATAGATATTTTCAAGAGCACCCCATACCTCTTTGGGATTTACCTTATCTTGGACGTCAATGAACTCAATATCAGATAAGCTAATGATTAGGGCTTCCATGACTTGCCCATTCTCATGTATCTCTCTCTTTTGATCATCGGTGAGAGTACCGGTAGGGGCAACATAGGGATTCTCAACATAGCTCCAGTGTTGAGCACCCATGCTTCTGATGTATATCTTCATTTTGTCTTTCCATATACTGAAATTTTCTTTGTTAAACTTTGGACCTTCCCTCTTCATCATTACAAAAGGATCTTTCCCTCAAGCAGTTAAGCTTACAACACAGAGGACCTGGAGGATGCTCTGATACCAATTGATAACTTAATGACGAACGAATAGTACCAAACCAGTACTGAGAGGTGGGGGGGTGAATCAGTACAGGCAAAAACTCAACCTTAAACTGGTTTGTCAACTAACACTTATGCACTGACAGACAAACAGCAGCACTGGTCCTTCAATAGATTTCAATCGGCAAAAGTCAGTGTAACTAAGACAAGCAAAGACCGGTTGACACTTATCTTCTCATATAATCTAATTCTTCATTCCCATTTCACTCTAATGCATGAACAGGCAATCTACCATCAAAGATGTACATATTATAGCAAGATCAACATGCATCACCACATAATCAGAAAACAATCATAACATCACATGAAGAAAACATCACACATGACACACATATTTTTCACATGGAAACCCAACTAGGAAAAACCATGGTGGGGATGAATACCCACAAGCTTTTTTTTGAACTCTTTGGAAGTCCACTCTGTTAGGAGCCTTGTCTGGTTAAAGACAGATACAATAGGTTCTGTTAGGAACCGATCTTGTTAGGCATCACCTGGTTAAGGGATGGCTACAATACCCGGATAAGGGTTAAACCCTGTTAAGGGTACCTTGTTAGAGGATTTCACGAACTCAATAGCTAAAGGATATCAATGACTCAATAGCTTCGAGTTACCCTATTAGAGAATTTTCAACAAGCTGGTTAAGGCTACCCTATTAGGGGATTTCACAACTGTTGAAGTAGTTAGAGATCAACAAGTATATCAATGACCTGATAATAGTACTCAATGCCAATGCAGATCCGCTTAAGCTCCTCTTCACCTTCTACACTTACACTCTTCAGATATGACTTCTCTCCTCTGGTTCAAGCAAGAATCATGTATCTCTTCTCTTATATACACACACAACTTTTGCCAACAACCTTTGAAAGAATCACAACATCGACCTTATAGGACAACAAACAGGTCGGTAGCATAAACCCTAAACCCTAAACCCTACACCTGTTAGGTTAAGGAATTCAAACGGTTCAATCTTGACCATTGATCTTACTGTATTGAATGCAACAGTCTTGATCCAATCTCAAGACATTCTCCATCGTTCGTTTTCCACCGATTTCATGGCGGCTGATAACCCATCACACGTTATCACCGTTTACAGACTTCACACATTCCCGAGGTAGATAGGAACACTCTTTTGTATGCAAGATCCTTCACGCGCACAAGGCTTACATGGCAACACTATCCATTCTTCGTTATCATGCTAACTTCATCACATAAAGATCACCGATTGAGTCACACAGGCTTGAGATACTCCAACCGGAAATCCTGAAGTGGAAACTACCTACCAACTAGTAGTCATACAATGCTTCCATGTGCCAGTTCCCATGACTACATGTCAGTTCACCTTGACATGCCGGTTCACCTAGAACAAATTTACCGCTTTACTTTGGCATATATACCAGTTCTCACATATGCCAGTTCTCTCTTCATATCACATATTGACATCAATGACAACATACAATATCATTCTGTCCTCATACCGGTTCACATAATGCCAACACCTTGGTCCTCCTTAATCAAGACCCATTTTAAATATGGGCAAGCTCTCCCCCTCCCCAATGGATTTTGGTCCTTGTGCCTCAATGTGACCATCGGACATCGGCCTAATAGGTAATTTACCTAAGGAACCTTATATAAGAACATCCTATCAATTCATTTTTACTTAGAAGAAATTGATCCACTCTTCATCCATAGCATTCACACATCTATTATCAAACATTCTCAAGCATTCAAGGCAGCATTTCATCCCACCATATCCTTCAAACATCATGTAGAAAAGTTGCATCAATCTTAATGTAAGCATATGTATTTGATTGGGTCTTTTATGTTCATGTGTTTGTCATGTTATTACATCCAATATTTGTGATCATATCAAAAGAGCATCGTACCATCAATCTTCTTTTCAACCATTGTAGATCTGAGGTATATATCCTAGCATTTAATTCAGTATTTACATTACTCAAATTCAAGGTTAATTACTAAACCAAGGTTTGGCCTAATGTGAACCCCTATCCACAACCCCTTTACCTCTCTTTCTATGTACAGGGAATCGACTCAAGAGCTATAATCAGAGATTTTGATAGAGTTGACAATGACAAACAAGTTCAGATTTTAACAGAGCGAAAAGCAAAGGACCAAGGTGACCTAGCATCCTCATCCCATAAATTTTGTCTAAGATTTTGACAGTGAATCTAGTGTGCCTCCCTGACCCGAAAAAGATCCCACTTTCTTGTCTCAGAGTTTAAAGGACCAGAACGACCTAGCATCCCAGTCTTGACAATTCAACCTGAACTTTCAAGAACAAGTTCTGATCTTATTCTTGTATCCAGATCCTTGTTTGTGGCTATGTCAAATACCTGTAACAATCTATTATTACCGTTTCACTTCAATTAAACATTACTTCATCATAAATCATACAATTCAAATATAAATTCAACTCAAAAGGGGAAGACAAACATCCAAGTGAATCTAATTTGTATTTCAACCCTTTTCCTAATTGAATTGTGGCTAGATATATTGGATTCACCACTCCTTTTTAATGTAATGGTCCCTTAGGTAAGATTAGTGGTTTTATTATCTTAATTGGTGAACCCATCACTCTCACATTTGCATTAATTCTAATTTGTGGTCTCAGATCTGATTTGTATGCACTTTGGAATTCATATTTGCACTCATACAATTGAATTACATAAATTTAGAGGTTAAATTCATAAAAGCCCTAATATATTCTTCTAAAATTGACTTGTGTGCTGCATAATTTTTCAATTGTGTCTTCAAATCTGATTTGGGGGTTTTTCATAATGAAATTTACTAAATTTTATCGGTTTGTTGTTTCACGTGTGATTACATTGTTTCTTAGTTACATTTATCAAAATCATATGTTGGATAATGATTTCTTTCACTTTACATTACTTCTTTTTATTCATAGTACTCTTGCATGTGGCATCCTTAGAATTTCAAAAATAGTTCCTACTTGCAAATCATCTCTCAAAGCTTTTATACATGATGTATGTTGTCTTATGAAGATATTCTTAACAAAATGCATTGCATATGTAGATCACATAAAAGATTTTGTAGACAATGATACTCCTAAAGATGACATTGAAAAGGCTGACACTTGTACCTCTCTTAGGGTATGAAAGAGTCAATACTCCTATCAATGATCTTTCTAATTGAGAGAAAGCATTGAAGAGAAATATGACATCATCTTCTTCTCATACACATACTCTAGTGCAAGGGGGCAAGGTCAAAATATTAGTGTATCAATCCCCCCAGATCCTCCTTATTCTCCTAGGGCTTATCTTAATCATCAACATATCTGTAGGGAAGATGATAGTATGCATTTTATTCATGATCTTTCTCCTCGCATAGCGTTAAGAAAAGATGAACTCTTAGATGATAAGGACCCTTCTTTCCAACCAACCAAAGAGGACATACATAATGATGATAGAAAGAATAATCTCCCTACAAGGGATATTCCTTCTTCATCTAATTATCCCTTTGACCCTTCTATGTGTCCTTAAACTACAAATTTAAAAAAAAAAATCATAATGAAAGCCATTCTCCTTCACAATTAAGAACATCTTATAAAGTTAGATGCAATATTATTTCAAAACAAGGATATAGAGGGCAAGGACTTGGAAAATGTGAACAAAGAATTAAGATCACTCTAGACCCTCCCACACAAGGGTGTGTGCAAGAAGTTGAGTCCACTTTTTGGCCAAAAAGTGGAAGTGTTTTCCCTATTTTTATGAATCCATCCCAATTGACCTAAAAATTTGAATCACTTAAAGAATGAATCTTGAAAAAAGTCAATAATAGAAAATGTATTGCTTGAAGTCTAGTTTTTGTTAGGATTCCCAAAGATACTGAGAAGGGGGGGGGGGGGGGGGGGGTGAATTAGTATCTTGCCGATCAACATATTTTCTTATCTTATTAAACAAATTGCATTCCAAAACAGTGTACTAGTGAACCAAAATTAATGCAGTAAATAAGATCAATAATCACAACATAGAAAGCACACCATAACACAATATTTTTAATGAGGAAACCCGGTATGGGAAAAACCTCAGTGGGATTTGTGACCCACAATATTCACTCACTGGCCAATAAATGAATATTACTTACAATAGGGGCCTGCACATGCAGGAAGGCCAACTGCCTAAAGCTCACTGCTTAATTACAAAAAGGGAAGTCTCACTGACTTACAAAAATGGATTATGCAAATCCAATATCATGTACTACTTCGGTTTAGTATCTGTTATGCCAGGTTCAGTGCTATTTTAAGCTCATACAACTTCCATAAACCTAATTCCAAAATCTGCCTTAATATTCACATGTTCGCATCTACCTATTACATTCCATAGTTCTATAAATGATCCTACAAGATCTCATACTTATATGAGTCCTAATACAATTCACCTTGTCAGATTACAAAAAGTTTTTACAATTAAATACAAAATATAATGAACAAAATCCTGTCGGCTAAGGTGTCGGTAATCATCTTTGTTGCTGTTGCTGCTGGTACCTATGTCGGTGCTTGCCAGTGCCATAGGATTGTAAGGTTTCCATCAATGACAATACCTTCAATCACCTACAATTTCTCATTGGAGTGTGCATTTGCCAACAATATCCCCCTTTGGCATTGATGGCAACACTCATGAGAAAAAGTCAAAATTGTATCCAAAATGTGTTGTCCAAAAATCTATCAAAACTGTGTGCTCCCCTTGAGCAAATGATCTCTTTTGCCAATCATTTTTCTCATTCTACTACTCCCCCTTTGGCATCAATGACAAAGGTTGTCAATTAATGTCAATTGAGTGTAGTTCTTGTCAGGATCTCTGTAACCGGTGGGTTACAATATGATATAGATCCGCTAATGCAAAATTCAAGCTATTAGTGAACCTTTCACTATCCTTCAATGTTGCTTCTGTCCTTTGGATGGTACCAGTGAGTATGTGCATTTTCTCTTCCGGTTTCTTAAGTCCTAGAACAAGAGCCTCTGAAATCTCTTTTCTCAAGGAGATGAGGATGTCTAGTTTCGGACCTAGTCTACATTTGAGTTCCTTAGCCTTGTATTTTATACTTTCCTTCTCCTTCTCCAATTTCTCAAGTTTCTCCTCAAACCTGCTATCTCTTTCTCTATTACCGATAAGGGTTCCGATGAACCAATGAGATTGTCAGCTATATCATTTATTTCCTTTTGTACTATGTTGATTTCCTTGTTAATATCCACTATCAGAAGATCAGTCTTGCAGGTGTCTCTATACAACTCCTTAAATTCCGTTAAAGTTTTGTTTGGTGTCGGTAGGAGGGTGTCAATGTGTTCCGTGCACTTCTTTATTGTCTCTTCAAATAATTTTTTTTTTTTCCTTGTTCATTTTCTCACTGAATGTCTCCTCATTAATCTAATCAATAGTCAAAAGATTGTCGGTGATGTACTTAGACAATGTGTCTAGTTGACTCAAAGAATCTTTATTTTCCACATTTGACTTGGGTGCAATCAGTTTCAGTAAAGGAATTGTGTCATCAATAGCCTTATATGCATGTGCATTACACTCTGTGATTTTCTTGATGGAATCCAATAATACCTCTGTTACATTTGTCGGTCTGAACTCCATTAAGGAGGAACCAGATGACTGTCCAACTACTTTAACAATCTGTAATCTATTGGTGCGAGTAACTTCTTTACTTATGTTGACCTCTGGTAGGTCAGTTTGAGTCTACATTTCTACTAGCAAAGGTTTGGGTTTCTCAGCTGTTGCCACTGGCACTGTCTCTGTCTGAACCTTTTCCTCTTCATGTTTCTTAGAATGTACCTCTGTTAGTTTCTCTGTGCTTTCCACTGCCGGTTTCTCTGATTGTGTCTCAGTGTTAACTATCGGTTTTTCTGTATGTACCTCTGAACTGTCTACTGTCAGTATCTCAACAAATTTATCAGTAGCCGGTTGCTCAATAGGCTTTTCAGTGTGTACATCAGTGGTATCTGTCTTTCCAGTATCTAGGGGATCAGTTGATTGTTCAGTATATGTTTCAATCCCAATCTCAACATTTCCAACTGTATCCTCAACATTTGTCTCAACTGCAATGTTTTCTGTCGGTGGCTCAGTTGCCACATCTCTCTTCTTAGTTGTTTCCTTATCAACCACAATGTTGACTTCTTGTGTGTTAATATTCATGGTAGACAACACCTCTGAATCAAGATTGGTGTCTTCATGTGTTGTCTCCATACTCTCAAAATTCTCTGTTGTTGATGGAGTATCAGAAGGAGGTGGGGGCAAGTTATCTGTTACCTTTATGCTTGGAGGACCACCTACCTTGCCTTTACCTTTATCTTTTTCCTTTTGATAAACTCTGAAAGTCTTTGGTCATTTAAGTTCTTCTTTCTTTTCCTTCTCTACAAAGAAGATATCCCATTTGTCCGTTGTCTCTTCAGTGATCTCATTTACTCTACTAGCCATTAATGCTACATGCCGGTGACCGGTGGAAAATACAGTCCTGTTTGCTTCACTTATCAGTTCATCAACCTCTTTTGTTGATCTTACTGGGTGAATTGCAAGTAGTTTCTCTATCTTTATCTTCTTGTCTAGTTCAACAATTGCTAACCTATTTGCTTCTAATCTTCTGTACAAGTCATGAGGTAGATCATCTACAACTTCTATCCAAAATTTCTTAGGAATATCTAAGTGTAGAATAACAATGTTTTCTATGCTTTCCTTTTCTTCATTGCTAAAAGTATTATACAACTTGCTAACATTTGACAAGTTACCATCTTCAGTTATTTCAATCAAAAGGTTTTCTAAGGGAGGGACAACTTGTTTTTCCTTTTTCTTTCTTGGGATCATTTTCCTTGCCGGAGGCCTTATTGCTTGTTGTTTCTGTCTTGTTTTCTTGGGAGCAGGTGAGGGTATTGGTGAGGGTTTTCATTTTCTTACTACCCTTTTAAATTCAGCTGGTATTTCGCTGTCAGAGGAGGTACCAACTGGTGAAAGATGTGTTTCTGGTTGTAGTCCTTCCAATTCACTTTCCTTAATACCAATTTTATTCAATATATCTTCCTTGATTTCTTTTGCCTGTCTAGTTGCCTTTCTAATTGTTTGTTCTATTTTCTTTATTCGTTTCTATGATTGAACTTTGCTTTTAATGGTTTCTGTATTTCCAAATACTTCTTCTGTTGGTTCTTTAGGGGCTTCTAGAAGGGCTTTTGCATAAGTTTCTATTATGTTTTCATCTACCTCATAACCCATCTTTGTAACCCAAACTATCCTTGGAACCACTGCCTTCATCCATATTTCATCCTTCTTTATAACAAAACATATCTCTTTTTGATATTTATCAACTATGGATTGAGATAGTCTTTCCCTATTTTTCATTCTAGCCTTCAATGCCTGAAAGTGTTCAATTATGTTCTTCTCCCTGTCATCCCCCATGTTATTAAGAATATCCTAAAGTTGTTTTCCTACCAAAATGTCAAATCCAAAATCCTTTCTACCAATTCTGGGAGCTTCCTTGGTGATATACAACAATAGACATACAAGTAGCTAGGTTACCAAATCTGAATGTGTCTTTCTTGTCACCCTTAATTTTCTTCAGATTGTCTATTAGCTCATCTTTTAACCACTCACATATGTCAATATTTGCATTACTATTTACTAAGTCATAAGCACTCTTGATACATAGACTAGAAACATAGTTTAATGTGTTGGCATGTGTAGCTTTGTATCCAAGAATCATGCTAATGAATCTTACATTGATATCCTTTACATTGACTCTTAAGGATCTCTTGTCATAGGTTGCACCAGTTAGGGTCATTATAGTGTCGTTTGGAACCTTTTTAGTCTTGTCAGGCTTGCTACTGGTGGAAGGTAAGCCTATCACTTCCCCAACTGCTTCTTTTGTTATCTTATGAATGGAATCTAGCCAAAAGAACTCCCCATGAACTCTACTCAATACAATCCTTATAACCTCTTTGGGAAAATCAAGAATACTAAGTATCTCCACAAAACCTAGGGTTTCAACTATCTTGTATTCAGATTTTACATTACCATTTTCATCACATATTACTGTCCTATACATGTTCATAATCTCATCGGCACCTAGTTCTTCAATATGACAATGTATGTAAATTCTAGGATCCTCAACATAAGCAACTTCTTTGGGTATTTTAGAAAATGCTCCTAGGGTATCATCCTTCTTCGCTACTTCGGGAATGATTTTAAATATGGGCCTAGGGCATTTAATCACTTCAATTATTGTAGGGTTTCAATGAATTCAGGTGCAGAGGAGGAAGCCATTGTATAAATACCTTAATCTGCCTTTAGGTTTGAATGCTTTAATGATTTGCTTCACTTCTCGTTGTGAATGCCTTCGCTCAGGTTTTTCATGCTCTAAACAAATTTGAATGCTCAGTGAATGAAAAAGAGTGAAAAACACTTGCTTTATAATGTCATTTCCTTCAACTACCACATTAAATGCCTACCGGATAAGTGAAACTTAACACATCTGCCGGTAAAGAAGTAATTCAACTTCTCACCATCAACCGAGGGTAAACTAGCATGTTTTTCAATTTGTTGCCATACCCCCAAGGGATTTCTTTTCAGTTAGATGAAGAATCTCCTGTCGGTGGAGTGATACTCTGTTCTACCGGTGAAGGAATAGCTTCATTAACATTCTGATCTGACTTTCTAATTCATTGTCTTGAAAATTCTTGCTTTACTTCTTCCACCTTCTCTTTACCTTTCAAATTGGGTCCTTTGTTATTTGTCGGTGATGCCTTACTTCTATAAAATTTTGTAATATGTCCAATCTTATTACAAGCATAACAAGTCACATTATTTTTTTGAATAGCTTTTCCATATCCTATGACGGTATGTGTTATGTATTGATTAGATAAGTGTCCAAATCTTCCACAAACATAACATCTTTCATTCATTCTGCAATTTTTTGAATTTTGACCAATTTTGTTGCATTAAGAACATTGACCGGTGGGTGCATTGGTGTTCTGATAGTTTCTAGATCTACACTGATTTTCTCTATGACCATGCTTGTTATAGTTAAAGCATTTCCCATTAAATTTGTAGGCATTAGGTTGTTTTACTGGTATATTGTGATCATGATTGTTTGTAGAATCGAAGCTTTCACCAACTTCAAAGCCGAGACCATTAGTATCTCCATTAGGTTTCTGATTTTTCAACATGTCATCAAGTTCTTCTGAGCTTTTCTTGAATTTCTCCTTGTGTTGATTTGCAGTAGCCAACTCCTTTTCTAAGAAATCTTTCTATCTTATGAGTTCAATTTTATCATGCTCCAAGTGAATCATATCTGTCTTCAACATATCATTTTCATGACTGAGTCTTAGATTTTCATTTCCAGCATCATTGATTCTCCTAGTCAAGTCATCTTCATTCTTCTTTCGGTCTTCAATGTGTTTACAAAACCTCATAGTCATATCTTGCATCTCATTCCTCAAGGTCATGTTTTCTTACTTCATCTTGCTTACAAGATCATTAAGAGTTTCTTTTTCATCATCATCACTCTGTATCTTCTCATGAAGTTCTCTTCTTTTGTTCCTAGCAATAGTGAGATTTTCTTGAAGTCCTTGAATTATTTCTTGTGCAGCCTTTAGATCATCTTCAAGTTTCATATTTTTCAACTTTTCTGCATCATAATCTGTAAGAGCTGTTTCCAATTGCTTTCTCAGGTTTTCTATTTGGACCGGTGTCAAAATATTCCTCAAGCTGTTAGACTTTTGAAAATAGAGGACCAAGCTCTGATACCAATTGTTAGGATTCCCAAAGATACTGGGGGGGGGGGGGGGGGGGGTGAATCAGTATCTTGCCGGTTAACAAATTTTCTTATCTTATTAAACAAATTGCATTCCAAAATAGTGTATCGGTAAACTAGAAATAATGCAGTAAATAAGATCAATAACCACAACATAGAAAGCACACCATAACACAATATTTTTAATGAGGAAACCTGGTGTGGGAAAAACCTCGGCGGGATTTGTGACCCATAATATTCACTCATTGGCCAATAAATGAATATTACTTATAATAGAGGCCTGTACATGCAGGAAGGTCAACTGCCTAAAGCTCATTGTTTAATTACAAAAAGGGAAGTCTCACTGACTTACAAAAATGGATTATGCAAATCCAATATCATGTACTACTTCGGTTCAGCATCTGCTATGCCAGGTTCAATACCAGTTTAAGCTCATACAACTTCCATAAACCTTATTCCAAAATCTACCTTAATATTCATATGTTCGCATCTGCCTATTACATTCCATACTTCTATAAATGATCCTACAAGATCTCATACTTATATGAGTCCTAATACAATTCTCTTTGTCGGCTTACAAAAAGATTTTACAATTAAATACAAAATATAATAGACAAAATCTTGTTGGTTGGGGTGCCAGTCATCATCTTTGTCAGTGTCTGTGTCAGTGCCTGCCAGTGCCATAGGATTGTAAGGTTGCCATCAATGACAATACCTTCAATCACCTACAATTTCTCATTGGAGTGTGCATTTGCCAACAATTTTCAAATATGTAATTTATTCTAATACCCAGATGACACAAATTAAGTTTTAATAGGCATTTCTAAAACCTAAAGTCTAAAAGTCATTTTTTAGGACCATACCATGCTCATGTACGACAAGCATAATTCGACCTAAATGGAATTAGTTTTCCAGATCCTTTTGGAAACATATTTTTAACACACTCACCTGTGATGAGGATTTTTTTTGTTAATTTTTTATTGGGCATAATTGTTGTTTTGAAAAACCCTTGTGTATGACAAGCATAACTTGATCTAAACTTATCATTTAAAAAAAAAATTGTATAGAATTGTCTCTAGTTTGATGTCATATAATTTGTTTTTCAAAAAACCTAGAAACAAAAAAGTTACTAAAAAATAAGAAAACTTGTTATTTCAAGTTATGGACCTGTTTATTAGAAATTATATTAAAAATAAAAAATAAAAATAATCTAATTTAAAAATATATATATATATATATTTGAAATCTAGACATTCTCTTCTATAATAGGTTTTTATTTCTTCATAAAATTATGCAAAAAATGTCTTTAGATATATGTCCAAAGTTAGTATTTTGTATGGACACTACCATGGTCTTCAAGTTGCAGGTCAAACCAGGTCCAAGGTTAAGGGTCAGCTCCCCAAGCCTTTTTCTGAAGCAGAATCCAAAGCAAAAATTAGCACCAATTTTATTTTTTTTTGAAACAGGATCTTGTTCTAGAAATGGGATCCCATTTAGTTAAAAATGGGATCCTGTTTCATAAATGGGATCTTGTTTCTTTTTATATTGTTTATTCTTTTATTTTGAAAATGACATATATGCATGAAATTTTTTTTTTTTAATATTTTTTATTTTTTTATATTGCGAATGACTTATATATACATGAAATATAACATTTAAGTATAAGTATACATTAAGTTATATTTCATGTATATATTGGCGGGATGTTTAAGAGTGGTTTTAGATCTTTAGGAGTTACAATGCAAATTCTAGATTTTATAAGATCTTATAAATTTTTAGATAGTCGAATTTCAGTAATTAGAAAGCTCCTATTAATATTTTATTGCTCTCTCTATATCACTCTCTTTATCTCCCTCAGACTCTAGACCTATATCTCTACCTCTCTCACATCCTTTACTCTCTACTCTTTTTCTCCTCTATCTCTATACTGATGGACTTGAAAAGCACTGAGAGGCGGGGGGGGGGTGAATCAATGACACCAAATAAAATGCTACTTCAAACACTAACTGGTAGATGAACATAACCAAACATTTAAATAAAATACATGCTATCCAAAATGATATAACATCCGCAAAAAGTAAAGCATCCACCATAACACAAGTGTTTATACATGGAAAACCCAAATAGGTAAAAACCACGATGAGATGGAACTCACAAGTTAACTATCTGTAGTAATAGATAACTGACCGGTTAAGGTCTACAAAGTGCTCTGCTAGGAGTGAATCTTGTTAGAGATCCCAAAGCTTGTTTAGAAGCTTATACCCTGTTAAGAGTACTACCATGTTAGGAGTAACCTCATTGGAGGATTTGAGAATCCAAACTAATGGATCACCTTGTTAGAGGATTTGTTCAATGAAGCTTGTTAGAGCTTACCCGGTTAGGGGATTTGATTCTGTTGTAATGATTAGAAAATAACAAGAATGGTTTGATCTATTCTGAGTAGCACAATACTTGCTTGATCAGATCCTTCTAAGTACATTCAACACTGCTCTTCATCTTAACACTTATCGCTCTTCAACAAAATCTTTAACTCTTGATGCATATCAGTATTCACATAACATCATAACCATACTCATTCTCTATATCTCCAAATGATTCACTAAGATGTCTTAAAATAGACATTCAAATCTTATGTTGGCCTAAGGAAATCAAAACACAATTTCCTAGGTGCAATGTATCTAGACAAGTGATCAAAACTCATCACAAAAATGACCGCCAAGAAATCGGTGCTGGTAACTCATCACAAAATCAGATACCGATTAGAACAGTCAATACCGGTTGGAACAAAACATGTGAACCATTGTCCTGGAATCTTCCGCTTGATCTCCATCTTCATCTTCATCTTCATTTTGATGCCGAATTAGTGTAGCCACAGGTTGTCTCTTATGCAGATACCGGTTGAAAGTGTAAACCAATTGAAGTTACACCGGTAGTCAATGTAATCATATGTGTGTGTGAGAGTGTTTCATCAATGACAACAAGCGATGAATACATTACAATCATCATCATCATCAAGCCAACAATATCCCCCTTTGGCATTGATGGCAACACTTAGAAAATTTTAGAGTAATACAATACTGCTAAGTGTGCATACACAACAAATTTACACATATACTCATACTCCCCCTTAATGCAATACTCCCCCTTAATGCATGCATAAATACAAAATTTTCAAAAACACACATACATATTTCTACTCCTCCTTAATGCAATACTCCCCCTTAATGCATACATAAATACAAAATTTTTAAAAACACACATACATATTTCTACTCCCCCTTTGACAACAATGCCAAAATGAAAAAGTAAAATATATACATATATATAGAAAATCTGTATCAAAGTGTTCAACATATAGTAACAACTTTTAAAAGTTCATGCATTGGCTAATCTCATAAAAATATCATTGAAGTTCTGCTTCATCTGTGATAAAGCATTTTCCCATGATTCCAGTATGTTAGCAGTATACTCAAATGTAGACATCAGCTGGGAATGAAATTCTTCCATTGAGTCCAGCATGCAGGTTTCAGGAGTAGCAAGAATAGCTTCTGCATTGGAGTAGGCTCTCTGAAGAATGTCGACCTGTGAGGTGAGCAGACTCTTGAGCTCTTTTAGAGATCGGAGTCTCTTAGCCTTCTCATTATCATTCCTGTTCAATCTGTCATGCAAATCATGTACAGATCGGTTAAAGACATGAATGGAGTCCTGGAGTGGGACATATGCCTTGCATATCCTTCCCATGTCTTGCTCGGTTTCAAATTGACTCTTAGAAATGTCAGAATAAAAGAAAGAAACATTGGAGGTAAAGGCAAGATACTTTCCTCCAGATTCAATAGCTTTTCTCAACAGACTTCCATTATGAGATAGAGCCATTTTGCCACTTTCACTATTCTTTGCCAATTTATCTCCATATTTATTCTTGTGACTCTTCTCAGCAAATATTTGAGCAACATCTTCAAGTGACTTGATTTGATCAGATGCATCTACAACTAATTGACCAAGTTTTCTAATGGGTGTAGGAAGATGTGCCACAATTGTTTCCGATAGTAAACCAAACAAAATTTCTACTACATTCTGGATTGTCTCTGCTTCAATCCTTTGCTCTTTTAGTCTCTTCTTATGTGCTCTAGATTGCATAACATTTGCAATCTTCAACATTTATGATGCGCTCAAAGTGTTCATATCAATGGGTCTTGAAATACTTAAAGAATCATTATCATCATCTTCAAGTAGTTTCTACTTCGCCAATTCAGGAGGTACACTCTTAATGATAGCTCTCTCTGTATTCTGCTCTGTTGTCTTTTTAGGTAACTGAGTGACAACTTTCTTAGTAGACTCCTTTTGAGTATTTTCAAGGACTGGTGAAGATTGGGGTTTCTCCAGTTGTTCTATTTTTGGTTCATTGTCCACTTTTAGTTGAATAATCGGTTGATCAACTAATGTAACCTGTACTTCAGTAATTGTAGGAGGCTCCATATCTGGTGTAGTGTTGTCTCTAGATAGGTCCACTATGTTTTGAACATCTTCATCAACAAGAATAATGGAATCATCCTTGTTCTTGATTGGATAGACTATGTCAGGTTGAACAATCTCCTCTTCATCCATTTCGGATAGAGGAACATCATTTGTAGTATTATCCTTATTTCTAGAGTGGATGAGTTCTTCCCTCTGTTTGATTACACAGGCTATCTAATGTGTCTAAGACTCAATAACTGCCCTTTTTGAATTAAGAAGCTTCAATCTTCTCATTTTAAAATCAAAATGTACTTTGTATTGATCAACTAAAGCACTAATTTCATCCGAGGATAAATTGGGAAAATATTGTACAAATATTTCATCAATAATTTTCTTTTCCAGTTGAATAGCTTTCTCCCATTTATCTAAAAGAGTATTATACAAAGAGATTGAAATATCCTTTTCCAAGTCATGCAAAAATATATTGTAATGACCCAAATAAGTGATTACCAGTTGAATGACTTGCTTCTGCTCATCTTTAGTGAAAGAATCAAAATATTCTTTGACATTGTCAAACCTATTCCTTCCTAGTGTCTTCATTGTTCTCTCAAAAACTGTGTTAGGTTTGTAGGTAGCAATATCAATATGTGTAGTTGCCTTTGGCACTACCTTTACCTTCTTGGATATTTTTTCAGTTGCTTTTTTCTTGTTTGGTTCTTCTTCAGAATCTGTTCTCTCAGACTCTGGTTGCAAAATCAATTTTTGATTTTTCTTCTTTGGTGTAGTCTCCTTCTTTACATATACTTTAGGTGCTGGTTCCTTTTTCGTGAGGACACTTTGAGTCACCCTTTTAGTCTTTATCATAGGAGACATTTCATCAGACTTCTTTTTCTTTCCTTTCACATTAGCTACAGGTACAGTACCAATTTTTGTTGGTACAACTTGGACTACCACAATGTCCAATTTTGCCTGTTGTTTATCTTTAGGTGATGCTAATAGGGTATTAGCATAGCCAACCAGTAAATTATGATTAACCTCATAGCTCATATCTTCCATCTCTTCCTCTTTGGGTTCAATTGCTTGCATCAAGCAAAAGTCAGTGGTAACAGTGAAGACCATGTCTTTTGCAAAGTGTTTTACCACATCTTCAGGTAATCTCATTATCATGCTCATCTTTTTCTGAAATTCATTAAAATACTTATTCAAGGCAGCTAAAAAGGTATTCTTCACAGCCTTAATATTGTTCTTGATCTGTGCATTGACTGGTAGGTCTTTTGACCATTCAATGTCTCCAATTCCCGGTAGGAAGTTCTGGAAATAGAAAAATAATCCAACTAATAGCTGACCATATTTGAACTTTTGAGTGTTGCCCTTCTTAATAGATTGCAAATTTTGAAATAATTGCCCTCTGATGGCTTCACAACGATCATAACTCGCATTATCAACAATCATTCTATGTGTTGTATGAATTGTTGTAGATGGAACACTATTAACTCCACTAGAGTAAAAAACCCGGTAGCCTATCACCATTGCTGCTAGTTTCACTACAAGGTCTTTAATATCGTTGATAGAAAAAGAATGCCCATCAGATGTAGAGCCGGTTAATTTGAAGACAGTATCCTTTAAAATTTGTCTTAGCACAAGAAATAACCAGTTACAACCTGAATAGCTTCCTTGGTTATTGTGTGAGTCCTTTCTAAATACATGTTCTCTTCGTGAACTCGACTCAAAATGATTTTGATGTGTTCTTCCTCAAAATATTCAAGAAAGTAGGCGGCATTATGAAAACCTTTTTCAAAAACCCTAGCATATTTTGTTTCAATCTTTCCATTCTTATCATAGAGTGATTTCAACTGTGTATAAATGTGTAGAGTTCCTAAATCTTCCACCTTGTAGTCTATATAACTGGACAAGTTACCTTTGACCACAACTCCACTCGGGACTTGCGACAATGCATTATAAGACATAATTTGGTCTTCCTTTAGAGCTTCCTTGGGCTCAACAGTGATCATCAACCTCTCTACAGACTTAGAAGTAGATGTCATTCTAGATAAGCAAGTTTCAAAGCGGTATACTCAAAGAAATACCTTGTTTCTTGCACATTACTTCATTTCCCGGTTGAAATGCCCAAATGCACACTAGTTCGCGTCTCTGCAACTTTCGATTCAACTTAATTTCTCTAATCACAAAATAATTTGCCAATTGACAACAAGATAATCTTGTTCGGCTCTGCAATCGCTTCAAATTTGTTTCTCGAAAGAGTTAGGGTAAAAAAGACAAAGCAAAACTTTCTTTTATCCTTTTTACCAACTGCAATAAATGCTCACACTTTAGGGTTACAAACCCTAATTTCACCACTCAAGTGAAAAACCGGTTGATAACATGTCAAAAAAAAGACCAAAATTCATGATTCAAAAATTCTTTCTTGCTCATTTTACAAGGGGTCCGGAGATGTTTTACCATTAAGCTCCCCTTAGCCATTTTAAAATAGGCTTAAGTCACTGGTGATGGGTTCTCTTCACTAGGTGAAGGAACAATTTCTTTTCCAGGCGAGTCATCACTTTTCTCCTTTCAAATCCGATTCATATCCTCTCTAGTTTCCTCAATGTCAACTTTCTGCTTTCCTTTCTGATCCTTGAAAGAGTTGACTGGTTTGCTATTTCTTGATCTACAAAATTTTGCTTAGTGCCCCGGTTTGTTGTAGTGGTAACAGATCATACCAGATGATCTCCAAGGTCCTGCATTTCATCTTCCTGTTCTTCTACTACAGTTCATAGCCACATGACCAAAATTATTACATAAGGTGCAAATAACATTTGTTACCTTTTCCATATCGAATGGACTAAACCAGTTGTCGTAGGATCTTTGCTAGTTCAAGTTTACCCGGTTATCAAAGTTCTTTATCCGGTCACCATTTGGTCTTGGATGCATGTGTGGTACAAGATTGTTTTCTCCATATCTGCACTCAACATGTTTATGCCCATACATTCCACATGTGAAGCAATGACCTTCAAACTTTCTTGACACATACCTAGCATTAGTATTGTAATTTGCATTTATGTTATGTTTGTCTCTATAGACATTTGCAGTATGACCAAACTTATGGAAAACAAAGCAGATAGGTTTTAAAACCTTCTTATCGGTAGTCTTATTGAATTTAGAAGCATTTTTGTTCTTTGGATAGTTTCTCTTTGTACCGGAGGATTCACCCTTTTCAATTGTATGAAAACCAAGTCTAGAGATATCACCCTTCATTCTCTGTGATTGAATTTGTTCTTCTAGCATGGTAGAAATTTTGACGAACTTCTCCAATTTCTCATTGGCTTCAGTAAGATTTTTGATGAGATCTTCATTATGCTTAGACAGGTTCTCTTTTAGAGACGATGCCAGCTCAAGATCTAGCTTTAGGTTCTCCTTTTCTTCTATTTCAGCAATCAAATTCTCATGCATAGTGTCTTTTTCCCATTTGATCTTTATAATCTCTTGATCTCTTTCCTTGATAAGATCTTCAACAGCTCTTCTGGTTTCCAGTTCCTGATTCATGCGGATAGTGAGACCTTGTAGCTCTCTCCTTAGATTCAGTTTCTCACCATTCAAATTTTCAACTTCTACTACTAAAGCTTCAATATTGGATTCATCTGAAGAACTATTATCAGATATTTCTAACAATTTTTTAGACAGCTCTCTCCTTTTGACTTGAGAAGCTTTTAGTTTGCCCCTAAGGGATTCAACTTCATTTCTGCTAGCTTCTAGCTCTCTAGCCATCTCGAAGTAGAATCTGTTCCCCATGGTAGTTTCAAGACTCCCTTCTAAGTGGTTAGGCTTCAAAGAAGTTAGGATCTAATACCAATTGATGGACTTGAAAAACACTTAGAGGGGGGTGGGGGGTGAATCAATGACACTAAATAAAACACTACTTTAAAACACTAACTGGTAGATGAACTTAACCAAGCATTTAAATAAAACATGCTATCCAAAATGATATAACAACATCTACAAAAAGTAAATAATCCACCATAACACAAGTGTTTATACGTGGAAAACCCAAATAGGTAAAAACCATGGTGAGATGGAACTCACAAGTTAACTATCTGCAGTAATAGATAACTGGCCGGTTAAGGTCTACAAAGTGCTCTGCTAGGAGAAAATCTTGTTAGAGATCCCAAAGCTTGTTTAGAAGCTTATACCCTGTTAAGAGTACTACCTTGTTAGGAGTAACCTCATTGGAGGATTTGAGAATCCAAACTAATGGATCACCTTGTTAGAGGATTTGTACAATGAAGCTTGTTAGAGCTTACCCGGTTAGGGGATTTGATTCTGTTGTAATGATTAGAAAACAACAAGAATGGTTTGATCTATTCTAAGTAGCACAATACTTTCTTGATCAAATCCTTCTAAGTACATTCAACACTTCTCTTCATCTTTAACACTTATCGCTCTTCAACAAAATCTTTCACTCTTGATGCATATCAATATTCACATAACATCATAACCATACTCATTCTCTATATCTCCAAATGATTCACTAAGATGTCTTAAAATAAAAATTCAAATCTTATGTTGGCCTAAGGAAATCAAAACACAATTTCCTAGGTGCAGTGTATCTAGACAAGTGATCAAAACTCATCACAAAAATGACCGCCAAGAAATCGGTGCTGGTAACTCATCACAAAATCAGATTCCAGTTAGAACAGTCAATACCGGTTGGAACAAAACATGTGAACCGTTGTCCTGGAATCTTCCACTTGATCTCCATCTTCATCTTCATCTTCATTTTGATGCCGACTTAGTGTAGCCACAGGTTGTCTCTTATGCACATACTGGTTGATAGTGTAAACCAATTAAGTTACACCCATAGTCAATGTAATCATATCTGTGTGTGAGAGTGTTTCATCAATGACAACAAGTGATGAATACATTACAATCATCATCAAGCCAACATATACACCTCCCGTCACTCCCTCTCTCTCTCTCTCTCTCTCTCTCTCTCTCTCTCTCTCTCTCTATCTCCCTACCTACATATATTTTTCTACATACATCTCTCTTCCACCATCTCTCTCTCTCCACTTCTTTCTAGCTCCCCTCTCTCCCCCTCTCCATCTCTACATATCGATCCCTCCTTTCTTCCCTCTCTCCCACTCTCTACCTATCCATCTCTTTCTACTTCTTTCTATCTCCTCTCTCTCACTCTCTATCCATCTATCTAACCACTCACACTCTCTTTATTAAAGTAGAGAGGGAGGGAGGAAGAGGTAGGTACAGTGAGAAATAGAGGAGATAAAGAGAGTGATTGGGGAAATAGATGGATAAAAAGAGAGGGAGAGAGGAGATAGAAATAAGTAGATAGATATGGATAGGTAGAGAAGGGGAGAGTGGGAGGGGTGGAGAGGTAGAGAGAGAGAGAGAGAGGGTAGGAGGGAGAAAGAGAGATGTATGTAGAGAAAGATAAGCTGGTAGGAAAGGAGAGAGAGGTATGTAGAGAGAGATAGAGAGGTATATGTAGATAAATAGAGGTAGGTAGGGAGTGAAGGGAGGTGTGTAGAGAGAGGAGATAAAAAGTAGAGTTACATATGTGAGAGAGCAAGGTAGAGAGATATGTCTAGATTTTGGGAGAGATTGAGATAAAGAGGTAGGGAGGGGATAGAGGGAAGATAAAAGTAAAGAAGGAAGGAGGGAGGGGTGGAGATTTAGAGATGGAGAGAGGAGGGAGGGGTAGGTAGAGAGAGTGAGAGAGGAGACAAAGAGAGTGATTGGGGAGATAGATGGATAGTAAGAGAGGGAGAGGGGAGATAGAAAGAAGTATTTAGAGAGATGGATAGGTGTGTAGATATAGTGGAGAGCTAAGGATGCGATAGGTAGAGAGATAGGTATATATTTTGGGGGAGAGAGGAGAGTGAGATAGAGAGATAAAGAGAGGATAGAAGTGAGAAAAAAGTAGAGACAAAGGGACAGAGAGGTAGGTAGAGAGAGTGAGAGGGTAGATAAAGAGAGTGATTGGGAGATAGATGGATAGAAAGAGAGGAAGAGGGGATATAGAAAGATATAGAGAGAGATGGATAGGTAGAGAGTGGGGGAGAGGGAAGGAGGGAGGGGTGGAGAGGTAGAGAGAGAGAGAGATGTATATAGAGAAAAGAAAAATAATTTAGTAGAGAGGGAGACAAAGTTATGTAGAGAGAGATGCAAAGGTATATGTAGAGAAATAGAGGTAGGTAGGGAGCGAGAGGAGGTGTGTAGAGAGGAGAAAAAGAGTAGAGAGTTAAGGATGTGTGAGAGAGAGAGAGAGAGAGAGAGAGAGAGAGAGAGAGAGAGAGAGAGAGAGAGGTATATATTTTGGGAGAAAGAGGAGAGAGTGAGATAGATAGGTACAGAGGGGATGGAGGGGATATATAAGTAGAGATGGAAGGAATGGGGGGTTGTGTGAGATATAAAGAGAGGGTGAGAGTGAGAAAGAAAGAGAGGGTGGAAGAGATATTTACATGTAGAGAAAGATAAGTTGGTAGGAAGGGAGAGAAGGCATGTACAAAGAGATAGAGAGGTATATGTTGAGAAATAAAGGTAGGTAGGGAGTAGTGGGAGGTGTGTAGAGAGAGGGGAGATATAGAGTAGGGAGTTAAGGATGTGAGAGAGTGATAGAGAGAGGTCTATATTTTGGGAGAGAAAGGAGAGAGTGAGATAGAGAGGAGATAGAAGGGAGGTAAAAGTAGAGAGGGAAGGAGGAAGGGGTGGAGGGAGAGAGAGACATATGTAGAGAAAGTTATGTAGATAGAGATAGAGAGGTATATGTGTGAGATTTTACCAAGATCAAGAGCTCAATGAAATGTACAAAATAGAGACATAATATGGGACAAGAATAAACTGTATTCTCATCAATAGAAAATGATCAATAATCAATTCAATAGTTACATACAATGTAGATGAGCTTGCTTATATAGGCAAGGCTAGGGATATGTGAGCACACAAACATGACATGTGGCTCAATAAGAAACAAGGGTAGGTAGGAAATATGTGTGGGTAGGTAGGAGAAATAATATAATAGTCCACATGAGGTGGAGTGTAACAACAAGAGTGGAGTGTAACAACAAGATCAGCACCATAAAAGGTGGAATTTCTCCTACACACACTATCCCAATGTGGCACAAACACCCAAGTGTCTCATACCCAAACTACTATAAAAATGCATTATCCTAAGTAAACTTAAGTAAGTGTAATAATATCCATGATGAATAATTATTTACACCAACACCCCCCCTTAAGTGCAACTTAGGGGAATGCACTTAAGTCTACAATGCAACTAAGCAATGCAAGATGGGTCCCGGCTATGAGGCCATGTTAGGTACCCATGTACAAATGCAAATGCATGCAAACCAATGCAATGAAATCTCTCACAAAGTGGGGAAAGAGAGAAAAACCCAATGGGGAAAAACCCTCCCCCAAAAGAGAGATGAAAAACATACAAGAGAACTCTCATAGAAGAATGTGAAGAACAATACCCCATGTGAGGAAAAAGTCCCCCCCATATGAGAGAAGAAGAGAAGTCAAACTGTGACCCCCCCTTAATGGAGAATCTGCACCAATGATAGAAGCTCAATGTATGAAGAAACTACTCCATGAACGTCGAACAACATTCCTCCCCTTAGGAAGAAACAAAACCAAAGGTGTATCCATGAAGTCTCCCCAATCATGAAGGGAAGATGTATGAAGAAAACTCATGATGAAAGGAATCTCTAAAAATTGCTCAAGTGTCCCCATGTCGATGCTGAAAGATACCCCCTCCAAAGGTGGTAAACTGTGCCACACTGCTGAAAAAGGCACTCCAAGATCTAGTGGAGATGGATGTAGAACATGTCCCAAAGACTCACATGTCTCCTCAAAACATAAAGAGACCTCCTCCAACTGCTGTACATAAGTATCCACAATCATGTCAACCTCGAAAGAATGATCATGTAGAGAATGAACAAGAGGGTCAGAGTGTGCCCTCGCAACAATCGAAGAAGGATCACCTTCATCAAAGAGAAGATGAATGTCATCAATGATGTCTCCCAAATCTGCAATGTAGGATTCCATAAACAAACCTGTAATATCTGTCAAGGGATCATCTCATGGATCTGAAGCTGGAAGACAATGAATATCCTGCTGCACTGAATCACATGAAGGCAAAACTGTCACACTATCTGCATCATCAGGTGCAATAGGTGATGTGATATCAATATGAGGAGGTGAAATACAAGACTCAAGAACGAGGTCACATGTGAGAATCCCCATGTTCAAGTGTCCAAAATTCTCCTCAAAAATGGAACCATCACAAGAAGTGTGATCATCATGTGTAGAATCATCAAATGTGAAATCATCATCATCAACAAAATCTAAAAAGGAGTATAACCGAGATGCATGATCAACCACCCCAGTCACAATGATAGCTCTAGTCTCCAAGTCTCTAATGAAAACTGACTCAGGTGTGAACTCCACAACTCTCTTAGTTGCGCCATGTGTGATTTGATAGATAGAAAGGAGATTGTTTGTCAAGTGGGGTACACACAACACATCATTGAAGGAGTTATCCCCAATGTCAATAGATCCTTTCCCAATCACATCCATGTATGTATGATTGCCCATCAAAATCTGTGGCATGGTGCAAGGCTCAAATGTAGAGAACATAGACTGCGAAGATGCCATATGATGAGAAGCCCCTGAATCTAGAAGCCATCTCTTTGAATCATGACTGATAGTAGCACATAGAGCTTTTCCTTTTCTTGTTCCAAAAGAGTGAGTCTTTCCACTTGTAGAAGCCATGAATACTTTCCCTTTTCCTTTTGAATGTGAGGAAGTGGAAGTTGATGAATCATCCTTCGTGTAGACTTTAGGCAAATCAATGTTATGCTTTTTGATGATATGTGTGAGCTCATCAATCTTCTTAGAATGGCAACGATGTTCCTCATGACCAATCTTTTTACAATAAGCACAAGTAGGTCTCTCCCTCTTTGGTGAGTTATCTCTCTTGGAAGAGGATGAATTTCCTTGTTGTGGAGAAGATGGTGCTTTGTCCTTAGGCTTTGATTGCCATTTCTTCTTGTTTGAGTTGTCCTTTCCTTGATTTCCTTTGTTCCCTTGATTTGCCACTAATGCTTGAGACTTAGAAGCCTTAAGAATGCCCATGCTTATCAACTTAGTTTGTTCCATCATCAACATTTCATTGAAAGCATCAAATGTAGGCATTTTGTAGCTTGAACCCATTGTCATCCTATGGGTTTGGAAACTAGAAACAAATGCTGCATATTCTTGTGGAAGCTTGCCTATCAAGTTGAATATCAATTGAGTATCCTTCTTATCAATGCCACAATCTTTGAGTTGTGCCCTCAACTCATTTGCCTTAGTGACATAATCTTGTATAGTATCAAAGTTTTTGGGATCTAACATGGTGAGATCACTATCAATTTGATATCCCCTAATCTCATCAACTTGACCATACAAGTCTTGAAACTTTTGCCAAGCATCCTTGACTAGAGTACACTTCTCAATATGAAAAATGAGATCCTTTGATACATACTTTCTTAAGGTACCAATTTCCATGATATTTTTAGTGAGCCAATCTAAGTGACCAACTTGATTAACCTTAGGATCAGCTGGAGCAACAATAGTTCCATCAATGTAATGAGTGAGTCCTTTTTCCATAAGTTTACTCCATGCATCAATTTTCCAAGTAGCATAATTATGTGGAGTTAAGAGAGGAAACTTAGAAGAACTCATAGCAGCAAAAAGGAAGGAACACAAGAGCACAAAAGCACAAGAGACAGCCCCCCAAATTCACTCAATCAATGTACCCCCCCTAAAGTGATGATTTTGGCACTTTATACTTAGTGCGATTACAATGAGCCACTTGCAGAACAAGGCAAAATGAACTTATGATGCAAATTTTACAACTTCTCAAATGAGATACAAGAGACTTCAATCAATAGTGCAATGAATCTAACTAAGATTCAAGCAAATATACAAGTACCAAGAGAGCCAAGAATGGCCAAAATCTGAAAGTACAATTTCTACTTACAATGGCATCAATCTAATAGCATGATGTGAAAGTAGATGAAAAAATATGCACTTTCAAAAAAAATGGCACCTGAAAAGGAGGTCGTATGACCCCAAACGAAGCCTCTGAAGTTGCAAAAAATGGGATTACTTAGGTACAGTCACCAAAAACTGTATTTTCTGAAAAATACGTGCATCAAAATCAAAAAATTTCTTCACCAATGTGGAGAGCATGAAATTATAGCCCATTTCAAAAACAATTGCACCCAAAAAGGAGCAAAAATGAGCAAGTTATGGCCATTTGAAGTTGAACTGCAAAATCAAAAATGCAAATGAGAGGGGCCCGCCAAATTTTGAAAAATGCTGACGTGGCGCTGATGTCAGCAAGTCTCTAGGTAAAATTTGATGGCCGTATGACCATCGCAAAAACTTCACCCTCTGCTGACTGGGTGTCCGTATTGTACGGACTGATGACGTGGCAGATGACTGTGTAGTCAGTACCGTACGAATTTGCTGACTGGATGAACCACATGGCAGATGATGTGGCAGGTCGTACGGATGTCTACGTGTATAGGTTGTACCCACGGGCCAATGGCCAATTGCCACATGGTGGGCGCGGGTTCACCGGTTTGTGTCGGTGGTCGCTGGCGGAAGGAACGCCGGAGCCGAGGGCCGGCGGCAGAGGACGAGGCTGCCGACGACGGAGGTAGCTGGCGGGACGGTGCGCCGGCGGCAGAGGAGGGATCTGCATGGGGGAGTAGAGTAGCTCAGGGGCGGTGTGAAGGCCATCGGAGGAGACCGCCAGGAGATGGACGGCCGGAGGGTACACGGCGCGGCGGTGGCGGCGACGGGCGCGGGACTTGGCAGGTACCGGCGGTGTGCACGGCGGTGGCGGGAGGACGCAGGCTGTGGCACGGACGACGGGACATGGCACTGCGGCAGGTACGGGTGTGGCATCTGGAGCAGTCAGCACTATAGAGCAGGTATGCGACCTACAAAACCTACGACACATAGGTACGAGGTACGGGGGGGTCTGCGGACCCCCCAAAAACTTTATTTTTATTTTATTTTATTTTATTTTTCGAATTTTTTTTTTGAAATTTTTTCAATTTTTTTTTTTATTTTTGATTTTTGAAAAAATATTTCAGAATTTTTTTTTTTTTTTTTGAAAAATATGTAAATTTTTTCGAAATCCGTACAATACTAGCAAAATTGGCGAAATTTTTTTTCTCACCAAAATAGGCCGACTTTATAACCAAAATTCATGGAAACGGTCTTCTGGACACAATGGCGGGGTCGGATCTGGTCTAGGATGCCTCCAAAAGATGCTGCTCTTCAGATCTGCCTCTTGACGTCACAATAATGCCTCTTCAAGATGAATCAATGAAGCCCCAATGGCTCTGATACCATGTGAGATTTTGCCAAGATCAAGAGCTCAATGAAATGTACAAAATAGAGACATAATATGAGACAAGAATAAACTATATTCTCATCAATAGAAAATGATCAATAATCAATTCAATAGTTACATACAATGTAGATGAGCTTGCTTATATAGGCAAGGCTAGGGATATGTGAGCACACAAACATGACATGTGGCTCAATAAGAAACAAGGGTATGTAGGAAATAGGTGTGGGTAGGTAGGAGAAATAATATAATAGTCCACATGAGGTGGATCACCCACTGAATGTGGAGTGTAACAACAAGATCAACACCATACAAGGTGGAATTTCTCCTACACACACTATCCAAATGTGGCACAAACACCCAAGTGTCTCATACCCAAACTACTATGAAAATGCATTATCCTAAGTAAACTTAAGTAAGTGTAATAATATCCATGATGAATAATTATTTACACCAACAATATGCATAGAAATATAGGTTGGTAGGGGGTGAGGGGACATGTGTGTGTAGAGAGAGGAGACAAAGAGTAGAGAGTTAAGGATGTGTGAGAGAGAGGTAGAGAGATGGGTCTATATTTTGGGAGGGAGAGGAGAGAGTGAGATAGAGAGGTAGAGAGGGGATAGAGGGGAGATAAAAGTAGAGAGGAAAGAAAGGAGGGGTGGTGAGAGAGAGAGAGAGGGTGAAAGGGAGAAAGAAATATAGGGTGGATGAGGGATGTATATAGAGATAGATAAGTTGGTAGGTAGGAAGAGAAGGTATGTAGAGAGAGAAAGAGAGGTATATGTATAGAAATATAAGTAGGTAGGGAGTGAGGGGTGGTGTGTAGAGAGAGATGAGACAAAGAGTAGAGAGTTAAGGATGTGAGAGAGAGGTAGAGAGATAGGTCTATATTTTGGGAGAGAGAGGAGAGAGTGAGATAGAGAGGTAGAGAGGAGATAGAGGGGAGATAAAAGTAGAGAGAGAAGGAAGGAGGGGCAGTGTGAGAGAGACAAATTGGGTGAGAGGGAGAAATAAAGAGAGGGTGGAAGAGAGATATATGTAGAGAAAGACAAGTTGGTAGGAAGGGAGAGAAGGTATGTAGAGAGAAATAGAGAAGTATATGTAGAGAAATATAGGTAGGTAAGGAGTGAGAGGAGGTGTGTAGAGAGAGAGGAGACAAAGAGTAGAGAGTTAAGGATGTTAGAGAGTGGTAGAGAGATAGGTCTAGATTTTGGGAGATAGAGAAGAGAGTGAGATGGAGAGTGTAGAAGGGAGATAGAAGTAGAGGGAAGGAGGGAAGGGTGGAGAGAGAGATATGTAGAGAAAGATAAGTTGGTAGGGAGGGAGATAAAAGTATGTAGAGAGATATATAGAGGTATATGCAGAGAAATATAGGTAGGTAGGGAGTGAGGGGAGGTGTGTAGAGAGAGGAGACAGATAGTAGAGCGTTAACGATGTGTGAGAGAGACAGGTAGAGAGATAGGTTTATATTTTGGGAGAGAGAGGAGAGAGTGAGATAGAGAGGTAGAGAGGGGATAGAGAGGAGATAAAAGTAGAGAGGAAAGGAAGGAGGGGTGGTGAGAGAGAGGGAGGGTGAGAGGGAGAAAGAAAGAGAGAGTGGAAGAGAAATGTATGTAGAGAAAGATAAGTTGGTAGGAAGGGAAAGAAGGTATGTAGAGAGAGATAGAGGGTTATATGTAGAGAAATATAGGTAGGTATAAAGTGAGGAGAGGTGTGTAGAGAGAGGAGATAGAGAATAGAGAGTTAAGAATGTGAGATAGTAGTAGAGAGATAGACCTAGATTTTGGGAGAGAGAAGAGAGTGTGATAGAGAGGTAGAGAGTGGACAGAGGGGAGATAAAAGTAGAGAGGGAAGGAGGGAGAGGTGGAGAGGTAGATATGGAGAGAGAAAGAGAGTTCTCAAGTGTAAGAGAGATGTATGTAGAGAAAGATAAGTTGGTAGGGAGGGTGATAAAGATGTGTAGAGCGAGATAGAGAGGTATATGTAGAGAAATAAAGGAAGGTAGGGAGTGAGGGGAGGTGTGTAGAGAGAGAGGAGATATAGAGTAGAGAGTTAAAGATGTGAGAGAGAGATAAAGAGACATATCTATATTTTGGGAGAGAGAGGAGAGAGTGTGATGTAGGAGCATTCCCGGTTCTTGGCAATCTTGCATCAACCAAAAACATTTCTTTTATGTTTGTTTTTTGTTTTGTAGTTTCAAAATTTATTTTTGTACTTCTTTGCATATAGGATCACTGGTTCTTGTAGAGTTGGATTTTTCTTGAGGACACGATCATCTTCTTTATTCCTAAACTGTGAAGCATTTGGATCATTTTCCGACAAGTTATCGATTTCGGATTCCGAGACAATTTTCTGGCACTAGAACCGTTTGGACCTATTTGTTATTGGTGAATCTTGTGGATCATTTATGTAGCTTGCATAACCCCAATTTTTTGATTCCAATGTTCCTTGGCATTTGGCTGACCTTCCCTTTTATCGACACTTCATCCTTTAGATGTTCCAGAGGAATTTCTTTGGTAGAGGCTGACCTATTGGTTTTGCACGTTTGATCTTGTTCTTTGGCATTTGATCCCTCTTGGGCCGATTGGATCCCTCTAGACCATATAAATTAATGTAATTAAGCATCATAATTCACTTAGATAGAATACAGAAGATGTATCCTAAGATTTAGAGGTCCGGAGTTGACCAATTTTGTAATTGAGCATGTTTATAGTAGGCCAGTGAGCCAAATCTTGTAACCTGGATGTTACTAGTTATCTATAATCAATTTTTATGATCTAATTCATTTAGTTCTACATTGCCTCCATCATATCCTCATGTTTCTGTTGTGTTTACTCTTGATGTTCGGTCTGGGTTCATCTCTTTGAGGTTCCTCCTAACCAGTGATTGCACCAAGTGGTATCAGAGCGAGATTTCATTCTGGAGATTGCGTTGTACTAAAAATTTTGTTGTGAAATGGTGAATTATCGAACTGACCTATGATGAGAGCTATTTGTGTCTCATTTTATGCTACACATTATGTCATTTTCATATACATTCATATCCATTTCTATATTCCATTCCTATTCTATTTTCATATCATTTAACCATTTTATGTCGCATATGATTTAATAAATATAAGTTATGTTTAATATAGTTTTGAGATTAAATTATGAAAAATAATTATAGATTGTCTTTAACAATAAGTATTGTTATTTTATGCCTTAAAATATATGTTTTGCAAGATGCTTCATGTCACCTTTTGTGCAGGAACCTTATTGTCACTCATTATTGCCACATGGAATCTTGCTACATGACTCTTGCAACATCAGATGTTTACATTCCACTTAAACATATGGGATGATTTGTCAATTATTACAGACATGTCACATGCTACATACAATTTGTGGAAGTATGTTGAGGAGAAAAATCTGCCATAAAGAATAGTTTGTTGCAAGTTTGGAGAAAATTAGAACTGAACCATTTCCTATTTCTTATGTGCTATTGTAAAAAAGTCGTTTGTTACATCAAATTTGAATGGTTATATTTGGTGCCATCTCATGTTGTTGTTTTGACCATATTACGAGCTCAATGTACAACTGTTCCTTAATCATTTCAAGTGCTACCATCAACTAAAACTAACTAGAGAAGGAATAATATGATAGAGAAGAGTTGTGATAAAGGATGTGTTATTTGGAAGAAACCGTACATCCTATTTTCTACTCATTGTTATAACAGATTTGTTCTTTATTTGTTGATAATAATAACGGCTTTAAGTGAGCCTTTCCTTCTCATTTTATTAGCAGTAGGTCAAGACAAATCATTTATTAATGTTGCTATGAGCTGAGCATATAAATATTCATGCTATGTAGTAGATTTTGGTGTGAAGTAGATTGTATACAGATTATTGTACACAGGGTTTTGTATATCATTTTTTATGAATAATTAAATAGTGTTTCTGCTGATCGGTCCAAAGTAGGAAGCATTTTCTTTCAGCTCACCTTTCAAACCAGAGGAAAGGCCCATTCTTGGAATGCTTGGTGAGATTGTTTTATATTTGAGTTAGTTAAAATTTGTATGTTGTGTGGTGTATTTTGTGTTAAGCATATTAAGATATAGAGTGTAACTAGTTCTTGATTCAATCTCCTTTAAAACTATGAAATCTATGATATTTAGCTAATGTGATCAAATCATTATTTATACAATCATTTTGTTGGTGTGATCAATTCAGTATTTAATGTAATCATTATACAGTTTTGTTGTTTATTTATATTAGGCATTGCAAGTGTGGTTTGCCGTGAGATTATTTGGTAGATTAATTTTCATGTTTTATGTTCTTTTGTGATTCCCAGATTAGTTTTCTTTGGATTTGTGAGTTCAATTTCTAAAATTATTACAGTTGTTGATGATTATGTTGCTAGGAAGTGACAGTTCTTGTCGCCAAAACTACATTGGTTGTTATAGGTTTATTTCTATGTGTTCCAGTTGCATTCATCCCTACTTGGCTTTCTATCTTCATCCCTTGAGCAAATAGCCACTATACCTTTCATCAGTCTATGACCCCGGATTGACATTTTCAAGTACAAACTCAGGGAATCCGCATGAATCCAAATTTGAGATTAAACAAGAATTAATTGAAACCATAGTTTTACCATACAGCCTGCGGCTGTAGAGGATTGGCCTGAAGATGGCGCGAAGAGGAAATAGGAATGTGGAGTGCATGGGAATGCAGACCTTGATGTGATGGAAATGTTAAGAGGAATTGTAGCCCTGTTGGAAGCCATTGATACATCCCAGAGAAGAGGCTGACCTATTGAATATGTGAGCGAAGATGAAGAAGAAGACGCACAGATAGAACAAGTAGCAAATCCATCGGCGATCAATCCAGATGAAGAGAGCTTCTTGAGGGTTTTGAGTAGGGAGAACACTAAACCATATTTTACCCCACCAGAGTATGATGGTAAGTTGGATTGGATCTCAGACATGGAGAAGTATTTTGATTTTGAGAACACCATAGAGGAAAGAAAGGTGAAATGTGTCTGTACCCAGTTGAAAGGTCATGCATCTCTTTGGTGGGAACATTTGCAGGTTGATAGACAAAGAAGAGGAAAAGAGAGGATCAAATCATGGGAGCAGATTCTTGCTAAGTTAAAATCAAAGTTTATGCCAACTGATTATCAAGTAAATCTATTTCAAAAATTGTAGAACTTGAAGCAAAAGGAATCTAGTGTGAAGGAGTATACTGAAGCATTTTACAAGTTGAATATCAGATCCGAACATGTCGATGATGAAGTCAAACAAGTTGCAAGATATTTGAATGGATTGTGGATGTCTATACTATTAATCCTATAAAGATCTGGTTAATACTGTGAGAGGGGCGTGAATCAGTAATAAGACAATTTATAACTTTAAGTCAAAAACCATTTACCACAGATCTGAAATCAATGAATCTATCCCTTTAGCATATCTCATACTCTTGTTACCCACTTATGCAATCTTATTAATCATAATATTCACTAACTAGATGTTTGTTCAGCACATACTCATATTGACTTATTATCAGATCAGAATACTTCATCTATCAATTCATTAACATTACCAATAACTGTTGGCATATGATGAAGCGGTGATAATGTATGTTGTCATTGATGTCAATAGGTGAGCCAATATGAATTGGTATGGAGATTGGAAGTGTTTATGGTCAATTGGGATGGAGTGGATCGGTGTCGGGGTTCACTAAGTATGACTACCAGTTGGTAGTTCCTGTTTAGCTCTAGGGTTTTCGGTTTGGCCTATGCGGTGCAACCGATGACATTTTGTGATGAGTTAGTTAAGAAATAAGGATGAGATCGTGGTATCACGTCATCTATGTGCTTGTGAGGATGAAGATCGAATGCATTTGAATGTCTACCTCGAGAATGCGCTATGTTTTGAGCGGTGTATGAAGTGTGCATGATGGGTTATGGATTTATGAAGTGTGTGGACTTCAAAAGAGTTCAAAACAAGCTTGTGGGTATTCATCCCCACCATAGTTTTTCCCATTTGGGTTTCCACATGAAAAATTTGTGTGTTATGGGTTGTGAGTTTTCATGTGATGATTGAGTAGTTGTTAAGTTAGTTATGCATTCAATGTTGAATGATTGTGGTATTGTTGATACAACTCATGATTGATTATATCAGGAAGTAGTCATCAAGATTTTAGGTCTGTCAAATGTTGTCTGAAGTATCTGTGTTTAACCGGTATACCCATGGTTAAGTTCATTTGTGAAGACAACTGGTCAGCATTGTTTTAATATGATAAAGTGTTGAGAAAGTTTCCATTTATACTGATTCAACCCCCCCCCCCCCTAGTACCAATTAGGGTATCATTTGTTCATCATTATTCATCAATTGGTATTAGAACAACTCCAGGTCCTCGGTGATATAAGCTTAACCCCTTGAGGCAAAAGATCTCGCTTTATGATGAAGAGGGAAGGTCCTAAGTTCAATAGGGATAATTTTAAAATATGGAAGGACACAATGAAGATTTATATCAAGAGTTTGGGTGCTCAACACTGGAGCAATGTTGAGAATGCCTATGTAATCCCCATTGGCACTCTAACCGATGATCAGAAAAGAGAGATTCAATAAAATGGGCAAGTCATGAAAGCCCTTATTAGTAGCCTGTCCGATATTAAGTTCATTGATGTACAAGATAAGGACACTCCTAAGGATGTATGGGACACACTGGAAACCATTTATGACGGTGATGAGCATGTTAAGAAGGCTAAGGAAGAAATCCTTAGAGGAAAATTTGAAGACATGAGGATGGTTGAAGGTGAGACCATTCAACAATATGGCATAAGGATCAAGACTGTGGTTGGAGATATCAAGAGCACTGGTGGAACAATTGATGATGCCACCATTGTCAGTAAAGTTCTGAGATCATTGTTACTGGTTTGCAATCAGGGTTGCCACTATTCAGGAGTTAATATCTATCGACAAGACAAAGGTATCTCTAGACTCTATCATTCCAAAGTTGACTGCATATGAATTGAATAGCTATGATGGTAGTGTTAAGAAGACAGAGTCAACCTTTAGAGAATCTGTTTCCTCCGCACTAACTAGAAAAGGAAAAGAAGTCAGCACCAGTTATGAATCTAGGCCAAACAGAGACATGGCTGATGAGGAGATTCTGATGAAGTTTGAAGCTCTTCTTGCCAAGACACTTCCAAAAGGCACCGAAGATACAAAGGTAAGCTTCCTCTACAAAATTTTTCCTGCAATAAGATAGGACATATAGCTGTCAACTGTCCTAATGATGACAATAAGGATAAATCAGAAAGGTTTAGAAAGTATAAAGGGGGAGGTAGGAGAAATTGTCTTGTTGTAGTGGATGAAGGTGTTACCGATGAAGAATTTGAGGATGAAGAGAATGAGGACATAGTGCTTGTAGCTATAAAGGAAGAGGTGTCTGATCAGAAAGCCCTTGTCTCTTGTATTGACAACTCTAATGAGGGGATCATGCGAGTGTTCTCACCACATGATTGGTGATCGGAGAAAGTTTCTGTCTCTGGATGAATATGATGGAGGTGTTGTCCAGTTTTGCAACGATGCACCTTGCATGGTGAAAGGAAAAGGATCCATCTCACTAAATGGAAAAAGCAGTGCAGATGATGTCTACTGGGTGGAAGGCCTTAAGTACAACCTTTTGAGTGTTGCTCATTTGAACGACAAAGGACTCATTCTAGAGTTCAAAGGTGGAGTCTGCAGAATAATTGGAAAGAGTGGTGAACTTATTACCACCGGTAAGAAGACCAAAGGAAACTTGTTTCAGATGAATGCCAAGATTATTTAGTGCCTAAAGGCAAATTTTAATGACAATTAGATATGGCATAGGAGACTTTGTCATATGAATTTTGATAATATTGTAAAGGCTACTAAGATTAACGCAGTAAGAGGATTGCCTTTGCTGAACAAACCAAAGAATGCTTCATGCAGAGAATGTCAACTTGGGAAGATGTCTTGCTCAACATTCAAAGGTAAGTCTTTTTCAACAAAGTTTGATGAATAATGATGAACTGTAAGTACTCAACAGATACTGAGAGGGGGGGGTGAATCAGTATAGACAAAAATTTCTATAAACCACTTTGACTATAAAGACTGCACAAACTGGTAAACAGTGTCACCGATCTAAAACAGGGCACTACCGGTAAAACATAGTGAGACTATGAAACACATAAACCAGTAACACTTAGATATTCACAAAACCCAATCTCTCCTTTCCACTTCACCTATATGCATAAACAAGTAATACATCAGAAATATAAAGACCACTAGATCAACATGCATTACCACTTAATAGAAAACACTAATCATCACATGAAAAATCATCACACATGACACATTGATTTTTTACGTGGAAACCCAACTGGGAAAAACCACGATGGGGATGAATACCCACAAGTTGTTATTTGAACTCTTCTAAAGTCTACTCTGTTAGGAGCCTAATCTAGTTAAGGACTTTACAATAGGTTCTGCTCGGAACCGATCTTGCTAGGGATCACTTGGTTAAGGGATGGATAAATACCCTGTTAAAGGTTAAAACCCTGCTAAAAGTTACCTCGCAAGAGGATTTGAATAACTCAATGAATTTGAGTCACCATGTTAAAGGATTTATAGAAAGCCCCGTTAAAGCTACCCGGTTAAGGGATTTTCCAACTGCTGAAATGGTTAGAAGTCAACAGGTAATACACTAATTGGATAACAATACTCAATGCCAAGGCAAATCCACTTTAGTTCCTTTGCTTCTGTAATCACACTCTGCAGGTATCTACACACTTCTCTAATCTGGCAAGAATCAAGTATCTCTTCACTTGGATACTCACACACAACATTTGCCAACAACTTCACTATGCAAATCATCATCGACCTTATAGGAAACAGATAGGTCAGTAGCATAAACCCTAAAACCTAAACATTTAGGTTATCAATACAGTCGGTGCAATCCTGACCGTTCAAACACATTGCATTGAATAAAACAGTCTTGAACAGATTTCAAGGAATTCTGCATCATTCATTCTTTGCTGCTTCTGGAAGTTGATAACCCATCACGTGCTCTCCACCATTTATTGAGACTTCGCACATTCCTGAGGTAGATAGAATCAATCTTCTTCATGCAAGATCCTCAAGGAAATCCTTCACGCGCACAAGGCTAACGTGGAAACACAATCTGATCTTCATTGCAATGCTAACTCATCATGAAATGTCATTGGTCGAATCACACAGACTTGGAATGCATCAACCAGAAACCCTGAAGCTGAGACTACCAACCAGTAGTGACACCAAATTAAACCTCGATACAAAATTCACCATGAGACTAGTCTACCACCGAGAAAGAATTCACCACCAGTTGTGCTCTTCCGGTCGTCCACATTACCAGCCCAATCGACATCTGTAAACACTTTGAGATTGAAATCATTACTGTATGGATACCATATTCCATAGTCAATAGTTCCCTTTAGATATCTAAGAATCCGCTTGACTTTTATCAAGTGGGATTCTCTTGGACTTTTATGGAAACATGCAGTAATGCCCACTGCATGTACAATGTCCGGTCTGCTATGTACTACATAGTGCAACTTACCAATCATTGATAGGTATTCCTTCTCATTCAACAATGCTTAGTCATCTTCTTTTGACAATTTACAACCGGTCACCATTGGTGTACCAACTGGTTTGTTGTCTTCCATACCAAAGGTCTTCAACACCTCTTTGACATACTTGGACTGAGTGATAAAGATACCATCTTTCGTTTGTTGAATCTATAGTCTAATGAAGAACTTAATCTCTCCGATAAGTGACATCTCAAATACCTTCTTCATCTCATCTATAAAATCATGACTCATCTTGTCATCTCCACCAAAAATTATGTCATCAACAAATACTTCACAGATTAGAATCTAATCTCCTTCTGACTTCAGATAGATATTTCTATCTTCACTTGTTCTTTCAAATCCAATCTTCACAAGGTGGGAGTGTAAATGTTCATACTATGCTCTAGGTGCCTGCTTCAATCCATACAAGGCATTATGTAGCCTACACACCATGTCATTGTCTTCTGATAGGGAAAACCCATCTGGTTTCTCTATATACACCTCCTCTTCAAGTATTCCATTCAGAAATGCTGATTTTACATCCATCTGGTACACTTTGAATCCCTTGGAGGCTGCATATGCAAGAAGCATTCAAAATCCTTTCAATCTAGCTATTGGAGAAAAAGTTTCTCCATAGTCTTCTCCTTCTTCATGAGCATATCCCTTACATACCAGTCTGGATTTGTTTCTTACCACTGTGCCATCTTCATTTAGCTTCTTTCTATAAACCCATTTGGTGCCAATAACATTTTTATGCTCAGGTCTAGGTACCAAAGACCATGTACCATTCTTCTCTATCTGGTCAAGTTCCTCTTCCATAGCCTTGATCTAGTCTTCATCTTTATGTGCCTCTTTAAATGTTTTAGGCTCAAATTCAAAGATCATGCAAGAATTTTCTCTGACCTTTCTTCTTGTAATAATTCTTGCATCCTTATCTCCTATGATCTGCTTTGGATCATGATTCAGCTTTACATACCTAGGAATGATCATAATAGATTCCTCTTTCTTTTCTTCTTCATCCTCATCGTCATCAGCATCAACATCTACCGATGTAGGAGCACTGTTACTAGTACTTGGTTGTTTTGCAACCAGTTCCCAGAAGGTTACAACTGGTTCATCTACCACTTGCTCACTGGCGGTTTCCTCAGGTTTCTTAGAGGTTTCATCAACTCTAACATTGATACTTTCAACAATTCTCTGAGTCCTATTATTGAAACACTTGAGAGATTTGCTCTTGGTGGAATATCCTAGGAATATTCCCTCATCACATTTTGCATCAAACTTTCTGTGGTGTTCACTCCTCTTGATATAACACTTACTACCAAACACTCTAAAGTAGCTTACTATAGGAGTCTTACCGATCCAATACTCATAAGGTGTTTTATCCTTACCTTTCTTGATAAGTACCTGGTTCATAGTGTAGACTGCAGTGCTCACCGCTTCTCTCCAAAAAGTGTGAGCAACCTTTCCTTGAATTAGCATTGTTCTGGCTGCTTCAACTACAGTCCGGTTGTTCCTTTCTACTAGGCCATTCTGCTGTGGAGTTCAGGGGGCAGACAGTTGCCTCTTGATGCCATTTTCTTCATAGTACTTATTGAACTCACTAGAAGTGAACTCACCTCCTTGGTCAGTTCTAAGGCATTTGATTCTCTTACCACTTTCTTTTTCAACTAGTGCTCTGAAGGCTTTGAACTTTCCAAAAGCTTCAGACTTGTCTTTCAAGAATGTGACCCACATCATTCTTGAGCAATCATTAGTAAGAATCATAAAGTACCTATCTCCTTGAACACTCCTATTTTTCATAGGACCACACAAATCAGTATGCGTAAGATCAAGTAAATTTTTTGTTGTGAAAGATTTACCTTTGAAGGTTGAGGAAGACATTTTCCCCAGTTGACATTCTCTGCACAGAGGATTCTCTGGTTTGTTCAACACAGGCAATCCTCTAACTGCCTTGATCTTACTGGCCTTCACAATATTATCAAAATTTACATGACAAAGTCTCCTATTCCATATCCAACTGTCATCAAACTTAGCCATTAGACATTGTTTGATATTTGCATTTAACTGAAATAGGTTACCTTTGGTCTGCATACTGGTGGCCATCAGTTCACCACTCTTTCCTTTTATTTTTCACACTTCATCTTTGAATTCTAGAGTGAGTCCATTATCATTCAGCTGAGCAACACTTAGAAGGTTATGCCTGAGACCTTCTACCCAATACACATTATCAGCATTGTTTTTTCCATTTAGAGAGATGGACCCTTTCCTTTTACCATACAAGTGCATCATTACCAAATCGGACTACACCTCCATCATACTCTTCCAAAGACAGAAACTTTCTCTGGCCACCATTCATGTGGTGAGAACAACCACTGTCAATAATCCATTCATTGGAATTATCAAAGTAGGAGACAAGAGCCTTCTTGTCTGACACATCTTCCTTGATAGCTACAAATACTATGTCTTCACTTTCTTCATCTTCTGATTCATCATCAGTGACACCTTCATCAACTGCAACAAGACAGTTTCTCCTATTTCCTCCTTTGAACTTTTTGAACCTCTCCGGTTTGTCCTTATTATCACCATTGGGACAGTTAACAATAATGTGTCCAATCCTATTGTACGAAAAGCATTTCAAAGGGAGCTTACCTCTATATTTACCAGTTCCCTTAGGAAGTCTCTTGGCCAGAAGAGCTTCAAATTCCATCAGGATCTCCTCATCATCCATATCTTTGCTTTGTCTAGGTTCACAACTGGTACTAAATTCTTTACCCTTTCTAGATAGTGCAACAGATGCTTCAATCATAACTCTTTAGCTCATAAGTGGTCAACTTAGCAATGATAGAATCTATGGACACCTTTGTCTTGTCAATAGATCTCAACTCCTGAATAGCGGCAACCCTTATTGCATAGATCGGTAATAGGGTTCTCAAAACTTTGCTAACAATGGTGGAATCATCCATTGCACCTCCTGCACTCTAGATGTCTCTAACAATAGTTTTAATCCTTATCCTATATTGTTGAATGGTCTCTCCTTCAACCATCTGCATGTCTTCAAACTTTCCTCTAAGGCTTTCTTCCTTAGCTTGCTTCACATGCTCATCACTGCCCTAGATAGACTCTAGAGTATCCCATACATCTTTGGGATTGTATTTTTCTTGAACATCTATAAAGTCAACATCAGATAGGCTACTGATAAGAGCTTCCATTACTTGCCCATTCTCCTAAATTTCTCTTCTTTGATCATCGGTGAGAGTACCGGTAGGGACAACATAAGTATTCTCAACATAGATCCACTATTAAGCACCCATGCTTTTAATGTATATCTTTATTCTATCCTTCCATATCTTAAAGTTATCTCTGTTAAATTTAGGACCTTCCCTCTTCATCATTAGAATAGGATCTTTTCCTCAAGTGGTTAAGCCTGGAGGATGCTCTGATACCAATTGATGAATAATGATGAACAGTAAGTACTCAACAGATATTGAGAGGGGGGGGGGGGGGGGGTGAATCAATATAGACAAAAATTTCTCTAAACCACTTTGACTATAAAGACTACACAAACTGGTGAATAGTGTCACCGATCTAAAATAGGGCACTACCGGTAAAACATAGTGAGACTGTGAAACACATAAATTGGTAACACTTAGATCTTCACAAAACCTAATCTCTCCTTTCCACTTCACCCATATGCATAAACAAGTAATACATCAGAAATACAAAGACCACTGGATCAACATGCATTACCACTTAATAGAAAACACTAATCATCACATGAAAAAACATCACACATGACACACTGATTTTTCACGTGGAAACCCAACTGGGAAAAACCACGGTGGGGATGAATACCCACAAGTTGTTCTTTGAACTCTTCTGAAGTCCTCTCTGTTAGGATCCTAATTCGGTTAAGGACTTTACAATAGGTTCTGCTAGGAACCGATCCTAGTAGGGATCACCCAGTTAAAGGAAGGCCAAATACCTAGTTAAAGGTTAGAACCCTGCTAAAGGTTACCTCGCAAGAGGATTTGAAGAACTCAATGAATTTGAGTCACATTATTAAAGGATTTACAGAAAGCCCATTAAAGCTACCTGCTTAAGGGATTTTACAACTGCTGAAATGGTTAGAAGTCAACAGGTAATACACTGATTTGATAACAACACTCAATGCCAAGGTAGATCCACTTTAGTTCCTTTGCTTCTGCAATCACACTCTGCAGGTATCTACACACTTCTCTAGTCTAGCAAGAATCAAGTTTCTCTTCACTTAGATACACACACACAATATTTGCCAAGAACTTTACAATGAAAATCATCATTGACCTTATAGGAAACAGATATGTCGGTAGCATAAACCCTAAACCCTAAAAATTTAGGTTATCAATACAATTGGTCCAATCCTGACCGTTCAAACATATTGCATTGAATAAAATAGTCTTGAATAGATCTCAAGATGTTCTCCATCGTTCGTTCTTTGCCGCTTCTGGAAGCTAATAGCCCATCACGCACTCTCCACTATTTACTAAGACTTTGCACATTCCTAAGGTAGATAGAATCAATCTTCTTCACGCAAGATCCTCAAGGAAATCCTTCACGCGCATAAGGCTGACATGGCAACATGATCTGATCTTCATTGCAATGCTAACTCATCAAAGAATGTCATTGGTCAAATCACACAAACTTGGAATGCATCAATCGAAAACCCTAAAGCTGAGACTACCAACCTGTAGTCATACCAAATGAAACCCTGATACAAAAAATTCCATTTACTGGTTCACATTCTAACATACTGTTGGCATTATGTGAACCAGCATGAAGACATAATGATATTGTATGTTGTCATTGATGTCAATATGAGACATGGTGAGAATTGGCACATTTGATAGGTGAAGAGAGAGGAACTGACATATGTATGAACCGGTTTATATGCCAAAGTGAAGTGGCACATTTGTTCAAGGTGAACTGACATGTAGTTATGTGAACCGGTACATGGAAGCATTGTATGGTTACCGGTTGGTAGGTAGCTTCCACTTTAGGGTTTCCGGTTGGAGCAACTCAATTGACTTAATCAATAATCTTCATGTGATGAGTTAGCAGTATGATGGAGTACAGATCATGTTGCCATGTAAGCTCTATGCGCGTGAAGGATCTTGCATGAAGAAGGCTATTCCTATCCACCTCGGGAAAGTGCGAAGTCTGTCAAACGATGATAATGTGTGATGGGTTATCAGCCACCATGAAAACAGTGGATAATGGACAATGGAGAATGTATTGAGATTGATTCAAGATTATTGCATTTAATGTAGTATGATTCAATGGTTAGGATCGAACCGTTTGAATTGCTTAACCTAACAGGTTTAGGGTTTAGGGTTTTTTCTACCGACCTGTATGTTTCCTATAAGGTTGATGTTGTGTTTCTTTCTGATGTTGTTGGCAAAAGTTGTGAGTGTGTATCCAAGGGAAGTGATATGTGATTCTTGCCAGACCAAAGGAGATAAGAGATATCTACAAAGTGAATGCGCAGAAGGTGAAGAGGAGCCAAAATGGATCTGCATTAGCATTGAGTGTTGTTAACAGATCATTGTAATACCTATTGATCTCTAACCACTTCAATAGTTGTAAAATCCCCTAACAAGGTGGCCTTAACTAGCTTGATTCAAAATCCCTTAAATTGGGTGGTCTTAACCGACTTGTTTCAAATCCCTTAACCGGGTAACTCGAGGCTAATGAGTTTTGAGAAGCTTGAGAAGCTTAGGAGATCCTTTTAGCTATTGAGTTCTTGAAATCCTCTAACAAGGTGACCCTACCGAGTTTAACCCTTAACCGGGTGATCCCTAATAGGATCGGTTCCTACCAGAACCTATTGTAATGTCCTTAACTGGACAAGGCTCCTAACAAAGCGGACTTCTAAAGAGTTTAAAAAGCAGCTTGTGGGTATTCATCCCCACTGTGGTTTTTCCCAGTTGGGTTTCCACGTGAAAAATATGTGTGTCATGTGAAATGCTTTTGTCTTGTGATGCTTTGTTTTACTTGTTAAGCACATGAAGGTTCTATGTTTTATGCCTGTCTATAAAACATATTGAACTCACTATTGTGAAGATCTGATGGTTAAGTTTACTTGTTTATACATGAGAATATAATTATACTGTGGTATTGAGCCAAGAGGAAAGCTTATTAAGTGGCCAGTTCATGACTGGTTGAGCTATACTGGATGTTGTCGATTGCACTCTGTTTTACCGGTATCCCTATTTGTTAGTCTTTTGGAGTATTTGCTGTCAAACCGGTTTTGGACTGACTGGTGTTTGTACTGATTCACCCCCCCTCTCAGTACCGGTTTGGTACTAGTGGTTCATCATTGAGTTATCAATTGGTATTAGAGCTCCTCTAGGTCCTCTGTGCTGTAAGCCTAACCGCTTGAGGAAAAGATCCTAGACAAATGATGAAGAGGGAAGGTCCAAAGTTTAACAGGGAAAATTTTGGTATATGGAAAGACAGGATGAAGATATTCATCAAAATCATGGGTGTTCAACACTGGAGCTATGTTGAAAATGTATATGTTGTTCCTACCGGTACTCTCACCAATGACCAAAAGAGAGAGATACAAGAAAATGGGCAAGTCATGGAAGCCCTCATCAGTAGTTTATCTGACATTGAGTTTATTGATGTTCAGGACAAGGCAAACCCCAAAGAGGTATGGGATTCTCTTGAAAATATCTATGGTGGTGATGAGCATGTAAAATAGGCTAAGGAAGAAAGCCTGAGAGGGAAATTTGAAGACATGTGGATGGTTGAAGGAGAGACCATTCAGTAGTATGGAATAAGAATCAAAATAGTTGTTGGAGAAATAAAGAGTGCAGGTGGCAAAATAGAAGATTCCACTGTGGTAAGTAAAGTCCTGAGATCCCTGTTGCCAGTCTATGCAATAAGGGTTGCTACTATTCAGGAGCTGAGATCAATAGACAAGTCTAAGGCATCCTTGGACTCCATCATAGCCAAGTTGACAGCCTATGAGCTGAATAGTTTTGATGGTAGTGTTCCAAAGTCAGAATCAGATTTTAAAGCTTCTGCCATACCATCCAGAAAAGGACAAGAGGCTAGCACTAGTGGGATAGAACAAAGAAATGAAGGATGAAGAGTTTCTGATGGAATTTGAAGCTCTTCTAGCCAGGAGATTCCCAAAAGGGACTGGTAAATACAAAGGTAAGCTTCCTTTGAAATGTTTCTCCTATAACTAGATAGGACATATTGCTATGAACTGTCCTAATAGTGACAACAAGGATAAACTGGAAAGGTCCAAGAAATTGAAAGGAGGAAACCAGAGAAATTGTTTTGTGGTAGTTGATGAAGGTGTCATAGATGAGGAATCAGAAGATGATGAGAATGAAGACATTGTGTTTGTTGCTATAAAGGAAGATGTGGCAGACAAGAAGGTTCTTGTCTCCCGGTTTGATGATTCCAATGAGTGGATCATTGACAGTGGCTATTCTCACCATATGACTGGTGACCAGAGCAAGTTTCTATCCTTAGAGGAGTATGATGGTGGTGTGGTTCGCTTTGGCAATGATGCACCATGTATGGTCAAAGGTAGAGGTTCCATCTCTTTGAATGGAAAGAGTAGTTCTGACAATGTGTACTGGGTTGATGGTCTCAGACATAACCTTCTAAGTGTTCCCCAGCTAAATGACAGTGGTCTCACTCTACAATTCAAGAATGGAGTTTGCAGAATCAAAGGTAAAGATGGTAAATTGGTAGCCACCGGCATGCAGAATAAAGGTAACCTATTTCATCTAAGTGCTAATATAAGTACATGTCTTATGGCTAAGCTTGATGATAGCTGGATATGGCATAGGAGATTCTGTCATGTGAACTTTGACAACATTGTGAAGGCTAGTAAGATCAAGGCAGTTAGAGGGTTGCCGGTGCTGAGCAAACTAGATAATACCTTGTGTAGAGAATGTCAATTGGGGAAAATGTCTTCCTCAACCTTTAAAGGTAAATCTTTCACTGCTGACAACTTGCTTGATCTTGTGCATACTGAACTATGTGGTCCTATGAAAACTAGAAGTGTGCAGGGTGATAGGTACTTCATGATTCTCACTGATGACTGCTCAAGAATGATGTGGGTCACATTCTTGAAAGATAAGTCTGAAGCTTTTGGGAAATTCAAAGCATTCAAAGCATTAGTGGAGAAGGAAAGTGGTAAAAGGATCAAATGTCTTAGAACTGATCAAGGAGGGGAATTCACTTCTAGTGAATTCAACAAGTATTGTGAAGAATTTGGCATCAAGAGACAGCTATCTGCCCCCCGGACTCCACAACAGAATGGCCTAGTAGAGAGGAATAACCGGATTATGGTTGAAGCAGCCAGAACCATGTTGATCCAAGGAAAGGTTGCTCACACCTTTTGGAGAGAAGCGGTGAGCACTACAGTCTACACTATGAACCAGGTACTCATCAAAAAGAGTAAGGACAAAACTCCTTATGAGTATTGGACTGGTAAGACACTTGTGGTTAACTACTTTAAGGTATTTGGTAGCAAATGTTACATGAAGAGGAGTGATCATCAGGGTAAATTTGAAGCTAAATGTGATGAGGGAATATTTCTAGGATATTCCACCAAGAGTAAAGCTTACAAGTGCTATAACAATAGGACTCAGAGAATTATGGAAAGTATCAATGTAAAAGTTGATGAATCCTCTGAGAAGACTAAGGAAACCGACAGTGAGCAAGTTGTAAATGAACCAATTGCAACCTTTTGGGAACCGATTGTCAGTCAACCTAGTAGCAGTAGCAGTGTTCCTGAACCGATGAATGTTGATACTGATGAAGATGAGGATGAAGAAGAAAAGCAAGAAGAACCAATTAAGACCATTCCTCGGTATGCCAAGTTGAATCATGATCCCAAGCAGATCATAGGTGATAAGAATGCAGGAATCCTTACTAGAAGAAAGATCAGAGTAAACTTATGTATGATCTTTGAACTTGAGCCTAAGTCATTCAAAGAGGCTCATAAAGATGAAGACTGGGTCAAGGCAATGGAAGAAGAACTTGACCAGATAGAGAAAAATGGTACATGGTCCTTGGTACCCAGACCAGAGCATAAAAATGTCATTGGCACCAAATGGGTGATCAGAAATAAGTTGAATGAGGATGGCACAGTGATTAGGAATAAAGCCAGACTGGTATGCAAAGGATATGCTCAAGAAGAAGGTGAAGACTATGAGGAAACCTTTTCTCCTATAGCCAGACTGGAAGGAGTTCGTATGCTTCTTGCATATGCATCTTTTAAGAGATTCAAGGTATATCAAATGGATGTAAAATCTGCATTTCTAAATGGTGTACTTGAAGAAGAGGTGTATATTGAGCAACCGGATGGGTTTTCCCTATCTGAAGATAGTGACATGGTATGTAGGCTACATAAATAATTATATGGTCTAAAGCAAGTACCTAGGGCATGGTATCAGCACCTACATTTCCATCTTGTGAAGATTGGATTTGAGAGAACAAGTGAAGACAACAACATCTACTTGAAATCTGAAGGAGATCAGATCCTAATCTGTGAAGTTTTTGTTGATGACATCATCTTTGGTGGAGATGATAAGATGAGTCATGAGTTTGCTGATGAGATGAAGAAATAGTTTGAGATGTCACTCATAGGGGAGATTAAGTTCTTCATTGGACTGCAGATCCAGTAGATGGAAGATGGAATCTTCATCACTTAGTCCAAATATGTCAAAGAGGTGTTGAAGACTTTTGGCATGGAAGATAGCAGACCGGTTGGTACACTGATGGTGACCGGTTGCAAATTAACAAAGGAAGATGATTCCGCACTGGTTGATGAGAAGGAATACCGATCAATGATTGGTAAGTTGCATTATGTAGTGCATAGTAGACCGGATATTGCCCATGCAGTTGGCATCACTGTAAGGTTCCAGAAGAGTCCAAGAGAGTCTCACTTAAGTGCAGTCAAGTGTATTCTTAGGTATCCGAAGGGAACAGTTGACTATGGATTGTGGTACCCATACAACAATTATTTCAATATGAAAGTATTCACAGATGCTGATTGGGCCGATAATGTGGATGACCGGAAGAGCACAACCAGTGGTGCATTCTTTCTCGGTGGTAGACTGGTCTCATGGATGAGTAAAAAATAGAGTTGCATCTCTCAGTCTACAGTGGAAGCAGAGTATGTTGCAGCTTTCATGAACTACACTCAGACAATTTGGATGAAGCATGTACTGGAAGGCTTCAAGATCCCTGTATCTGAACCGGTAAGTATATTCTGTGATAACACAAGTGCTATCAATATATCAAAGAATCCAATTTTACATTCTAGAGTCAAGCATTTTGAGCTTAAGTATCATTTCTTGAGGGAAAAGGTTCAGAATAAAGAGATTGCACTAGAGCATGTGTCCAGTAAGGAGCAGTTAGCAGATATATTCACCAAGCCTCTCCCAAAAAAAACATTTGTGCATTTGAGAGGTGAATTAGGGGTATTGCCCCTTCAGGAGGTGAACTAAAAGTGATTCTTCCACATCAGTCAGGTACTGGAAAGACAAAGTTTTGGTTGATTGGTGTGTTGAAGGATGCTACTCCTCAGGGGGAGCAACATGATGAAATAGAAATGTTTGTACCTCCACTTTGGCATTGTTGTCAAAGGGGGAGAAGGAGTGAAGCGAAAAGATATCTGCAGCAAATGGGGAGAAGATGTGAAGCAGAGAAGATATCTTTTGTATATTGCCATTAATGCCAAAGGGGGAGATTGTTGGCATTATGTGAACCGGCATGAAGACATAATGATATTGTATGTTGTCATTGATGTCAATATGAGACATGGTGAGAACCGACACATGTGATAGGTGAAGAGAGGGGAACTAGCATATGTATGAACCGGTTTATATGCCAAAGTGAAGTGGCACATTTGTTCAAGGTGAACCGACATGTAGTTATGCGAACTGGTACATGGAAGCATTGTATGGTTATCAGTTGGTAGGTAGCTTCCACTTCAGGGTTTCCAATTGGAGAAACTCAAGTGACTCAATCGGTAATCTTCGTGTGATGAGTTAGGAGTATAATGGAGGATAGATCATGTTGCCACGTAAATTCTATGTACGTGAAGGATCTTGCATGAAGAAGACTATTCCTATCCACCTTGGGAAAGTGCGAAGTCTATCAAACGGTGATAATGTGTGATGGGTTATCAGCTGCCATGAAAACGATGGATAATGGATGATGGAGAATGTCTTGAGATTGATTCAAGATTGTTGCATTTAATGCAATATGATTCAACGGTTAGGATCGAACCGTTTGAATTGCTTAACCTAATAGGTTTAGGGTTTAGGGTTTTTGCTACCGACTTGTATGTTTCCTATAAGGTCGATGTTGCGTTTCTTTCTGATGTTGTTGGCAAAAGTTGTGAGTGTGTATCCAAGGGAAGTCATACGTGATTCTTTCCAGACCAAAGGAGAGAAGAGATATCTGCAAAGTGAATGTGCAGAAGGTGAAGAGGAGCCAAAATGGATTTGCATTAGCATTTAGTGTTGTTAACAGGTCATTGTAATACCTATTGATCTCTAACCACTTCAACAGTTGTAAAATCCCCTAACAGGGTAGCCTTAACTGGCTTGATTCAAAATCCCTTAAATTGGGTGGTCTTAACCAACTTGTTTCAAATCCCTTAACCGGGTAACTCGAGGCTAATGAGTTCTGAGAAGCTTGAGAAGCTTAGGAGATCCTTTCAGCTATTGAGTTCTTGAAATCCTCTAACAAGGTGACCCTACCGGGTTTAACCCTTAACCGAGTGATCCCTAACAGGATCGGTTTCTACCAGAACCTATTGTAATGTCCTTAACTAGACAAGGCTCCTAACAGAGAAAACTTCTAAAGAGTTCAAAAAGCAGCTTGTGGGTATTCATCCCCACCGTGGTTTTTCCCAGTTGGGTTTCCACGTGAAAAATATGTGTGTCATGTGAAATGCTTTTGTCTTGTGATGCTTTGTTTTACCTGTTAAGCACATGAAGGTTCTATGTTTTATGCTTGTCTATATAACATATTGAACTCATTGTTGTGAAGATCTGATGGTTAAGTTTACTTGTTTATACATGAGAACATAATGATACTGTGGTATTGAGCCAAGAGGAAAGCTTATTGAGTGACCGGTTCATGACTGGTTGAGCTATACTGGATGTTGCTGGTTGCGCTTTGTTTTACCGGTATCCCTATTTGTTAGTCTTTTGGAGTATTTGCTGTCAAACTAGTTTTGGACTGACTGGTGTTTGTACTGATTCACCCCCCCTCTCAGTACCGGTTTAGTACTAGTGGTTCATCATTGAGTTATCACATACCAATTCACTTTTTCACATATACCGGTTCACATCATAATACTGGTTCTCTTGCCAATTTTCTTACTTCAATATATCGATTCATACTTCAGCATATTGACATCAATGACAAAAAACAATATCATCATGTCATCACACTCTACACATATGCCAATAGAACTTACTTGATCTTGTGCACACAAATTTGTGCTGTCCGATGAAAACTAGAAGTATTCAGGGAGATCAATATTTCATGATTCTTACTGATGACTGATCAAGAATGATGTGGGCCACATTCTTGAAAGACAAGTCTGAGGCATTTGGAAAGTTCAAAGCGTTTAGAGCATTGGTGAAAAAGGAGAGCGAGAGAAGAATAAAATTCCTAAGAATTGATCAGGGAGGTGAATTCACTTCTGATGAATTCAACAAGTACTGTGAAGAGAATGACATCAAGAGCTAGTTGTCTTCCCTAAGGACACCACAATAGAATGGCATAGCAGAAAGGAATAACAAGACTGTAGTTGAAGTGGCTAGAACTATGTTGATCAAAGGAAAGGTTGCTCACACTTTTTGGAGAGAAGCGGTGAGCACTGCAGTCTATACCATGAACCAGATACTCATCAAGAAAGGTAAAGACAAAACCCCCTATGAGTACTAGAATGGGAGAACTCCTAATGTGAGTTATTTCAAAGTGTTTGATGGTAAGTGCTATATCAGGAGAGGTGAGCATCTGATTAAGTTTGATGCTAAATGTGATGAAGGAATATTTCTAGGATATTCCACTTAAAGCAAAGCTCTCAAATGCTACAACAACAAGACTCAAAAACTTGTTGAGAGTATCAATGTCAGGGTTGATGAATCCCCTAAGAAGCCTGAGGAAACCTGTAGCAAGCAAGCAGAAGATGAATCAAGTGTAGCCTTCTGGGAACCAATTAAGAAGGAAACAAGTTGCAAACACCAAAAAGACCTTAGTGTTCCTATACCGGTAGAAGCTGCAGTAGGTGAAGAAGAAGATGAAGTGGAAAAATAAGAGGAAAAGCAAGCAGAACTAGCTAGGGTCATTCCTAGGTATGTGAAACTACATCATGATCCGAAGAAGATCATAGGAGATAAAGATGTAGGGATACTCAAAAGAAGAAAGGTGAAAGAAAACTCTTGCATGATTTCATAATTTGAGCCTACGATTACTAGAGAGGCACTTACCGATGAAGACTAGATAAAGGAAATGGAAGAGGAGCTAGACCAGATTAAAAAGAACGCAACATGGTCTTTGGTACCCAAACCAAAACACAAGAATGTAATAGGTACCAAATGGGTCTTCAAGAATAAGCTAAATGAAGAAGGCACTATGGTAAGGAACAAGGCAAGACTCTTATGCAAGGGATATTCTCAAGAAGATGGAGGAGACTATGGAGAAACCTTTGCCCCAGTGGCTAAATTGGAAGGTGTCCGAATGCTACTTGCATTTGCATCATTCAAGGGATTTAAGGTATACCAGATGGATGTGAAGTCTTCATTCCTAAATGGAATCCTAGAAGAAGAAGTGCATATTGAGAAACCAGATGGACTTGCTTTGTCAAAAGATAGTAACATGGTGTGTAGATTACACAAGGCCCTGTATGGATTGAAACAAGCACCAAGGGCATGGTATGAACAGTTACACTCTCATCTTGTGAAGATAGGATTTCAAAGAACAAGTGAGGACAACAACATCTACCTAAAATATGAAGGTGATCAGATTTTGATCTATGAAGTATTTGTAGATGACATAATCTTTGGAGGAGATGATGAAATGAGCCATGCATTCATAGATGAAATGAAGAAAGAGTTTGAGATGTCTCTGATTGGAGAGATAAAGTTCTTCATTGGTCTATAGATTCAATAGATGAAGGAGGGTATCTTCATTACCCAGTCCAAGTATATCAAAGAGGTATTGAAGACCTTTGGCATGGAGGAGAGAAAACTGGTTGGAACACTGATGGTGACTAGCTGTAAACTGACAAAGGAGGATGATACAACATTGGTGGATGAGAAGGAGTATCATTCGATGATCGGTAAGCTTCACTATGTGGTGCACAATAGATCATATATTGCTCATGTAGTGGGCATAGTAGCCTATTTTTAGAAGAGTCCAAGAGAATCCCACTTGGTAGCGGTAAAAAGGATTCTTAGATACTTGAAAGGGATGGTTGATTATGGATTGTGGTATCCATATAATGGTGACTTTGGTCTCAAAGTGTTTACTGATGCAGATTGGGCAGGTAATGTGGATGACCGAAAGAGCACAACCAGTGGAGCTTTCTTCCTTGGTGGAAGACGAGTCTCATGGACAAGCAAGAAGCAGAGCTGTAATTTCTAGTCTACAGCTAAAGCAGAGTATGTGGCAGCTTTTATGAACTGTGCTCAGGAAATTTAGATGAAGCATGTACTGAATGGCTTCAAAGTGCCTATATCTGAACCGGTGAGTATTTTCTGTGATAATACTAGTGCAATCAATATTTCCAAAAATCTAGTATTGCATGCTAGGACAAAGCACATTGAACTCAAGTATCATTTCTTGAGAGAAAAGGTTCAGAATAAAGAGGTTGTATTAGAACATGTTTCCAGTAAGGAGCAACTAGTAGACATATTCACTAAGCCCTTACCAAAGACTACATTTACCTATTTGAGAGGTGAATTAGGGGTTTTGCCCCTTCATGAAGTAAACTAAAGTTGTGTGCTCCACATCAGTCAGGTACTACAATGATAAATCTTACAGGATTGATTTGTTGAAGGATTCTACTCCATAGGAGGAGCAACATAGTGGAACTTGGAAGCTTGTGCCTCCACTTTGGCATTATTGTCAAAGGGGGAGAAGATATATGGAAAAATACACACTGACCAATCCAGATGGTGGTGGTTGTTATCTTTGAACCAGTATATGTCAACTGGTATATGTTATTAAGCATGGTGCAGATACTGAGCAATGATACATTGAGTATTGCCATCAATGCCAAAGGAAGAGATTGTTGGCATATGATGAAGCAATGACAATGTATGTTGTCATTGATGTTAATAGGTGAACCATTATGAATTGGTATGAAGATTGGAAGCGTTTATGGTCAACCGGGATGGAGTGGATCGGTGTCGGGGTTCAGTAAGTGTGACTATCGGTTGGTAGTCCCTGTTCAGCTCTAGGGTTTTTGGTTTGGCCTATGTGGTGCAACCGATGATATTGTGTGATGAGTTAGTTAAGAGATAAGGATGAGATCATGGTGCCACGTCAGCTATGTGCTTGTGAGCATGAAGATCGAATGCATTTGAATGTCTACCTCGGGAATGTGCGATGTTTTGAGTAGTGTATGAAGTGTGCATGATGGGTTATGGATTTCTAGATGCGGTGAAGAATGGATGATGCATAATTACTTAAGATCTATTTTAGATCATTTCATTCTATGCAATGGATCTAACGGTTAGGATTGGACCACTTGTAATTGTAAACCTAAAATGTTTAGGGTTTAGGGTTTATGCTACTGACCTAATTGTTGTCTATAAGGTCGATGATGTTTGTTATTGTTTGGGTTGGCAAATGATGTGTTTGTGTCTGCATGTTGAGATACTTGCCAAACCAAAGTGTGGAATTTGTAGCGTGTGATTGCAGAGGAGAGGAGCTGAAAAGGATCTGCCTTAGTAAGGAGTGTTGCTATTAGATCAAAGCTTTACCTATTGACTTCTAACCATTTTAATAGAAGCAAAATCCCTTCACTGGGTAGCTTTAACAAGTTTGTTGTAAATCCTCTAACCAGGTGATTCAAGATGATTGAGTTCTTTAAATCGTCTAGCGAGGTAACCTTTAAAAGGGTTTCAACCTTTAATAGGGTTTATAGCCATCCCTTAACTGGGTGATCTCTAATTATGTGCTATTATGAGAGCATTTACTGCGGGTTTGCATGTGCAGGAACCTTACTAGCACGGGTAAAGTTCTCTAAGGACCAGTTGTCTCAAGAGTGTCAGGGTATCACTTGGGCACACTAAGGGCATGTACTAAGTATAGACTATACAAGGAATCCAATTTGGGAGCATTTATTAGTGGAGAAATCATTATGGTATAATCTAAGGTTCTTTTTCAGTATGTATTAGATCCTCTGGGATAGTTGGGATCACTATTATTCATGGTGGATGGCTCATTTTTTCAAAATTGCAAAATTTCAATTATCGGCATAAGTAGTCTCGATGAAACAACATTGGAAAGCAAAAGATGGATTATCGGCATGACATATACTAATAAATCAGAAGGCAAATTCATTAGAGAACTTAAATAATATTGAGCACAATGCACGCTCTTGGAAAAGTCATACCATCGGGAAAACTTGTTCCAATGAGGTAGAAGGAGGGTGTTTTTTTATCGACATGTATCGGCTTATCAGAAAAGTGTAAAAATTGTTATACCAATAACCTATGAGGTTACCAGTGTAACTTGTAATGATGAAAAGGGTAGCACAGATCATGGACTTATAGCATCGGGAGATTGGAAATAATGAAAAACCTCTATCCCGATACCCGATGACTGAAGGGAACCGAAGGCGGGTCCATCAGAGAAAAGGACCATATTGGGATAGTGCAAAAATAGTTAGGCCGATTCCCGATGACATGGAGAATCAGAAGGCGGAACCATTGGTATTACCTATACCGATAAAATATACTTGGAGTTATAAAGAATAAAAGTGAATTGGAGTAACATCGAGACTTCGGGAGGAATAGAAAAAGGCTATTTCGACCCCCCGATGAATATAAAAGCGCTTACGGGGATATCGGTGTGAATTATACCGATAAAGTAACATGAAGTGAAGAATCATCAGAACATCAGGAGGAGAAGTTTTATGCTATGCAGAATCTTGATAGGATTGTTACAGCTGATGGTGAGTTGCAAGGATTTCTTTGAGGTGAGCTATGCTAATAACACAAGAAGCTTAGTCAGAATGCGGATCAAAATGTCTCGCCGAGTATTCATTGAAGGTTTTGATGCAAAAAACTGACAAGATGGCTTCCATTAAATGCATCCATTAGGTAGTTCAAATGCCACACGAAGCAGATCCATCAAGATTGTAGTAATTAAGTACAAGAATAGACTCCTTGGGGATGTATAGCTAGTGTTGCACAATGACATTTCACACAAAGTTATTGTAGAAGTTATCAGGTGTTCATTGAGAAATATTTTGAGTTGCTGAGCATGGAGAAAAGAATTTGCAGAGATGGAAGGGTCAAGCTCAAAAGGGAAGTGAAAGGCCATTGAAATATCCAGTAGCACTTCAAAAAAATCGAAGGGTAAAGTCATTCAGGCTCGAAGGAAATTAAATCAAGACATGATAGATTAGATGGGCTCTCCAGGAGCTAGGTCATGCAGAGATAAGGTGGATTTGCCTATTCGTGACCAGTTGGAAGATAGGTACAAAGAAATTGGAGATGTATTGACAACAATGCGAGGGCACAAGTTGTTTCTTTTCATTACCTCCACAGGGATGAGCCCATGCCGATTTTGAACCCATGGAATATTGGTTTAGGTAAACTTGTGGTACCTAATGTATTTGTAAATATTAATTTATTGAAGCTCTTGGTAAGACATTATGATACAAACAAGCAGTGCATTTTGCTGCCCGATAGGACTGCTTTAGTTCACTTTGCAGTAGCCACAATTTAGGAGGTTTTTGCAGTGGATCTTGAGGCGAATGTGCCCTTATCTTTTGTAGATTTGGAAGAGGAATACAAAAAAATGGATACTACATACCAAGGTTTGAACCTCGCTATCCACAAAGTAGAGAAAGGGAGGCTAAGAGAGGAGGATGGTCCTCCTTATGATATGACCATTTTCAAAAAATATTTACAGTATACATATATGGCATGTGGTTAGGTTGGAGTACTTGAAGCTCCTGATGTAGCAAACATGGGACTGCTGGTTTTAGCAACAGATTTTCAAAGATATGATCCTAGAGCTTTTGATTTTGCTTCATACTTGGTGAATAGACTTCATGAAGGCTTCCTGAACTTGAAAGACAATCCAAACAAGCACTTCAAGCATTATTTGTTGTTAATACATATTATTTTATTTTATGGGAGATTTAGAGGGTTGTGGCCAGAGGGTTTGAATGTAAATACAATTGGGAAGAACGAACAAGATCAACCAGTGTAGTTATGGGTTTCTCTCTAGGATTACAGATATGTAAATTCTCATCACATCAAATTTGAAGAATTCTTTGTTAAGCCAATTTTCTTGCTCTTTGGTGAGCCTCTGTAGGGATCATTTTCAGAGGATGTAAAGAGGTTTCTTAGGCCTCATGAGCATAAAATTTGAAGGTTAATCACAATTGGGGTGGTTGGTATTCATGCCAAAATTTCACCTTTGTTCGGTGCTATGGATTTGAAGGTTACCCCAATGTGCTACTGAGGCCTGCACTGGACATGATTTATTTTTTGGAAATTGTAAGTCAATTAAGTGTCTCTAATGCCAAACATTTCAGAGGTGCACACAAGCAATCCTTTCTCCCTGGCACACTTCATTTCTTGGATTTTATAATTTTATCTACTAGAGCATACGAGGCTATTGACAGGAAGGTGGTGGATGAGTACAACCTGTTCCAACACACATCCAGAATGAATTATGATCCCGAGGGCTACATCCACACGTGCAGGAAGAGACAAGTCTTTAACCAGACTAAGCCCCTAACAGAGCGGACTTCAAAAGAGTTCAAAATAAGCTTGTGGGTATTCATCCCCATCGTGGTTTTCCCCATTTGGGTTTCCACATGAAAAATCTGTGTGTTATGGGTTGTGAGTTTTCATGTGATGATTGAATAGTTGTTGATTAAGTTAGTTATGCATGCAATGTTGAATGATTGTGGTATTGTTGATACAACTCATGCTTAATTATATCAAGAAGTAGTCATCGAGATTTAAGGTCTGTCAGATGGTGTCATGACTCGAATTAGACCTCAGTTAGATTTATTTATTATGTCGGATACCTTTTGATTAACTTTTAATAATGATGGATGATATTGTGTGGTTTAGTGACAATGATGATGGTTAGTTATTTTTATGATGTTACTTTAATGTTATGATTAATAATACTTAATAATGATGTTTTGTTGATATGATGTCATTATTTAATAATGATGAATAATATTGTTATGATATTTAATGATGTTAATATTTTGCTAGATTTTTTTATGTAATGGGATCTGACAAATTTTTGTCAAGTATAAGTTGCAGGGTAACCGTCGAAGGTGAACATATGACCGAGGAGGGGTTTTTCTAGCTCGTCGGTAGCAACCTAAGTATTGGAACCTTGTGCAAAGTACCCAGTTAGATAAGCAATTAATAAATTAAATTATGGAGTCTAATATAAATTGATTAAATAAAATTATAATAATAAGGATAAATTATTAAATCAAGCTAGAAATTTATTTATAATATAATTATTTAAAAGTGTAAATAAATTTATTAGTTGAGTAATTAAAATAAATTTTTATTGATAATTAATATATAAAACATAAAAAGCTATGTAAGTTATAAATAAATACTAAAATTAGAGGACTAATTAAAATAAAGAATGAGATTAATTCAAGAAATTAATTAAAACATTAGTTAATAAATTTAAATAAATGATCAAGGCATGCAAAAATACAATGTTGGAGTAAACTTATGTACTAAAAATATAGACGACATGCGAGAGCCTAATAATTAATTATTTTCTTAAAAACTAAATTTTTAACAAATTGTAATTTAATAAAATCAATTAATTATTTTGTGAGTTCTAATTTTAATAATTAGTTTTATTTTAATAATTTAATCATGCAAACAATTAAATTTTATTTTTAGAGAATTCAATGTTTATAAATATAGGAATAAACCTATTATTTGATCATTCCAATTCTTTTTGAGCTTCTTGATTCGTGTGATTGCTATGAGGTCGACCAGGTAGATTGAAGAGATTGTCTCAAATTTGGGAAATGATTGGGATTCTTCTTTCTCACAGCCAGGTTCTTTTATTTTACATATTTTATTTGAGTCTTAATTTGATCTTTTCCTTCAAAAATTGTCCCTTTTGTCATAATTTCTGATTAAAAATTTAAGTACAGGGAATAAATTTGTTAGAGGTAGGTTTTTAATTTCTTCTTTACCACAAGACTTCTATCTATGAAATTGATTGACTAGTATTGTTTTGTTGCTGAGAGTAATTGGATATTGTGGATTTAATGCTAGTTTGTTTGATGTGCTAGTTGTGTTGTCAACATCTTCTACACCATGTATCTTGAAAAATAGAAACTGGGTTTTAAGGAAATTTACTGGGTTTTTGTGTTTCAAATATTTCTAATTTGTGTCAAAATTTTAGAGAAATTGGGATCTGGGTTTTTAAGAAACGACTGACAAATTATGACTATATTTGGAAAGTCTTGATAGTGGTAAATTCTAACTTCAAGATTGATTTAAGAATTTTTAAGAAAAGAATAAAAGCAATAAAATATATATATATATATATATATTAAGAATTGATTTTAAAGATTATATTAACTTAAATAGAGATTCTTAATTTAGAATTATTGAAAATATTAAAATTTAATTTGATTTGAGGAAATTATATTATAAAGGGAAAATTTATAAAAATTTATAAAGAAAACATATAATAATATTATTTTGACATTAATCTGCAGAGGGTTAATTATTTTTCTGTCTATGAGGGATGATTATGGAACGAGAGTGCTTGTTTATGGGTTAACCACGGAAGGGTGATTTTCTTCACCTCCCCAATAGGGTAATGATGACCATCATATTTATTTATTTATTTTTCTCCCTACCATGACACATGTAGTTAGTTCAACTAGGATGGGTTGTTAGTTCTACATGATTGCACAGGATTCCTTAACTACCAGTTGGTAGTGGCTTGCTAGGATACTCCGTCGTGAGGGATGAGAGCTTGTCAAGAGCACCTAGAAGCTTATGCTTCATTTGGTTGGGCAAATAAAATGTCTAGGTGATATGTCTGTCATCCGGTTTGCGAGAGGAGGTTATCCAAGTCAAATAGAGGTGACACATCCGGAGACAAAGAAAGTCAGAGATTCCAGATAAAATTTTATGTAATAATTGAAGATGCATATTTTATTTCATTGTAAAGACCAGAATGGCCGCATGTAGAAGTTATGAAAAAGGGACCTATAAGGTCACATGATGTAAAAGGACAAGAAGTCGCCATCCAATGTAACTGACAAAGAAAAAAAAAGAAAAAAGGCTACTAACATACTAACCCACTAACATGCATGATTTACTTTCTTTGATTAGTTTTCATTTACACATGCATGCAAGGTCATATTTAATTATCTGGTAGATTATTTAATTATGAGTTTTTGCATGTTAATTTAATTCGTAATAATTTCATGCATATGATTTACGCTACTCATGCACACACGTATCGTAACTAATTATGGTTTGCATTCTATTCATTCCTCATGCGAAATTTTAGTTTGTTATTTTTTGCATGCATATTTAATTTCTACATGTTATTTATGAGTTGCATGGTTGTTCAGTTACTTATCTATTACTTGCATGTTGATAATTATTGTTTTTGCATGTGCAATAGCAGTTAATTTTAATTTTTCATTAAAACAGTGAGTTTAAGTTTGGTTTAACTAGGGTTAGGACAAGCATGTCCTTACATTTTGGTATCAGAGCTTAGGGTTTAAAAAATAGGACCTTGAGCCTTCTATGCTAAGACTTAGTTGTTGACTTTTAGGATATCTAATAGGCCAATATGGTGCAAACAAGGAATAAAGATGGACCTAGCAATAGTGGACCCAACAATAATGAGCGGTTGGAACAGATATTTGAACTACTCAACCGTCAAGGAGCCTGAATGAATAGTATGGAACAAGACATACAAAGGGTTCTTAATGGGAATCCTAGGATCGAGTTATATGAAATACCCAGAGTAGAGGAAGTGAGACTAGCCAAAGTGGAAGTGAAACCTCCTAGAGGCAGAATATCAGAAGAACTGGGCAAAGACCTTAAGAAAGTGACCCCACCAAAGTTTGACAAGAAAACTATAGGTGACAGTGTAGAGGCATGGATCATAGAGATGGAGAAGTACTTTCAACTTAGAGACTTATCTGATGAGAATAAAGCTATATGGGCTGCCTACCAACTCTCAAGAGAAGCTGCTACCTGGTGGGACAATGAGAGAGCACAACATAACTTTCAACCTAGAGAACTTACTTGGAACCTTTCCTTCAACTTTTTCGAAGTAGGTGGCTCCCACAACACTTCTTCAATAGTAAGATAAAGGAGTTTCAGAAACTAACTCAAGGAAACATGACAGTGACTCAATACTGGGAAAAGTTCTCACACTTGCTAAAGTATGTGCCACAATACCAAACAATTGAGAACTTTAGAATCTGCAAGTTCATCTTAGGATTGCGACCACAAATAGGAGCAGAAGTGGAAATGCATAGTCTAGAGATCATGACAACAACATTTGAGAAGGCAACTATGTAAGAACAAAAGTTAATACAGATATATGAAGCTAGAAATAACAGAAACTCAGAGTTCAAGAAGAGAAAGTTTCAAAACAATAATCAGAAGGATGGAACTCAACATATCAGGAACCTGAAGAGGAACAATACTAGGGACAATAAGGGTCATAACTTCAATAAGAACTTTAACAATAGAGGAAGCAAAAATAATGGCAATAACAGGTACAATGATAGAAATAACAATGGGAAGGATAAGCTAGAGTATAAGATGGGACCCAGAGGTGGATGTTTCATCTATGGAGGAAAGCATTATGCTAATTAGTGTGATCAACACACAATGGAGAAAGGAAGAGAAAGACAACCACATCACTAGATTCATGTCGCAGTTGACAATCACCAAGCAGACTTCCAAGCCTCACCTATCCAGCTTGATGGTAGACTTTTTGGTCATGCAGTTTCCATTCTTATAGATACAGGTGCTATTGAATATTTTGTGGATCCTAGAGTTGTATCTAAGTTAAATGTTAAGCCTGGTTATATGTCTAAACCTTGGAATGTTCAATATGGGAACCGAGCAGAGCAGAGGGTAGACCAACGTTTGGCATGCAATGAATTACTACTTCCCAACTTTCTCACTGAAGTAAATCTTTATGTAGCTCCATTAGGAAGTTATGATTGTTGGTGTTTTGGTATGGTTTTGTCATTGATGTCAACACCTGCTAAAACACTAGCACTTTGGAGATCCGGTAGCATTTACCGACAAGCAAGTAACTATTGCATAGTTACTGGTATATGGTACACCAACAAGATATAATGATCACCGACACTTGGAATGACATGGAAAACACTTGGTAATGTCGAAGACATCGTCTGGACATCTTGTCCTGGAGTTTTGTTCATTGGTATATTCACAGCTGCATATTTGTTGTTACTGGCAAATAGGTCTAGGGTTACATCGATAGGTTTATCTTTTCCAGATCAACATGGCATGCTATGGAGATAATTAATTATTGTTGTAAATACATTAATCCGACATGTTCAATCGGTTATTGCATCAGATATTATATTGTTTGTAAAATGTTTTTATTGTAGTATCTTGTAGAGCCGACCTACTAAAATTGGTCTTAAGTTATGGTATAAATGTAAGATCTTATTTGTAAGATCAAATGTGGAATGCGAAAAAAGGATTGTGTGAAGGTATATGCGAGATTAAGCAGATCTATACACGAAGACATCATTTGAAGGTGAAGCTAGGAATCCAGCATATGAAAATGCTATTTTGTGCAGTACATTCTTATTAGATTTAACCATCCAACTGTAGTCAATGTGACTCCCATTTTGTGATTGAGCAATGAGCTCTAGGCTATTGGCCTTTCTACATGTGTAGACCCCATTTATGTACACTTACTATCTGTAGTAGTATCATCTGATTGTGGGTAAGGTTTCCCACTGTGTTTTTTCCCCTTACAGGGTTTCCACGTACAAATATTGGTGTTATGTGTTGTGGATGACTTTGTGTTTATGTTTCATGAACTAATCCTTACCAATATAACAATTAACTATTATAACTATCTACCGACATACTTAATTGGTTTACCGGTATTAAGCATTAAGTTGGTTAAATTGTTTTTGGTTTAAATTCATTTGACAACTGATTCACCCCCCCCTCTCAGTTATCCCCAGGACCTAACAATTGGTATCAAAGCTTAGTCCTCTTTTGTAGAAGTTTAACAGCTTGAGGAGATCCAATGTCTACTAATTATTTCAGGAAGGATAGTCCTCAACTTGATGGAACCAATTATGGCATATGGAAGATCAGAATGGAGACACATCTAAATTGCATTGGAAAAGACATCTAGGAAGTTACAAAGAATGGTTATACTATTGTTGTACCAGGTCAGCCTAGTCCAGCTAACTTGACAAAACATGAGGAAAATGATTGCAAAGCAAGAGAAGCACTTTTGAGTGCATTATCAGATCAAAAAATCATGGGACTATCAGATAGGTCTACTGCTAAATCTATTTGGGATCATTTGGAAACACTGAATGAAGGAGATTCCATAGTCAAGATTGCAAAACTTGAAAGCTTCTGAGTCAGGTATGAACATCTGAAAATGGAAGAAGATGAAAGGATTTCTACTTTTATGGAAAGAGTAAATGAAATTGTTTTGGGTATTAAATGTTGTGGAGGAACCTTAAGTGAGGATATAATTGTTTCAAAAGTTTTAAGAGGATTGCCACCGACATATAAAATGAAGGTTACTGCTATAAATGAGTTAAGAACAATGCCTAATACATCAGTTACTAGGGATACATTGATTGGGAAACTTTCAGCTTTTGAAATTGAAGAATTTGGTCCTGTTGCTACTATAAAGACAGATTTGGCCTTTAAAGCATCAACATCATCTGCTCCATCATTTGACAAATCTGATTGGAAATCTTTTTATGCAAGAGAACTTGAAGAAAGTAGGAAAGAAAATGAAGAACTTGAAGCACTATTTGCAAGGAAAATGCCTAAAGGTCTAGTTGGAAGTAAGTATGAAGGTAAAGCACCCTTTAAATGTTTTAACTGCAATAAGATTTGTCATATGGCTTCAAGATGCCCTGATAGACATGCTAGACTAAGAGAAGAAGCTAGAAGAACATACAAGCCTAACCCTGAATATCAGAGGTACAGATTTAAGAAGAATAAAGATAAATCTTGTTATATTGCTGATGAAGGTGTGATTGATGATTCTGATGAGGATCCAACAGACAATGGATCAGTTTTTGTTGCTATAGCAGAAGATCAACTGACACCTACTACTCAACTGGTAGTACAGGCTTTGGCAACTAAAGTTGAAGTAAAGGATGAATGGATCATTGATTTAGGACGCTCACATCATATGACAGGAGACAAAGGTAAATTCTTGACCTTTCAAGAATACAATGGAGGTTTAGTAAGATTTGGAGATGACAAAGCTTGTTCAATAAAAGGTAAGGGTACAATATCTCTTGATGGTAAACATAACACTGACAATGTCTACTATGTTGAAGGATTAAAGCATAATCTTTTGAGTGTTGGTCAATTAGTTGAGAAAGGATTTCAGTTACAATTTAAAAATGGAAAATGCAAAATCATGAATAGAACTGGTTTGGAAATTGCAACCGGTAATCAGACTAGAGGTAATACCTTTCATTTGAATAACAATGAAAAGACATGCTTAATTGCACATATAGATGAAATTTGGTTATGGCATAAGAGACTCTGTCATGTAAACTTTGATTGCATGGTAAAGATCACTACTACTAAGGCAGTTAGAGATTTATCTAAAATTATCAAACCTCAGAATACAATATGTAAGGAATGTCAATTTGGAAAACAAGTTAGAGATAGTTTCAAAAGTATTCCAAAAAAATCAAATAATGCTCTTGATTTGATTCACACTGATTTATGTGGTCCAGCTAGAACTAAAAGCTTACAAGGTGATATATATTTCATGCTAATTATTGATGACTATTCTAGAATGTGTTGGGTTACTTTTCTTAGAGAAAAATCAGAAGCACTTGGAAAGTTCAAACTATTCAAAGCAATGGTAGAAAATGAAACTAGTAGGAAAATCAAATGTTTAAGATCAAATCAAGGAGGTGAATTTACATCTAGGGATTTTAATACATTCTGTGAAGCAAATGGAATGAGAAGACAACTATCAGCACCTCAAACACCACATCAGAATGGAGTTGTTGAAAGGAAACATAGAACTATCTTGGATGCAGCAAGAAGTATGTTATCAAAAGTAAACCTACCACATGTTTATTGGAGAGAAGCAGTCAGCACAATGGTCTATACATTTAACAAAGTTCACATCAAAGGTGAAACCAGTAAGACCCCTCATGAACTATGGTTTGGTAATACTCCTACTCTTAAGTATTTTAGAATATTTGGAAGTAAATGTTATATCAGAAGAGATAAGTATATTGGCAAATTTGATCCTAGAAGTGATGAAGGAATATTTCTTGGTTATTCATCTAAGAGCAAAGCATATAGATGTTTTAACAAGAGAATGCAGAAAATTATTGAGAGTACAAATGTAAAGTTTGATGAACAATTCAGAGAAACTTCAAGGTATATAGACTCTGAACTGACAACATAAATTTTGACAAATGAACCTACTCTAAATCCACTGATATAGAATGAAGATCTGGTTACCCTGGTACCATTTGAGGATTCCACAGTAATTGAAGAACAACAACAAACTAAGACACCCTGATATGTAAGACTGAATCATTTTGAAGATCAGATAACTGGAAATAAGTTTAAAGGAGTTATGACAAGTGGAAGATTGGCAAATGAAGAGGTATGTCTTATTTCTCAAATTGAACCATCATCTGTTAATGAGGCATGTGAAGATAAATTTTGGATTAAAGCTATGGAAGAAGAATTAGAACAAATTGAGAAAAACAACACTTGGACATTAGTTCCCTAGCCTAAAGATTAAAATGTAATTGGAACCAAATGGGTATTTAGAAACAAATTTAATGAAGATGGTAAGGTTGTCAGAAATAAAGAAAGACTAGTGTGTAAGGGATATTCTCAGAAAAAAGGAGTTGATTACATTGAAACCTTTGCACCAGTAGCTAGAACTGAGGCAGTCAGATTATTTTTGGCTTTTGCAGCACACAAGAACTACAAAGTTTATCAAATGGATATTAAATGTGCATTTTTGAATGGAGATCTTGAAGAAGAAGTATACATTGAACAAACTGATGGATTTTCTTTGACAGATGACAATGATATGGTACGCAGGTTAAGAAAAGCTCTGTATGGACTAAAACAAGCTCCAAGAGCTTGGTATGCAAGATTGGATAAGTATCTTTTAAAGATTGGTTTTACTAAAGGAAATGCAGACAACAATTTATATTATAAAATAACTAATGATGACATCTTAATTATAGAAGTATTTGTTGATGATATAATCTTTGGAGGAGAAGATGGATTATGTAAGGAATTTTCTATTAAAATGTAGCAAGAATTTGAAATGTCTATGATTGGAGAAATAAAATTCTTTTGAGGATCGCAGATTTCAAAGACTGATAAAGGTATATTCTTGAGTCAATCCAAATACTTAAAAGAGTTACTAAAGAAATTTGGGATGGAGAACTCTAAACCAGTAAGCACACCTATGACAACTGTAGATAGGAATTTGGAAATCATTAAAGCAAGTAGCAAATTAGACTAGCTCAATCATGAAAACTATATTGCAATGATAACAATCCTAAAAACATTCAATAGAGACATGAAAACAAGACATTCAAATCAAATGCAAACCATCACAAACGTGAATGTCTCCTCCAGAATTCTCCATTGTCCTTCTTTCTCCTTCAAATTGCTTTGTTTGTGGATCTCACCTACAAATGCAAAGGTATAGCATGAAAGCAAGATTGACAAGACGAGATGACAACGTAAGGATACTAGAAGCGTGATTGATTCGGATCGGATCCTTTGGTTGAAGAAATTCATCCAATTTATAGACAAATTGGAGAGATGACAAGATTAGCATGAAGAGATTTGAAAGGAAATTTCAAATCAAGAATGACAAATATGACAAATTATGACAAAATTGACACTTTCTATGCAAGATTGATTGATTGACAAATTATGACAAAATTGACAAGGTTGCTATGCAAAATTGATTGATTGACAAATTATGACAAATTATGACAAGATTGAAATGTCATTCCCATGAAATTAGGGGAAATATTAGAAAAATAGGAGAAAATAGAAAATTAGATGAATTGGAAATTAGGAAATTAGAAATTGATGAAAATTAGGTAAATTAATTAATAATTTTTCATTCATTAATTAATTCACAAAAAGAGAAGGAATTAATTAGCCAATTAAATAAATATTTAATTGTGACAAGAAGACTTAGGATAAATAAATAAATTATTTAACCTAGAGGGAAAATGACAAACAAGATTAAATGAATAAATCATAAAATCCTAGAAGATGAATTAGAAATGCAAGGACGACAATTAGGTCTTGACAAAAGATAATTGATGTAGGGTCGATTTGATCATGATTTTGATTGACAAAAGACCAATGCTAACAAACGATTGAGATTGATTGACAAATTGACCAAGATTGATAAAGAGACCAAATTGATAGGTGCCAATTGACGAGGAACAATGACTAATTGATCCAAATTGACATGATTGAAAAGGACAATGATTGATGACAAATCGATCGCAAAATTGACGAGATTGACAAGAGGACAAGGATCGATGACGAATCGATCACAAAATGACAAGATTGACAAGAGGACAAAAGCCTAATTCTATCATCGATTAGGATTGACGATGTCAAAATATGCTCAATGAGTACGCACATTGATGTGACAGGATAAGATCGACCAAAATCATGACTGAAGATTATTATCGACAAGACCAAATTCGAAAGCGAGACAAATGAAGAATGCAGAAGAAGGACTCGATGCTCGCATATGATAAAGACCAAGTACGCAACATAGAAGAAATGTTAATGTAATGCAAAAACCCTAAAATAAAGCAATGCGCAAATGTTAAAGTATGACTCCGCAAGCGTTGACCATTTTTAGATGTCTACATTTTGCCCCTCTTTGAGACAATGTGATTCTAAGTGTTGTTTCAAAGAACAATAATGAAAATGCCCCAGACAATAACAATGACATATGCATTCCCCCTTGAGGAATTGGCCGGAAACATCTAGAAAAGAGGCCAATTGATTGATAAGAATGACAAAAGATGATAGGTTCGAACGGATTGCCAAGACTGACGGAAGAAATGTTAGTAAGCAGAAATTAGACAGAGGACAGTTAGAGATGAAGAAAAACTTGCTTTCACCAATGCACAAAAGTAGGTGAGAATGTTGGTATTTTGGTATGGTTTTGTCATTGATGTCAACACCTGCTAAATACACCTACTTTGGAGATCCAACAACATTCACCAGCAAACAGTAAACTATGCAAACAGTCACCGGTATATGGTTAACCGACAGGATATAATGTTCACTGGTACCTGCATTGACATGGAAGACACTTGGTAATGTCGAAGACATCATGTGGACACTTTACTTTGAAGTAATAATCATTGGTATATTCTCATTTGCATATTTTCTTTTACTGGAAAATAGGTCCAGGTTATCTAGGGTTACACCGACAGGTTTATCTTTTCCAGATCAGCATGGCACGCTATGGAGATGATTTATTATTGTTGTAAATGCATTAAGCCGACATGTTCAATCGGTTATTGCATCGGATATTGTATTATTTGTGAAATGTTTTTATTGTAAAATTTTGTAGAGCCGACCTACTAAAATTGGTCTTAGGGTATGGTATAAATGTAAGATCTTATTTGTAAGATCAAGTGTGGAATGTGAAAAAGATTTAAAAAATGGTATATGCAAGATCAAGTAGAGATATACATGAAGACATCATTTGAAGGTGAAGTTAGGTTTTTGTAGAAGCATATCAACATTACACCGGTACTGAATCCAGCATATGAAGATGCTATTTTGTGCAGTACATTCTCATTGGATTTAACCATCCAACTGTAGTCAGTGTGACTCCCATTTGTGATTGAGTAGTGAGCTCTAGGCTATTAGCCTTTCTGCATGTGCAGACCCCTCTTTGTACACTTACTATCTGTAGTAGTATCATCTGATTGTGGGTAAGGTTTCCCACCGTGGTTTTTCCCCTTACAGGGTTTCCACATACAAATATTGGTGTCCTGTGTTGTGGATGACTTTATGTTTATGTTTCATGCATTAATTCTTACCGGCATATTTAACTGTCTTACCGGTACTAAGCATTAAGTTGGTTAATAAGATTTTGGTTTGAATTTATTAGACAACTGATTCATCCCCCCCTCTTAGTTGTCTCCAGGACCTACAATTGGTATCAGAGCCTAGTCCTCTTTTTGCAGAAGTTTAACAACTTGAGGAGATCCAATGTCTACTAATTATTTCAGAAAGGATAGTCCTAAACTTGATGGAACCAACTATGGAATATGGAAAATCAGAATGGAGACACATCTGAATTGCATTGGTAAAGACATCTGGGAAGTTACTAAGAATGGTTATACTGCTGTTGTAGCTAGTCAGACTGCTCCTATTACTTTAGCTAAAGACGAAGAAAATGATTGCAAAGAAAAAGAAGCACTTTTGAGCGCATTATTAGATAAACAAATCATGGGATTGTTAGATAGATCCACTGCAAAAGCTATTTGGGATCATTTGGAAACACTGAATGAAGGGGATACCATAGTCAAAATTGCAAAACTTGAAAGCTTCCGAGTCAGGTATGAACATCTAAAAATGGAAGAAGATGAAAGGATTTCTACTTTTATGGAAAGAGTAAATGAAATTGTTTTGAGTATCAAATGTTGTGGAGGAACCTTAAGTGAAGATGAGATTGTTTCAAAAATCTTAAGAGGTTTGCCACCGACATATAAAATGAAGGTTATTGCTATTAATGAGTTGAGAACAATGCCTAATACATCAGTAACTAGGGATACATTGATTGGAAAACTTTCAGCTTTTGAAATTGAGGAATTTGGTCCTATTGCTACTATAAAAACTGATTTGGCCTTCAAAGCATCAACATCATCTACTCCATCTTTTGACAAATCAGACTGGAGAGCCTTTTATGCAAGAGAAATTGAAGAAACCAGGAAGGAGAATGAAGAGCTTGAAGAACATGAGGCACTAATTGCAAGAAAAATGCCAAAAGGTCCAATTGGAAGTAAGTACGAAGGTAAAGCACCTTTTAAATGTTTCAGTTGCAATAAGATTGGTCATATGGCTTCAAGATGCCTTGATAGACATGCTAGACTAAGAGAAGAAGCTAGAAGGATATACAAACCTAATCCTAAATATCAGAGATATAGATTTAAGAAAAACAAAGATAAATCTTGTTACATTACTGATGAAGGTGTGACTAATGATTCTGATGAGGATCCAATAGACAATGGATGGGTCTTTGTTTCTATAATAGAAGATCAACTGGTACCTATTGCTCAACTAGTAGAACAAGCCCTAGCAACTAAAGTGGAATCAAAGGATGAATGCATTATTGACTCAGGATGCTCACATCACATGACTGGAGACAAAGGTAAATTCTTGAACTTTCAAGAATACAATGGAGGTTTAGTGAGATTCGGAGATGACAAAGCCTGTTCAATCAAAGGTAAGGGTTCAATATCTCTTGATGGTAAACATAACACTGACAATGTCTACTATGTTGAAGGATTAAAACATAATCTTTTAAGTGTTGGTCAATTAGTTGAGAAAGGTTTTCAGTTACAATTTAAAAATGGAAAATGCAAAATCATGAATAGAACTGGTTTGGAAATTGCAACCGGTAATCAGACTAGAGGCAATATCTTTCATTTGAATAACAGTGAAAAGGCATGCTTAATTGCTCATATAGATGAAAGTTGGCTATGGCATAAAAGACTGTCATGTAAATTTTGATTGCATGGTAAAAATAAGTACTTCTAAGGCAGTTAGAGATCTACCTAAAATTGTGAAACCTCAGAATACAATTTGCAAGGAATGTCAATTTGGAAAACAAGTTAGAGCTAGTTTCAAAAGTATTCCAGAAAAATCCAATAATGCTCTTGATTTAATTCACACTGATTTATGTGGTCCGGCTAGAACTAAAAGCTTACAAGGTGATAGATATTTCATGCTAATTATTGATGATTATTCTAGAATGTGTTGGGTTACTTTTCTTAGAGAAAAATCAGAAGCACTTGGGAAGTTCAAACTATTCAAAGCAATGGTTGAAAATGAAACCAGCAAGAAAATTAAATGTTTAAGATCAGATCAAGGAGGAGAATTCACATCTAGAGATTTTAATACATTTTGTGAAGTAAATGGAATCAAAACACAGTTATCAGCACCTTGGACACCACAATACAATGGAGTTGTTGAAAGGAAAAACAGAACTATTTTGGATGCAGCAAGAAGTATGTTATCAGAAGCAAATCTACCACATGTGTACTGGAGAGAGGCAGTAAGCACTATTGTCTATACATTCAACAAAGTTCACATCAAAGGTGAAACCAATAAGACCCCTCATGAACTATGGTTTGGTAATACTCCTACTCTTAAGTATTTCAGAATTTTTGGAAGTAAATGTTATATTAGAAGAGATGAGTATATTGGCAAGTTTGATCCTAGAAGTGATGAAGGAATATTTCTTGGTTATTCATCTAAGAGTAAAGCTTATAGATGTTTTAATAAAAGATTATAGAAAATTGTTGAAAGTACAAATGTAAAGATTGATGAACAATTCAGAGGAACATCAAGGTATATAGACTCTGAACCGGTAATAGAAATTATGACAAATGAACCAACAGTAAATCCACCGGTATAGAATGATGATCTAGTTACTTCGGTATCATCAGAGGATTCCACAGTAATTGAAGAAGAAGAACCGACTAAGACACCCCAGTATGTAAGACTGAATCATTCTGAAGATTAGATAATTGGAAGCAAATTTAAAGGAGTCATGACAAGAGGAAGATTGGCAAATGAAGAGGTATGTCTTATTTCTCAAATTGAACCATTATCTATCAATGAGGCATGTGAAGATAAATTCTGGATTAAAGCTATGGAAGAAGAATTAGGACAAATTGAGAAAAATAATACCTGGACATTAGTTCCTCGGCCTGAAAATAAAAATGTAATTGGAACCAAATGGGTATTTAGAAACAAACTCAATGAAGATGTTAAGGTTGTTAGGAATAAAGCAAGACTAGTGTGTAAGGGATATTCTCAGAAAGAAGGAGTTGATTACAATGAAACCTTTGCACCGGTAGCTAGAATTGAGGCAGTTAGATTATTCTTGGCCTTTGCAACTCACAAGGATTACAAAGTTTATCAAATGGATATTAAATGTGCATTCTTGAATGGAGATCTTGAAGAGGAAGTCTATATTGAACAACCTGATGGATTTTCTTTGACAAATGACAATGATATGATTTGCAGATTAAGAAAAGCTCTGTATGGACTAAAACAAGCTCCAAGAGCCTAGTATGCAAGATTGTATAAGTATCTTTTAAAAATTGGTTTTACTAAAGGAAATGCAGATAGCAATTTATATTACAAAGTAACTAATGATGACATCTTGATTATGGAAGTATTTGTTGATGATATAATCTTTGGAGGAGAAGATGGATTATGCAAATAATTTTCTCTTAAAATGCAGCATGAATTTGAAATGTCTATGATTGGAGAAATAAAATTCTTTTTAGGATTGTAGATTTTACAGACTGATAAAGGCATATTTTTGAGTCAATCTAAGTACTTGAAAGAACTACTTAAGAAATTTGGGATGGAAAACTCTAAACCGGTAAGCACACATATGACTACAAATGACAAATTATCTCAAAGGGATGAATCTATACCTGTCAATCCAACTAGATACAAATCTATGATAGGAGGTTTACTATATTTGACACAAACCAGACCTGATATTATGAATGCAGTATGTATAGTTTCTAGATTTCAGAGTAATCCTAAGGAAAATCATGAATCAGCAGTAAAAAGGATTTTCTGTTACTTACAAGGCACAATAAATCTTGGATTATGGTATCCTAAAGATGAAAATTTTGATCTATATGCATACACAGATGCAAATTGGGCAGGAGATGTGGATGATAGAAAAAGCACCACTGGAGGAGCATTCTCTCTTGGAAAGAGATTAGTTTCTTGGTTCAGTAAGAAACAGAGTTGTACATCTTTATCAATAGAAAAATTAGAATATGTTGCAGCAGCAACAAACTGTACACAGGTACTTTGGCTTAAGCAAATGTTGAAAGACATAAAGGTAAAATGCAAGGAACCTATTACTATATATTGTGATAACACTGCAGCAATTGATATATCTAAGAATCCAGTATTACATTCTAAAACAAAACATGTTTCTATCAAACTGAATTTTCTAAGGGAAAAAGTTGAAGAAAAGGAGATAAAACTGGTTTATGTGAATACTAAAGAACAACTTGCAGATATTTTTACAAAACCTTTGCCTAAGGAAGCTTTTGAGTATCTCAGAGATCAGCTCGGAGTCTTACCTCCACCAGTAGAGACTTAGACAGTTGATGATTGTCATCAATTGGCAAAATTAAATGGACAAATCTTTTATTCCAGTATTTGATGAGGAAGCTACTTCTCAGGGGGAGTATTTAGTATATTGAATTGGTTGGTATTTTGTATGAACTTGACTTTTTGTGACTTTGGCATTTGATGTCAAAGGGGGAGAGATAAAACATTAGGGAGAGATGTATGAAAATGCATTATCTTTTTGAGGAGAAATTGGTATGAGAGTTTGGTATAAACACATATTACTCCCAGGGGGAGAATTGGTTTTTGTACTTGGCATTTCTGTTTTGGCACTTTGATGGTTTTTCCATCTTGTGTTGCCATCAATGCCAAAGGGGGAGATTGTTGGTATTTTGGTATGGTTTTGTCATTGATGTCAACACCTACTAAATACACCTACTTTGGAGATCCAACAACATTCACCGACAAACAATAAACTGTGCAAACAGTCACTGGTATATGGTTAACTGGCAGGATATAATGTTCACCGGTACCTGCATTGACATGGAAGACACTTGGTAATGTTGAAGACATCATGTGGACACTTTAATTTGAAGTAATAATCATTGGTATATTCTCATTTGCATATTTGCTTTTACCGACAAATAGGTCCATGTTTTTTAAGGTTACACCGGCAGGTTTATCTTTTCCAGATCAACATGGCATGCTATGGAGATGATTTATTATTGTTGTAAATGCATTAAGCCGACATGTTCAATCGGTTATTGCATCAGATATTGTATTATTTGTAAAATGTTTTTATTGTAATATTTTGTAGAGCCGACCTACTAAAATTGGTCTTAGGGTATGGTATAAATGTAAGATCTTATTTGTAAGATCAAGTGTGGAATGCGAAAAAGATTTAAAAAAGGGTACATGTGAGATCAAGTAGAGATATACACGAAGACATCATTTGAAGGTGAAGTTAGGTTTTTGTAGAAGCATATCAGCATTACATCGGTACTGAATCCAGCATATGAAGATGCTATTTTGTGCAGTACATTCTCATTGGATTTAACCATCCAACTGTAGTCAGTGTGACTCCCATTTGTGATTGAGCAGTGAGCTCTAGGTTGTTGGCCTTTCTGCATGTGCAGACCCCTCTTTGTACACTTACTATCTGCAGTAGTATCATCTGATTGTGGGTAAGGTTTCCCACCATGGTTTTTCCCCTTATAGGGTTTTCATGTACAAATATTGGTGTCATGTGTTGTGGATGACTTTATGTTTATACTTCATGCATTAATTCTTATCGGCATACTTAACTATCTTATCGGTACTAAGCATTAAGTTGGTTAATAAGATTTTGGTTTAAAATTATTAGACAACTGATTCACCCCCCCCCCTCTCAGTTGTCTCCGGGACCTACAGAGAACCTTTATTTAATGTAGAAAAGCGGATGTAGAGCATCATGGCATTGAAGGCCAGAGCTGAAATGCAACCCTTTTTGCAAAAGACAGACACATCGCACACAAGGAATGAGTGAATCATCCTAGGGTGCATACATCAAGGGTCGAGGTATGTGCGGCATTCACAAAGAGAATGTACTTATCACAGACACCCAATGATATAGTTGCCCCAGTTTGTGACAAACATTCCACAAACAACAAACACAACAAAAAAACAAAAGGGATCATGAACCATCCCAGTCACTCTAAATCACTCAGTGACATCCTCAAGCAACATAGGAACATGATAAATCAGTAAACGATAAGACTCACAAATTTGATCAAGTCAAACAAACAGTCTGATTGTCATTGTCAAAAGTGGAAAATAGGAATGATCATGCTGTCTAGTTTCAGGGAATGCGGTACCCCATCTAAGATAGGACACAGTCTGGTTTCAAGTATACCACACCCTGTATAAGACCCATGATAATAGTGACAAGGACAAATGATATTGATGTTGATTGATTGATATGACAATTTTAATTAGTTTGAATGTCTGGTTTGATTGAAAAGTTCATCTGTTAATGCATGATTTCAGTAAAGCGCAATGTTGTGATTGATTGCCATTGGATGTATGCTCAGCGATCTGTCTATGCACAAAGGGGATATTTTTGTTTTGTTTTTTTGAGTTTTTACAAAAAAAATTTGTTCATTTTTTTTAGGACTTTATTTGACTTTTTAGGGATTTATTTCAGGACATTTTTTGATTTTTAGAGATTTTTTCAGGACATTATATGATTTTTAGGGATTTTTTTGAATGTTTTCAGGATCTTTTTCAAGGTTTTTGATTATTTCAGGACATTTTTCAATTTTTATGATTTTGCCCCATGTGTCTAGCAAGGCAAGGAATATGACAGGTGAATAGATAGGCTTGCTGAAATGTTGGTGGATAGAGGGAAGACAAAGGCCTTTTATCATGGAGACAATACAGATGCAATTTTCAAGGGCTATTGCATGATGGGACAAGAGACTGGATATGACAATGTAAAGCAGTGACATGGCATGAGGGACATGTCAAGAGGTTTTTGAAACTATGTTTAAATTTTGCGTTCTTATGTCAAATCAAGACCAAGGAATGAAAAAGAGTGTATGGATAGTGATAAGATATGGATAGGATAAGCAAGACCAAGAATGGATAAGGGACATGGACTGACGGTCAGGATAGGATACGGGATAGTGGCAGAAAGTTGCAATAAGCTAGGGAATATGCATGAAAGGTTGTAATAAGCAAATGGATAAAGACCAAAAGCTATGATGGACTAAAAGTTGCAAACTAGATTCATGATGCTCATGACGATCCTTAGCCTTGTCAAGATCAAAGGTGGAAAGGGAAACTGGACATGAGGGACAATAGGATATGAAGGGTAATGATATGGGTTCGATAGGATAATGGAACAATGAAGGACAAAAGGATATGATAGGATAAAACCTATCCCCAAGTACGGTATGCAAGAAGTTCATAGATTACGCATGATGCTTGTTTGCCAGATTTTCATCATGGTACTTGCCCAAGGCACCCGTTTGCCAGGTTTTCACTAGTGGACAAATTATTTTTTCTTTACTTTTTTTTTTTGTATTTTGTATTTTGACTTTTTCAATAGAAGATGGACACATGATAGGGGATGGAAGAAGGACTCAAACATCTTTTTTTTTGGATAGTAGCCTTGAAAAAAAAATGGACCATGACCTTTAAAAGTATGCTCAAAGACGTTGGTAGGATAAGGACATGGAAAATAAGATGAAACTAAGGCAAGGATTGGACCAGAGGGATGGAAGGATGGAAAATATGCATTGGATAATAGGTAGGGTATTGGAAGAATTGGGCTTTAGTGGATGGAAATGAAGGCAAGATCAACATTGGCACACACCTTGATGGGTGGTGGATTGATGGAGGAAAAACGGATCTCAGATTGTGAGATTTGGATGGAGGAATAGCTTGGGATTTTGGGACATACGGGCCCAAAATGGATGAAGAAGGTAATGGAGGAACAAATTTGAGAGGGTTGGATGGAGGAATAACAACTTTGGATGCCAAGTTGGATGTTTCTTTAGGCTTGTGTGCTTCAAGGAGCCACTTAGGGATCCACATGGTTTTTGACTTTTCATGCTTTTGTGGTTCCCTGAAGTGCATTGCTTGCACAAGGGATTTAGGAACCCATATATATTTTGAATTTGCTTTATTTTGCTCAGTGGGCCTTTGTGGCCTTTTGGATATATTTTTTTCTTTATAGATCATATTGTTCTTTGTTTTGACATGTCGATTATATTGGACATGTTGATCCTTGAATACATGTGGATTTTTAGACTTATGACTTTTATGCTTGGCATCCAAATTGCCTAGAGGGGGAAAGGAATGCATGGATGGATATGAATGAAATGGAGTTCTTTTAGATTGATGAAATTTACTCAAGTATGTGTGCCTTTGCTAACCTTGCATAGACGATGAAGGGATATAAGGACCTAAGATGGATGGAAGGGATGATGGGGAAGGTGTATGTTTTGATTTTGATGGAGGGATACCAATGTCTTGAGAGTGAGTTGTGTAGACATGACCCTTAATATTTTCTTTAACATGAAGGGATTCTTTCTTATGGAGATCTACTCCTTTGCCTTTATGAATATCTTGACTTGTAGGATACTCTTTCCTTTGGGAAGAAGACGCGAGTCCATTATGAGGTGGATATGATATGAGAGAAATAATGAGATCATGAAGTGGATCGGATTGCACCAAAGTGGAAGAACCCATTATGCATGTCGAGGGTTCATGAACATCTTGCACTAACTTGTTGAATGCCTTGATCTGAACCAAATCCTTGCGAAAGAGTTTGTTCCTCATGTAATGTTTGAATTTCATGTTGCAGGTTCAGTTGATTCCAATCAAAGGGTGCATTTCCTCTTGGTGTTAGTGGAACACTCCCATGTCCTGGTTTCATGGGTACAAACACTGGTTCATATAATGGAGGTGGTCCAAGTTGAACCATTCCATATTGTGGTAATGATGTGTTTGACGAACCTTCAATTTGTAATGATTGACTAGGTTGCAACTATGAGTTTGATATGTCGTCAATGGGTTGATATGTTGGTTCACCCATCTTCTTAGATTTTGACCTTGTTTCAACAGGCATGTCACTATGCAAATGGAATTTGTAAAGGATGATGTATGATATGCAACTAAATGCAAACTAAATAGACAAAAATGCAATCTATGGCAAGAATGCAACCTATGTTTTTGTTGTTTTTCAAGATTTTGACAAACTTTTTGGAATGCAAATCGAAAAAGAGACCCTTAGGAAATTGAAATGATGTCTAGACCTCAAAGGACAAAATGACAATGTCTCCCCTATATGCTTGGATACTAAGCTAGGTTTGACCAAATGACATTGACGACAAAAAGACAAAAGTTTGATAAGGTCTAGACTTCCTAACAATAACTTAGGGTTTATCAAAGATTTGGATTACTCAAGTATGACAAAACCTAGTTTTTGAGACTACACACAAGAAAGCAATGATTATGACAATGACTTAGGATATAATATGAAAATGATCTAAGGATATGATATGACAATGCAATGATAAGGAAATGTGAAGACCAATGACTTGGAATATGCAAAATGCAACCTATGCAACCTAAATGGAAATCTGTCTTGGATATGACAATGAAATGCAAACTTAGAGAAAATGATCTTGGGCCTAAGTGCAAAATGAGGACGCTTGCAATGAAAAGGACTAAAATGAAAGGAGATGACAATATGCCTTAGGACCTAAGTGGGACTATGCAAAACCTAACCTAAAGTGACACGAATTTTGAAACAAAGACATTTAATGTGTTGACGACCATGTTCAAATGTTGGATGAATACTTGGACAAATTTGGACCTTTGTTTGGATTGTGTTTTGAGTTGAATGTTGTTGATTTCGAAAATCCAAGTTGATTATGAGCACTTTTGAAAGCTTGTTTTTAATTTAACCTTTGACAATCATGGAAGACAAAATGTTTGTTTGACTTTGACTCAAAACAATCAAGCATATTTACAAAAAATCCTATGGATGGCAAGGGCAATATCTGTTGAATCCTCTAACCATAAAATACAATACTTAGCCAGATAGCTAGATGCTTGGTAGCACTGGCTCCCCCTTATAGTGCACTCACTTCTCAGGCATACCAAGCTTCGAGTTCAAGGGGCATCACTTCCCAAGAACTTGCTATCTCTAACTAAGGAGTACATGAGAGGTGTCTTCGGCATGCGCATATCACAACGCCTGAGCCAACAAATAGAAGGTTTTTGGCATCTAAACAAGAGCTTCTAGTAAGGGCATCCGTTCGGGTGGGTATTGATCTGGTGAATAAATCGTCGCAATACCATTCCAGCACTCATTGTCTACAACTTTCGTTGCATCCACAATTATTTAGAGTGGTTCGGAAGAGCTTGGTTTTAGCCTGTCACCACTTAGGGTCATTCCCTCTCACCAATGCCTGTGCGAAGTGCCAAGCAAATTAGGAGGCATGCCCAATTCTAAGGGTTAAAACATGCAAACAAATTAAAAGCAAACAAAGCATGCATGGTGTTCATTAACCTTTAGGAAACTAAATGTGCAACTACTTTAAAAAAAATCACATGCAAGATGTCTTAATAGAAGTCTTTGACTGCATCCTACATAAGATTTGTTAGTAGTTTCATTCTTAGTCTTCGTCACATGTAATGCCAAGGTGCTACACAGAGAATCAGTACCAAAGAAAACCAGAATGTAAGAAACAAAATGAAAACAATTTTTTTTTTTTGGACAGGCGCAGAATGCCTCAACATAGGTGCAAAACCCATCAAGATGCGCCTGTGTACCTTACATAGACGTAGAATGCCTCAACACAGGCGCAAAACCCACCCACACAGGTACAAAAGTGTCCAGAAAGGTCTGAATTACTCTGTTTCTTGGGTTTTTACTTGCAAATCAGCTCAAAAGGCACTCAAAACATGGTTAAATGGTTAGTTTCATGTCGGGTTCACCAATTAATGTAGATAGGAATTTGGAAATCATCAAAGCAAGTAGCAAATTAGACTAGCTCAATCATGAAAACTACATTGCAATGATAACAATCCTAAAAACATTCAATAGAGACATGAAAACAAGACATTCAAATCAAATGCAAACCATTGCAAATGTGAATGTCTCCTCCAGAATTCTCCATTGTCCTTCTTTCTCCTTCAAATTGCTTTGTTTGTGGATCTCACCTACAAATGCAAAGGTATAGCATGAAAGCAAGATTGACAAGACGAGATGATAGCGTAAGGATACTAGAAGCGTGATTGATTCGGATCGGATCCTTTGGTTGAAGAAATTCATCCAATTTATAGACAAATTGGAGAGATGACAAGATTAGCATGAAGAGATTTGAAAGGAAATTTCAAATCAAGAATGACAAATATGACAAATTATGACAAAATTGACACTTTCTATGCAAGATTGATTGATTGACAAATTATGACAAAATTGACAAGGTTGCTATGCAAAATTGATTGATTGACAAATTATGACAAATTATGACAAGATTGAAATGTCATTCCCATGAAATTAGGGGAAATATTAGAAAAATAGGAGAAAATAGAAAATTAGATGAATTGGAAATTAGGAAATTAGAAATTGATGAAAATTAGGTAAATTAATTAATAATTTTTCATTCATTAATTAATTCACAAAAAGAGAAGGAATTAATTAGCCAATTAAATAAATATTTAATTGTGACAAGAAGACTTAGGATAAATAAATAAATTATTTAACCTAGAGGGAAAATAACAAACAAGATTAAATGAATAAATCATAAAATCCTAGAAGATGAATTAGAAATGCAAGGATGACAATTAGGTCTTGACAAAAGATAATTGATGTAGGGTCGATTTGATCATGATTTTGATTGACAAAGGACCAATGCTGACAAACGATTGAGATTGATTGACAAATTGACCAAGATTGATAAAGAGACCAAATTGATAGGCACCAATTGACGAGGAACAATGACTAATTGATCCAAATTGACATGATTGAAAAGGACAACGATTGATGACAAATCAATCGCAAAATTGACGAGATTGACAAGAGGACAAGGATCGATGATGAATTGATTGCAAAATGACAAGATTGACAAGAGGACAAAACCCTAATTCTATCATTGATTAGGATTGATGATGTCAAAATATGCTCAATGAGTACACACATTGATGCGACAGGATAAGATCGACCAAAATCATGACTGAAGATTATTATCAACAAGACCAAATTCGAAAGCGAGACAAATGAAGAATGCAGAAGAAGGACTCGATGCTCGCAAATGATAAAGACCAAGTGCGCAACATAGAGGAAATGTTAATGCAACGCAAAAACCCTAAAATAGGGCAATGTGCAAATGTTAAAGTATGACTCCGCAAGCGTTGACCATTTTTAGATGTCTACACCGGTAAGCACACCTATGACAACAAATGACAAATTATCACAAAGGGATGAATCTACACTTGTTAATCCAACTAGATACAAATCTATGATAGGAGGTTTACTGTATTTGACACAAACCAGACTTGATATTATGAATGGAGTATGTATTGTTTCAAGATTTCAAAGTAATCCTAGAGAAAATCATGAATCAGCAGTAAAACGAATTTTCCGATACCTACAAGGCACTATAAATCTCGGATTATGGTATCTTAGAGATGAAAAATTTGAATTATATGCATACATAGATGAAAATTGGGCAGGAGATGTGGATGATAGAAAAAGCACCACCGGCATAGCATTCTTTCTTGGAAACAGACTAGTTTCTTGGTTGAGTAAGAAATAAAGCTATACATCTTTATCAACAGCAGAATTAGAATATGTTGCAGCAACAACTAACTGTACACAGGTACTATGGCTTAAGCAAATGTTGAAAGATATAAAGGTAAAATGCAAGGAACCTATTACTATCTATTGTGATAACACTGCAGCAATTTATATATCTAAGGATCCGGTATTACATTCTAAAACCAAACATGTTTCTATAACTAAATTTTCTAAGGGAAAATGTTGAAGCTAAGGAGATAAAAATGGTTTATGTGAATACTAAAGAGAAAATTGCAGATATTTTCACTAAACCTTTGCCTAAAGAGACTTTTGAATATCTCAGAGATCAGCTTGGAGTCATACCACCATCGGTAGAGACTTAGACAGTTGATGATTGTCATCAATCAATAGAATTAACAATGAAATCTTTTATTCCGATCTTTGATGAGGAAGCTACTTCTCAGTGGGAGTAGTTGGTATATTGAATTGATTTGTATTTTGTATATGAACTTGGTTTTATTATAACTTTGGCATTTGATGTCAAAGTGGGAAAGATATATATGGAAAAACACATTATCTTTTGGAGAGATTGGTATGAAAACTTTGGAAAACTCATGTTGCTCCTAGGGGGAGAGATTATTATTCTCTAATTTCTGGTTATGATCTTTTTGGAGATTGTTGGTTTTTGATACTTGGCATCTCTATTTTGGCACTTTGATGGTTTTTCCATCTTGTGTTGCCATCAATGCCAAAGGGGGAGATTGTTGGTATTTTGGTATGGTTTTGTCATTGATGTCAACTTCTACTAAAACACTAGCACTTTGGAGATCCAGTAGCATTTATTGGCAAGCAAGTAACTATTGCACACTTACTGGTATATGGTACACTGACAAGATATAATGATCACCGACACTTGGAATGGCATGGAAAACACTTGGTAATATTGAAGACATCGTTTGGACATTTGTCCTAGAGTTTTGTTCATTGGTATATTCACAGTTGCATATTTGCTGTTACCGGCAAATAGGTCTAGGGTTACACCGGTAGGTTTATCTTTTCCAGATCAATATGGCACACTATGGAGATGATTAATTATTGTTGTAAATACATTAAGCTGACATGTTCAATCGATTATTTCATCGGATATTATATTGTTTGTAAAATGTTTTTATTGTAATATCTTGTAGAGCCGACCTACTAAAATTGGTCTTAGGTTATGGTATAAATGTAAGATCTTATTTGTAAGATCAAATGTGAAATGCGAAAAAGGATTGTGTGAAGGTATATGCAAGATTAAGCAAAGATATACACGAAGACATCATTTGAAGGTGAAGCTAGGTTTTTGTGAAAGCATATCAGCATTACACCGGTACTGAATCTAGCATATGTAGATGCTATTTTGTGTAGTACATTCTTATTGGATTTAACCATCCAACTGTTGCCAGCGTGACTCCCATTTTGTGATTGAGTAGTGAGCTCTAGGCTATTGGCCTTTTTGCATGTGTAGACCCCATTTATGTACACTTACTATCTGTAGTAGTATCATCTGATTGTGGGTAAGGTTTCCCACCGTGGTTTTTCCCCTTACAGGGTTTCCATGTACAAATATTGGTGTTATGTGTTGTGGATGACTTCGTGTTTATGTTTCATGTACTAATCCTTACTGGTATAGCAATTAACTATTATAACTATCTACCGGCATACTTAACTGGTTTACTGGTATTAAGCATTAAGTTGGTTAAATTGTTTTTGGTTTAAATTCATTTGACAATTGATTCACCCCCCCTCTCAGTTGTCCCCGGGACCTAACAATGATGTCATCTTAGGAATCAATTCGTTGACCAAGCATAAGGCTATAGTAAATTGTGAGGATAAACTTGTGGAGTGTTTTGATGACTTAGGCAATCAAGTAAAGATACAAGGGGATAAGAAGCCTTTGCAACTTAGACAAATTTCTGCAATGCAACTTAAGAAGGCCCAAAGGAAAGGTTGTGAAATTTACTTAGTGCACATTAAGGATCTAAGGGAGGATAACACAAGACTTGATACACACCCTATCCTTTGAGAGTTCCAAGATGTCTTCCTAGAGGAATTGCCAAAATTGCCACCTAAGAGGGAGTTTGATTTTACTATTGACTTGCACCCAGGGACTGAACCCCAATCTAAGGCACCTTATAGGATGCAACCATGGAGTTATATGAGCTAAAGGTGCAGTTGCAGGAGTTAATGGATAAGGGTCTAGACCAAGTGTGTCACCATGGGGAGCACCCATAATCTTCGTCAAGAAGAAGGATGGTACACTCTGCTTATGCATTGATTATAGAATGTTGAACAAATTCACCATCAAGAATAGGTACCCACTCCCTAGGATTGATGAGTTGTTTGATCAAATGAAAGGTGCAAAAGTTTTCTCCAAGATTGATCTCAGGTCTGGGTACCATCAACTTAGAATAAGGGATACAGATATACAAAAGACAACTTTTAGAACTCGTTATGGACATTATGAGTTCGTGGTGTTACCCTTTGGGCTGACAAATGCTCCTGCAACCTTTATGAACCTTATGAACAATGTTTTTAGAGATTGTCTAGATGACTTCATCCTGATTTTCATAGATGATATCCTCATCTACTCCAGATCTAAAAAGGAGTATGAGAAGCATTTGAGAATAGTCTTGCAAAGATTAAGGGAACATAAGCTCTATGGTAAATTGTCTAAATGTGCCTTCTTTCAAAAGAAAATACACTACCTAGGGCACATCATTTCCAAGGATGGAGTCTCCGTCGATCCTGAGAAGATGAAGGCAATAACAGAATGGCCAACCCCTTGAAGTGTTCTTGAGGTTCACAGTTTCATGGGGTTAGTTGGATACTATAGGAAGTTTGTAGAAGGGTTCTCTAAGATTGCAGCTCCTATTACTACACTCCAAAGAAAGGGAAGAAAATTTGATTGGACAAAAGAATGTGAGCAAGCCTTCAACTTATTAAAATAGAAGTTGACATCAGCACCTATACTTACCATACACGACCCAAATGGACCATTCATAGTTATCACCGATGCGTCAGGAGAGGGAATAGGAGGAGTATTCATGCAAAACGAACAAGTGGTAGCTTATGAATCCAGGAAGTTGAAGATACGTGAAGTCAACTATGCACCACATGATTTAGAATTGGCTGCTATTGTTCATGCCCTCCAAATGTGGAGACACTACCTTTTGAGTAAGCCCTTTGAGCTAAAGACTGATCATCATGGGTTGCGGTACATCTTTACCCAACCAAATTTGAATGCAAGGTAGAGAAGGTGGTTAGAGTTCTTAAGTGAGTATGATTTTGGGATAGATTACATCAAAGGGAAAGAAAATCGAGTGGCTAATGCTTTAAGCAAAAGAAGACACCTAGTAGTGATATCCACCACCCAGACTACCTTGAGACAGCAGGTGTTGGATAATCTTCAAGGGGATGAGCACTATGACCTAGTCAAAAATGCCTTAGAGACTAATCCTTCCAACCATCGTTTTGATGGGTAAATGTTGGAACCAGATGGACTTCTTAGATACATAAGGAGGATGTATATTCCCAATAAAGGGGGATTAAGGGATTTGATCTTAGAGGAGATGCATAACATACCCTGTGCTGGACACCCTGGTGTGAATAAGATGGTTGCAGATATGAAACCATTATACTTTTGGCCTGGACTTAAGAAGGATGTGGTAGCCTATGTAAGGCAATGTTTTGAATGTCAACGAGTGAAGCCTGAGCATATGCATCCGGTAGGGTTGTTATTTTCGCATCGTGTACCAAATTACAAGTGGCAAGTCATTAGTATGGATTTTATCCAGGGATTACCTATGTCCAGATATAAGCATAACATGATACTAGTTGTGGTAGACAAATTGACCAAAGTAACTCACCTCATACTCGAAAATCTTAAGGATGGATCAGTAACCCTAGCACAGAAGTTTGTTAAAGAGATCTTTCAGTTACATGGGGTACCCAAGACAATCATGTCAGACAAGGATGTGAGAATGACTTCACGGTTTTGGACCACCCTGAATGCAGCTCCGGGGACAAGGTTGAACTTTAGCACAACCTATCATCCTCAGACAGATGGATAGACTAAGAGGGTAAATTAGGTAGTAGAAGACCTATTAAGGATGTACTGTATGGACCAACAGTACAAATGGGAGGATTTTCTTACCTTAGTGGAGTTTGCATATAATAACTCATATCACTCCTCTATAGGCATGACACCATTTGAGGCTCTATATGGACGTAAGTGTAGGACACCTGTTAGTTGGGACTAGGTAGAAGATAGAGTTTTAATTGGACCAAAATTACTCAAGGAGATGGAAGAACAGATGGTAACAATAAAATTTAGACTTAAGGAAGCAGTTGATAGATAGAAGAGCTATGCAGATAAGAATAAGACCTTTCGACAATTTTCAGCAGGAGATAAGGTCTTTCTGAGAGTGAGACCTTAGAAGAGCTCTATTTCCTTTGGGAAATCTTCCAAATTGGCACCTAGATATGTTGGACCTTTTGACATCTTGGAAGTGGTTAATCCAGTTGCTTATCGACTTACCCTACCACCAACTCTTGCCCGGATCCACAATGTTTTTCATGTTTCATTACTTAAGCCCTACCATCCCAATATAAATCATATCCTTGATTGACATTCACTACAGGTACAGAACCCAGGGGTAGTGCTAGTGGAACCTACTTGAATCATTGATAGGTGTACTATTAAGTTGCGCAAGAGAGATCTTGCAATATAAGGTCCAGTGGGATCAATATTCAGAGGACGGTGCTACATGGGAAAACACTGAGGATATTGAGCATTCTTTCCCAAATTTATTTTGATAGAATCAGTTATTATTTTTATGCATGTTTTGTTTTGTAATAAGACATCGGGTTGATATCTCTGCCTAGTGGGGAAGGATGTAATGACTCGAATTAGATCTCAGTTAGATTTATTTATTATGTCAAATACCTTTTGATTAACTTTTAATAATGATGGATGATATTGCGTGGTTTAGTGACAATGATGATGGTTAGTTATTTTATGATGTTACTTTACTATTATGATTAATAATACTTAATAATGATGTTTTGTTGATATGATGTCGTTATTTAATAATGATGAATAATATTGTTATGATATTTAATGATGTTAATATTTTGTTAGATTTTTTTATGTAATGGGATCTGACGAATTTTTGTCAAGTATGAGTTGCAAGGTAACCGTCAAAGGCAGACATATGACCAAGGAGGGGTTTTTCTAGCTCGCCAGTAGCAACCCAAGTATTGGAACCCTGTGCAAAGTACCCAGTTAGATAAGCAATTAATAAATTAAATTATGGAGTCTAATATAAATTGATAAAATAAAATAAATTATAATAATAATGATAAATTATCAAATCAAGCTAGAAATTTATTTATAATATAATTATTTAAAAGAGAGTAAATAAATTTATTAGTTGAGTAATTAAAAATAAAATTTATTGATAATTAATATATAAAACATAAAAAGCTATGTAAGATATAAATAAATACTAAAATTAGAGGACTAATTAAAATAAAGAGTGAGATTAATTCAAGAAATTAATTAAAATATTAGTTAATAAATTTAAATAAATGATCAAGGCATGCAAAAATACAATGTTGGAGTAAACTTATGTACTAAAAATATAGACAACATTCGAGAGCCTAATAATTAATTCTTTTCTTATAAACTAAATCTTTAACAAATTGTAATTTAATAAAATCAATTAATTATTTTGTGGGTTCTAATTTTAATAATTAGTTTTATTTTAATAATTTAATCATGCAAACAATTAAATTTTATTTTTAGAGAATTCAATATTTATAAATATAGGAATAAACCTATTATTTGATCATTCCAATTCTTTTTGAGCTTCTTGATTCGTGTGATTGCTATGAAGTCGACAAGGTAGATTGAAGAGATTGTTTGAAATTTGGGAAACGCTTGGCATTCTTCTTTCTCACAACCAGGTTCATTTATTTTACATATTTTATTTGAGTCTTAATTTGATCTTTTCCTTTAAAAATTATCCCTTTTGTCATAATTTTTGATTAAAAATTTAAGTACAGGGAATAAATTTGTTAGAGATAGGATTTTAATCTCTTCTTTACCACAAGGCTTCTATCTATGAAATCGATTGACTGGTATTGTTTTGTTGCTGAGAGTAATTGGATATTGTAGATTTAATGCTAGTTTGTTTGATGTGTCAGTTGTGTTGTCAACGCCTTCTACACCATGTATATTGAAAAATAGAAACTGGGTTTTAAGGAAATTTACTAGGATTTTGCGTTTCAAATATTTCTAATTTTTTTCAAAATTTCAGAGAAATTGGGATCTGGGTTTTTAGGAAACGACTAAAACATTACGACTATATTTGGAAAGTCTTGATAGTGGTAAATTCTAACTTCAAGATTGATTTAAGAATTTTTAAGAAAAGAATAAAAGCAATAAAATATTGAATATATATATATTAGGAATTGATTTGAAAGATTATATTAACTTAAATAGAGATTCTTAATTTAGAATTATTGAAAATATTAAAATTTAATTTGATTTGAGGAAATTATATTATAAAGGGAAAATTTATAAAAATTTATAAAGAAAACATATAATAATATTATTCTGACATTAATCCACAGAGGGTTAATTATTTTTCTATCTATGAGGGATGATTATGGAACGAGAGTGCTTGTTTATGGGTTAACCAGGGAAGGGTGATTTTCTTCACCTCCCCAATAGGGTAATGATGGCCATCATATTTATTTATTTATTTTTCTCCCTACCATAACAGATGTAGTTAGTTCAACCAGGATGGGTTGTTAGTTCTACGTGATTGCACATGATTCCTTTAGTACTAGTTGGTATCGACTTTTTGGGATACTCCATCGTGAGGGACGGGAGCTTATCAGGAGCACCGAGAAGCTTATGCTTCATTTGGTTGGGCGGGTAAAATGCCTGGGTCATATGTCTGTCATCTAGTTTGCGGCAGGAGGTTATCCAGGTCAAACGGAGGCGACACATCCGAAGACAAAGAAAGTAAGAGATTCCAAATAAAATTTTATGTAATAATTGAAGATGTATATTTTATTTCATTGTAAAGACCAGAATGGTCACATGTAGAAGTTATGAAAAAGGTACCTATAATGTCACATGATGTAAAGTGACAAGAAGTTGCCATGTAATGTAATTGACAAAGAAAAAAAGAAGAAAAAAGGCTACTAACATACTAACCCACTAACATGCATGATTTACTTTCTTAGATTAGTTTTCATTTGCGCATGCATGCAAGGTCATATTTAATTATCTGGTAGATTATTTAATTATGAGTTTTTGCATGTTAATTTAATTCGTAATAATTTCATGCATACGATTTACGCTACTCATGCGCACACGTAACTAGACATTGTAAATAATTATGGTTTGCATTCTATTCGGTTCTCATGCGAAATTTTAGTTTATTATTTTTCGCATGCACATTTAATTTCTACATGTTATTTATGAGTTGCATGGTTGTTCAGTTACTTATCTATTACTTGCATGTTGATAATTATTGCTTTTGCATGTGCAATAACGGTTAATTTTAATTTTTAATTAAAACACTGAGTTTAAGTTTGGTTTAACTAGGGTTAGGACAAGTAGGTCCTTACAAATGGTGTTTGAAGTATTCATGTTTAACTGGTATACCCATGGTTAAGTTCAGTGGTGAAGACAATCGGTGAGCATTGTTTTAATATGGTAAAGTGTTGAGAAAGTTTTTGTTTGTATTGATTCACCCCCCCCCCCCCCACCCCAGTACTAGTTAGGGTATCATTTGTTCATCATTATTCATTAGTAACCACTTATAGATCTCTAATAAACAATAGTAAACTTATCATAACCGATAAGCAAAAATAATGCATGAAAACATAAACACTATGAAAAGACATTCCACACATGAACACCAATATTTTTGACGTGAAAACCCAAATGGGAAAAAACCATGGTGGGGATTGGTACCCAGAATAATTTGTACTCTTTCGAAGTACACCCTGTTAGGAGCTTAGAATATGCTCGGTTAGGAGCAAACCCTGTTAGGAGTCACCAGGTTAAGGGATTTGCCTATCACTCTAGCTAGGAGCTTAATGATCTATTAGGATCAACCTAGTTAGAGGATTTAAACACTCTTTTGTGAGCTTCCCTATTAGGGGACTTAGCTGGTAAAGGCCTTTTAGGACCTACCCATTTAAGGGATTTATGTTGTTGTAATTGTTAGAGAACAACAGTGAAAAATGATTTGTTACTTTGCACTTTCAGTTTGCTAAATCAGATCCAGTTATGCTTCATAGTCTGCAACACTCAGGTAGATCTCTATCTTCTGTGGGATGTCTTAACTCATTCTCCTAATGCCACTGACACTTGAAACATTAGTTGTGTCACCCTAAATAGCTAGCTCAACTAGGTCGGCCACAAAACCCTAATTACATCTTGAATTTACAATTCAAATCATAAGAGATCATCACAGATCATTATATAGATCATTACAACAAATTACAATGCAATATCAACCGTTGGTTGATCGTAACCCATCACAAAAATCCGATCTGTATCCTTAAAACACTCTACTAAGTATTTCGTTGGTTCTCGAGAAATTATTCCTTGAATCATGCCAAAACAACTTTCAAACCCATCACATAGTTTGTGTCGTGTTATCATCAACACGTGAACTTGATGTAGATCAGCGCCAAAATAGAAATCATTATCGGTTGAGTGAATTCATAACTGGTCCTAAAACCCTACTAAAACCTTAGCACAACTCCATCAGAAATTCAAAACATGCCTTCCGGTAATCAACATAGGATGTGGTTCCGGTCACATACATAAATCCATCATAACAGCTTATGTCTGAAACCACAAGTCGCCAACCATCACCGATTTACCAATTCCATCAAAATATTTTCTTTTACCAGTTGAAGTCCTAATTCTTAGTCCTGCCGGTAAACCCTGACATACTTACAAATTCTAAATCTGGTAGATCAAATTATTTATCCAACAATTCATGCATCAAAGTTCATTTGTAACCATCATCAAACATTAGTTGACATAGGTTACCATCAATGACAACACAAATAACTGATCATGTCATCTTCCTCTACCGGTACAGTCATCCACCATCATCTCATCTTCATCGGTTATGCCAAACAAGCCAACAATATTGCCCTTTGGCATTGATGGCAACACCAATCAGTTATACAATCACATATGCCAATCATCTTCATCTTAGCACATTACCTGTCAGTCTTTGCATCTGCTGGTCTTCACTGTCTTTTCTTCTCCTCAAGCCTGATCATCAGATTTCTTTTTCTTCTCCATAACTGATTAATTGAATTTCTTTTTCTTCTCCCCCTTTGACAGCAATGCCAAAGTTAAAAATGCATCACTTGACTTCAATTTGACCAAAACTGTAAATCATATCATACTGCATTAGAGTTGCTCTCCCTACGAAGTAGCTCACGTCTTCATCAATCCTTAATGAAAAATAAACATGAAATCCACATGATTGATGCAACTCTAGCATCTTAGTTCTTCCAATGTAGGGGTCTAACCCCTAATTTACTTATGAGAAAATCAAAAGTAGTCTTTGGCAATGGTCTGGTAAAGATATCAACTAACTAATCTTTACTCTTCACATACTCCATCTTTACCTGCTTCTCCTGAACTCTTTCGCTTAAGAAATGATACTTCAACTCTATATTCTTGGTTCTTGCATGAAGTATAAGATTCTTGGAAATATTTATTGCACTCGTATTGTCACAATAGATAGTCAATGGTTTAGACATATCTATCTTGAATCCTTCTAGCACATGTCTCATCCATATGGCCTGTGTGCAATTCATGGATGCAACAACATACTCAGCTTCAACTATAGATTGAGAAACACAAGTTTGTTTCTTGCTTTTCCATGCTACAAGTTTTCCTCCAAGTAGAAAAGCTCCACCGGTTGTGCTTTTCCTATCATCCACATTGCCTGCCCAATATGCATCAGTAAAAACATCTAAAGTGAATTTTCCTTTGCAGGGATACCATAATCCATAGTCTAATGTTCATTTAAGATATCGGAAAATCCTCTTAATAGCCACCATGTGACTTTCTTTGGGCTCCTTTTGAAATTTTGCAACTAACCCAACAACATCAACAATGTTCGGTCTGCTATGTACAACATAATGTAATCTACCAATCATAGAACTGTACTCTTTTTCACTAACATCAAGTGAATCAACTTGCTTTGTCAACTTGCAGCCTGTTACCATTGGTGTACCTACCAATTTATAGTCTTCCATGGCAAAATTCTTCAACACCTCTTTAATATACTTGCTTTGACAGATAAAAATATCACCATCCAGTTGTTGGATCTATAATCCAATAAAGAACATTATTTCACCAATTAGAGACATCTCAAATTCCTTTTTCATCTCATCAGCAAAGTCCATACTCATATTATCATCTCCACCAAAAATTATGTCATCTACAAATACTTCAGCTATTAGCATCTTGTCTCCATCAGTTTTTAGATAAATATTACTGTCCTCACTGGTACGCTGGAATCCAATCTTGATCAAATGTACATGTAATCTCTCATACCATGCTCTCGGTGCCTACTTTAGACCATACAAAGCTCTACGCAATTTACATACCATGTCCTTGTCATTGGTCAAGGAAAAACCATCTGGTTTTTCAATGTATACTTCCTCTTTAAGAATTCTATTTAAAAAGAGTGACTTGACATCCATTTGGTAGACTTTGAATCCCTAATATGCAACAAATGCCAACAACATCCTTACTCCTTCCAATATTTCAACCGGTGAAAAAGTTTCACCATAGTCTTCACCTTCTTCCTGTGCATATCCTTTGCAGACTAACCTTGCCTTATTTCTTACCACTTTTCCATCTTCAATTAACTTATTCCTGAAGACCCATTTGGTTCCAATCACATTCTTATCCTTCAGTTTAGGAACAAGTGACCATGTTTGATTTTTCTCTATTTGATCTAATTCCTCATTCATTGCTTTCACCTAGTCATCATCTTTGAGTGCTTCCTTAATAGTCTCAGGTTCCATTGTAGAGATCAAACAAGAATTTTCTCTAATCTTCCTCCTGGTCTGCACACTTGCATTCTTATCACCAATTATCTAGTCCTAAGAATAATTTAATCTCACATATCTAGGTATATTCTATGTCAGTTATGCATCTTCCTCATTTGATTCACTAGTCAATTCACCACCTTCTTCTTCACTGTCCTCACTTACTAGTACTGCATTTGTCGGTTGATCATTATTCTGTGCTTTTGGTTCAAAGATCACCAGTCTTTCTTCATTATCATATTTTTTAGGTTCAGATCTGCTTGATCCTATAGATTTGTTTGACAAATCATCCACCTTCACATTAACACTTTCAACTATTTTCTTAGTTCTCTTATTATAGCATTTATATGCTTTGCTTTTAGAAGAATAACCAAGAAATATTCCTTCATCAGATTTTGCATCAAACTTTTTGTTGGAAATTGACACTCATTGGAATCATATATTTTCATTGATGGCAATAAGATTCTATTGAAGGCATATACCCGCATTTGGAGGTATACACCGGTGGATACCGACATTGAGTATTCAGGGTCATCACCGACACCGACACCAACATCCAGCATTTCAGTGAAGCCGACATCAGTTTGGATCCGAACGGTTTTATTGTAAAATCACTTTGTAATTATTGTATTGGGCCAACATTGTATATCTTTTGTTTTGTAAACCAACATAAGGCATATTGTTTGTAAGGGTATATAAGTTAGTCTGTTAGGTCATTTTGAGTTTGTGATATAGAAGAATAATAGAAGAACTATGTGATGCGAAGGATATGTATGAAGGTCATTTTGTATATGAATGTAATATCATGCTATGATCAGTAGATAGTTTGTAAAGCATTCTTGGAGGAGAGGAGATACCGGTAGAAGGTTCAGGGTTTATGAACCGATATAGAATAGAGCTTTAACTGGAACTCTTTTTGGCATTGCAGATGCATTTTTTGATTTCACCAGTACAGTTTTATTTTAGCAGAAGCTTGTAGTCAATGAGACTCTTTTGTGTTGAGCAGTGTGCTCTAGGCAGTGTGCCTTCCTACATGTGCAGGCCCCCATGCTATGCAATATCTTTCATATGGCTAGTGAATCGATATTGTCGGTCACAAATCCCAACGTTCTTTTTCCTCTTTGAGGTTTTCCACGAATAAATTCTATGTGTTATGGTGTTCATTCATGTGGCTGGTTTATTTGGTTAATGTTATATGTTTCTTCACTTATTGGTTTATATGTCTATGTTATAAAAGGTTAAAATTGTTGGTATTTTGGATATGTTGATATGGTTTTGTCATTGATTTCAACACCTGCCATCACTTATCAACACTTATCAGCACTTGGAGATTTTGGTTATGTTCACCGGCAAGTCAGAGACTTATGCATGGTCACTGGTATTTGGTTCACCGACAGATTATATTGTTCATTGGCACTTGGAATGACTTGGAGACTACTTGGTTATGTCAAAGACATTATTCAATCACTTGGTTTTGGTGATTTGGTTATTTGCTTTTTCAAGTTTGCATATTTACTGTTACCGACAAATAGGTCCAGGATACACACTGCCAGTCATATCTATTCCAGATCAGTACGACATGATATGGAGATGATTTATTATTATTGTAAATGAATTTGAGCCAACATCATGCATCAGATATTTATTTTATTGTAATATCTTTTATTGAGCCGACCTATTCAGTTGGTCTTAGGTTATGGTATAAATGTAAGATCTCATTTGTGAGATTGATAAGCGATTGGAAAAAGGAATTGTAATAAGGTATATGCGAAAATAAGTAGAGCTATACATGCAGACATCATTTGAAGGTTGAAGGAGGGTTTTTGTGAAGGCAATCAAAACTAAACTGGTACTGAATCTAGCATATGAAGATGAAATTTTATGCAGTACATTATCATTGGATTAACCATCCAATTGTAGTCAGTGTGACTCTCATTTTGTGATTGAGCAGTGAGCTCTAGGCAGCTGGCCTTTCTGCATGTGGGGAATCCATATTGTATACACATACTATCTGCAGTAGTATCATTTGATTATGGGTAAGGCTTCCCATCATGGTTTTTCCCTTTATAGGGTTTCCACATACAAATATTTGTGTTATGTGTTGTGGATTTTTTTGTCTTCCTGTTTCATGCATTAATCTTTACCGATACTGCAATTAACTGATAAAACTATCTATTGACAATAAAGTTTGGTTTACCGGTATTAAGCATTAAGTTTTGGTTAAGTTAATTTTGGTTGAATTTATTGGACAACTGATTCACCCCCCCCCTTCTCAGTGTTCTTAGGTTCATTGTATTCCAATAATTGGTATCAGAGCTTGGTACCTCGGAGGAAGTTTAATAGCTTGAGGAAGATCCTGAAACCGGAATCATTGAACATGGCTATGGAGAAGCAACTTGAGATGGCACTTGAGGAATATGATGCTAAAAGGATGAAGAACCTAAAACTACAAGATGAATTGAATTCTACTAATGAATTCATTCGTATTCTACAAGATAGGTTAGCATCTGCACAAGCTAAGAGAAAGGAACTTTTGCAAAACTAGGATGATGAAGAGAAAAATGCACTTAAGGAAAAATGTCAGAAGTTGAGTCAAGCAAAAATGCTCATGAAGAATGAAATGCAAGACTTGACTATGAGGTTATCAAAATATATTGAGGACAGAAAGAAAAAGGAAGAAATTCTTGTTATATCTCTGAAGAACAAATTTGATGAATGTGGTAGATTGACTCATGAGAATAACCTGTTGAGAACCGATTTGGTACACTCCTGGAATAATGAACAATAGCTTGAAAGACAAATAACAACTCTCAGAGATGATCTAACTACTGCAAGTGAGTATAAAGAAAAATGTGTTGCACAGTTGGATGACTTATTGAAAAGACAGAAGCAGAGTGAAGATTCTAGAGGACTTGGATTTGTACAAGGTGAAAGTTCTAGTACTGCAAATGAAGATCAGACAACTGGTATGCAGAACTCATCAGACCAGAGGAAATTGGTAAGGCAATCTAATGTTTACAAATTCAATGGTAGATGTTTTATTTGTAATAAATTTAGGCATATGGCTATACAATATAGAAATAGAGAAAATCAAAACTACAATTCAGTTCCCGGTCAATGCAAAAATTGCAAGAAATATGGTCATCAATCTAAAGATTGCAAAATGAATGTTAAATATCATGCATGTGGAAAGTTTGGTCATTTGGCTAGCCAATGTAGGTCAAGGAATGACATCGGATATGTCAAAGCAATTCAAAAGAACAATGTTACATGTTATGCATGCAACAAAATAGGTCATATTGCTAAGTATTGCAGAAGAAAGTCTACACCGGTTAGCAATGATAAAACAAATGAGAAAGGAAAGAAAAAGGTAGATGAAATACAACAATATCACACAAAGAGATGGGTTATAAAATTTGAAGAACCACGTGGAGATGTAAATGCTCCTGTAACTCCACCGGTAGACCTGAACACTCTTGCACCAACAGAAAATTCAACTGGTAACTGAGGCATCTGCCTTAGGGGTTGGAAAATTCATTACAAATCTTGCATATTCCCCTATAGAGATCTAGAGAGTGGTATTGATCATTGATAGAAGTTTACTTGACATAAAACTATGAAACTGACATTCGGTAGGGCACATCACTAAGCATTTGTGATAGTGATGAATTAGGGTTTATTCGGTAATAAAAAGGGAAAATGGACTCATTTCACTCACCCAACACTCAAGAAAACCAGAGCAAAGAAAAGGCGAATCATAAGAGATCAAGAGAAAGTAAAGGCATTCCAAAGAATTTCCAACAGTCATCTGAGAAGTAATCAAAACCCTTCAATCGACGACTATTATCCATGTATTTCTTTGAAATGGCATCTAGATCATCATCTGCTCCTACTTTTATTGCAAATCCCACTGTTGTTGAGGTCAAGGATAGGCTTAGGCCCATTTTCAAGGAAGTTCCCCAAATTGCTATGAAGGAAGATTCTACTGGTGCATTTTCGAGGGTTCCCGATGTCGTGGTTTATGTAGAAGACGTCAGGGCATATATTCACTGCACCTTGGAGGAATTAGGCACTAAGGAAATCAAAGGGATGTATCAATTTGTGATACTAGGAAGCTTCGGTACTATCAAACCAAAATATCAAATTATTGAGGATCTTGGGTTAACCGAAATCCTGTATATTCCAGAATTCAAGGATGAAGTGATCAGATATATTCTAAGCAGGGTCCATAATGAATTTATCTGGCTGGACCGGCCTCACATGATTACCAAAGAAGCTATTCAAGCGGTCACCAACTTACCTAAAGTTGGATAGGAACCAAGAAAGAAGATCTCCACCACTGTGGTTGTGAAGCTCATCGGCGTAACCCATGATGGAAGATCTATGAGGTTCAGCATCATCAAAGGCACTGATGTGAAATTTGCCAGCATGATAATTGACTACAAGGTAAATCAATCAAGTTGGTTGAACTTTGTTGCTAGTTCCTGCATCCATTTTGCTTATTAGATGATAAAGAACAATGAAAAGTATGATTTGTGTGAATGGTTGAGGAGTGAGTTAATGATTAATCTTGGCAAAATTAAATGGGTTAAGAAAGGAACTTTCAAGTTTGGAAATCTTATGTCTACTTGATGTTATACTTCATGAATGAGCTACCAGGTTTGGGAAAGAAGCTTTGGGCTCATGACATACTGGTAGGTATGAAAATCAAAGAAGAAATCACCGATCTTGGTAGTAACAAGGATGAGAAGCTATGGGGCTACTTCAAAACTCTTCAGGAGAATATGAGACTGAGGAAAAGAATTTCCAAGCACATTGTGGAGAAATATTCAACTGATATCTACTTTATGGTCAAAACAAATGAGACATTGATGGAAGCAGTGGAACCTAGAACTATATGGGTTACTGAATTAGGTTATGATGTAGATGACAATATTTTGGAGTTATAAGCAAAAATTTTGATTGATGCTCCTTTGGATGATAAGGTTGAATACTTTGGCACTGCAAAGGAGAAGACTTTTGAAGTTAAAACTAGTTTGAACCAGAAAAGAAGAGAAAAGAAGATAGACAAAATGGTTGCATTTGTTCAGGATGTAATGCACATGATAGATATAGAACTAAGTTCTCGATCTAAACTAGTAGATCAACCAGCAATAGCTAGTGCTCTTGAGGTGAAGAAGCATGAGATTTTCATTTCTTCTATCACTTCTAATTCTGATCCAGAGGATAATCAACCTCTTGTATTTAGAAGGGTACAAAGGAAGAAAGCTGACAAGCCTCTGGTAGAGGAGAAGATGGTGGAACCAAGGAGGAAGTTAGTTAGAAAGGTAACAACTGCACCCACACCTTTGACAAGGAAACCTACTTAGAAGAGGCAACCTGCTCCATCTGCTCCTACAACTCCCAACAAGAAGAAAAAGAGTGACGAAGCAACTAAATCTAGTAAAATAACTTGTGTTGAGTTAATTGATGAGATAACTAAAGATGGAATGTTGAAAAATGTGTCAAAATTCTATGAAGATTTAGAAGATAATGAACAAGATGAAATAGAAGAAGTAATTTTGTTATATCTAGACATATATAAGAAGGCTTTGGTAGATATTTTGAAGGAAATTCCCTTATCATTGTACAATAAGTTAGATGCAATTAGGAGGGATAGAGAAATCAAAGAAGTTGAAATTTTGAATATGTGTGGCTCTATAAATAATGAGGAAATGAAAAGATGTATAGATGTTGCTAACAAAATAGTCTTTAGCAGCAAAACCTGACAAATAGGCCTAATGATGGGTAGAGTAAATGAGATAGTAAATGAGACTATAGATGGTTGGACCAAATTCTTCCAAAAGAATCCTGATTTTGTCACCTGTCAAGAATAATTTGCTAAGGCAATTGCTCCCACCATTCCGAACAAATTTAAAGGGAAAGGAATTTTGAAAAGTTCAGTTCAAATTGAGTGAACCAATAGTTAAACCCAAAACTAATGAGAGTGTACAGACTAAATCGGCAGACACTACATGTGTACAGTCTAGGCAAGATAATGTACAGGTTACAGATAATATTGTGGACAATACTCCACTGACAGTAACTGATACTGCACCAAGTGGCAAAGCCATTGGTACATTAGAGGAGGAGAAAAGAGATTCATTGGCAAAGGATAAGGAAAATAAGGAAAAGGAGACTCAACCGATAGTAGTTTCCCTAGAAAAACCTTTGGCAATTGACACTTCTCAAGTTGAGAAGAAATTAATTATAGAGATGAGTCCCACATAGCTAATGATGATGGCTACACAAAAGCTAATGAAGGAAGAATCTACAGACAAAGGAATAATAGATCAATCAATAACAGTTTTGCATAGATTGATTCTTGATTGTATGATTGAAAATGAAGCAAGCCCTTATGACAAGCTTAAGGTATTAACAAAACACATATCTAAAAAACTTTCAATCACTGCAGCAGATTTCAGACAAGAAAGTAGCTTTTGACCAAATTATTGAGACAGAGAAGAAGGTTGAAGAGAAACTTGTACTCATTGAAAATTATTTGAAACAATGTACTAACATCTACAGGGTCTATTGTAATATACAAATTCTTACAGCTAATGTAGATCAAAGGTTAAAGGAATTAGATGAAAAGATAGCTAATGTTGTTAATTCTTTTGATGGACTAACTTCACTTACAACTTCCATGGATGGATACATTTTTATTTTGGAGATCCAAGTTTTTTCTTTTGAAAAGGAAAGGGACAAGATCATTCAAAGAGCAAGGAGTCTTTGAAGATTGGTGAGTCCAAGATTGGATTCACTTGGTGTACATAAGAGAGAATGTATGGATATGCTTGCAAAGCGCACACCGAAAGCAGTCACTGAGAAAGAAACACTAGCACATTTACTCAGTGGACTTGTATCCATATCTGAAACATTCAAAACCAATTGGGATACCTATGTATAGTTGCTAGAGAAAGCTTACCCATAAATTTTCAGATTTTTCAAGCTCTGGTAAAGTAATCTATAATTATTCTTTAATTCTTTCACCGGTCTTTGGCATTGATGCCAAAGGGGGAGTATATGTATGTGAAAAATATGTATGTAATCCTAAGGGGAGGATAGGTAGAGTATATTCCTGATAGGGTCAATCAGCTCAAGGGGAACATAATTCATTTTTCAGTTGAACCGGCAGGGAATTCATTTTTCACACGAGTGTTGCAGTCAATGCCAAAGTGGGAGATTGTTGGCAATTGACACTCATTGGAATCATATGTTTTCATTGATGGCAACAAGATTCTATTGAAGGCATATACTGACATTTGGAGGCATACACCGACGGATACCGACATTGAGTATTCAAGTTCATCACCAGCACCGACACCGACACCGACATCCATCATTTCAGTGAAGTTGACATCAATCTGGATCCAAAAGGTTTTATTGTAAAATAATTTTGTAATTATTGTATTGGGCCAACATTGTATATATTTTGTATTGTAAGTCGACATAAGGCATATTGTTTGTAAGGGTATATAAGTCAGTCTATTAGGTCATTTTGAGTATGTGATATAGGAGAATAATAGTAGAACTGTGTGATACGAAGGATATGTGTGAAGGTCATTTTGTATATGAATATAATATCATGCTATGATCAGTAGATAGTTTGTAACGAATTCTTGGAGGAGAGGAGATACCGGTAGAAGGTTCAGGGTTTATGAATAGGTACAGAACAAAGCTTTAACTGAAACTCTTTTTGGTATTGCAGATGCATTTTGTGAGTTCACTAGTACTATTTTATTTCAGTAGAAGCTTGTAGTCAGTGAGACTCTTTTGTGTCGAGCAGTGTGCCTTCCTGCATGTGCAGGCCCCTATGCTATGTAATATCTTTCATATGGCTAGTGAATCGATATTGTGGGTCACAAATCCCACTGTGGTTTTTCCTCTTTAAGGTTTTCCATGTATAAATTTTTTGTGTTATGGTATTCATTCATGTGGCCAGTTTATTTGATTCATGTTATATGTTTCTTAATGTACTGGTTTATATGTGTATGTTATAAAAGGTTAAAATCTTGTGTTACCAGCAGAACACTGATTCACCCCCCCTTCTCAGTGTTCTTGGGTTCATTTTATTCCAACACTTTCCAGTGTAGTTATCCTTTTTAATAAAACATTGACTTCCAAAGATTTTGAAATAATTAACACAAGGAGTTTTACCATACCATAGCTCATAAGGTGTCTTATTGTTGTCTTTCTTTACAAGTATCTGGTTTAATATGTAGACTGTAGTACTTACCGCTTCTCTCCAAAACATCTTAGGCATATTACCTTGTAATAATATTGTTCTAGCAACATCAATAATTGTTTTGTTCATCCTTTCTACTATACCATTTTGTTGTGGTGTCCTTGGAGCAGACATTTGTCTTTTGATACCATGTTCATCACAATACTTGACAAACTCATCAGATGTGAATTCTCCTCCTCGATCAGATCTTAATCATTTCAAGTTTTTACCGGTCTCATTCCCAACTAGATCTTTAAATGCTTTAAATTTACTAAAGGCTTCAGATTTCTCCTTTGGGAACGTAACCCATATCATCTTAGAATAGTCATTGGTAAAAAGCATGAAATATCTATCACCAAAATAACTTTTTGTTCTCATAGGACCATAGAGATTAGTATGAACCAAATCCAAAATATTTTTAGATGTACACTTCTTTCTCTTAAATGAAATAGAGGCCATCTTACCAATTTGATAGTCTTTACACATCACATTATCTAGTTTAACAATTTGTGGTAATCCTCTCACAACACTAGATTTGCTTACCTTCACCAAGTTATCAAAATTCATATGACAACATATCTTGTGCCATAAATAGCTATCTTACATCTTTGCAACTAGACAACTATTGAAATTAGCATTTAAATGAAATAAGTTACCTCTTGTTTATTTTCCGATAGCAATCAGTTCACCATTTCTTCCAAGAATTCTGCAGGTTCCACCATTAAACTCAAGCAAATAACCTTTATCATTGAGTTGTCCAACACTTAACAAATTATATTTCAGACCATCAACCCAGAATACATCATCAGTATTATTCTTCCCATTCAAATAAATAGAACCTTTACCTTTCACCATGTAGGGAGAATAATTTCCAAATCTAACAACACCTCCATCAAATTCATTGAGAGTTAGGAACTTACTCTTATCTTCAGTCATATGGTGTGAACAACCACTGTCTATAATCCACTCAAAACTATTTTCTACATGAGAAACCAATGCCTTCTCATCAGACAATTCCTCCTTTATAGCCACAAACACAATCTCTTCATTGTCATCTCCATCTTCATATTCTTCATTGGTTACACCTTCATCCACTGCAACATAACAGTGTTTTTTGCCTTTCCCTTTGAATCTCTTGAACTTATCTTTCTTATCAGTGTTCGGGTAGTTAGTAACAATATGACCAATCTTACTACAAGAGAAATACTTTAAAGGTATCTTTCCTTTATAATTACTAGTGCCTCTTGGAAGTCTCTTGGCTAGCAGTGCTTCAAGTTCCATTACTTGATCTTCATTGTCTTCACTTTCCCGGTTACCACCATGACTAGATCTGCACTCATAAATTTGACATACATTCTTTCCTTTTCTAGCAGATGAACCGGTAAAAGAAGCTTTAAAAGCAGATTCAGTATATTTAGCCACAATATTGTCAAAACTATTTAACTCAAAGGTTGTAAGCTTACCAATCAAAGAGTCAACAGTTACCTTATCCTTTGAAATGGATCTCAATTGTTGGATTGCTGATACTCTAATAGCATACTAAGGTTGAAGAGTTCTGATAATTTTACTTACCACCACATCATCATCAATTTTACCACCAACACATCATCATCAATTTTACCACCAACACCTTTTATACTACCAACAACTTTAATTCTCTGACCATATTGTGCAATGTTTTCTCCTTCTTGCATTTTCATATCATAAAATATACCTCTCAAGCTTTCCTCTTTTTCTCTTTGTACATGCTCATCTCCTCCATGAATTGTTTCTAATTTTTCCCAAACCTCATGTGCAGTTTCTAATCCTTGAACATCAATATATTCAGAATCAGATAAAGTACTTACAATAGCTTCAAGGGCTTGCATGTTCTCCTACTAATCTTTAAGTTCATCTGGTAACAAGGGAGCAATAGTAGGAGCCAAATATGTTGTTTCAACATGTTTCCAGTATTGAGTACCAAGACCTTTGAGATATATCTTCATTCTGTCTTTCTATATCTTATATTTGTCCTTGTTGAATTTCGGACCCTCTTTATTCATCATCTTGTCTTCCTCAGAATCTTTTCCTCAAGCAATTAAGCTTTTCTACACACAGAGGACCACAACTCTAATACCAATTGTTAATCCTATAAGGATCCGATTAATACTGAGAGGGGGGGTGAACCACTATTAATACAATCTATAACTTCAAATCAAAAACCATTTACAATAGATCTGAAATCAATGAATCTATCCCTTTAGTAAATCTCATACACTTGTTACCAAACTATGCAATCTTATTAATCATAATATTTACAAGCTAGATATCTAATCAACACATACTCATATTGACTTATTATCAAATCAAAATACTTCATCTATCAATTCATTAACATTATCGGTAACCACTTATATATGTCTGATAAACAACAGTAAACTTATCATAACCGCTAATCAGAAATAATGCATGAAAACATAAACACTATGAAAAGACCTTCCACACATGAACACCAAGAATTTTGACGTGGAAACCCAAATGGGAAAAAAAAAATGGTGGGGATTGGTAGCCACAATAATTTGTACTCTTTTAGAGTATGTCCTGTTAGGAGCTTATCCCTATTAGGAGCTTACAATACGTCTGGTTAGGAGCAGACCTTGTTAGGAGTCACCCAGTTAAGGGATTTGCCTATCACTCCAACTAGGAGCTTAATGATTTGTTAGGATCAACTTGGTTAGAGGATTTAAACACTCTTTTTTGAGATGCCCTGTTAAGGGACTTAGAGGGAAAATACCTATTAGGACCTACCCGGTTAAGGGATTTATGCTGTTGTAATATTTAGAGAATAACAGTGAAAAATGATCTGTTACTTTGCACTTTCAACTTGCTAAATCATATCTAGTTATGCTTCATAGTCTGAAACACTTAGAAAGATCTCCATCTTTTCTGGGATGGCTTAAATCATTCTCCTAATGACACCGACACTTGAAACATTAGTCGTGTCACCCTAAATAGCCATCTTAACTAGGTCGACCAAAAACCCTAATTACATCTTGAATTTACAATTCAAATGATAAGAGATCATCACAGATCGTTATATAGATCATTACAACAAATTACAATGCAATATCAACCATTGGTTGATTGTAACCCATCACAGAAATCTTATATGTATCCTTAAAACACTCTACTAAGCATTTCACTGATTCCCAAGAAATTCTTCCTTGAATCACGTCAATACAACTTTCAAACTCATCACGTGGTTTGTGTCGTGTTATCATCAACACATGAACTTGATGTAGATCACTGTCAAAAGAGAAATAATTACCGATTGAGTGAATTCATCACCGGTCCTAAAACCCTACTAAAACCTTAACACAACTCCATTAGAAATTCAAAACATGCCTTTCGGTAATCAACATAGGATGCAGTTTTGGTCACATACACAAATCCATCATAAAATCTTATGTCTCAAACCACAAGTCTTGAACCATCATCAATTTACCGATTCCATCAAAATCTTTTCTTTTACCGGTTGAAGTCCTAATTCTCAGTCCTACTGGTAAACCTTGTCATACTTACAAATTCTAAATCTGGTAGACCAAATTACTTATCCAACAAGTCAGACATAAAAGTTCATCTATAACCATCATAAAATATTAGTTGACATAGGTTGCCATCAATAACAACACAAATAATTGATCATGCAATCTTCCTCTACCGGTATAGTCATCCACCATCATCTCATTTCATCAATTATGTCTAACATGCCAAAATATACAAGATGAACTAAGTTTGAACAAGTTGTAGAGTCTTGAAGAAGCTTATCAATATGCCTTGAAAGCGGAAGAGAAGTCGAACAAAAGACATGAGCAGAGACAATGAGATAGAGGTGGAAGGTTTTCCGAAGGAATATTTCAAGGAGGCGGAGGATATTCTGAAGGAAAAGGAACCTGTATAGATTAGAACAAGGATAAGGAAGTAAGAAAATATGGTAGTTCATACCAGAAGGATGACCAAAATTTCTACCGAAGAAGAAAACTTGATGGATATGGGAATGAGGTTTTGGGAAAAGAAGACAAAAGACAAGATAAGAGAGTGTTTGGAGGTAGTTTCTATAAGTGTGGAGGAGAAGGACATTGTTCTTTCGAATATAAGAAGATGAAGAACACTGAGAGAAAAACATTGGTAGAAGAAAGCCCCATCGGATCAGCTAACAAACCAAAAGATGGAGAACTATTGATGATGAGGATAGCTTTGTGTCGTACCAAAGAGGATGAAGAGCCGTTGCAGAGGCAAAATTTGTTCAAGACCAGATTTAAGGTATCTAGTAAGTGTTGTATGGTAGTTATTGATAGTGGTAGTTTGGATAACCTTTTTTTAGAAGAAATGGTGAATAAATTGAATTTGGAAAGATTGAAAGACCCTAAACCTTATCAGATAGCATGAATTTAGGATGATCATAAGTTTTTAGTAAGTGAGAAATGCTTGGAGAAATTGAAAATTGGGAATTATCATGATGAAGTTTTGTGTGATATTATGCCTATGGATATTTTTCACATTTTGTTGGGTAGACCTTGGAATTTTGATAGACATGCAATACATGATGGAAGAAAGAACATATACACTATAATGCTGAATGGGATGAAACAAACCTTGTTACCCTTGGAGGAGCCCTTGAAGATTGAAGTCTGTATGAATGGTAGAATCTATTTGGTGGATGGGAGGAAATTCTTAGATAGAATGAGACATGAAAATGTATGTTTTGCCTTAGTTCCTAAGAAGACTGAGAATTCAGAGGATGAAGAAGAACAACTGGAGGAGATAAAAGAATTGCTGATAGAGTATGAAGATATCATTTCAAATAATGTGTCTAATGGATTACCACCTATGAGGAGTATCAGTCACTACATGGACCTGATTCCTGGAGCTAGTTTACCTAACAAAGCTACACACCAGATGACATCGGTAGAGAATGAAGAGTTGAATAGTCAAATACAGGAATTGTTGAAGAAAGGTTTGATCAAAGAAAGTTTGAGTCCTTGTGCAGTACAAACAGTGTTAGCACCTAAGCGGAATAGAGAATGGAGGATGTGTATCGATTCTAGAGCAATAAACAAGATCACAATGAAGTACAAGATTTCCTTTACCTAGGATGGATGACATAATGGATTATTTGAGTGGAGCCAAATACTACAGAAAGATAGACCTGAAGAGTGGATATCATGAGATCAGAATCAGAGAAGGAGATGAGTGGAAGACAACATTCAAGACAAATGAAGGATTGTATGAATGGTTGGTGATGCCTTTTGGGTTGACTAATGCACCGAGTACTTTCATGAGGTTGATGAATGAGGTATTGAAGAAATTATTGGGTAAGTTTGTTATTGTATATTTGGATGAAATTTTGATTTTTAGTAAGAGAAAAGAGGAGCATTTGTTGCATTTAAGACAAGTTTTGCAAAGGTTGAGAGAAGAGAAGTTGTTGATAAATCTAAAGAAGTGCAGTTTCATGAAAGAATAATTAGTCTATTTGGAATTTGTGATATCTGCATATGGTTTGAAGATGGACACTGAGAAGGTAAGAGCAATTGTTGAATGGCCTAAATCAGAAAGCATTAGGGAGGTTAGATCATTTCATGGATTGGTTAGTTTCTACCAGAAGTTTATCAGAAATATTAGTTCAGTATGTAGTCCTATGACTGAGACAATGAGAGGAGATAGGAAAGAATTCAAGTGGACCACCGGAGCAAAAAAAAATTTGAATTGTTGAAGCAAAAAGTCACTGAACAACTTGTGTTAGCTTTACCATATTTCAACAAAGTATTTCAAGTGGACTGTGATGCAAGTGGGAATGCAATTGGAGTCGTGTTAAGTCAAGAAGGGAGAAAAATAACTTATTTCAGTGAAAAGTTGAATGATGCTAGGAGGAGATATTCAGTGTATGATCAAGAATTTTATGCCATAGTTCAAGCCTTGAAGAAATGGAGACATTACATGTTTCCTAAGGAATTTGTGTTGTATACTGACCATCAAGCTTTGCAGTATTTGAATAGTCAGAGTAAAATGAATTAGAGACATATGAGATGGGTAGAACTATTTTAGAGTTACACCTTTGTGTTGAAGCATAGAAGTGGAAAGTCAAACAAAGTTGCAGATGCATTGAATAGAAGGAGGAATCTGCTAACAGAAATGAGAGTGACAGTTATAGGATTTGAGGAGTTGAAGACCTTGTATGATGATGACCCGGATTTTGCAGAACCTTGGAAAGCATGTAGAGAACTGGTTATGGTAGATAGAAGCAAATGGTTGGATTATTTCATTCAAGATGGGATGTTATTAAAAGGTGTTCAGTTGTGTATACCTAAGTGTTCTATGAGGGAGAATATCATAAAGGAGAAGCATAGTGGAGGATTAGTCAGACACTTTGGTGTTGATAAAACAATAGCATTGGTGAGTGAACATTACTTTTGGCCATATATTCATAAGGATGTCAGGAAATTTATGCAAAGTTGTAGAGTTTGTCAGATTGCAAAAGGTAGTAGTTAGAATGTGGGATTGTATAAGCCTTTGATAGTATGAGAGAGACCTTGGGAGGATATAAGCATAGATTTCATACTTAGATTACCTAAGACATAGAGAGGAAATAATTCTATATTTGTGGTGGTGGATAGATTCTCAAAGGTGGCTCATTTCATACATTTTACAAAGATATCAAATGCAGTGCATGTAGCTGACTTATTTTTCAAGGAGGTAGTGAGATTGCATGGATTACCTAAGAACATAATTTCAAGTAGAGACACTAAGATTGTTGGTTATTTTTGGAGAACACTTTGGAATAAGATGAAGACAAATTTGAAATTCAGTTCTACTTTTCACCCACAAATTGATGGACAGACAGAGGTAGTAAACCGGAGTTTGAGAAATTTGTTGAGATCTTAGTTAGAGAAAAGACCGGAAGTTGGGATTTCGTTCTTGTACAAGCAGAGTTTTCCTACAATAATTCAGTAAATAGGAGTATCGGAAGAACACGTTTTGAGATTGTTACGGGAGTACACCCTAGAGGTATATCAGAATTGAGAGATATCAACAATGAAGACAAGAGGATTGTGGAAGTAGAAGAATTTGTAGATCATATGAAGAGCTTACATATTCAGGTTAAGTAGCATTTGGAGGATATGAACAAAAAGTATAAGGAGAAAGCAAATGAGAAGAGGAGACATAAGGAATTTGAAGTTGGCGATGAAGTGATGGTATATATGAGAAAAGAAATATTTGTAGTTGGAACCTATAACAAGTTGCATATGAGGAAGTTTGGACCTTGTAAGAACTTGAGGAAGTTCAGTTCCAGAAATGCATATGAAGTGGAGCTACTAGATAGTTTGAGTATTTCACCTATATTCAACATTGCAGATCTATATCTGTGTCATGAATTAGAATTCAGCAAAGACAGTATTGCAGACTGAGAGAAAACAGCTGCCTGAGAAGGAGCTAGACTAGATTGAAGACATTTTGGATAGTAGGATTGGGCATAGTACCCGGTGCAGTCAGTATAAGGAGTATCTTGTGAAGTAGAAGGATAGACCAATTGAAGATTCATCTTGGATTTCTTAGGTAGAGGTGGACTGCCTTGGTTTTCCTTTGACCCTAGCAAAGTGAGGGACTCACTTTTTCAACAACCCCAGATGTCTGATGCAGGAGCATCCCCAGTTCTTGGCAATCTTGCATCAACCAAAAATATTTCTTTTTTGTTTGTTTTTGGTTTTGTAGTTTTAGCATTTCTTTATATATTTTCTTGCATTAGATCACTGGTTCTTGTGGAGCTATATTTTTCTTGAGGACATGATCATCTTCTTTATTTCTAAACCGTGAAGCATTTGGATCATTTTATGGCTCCAGAACTGCTTGGACCTATTTATTGTTGGTGAATCTTGTGGATCCTTTATGTTACCCCATATTTTTGCACTCATTTATTTTTCTTACATTGGTATATTTGCCTCGAGATAATGTGTGTTCAATTCAACATAATTAATGTAAGGATAATCGGTGTACAAGTGAGAGGGGGGGGTGAATTAGAGGAATATCACCACATAAGTTAATTCCCAATTAAAAAAATACCACATAACACAAGAGATTTATACGTAGAAAACCAAAAGGGAAGAACCACAGTGGGAGTTAATGCCCACAAGATTCACTATCTGCAGAATACAAATCTTGACTAGTTAAGGTCTTACAAATATGCCTTGTTGGGAGAAGACCCTGTTAGGAATCACCCAGTTAATGGATTTAAATGATGAGCCTTGTTAGGAGCTTTGAAATGTTAGGATCAACCTCATAAGAAGATTTAACACTCTGATATAGAGCTACCTGGATAAGGGATTTACAATGTAAGGCACGTTAGGACATACCCGGTTAAGGGATTTTGCTGATGTAATTGTTAGGATAACAACACTTCAAATGATCTTCATATAACACCTATGTGTTTGATAAGATCTGTTAAATATCCTCAAAACTTCAACAACACATCAATACAGAGCTTCACTAATCACTGCACAATCAACTTTGCCTTATTCACCTTCGATCTCATCAACATACACATTTTTTACTATCTCATAACTCATCACACTTTTTATAGACATCAACTTAGTCGGCTACAACCTTGGATCAATTTCCTAGTTTCAATGAATCTAGACAAAATAACATTGCACATCGAACTTATGTCGGCCACCGACATAACAAATCAAAACCGGTGTTGTTTTACCGATTTAAGTGACTTTGTCACTACTGGTTAAGTGTTCATCAAAATGCCTGCTTTGTACATCAAACCACGCTTGTTCGGTTGAATCTGCCAACACAGTCATGAACATAGCTCCAAATACATGTCTCCATCACTCTTGTAAAACTATATCATTCAACTCTTCATGAATCGCCTGTACTGGTTTCATGAATGCAACACTGTCTTTGTTTACCGATTAAGAACCTATTTGTCGATTCACTGGTAAATTGTCATCTTGTTAGTGAACGGATTTTGCCTTTCTTAAATATGATCAATTTCAAACTCTGTCACCTTCTTTTAAAGACAAGTGTTTAACTAAACAGTTGGGTAAGTGTTATATAAACCACTTCCCTCTGAATTTTTCATAGGTACAGCTCCCTATCTTAGTTATTTGGGGAATAATCTAATTAAGTTTTGATTGGTATGCTTTTCACCTAAAAGCATGTAAGGCTGCCTACTTCATTCTTGGATGAGAGGCCAATATTTCACACAGATTTCAAAGAAAAAGAATTAACTTTCCAATTGATTCAACAAAAGGGATGGAAGTAACTGAAACAAAGTTTAGAAAACCATTCGAACAATTCAGATAAGAATAGAATAGATAAGAGAAACCAAGTCTATCTTCAAGTACAAATCATTTTTTTTAAAAACAAAACAAAACTCATAGGAAGGATGTACCAGAAAAATAATGATTTTCCGCACTAGAAAAGGTGATTACTGTTGTTTGATTAGATCAACATATGCAAAGATATGCAATCACACAGATTCAAAACCCACAGATTTTCCTTCTCCCAAAAACAACATGATCTCATATATATATATATATATATATATATTGCATGCGACAAAGGCACAATAATACATCTATAAATCCTTTTCTATTCCAGATTTTAAAGTCTGATCCCTCCTTCCACAAAATAGGATTTTTACAAAACAGAGGAAAATAAAACCAAAAACACACTAAAATTCTTCACAAAATCTAACCCTTATTCTATCTATCTTCCTTTAATTTATAGTCTTTAGAACAGGGGAGGTCTCCCTGAAAACTCGACCTCCCCCAAAACAGTTATGAAACTAACAAGATATATTTGGAACAGATGTTCCGAAGTCTTTGCATAAACATGAAAACTACATAAACAAAAATGGAGCCTGGATCAACGCATTATGTCACTTTCCCATCATCATCATCTTCTCTGCTTTTTTGGGTGTCATGGGCGGTTGTGAGTTCCTAGATTATAGATTGGTTCAGAACCTTAATCGCATTGAGCTTTGCCTTTGCCACTTCCTTGTTCCACCGGTGTTTTATCATCTTTTCAGCACGTTTTGGTAACTGATCATTAGCAATAAAGGTCATGGACTCAATCTGAGCAACCCACGTTATATCCTTAGGAGTGAAATTACCTTTGTCTTTGATTTTCTCCATGTATATTCGAAAAACTTTTATCGCATCCTGTGTGTTCAGCCCACAAATTCCCAACTGCCAATCATGGTCAAGGTTAACCACCTTGTTGTCATTAACAATACTGCATTGGAGATCTTGGAGTTCATACACAAAAGTCTTAGCATCAGAGATCACAGATTTGAAGGTAAGCACCCACCACATTATGGTCTTCTTCAGCACAAAGAGTTGGCATTCATCTGTCACCAATTTGATTGAATTCTCTGTTAGAAATTGGGTAACTCCATACTCTTCTATTTTCATGAACATCGACAAGATGTTCTCCCATTTGTGTTCCTCTTTCACCCATGGCGAGATCTGATTTTGAACTTTTGTGATGAGGCTCTATTTTTCATCACATAACTTTTGGGAGTCAGTGATATACTTCTCTCTGTCCTTGACTATTCCTTCAATCCATCTCTCCACAGCCTCTGCAATACTTTTGGCCCGTTGAACTTGGCTCATTAACTTTTTATTTTGTGGTGAAATTGGGTCAAAGTTCTCCGTAGCATGAGATATAGGGAGTGCCCCAAAATAACCAATGTTGTCAATGAACTAGGCAAGAATATTTATGTGTCACTTTAGCTCTCTTTTCCCACGCATCTTTCTCCGATCTGGTGAGCATTTTCTTTGCTGATACCTAGAACAAATGATTGTCTAAGTCCCTACTCATGTTTCCCAGCTCTACCTTAGTGATCTCAAAATCCTCTGCACTAGCCTCCTTGTTTTCATCCTTGGGCTTGTATGAGGCAATTTTAGCGACCCATTTTCTAGTTCTTTCATCATTATCCATATGAGTAGTTGTTTTGAACTTTTTTGGCTTGGGCCCTTTCTCAGTATATTTCACGACTATCTCCTGAATTGAAATAGTCACGAGAAGGAAATTCTGCTTTTTGTTTACCGAAGTGGTTAACCACTTGGGAGTTGCACTGCAATTGGTTGTTCCTTCGATGGCTTTGGAAGGTGGTGTCATAGCTATGGTTACTGTATGGGAGTCCAGGGCATTTGCAACATCGCTATCTAGGTCTTCAACTTCAAATATTTGAGTATCAAGAATCGTATCCTTCACCTCTGCATCCTTAGCATGATCCATCCTTCTCTGAGTAGCACTTCGTGATTGGGTATGTCGAGGAGTACAGAAATCCAAAGCTAAATTAGACTTGTGTCTAACCTGAGACGGCTTTTTATCTTTACCTACATGAATAGGCATAGAAGCATTATTAGAAAAATGCTTTGGTGAACGCAAAGGAACCTTATTACTTCTCGCAGAATTAGACTTGACGCCTAATTTCATTGCTTTCTTCCTAGCAACCCATGCTGCAGTTCTCTCCAAAACTCCTTTGGTTCTTAGTTGTATATCATCTTCCTCTTCCTTGTCCCAATTAATTGAAGGCATCTTAATTTTTGCACAGGCTAAGTATCCAAGTTCAAATAGTTCTAGATAGTCCTCTTCGAGCCCTTTAATGTCTAGCTTTACCTGAAGTGAAATAACTTGTTCTAATACCATCCTCATGTTTCCCCTTTTGAACACCTCAAGTTCATCATTACAATCTTCCCAGAAGTCCTCTAATTGTGGCATTGGGAGATATGGCATTAGACCAAGACTTCAAGAAAAACCCTTATTATCAAAACCTTTTCTTTCGGGATACAGGGGAAAGTTGAAGTTCTTGAGATCTGCTCCAATTCTCAAGGCATCTGACATTGAACTACAGGACAACACACCTAATTGGATGGGAAAATGACCCTCCCATTTATCCCCGGGTTAAACCTTTTTAACCATAGAGGTCAGTTGCCTACATATCTTCACTAAAACAAAGCAATCTGAACAATAATGAGGGAGTTTCAAGGGCTCCTCTTCAAAGCCACCTATTCTTATATAGCAAAAATGAGAAAACTGGATAAAGAAACTACCAAACCTCTTTATCAATGTCCGCACATCCTTGGAGATTCTTTTGGTTATCATACTTTTCAATTCATAACACAAGTCACCTAGAAAAGCATTGTGTACCCTTCTGAAATCCTGCAAGGCATTATCCTTTTGCAGCATGGGGTAGAAATCGTACACAGGAACATCCTCCTCAATGAGTTGTCTTGGTATTCCAACTAAATCCTTAACACATGCCAAACAATATACAAGATACGATGACATGAAGAAATTTTGCTTAAATTGTTTAGCCATACTCAGTTGCTCCCTCATTGAATCGGCAATCAGTTCTGCCCAATCAAGGTATTGCTTCCCCTCTAGCACTAGTTGCACATAGCAATAATCCAGTCGTTGAAACTGTAGGCTTCTGCAAAGCCTCTAACTCGATGTAACAAAAGCATGACATTGTGAATGTGAGGTAGCATGTGATTCTTATTGGGATTCTTGGGCAACCTAGAACCACCCCTTTGAGGAACCTTCAACCAGTATTTTGCTACATTATTTCGGTGTCCAGTTCTATCCACGTTGAACTCGGTGATTGACTGAGCAGGGGAAAAATTGGAGAACTAGTAATCAGGTATCTTGAAGACATAGGAAATTACTTCACAGTTTATAGCAAGAAGGGTTTCACCATAATCTCTTCTAATGGTCTCAGAGACTAGATCATACCTAGAAATACATTCCCTAACCAATTCTGGGCATGGGATAGTTGGGGGAAAAGTTGCTACCTCTATGAGACCGCTACTTAAAATCTCCACACCAAAAGAACCATCAATTCCCTTCAATACCCTTTCTTTTAGAACTTCAATATTTTCCCCTTTAAGGTCGGTATTGCTAACTATGGGCTCTATACATGCTAGGCTAGAAACATTCCCGAACAAGTGCAGTGTGGACTTCATAATGCAAAGTGATAAGCCTTATTTTGTTGCAACAACCCTACTATGAGAGAAGAAATACAAGGAAAAATTACTGGAGAGAATGAGAAAGGGACTCACCTTCACAGTTGAGCAGCCAGATGACTACCAGTGATTAATAGTTCTATCCAGGAAAAATAACACCGCAGCAGCAAGGAACAAATTTTTTTAGAGAATTAATCCTTCATACCTTATAGCGAGGGCAATGATATTGAACTATTAAGTGCAATAATTCCAATTCTCAGTTTGAGTGTGTTAAATTTGTGGATTGGACATCACACGCATGCATTAAATGCATGGCGGTGTTTTTGAAGTAACTGCCAGTTCTTGAAATGATTACTTACCTCGAAAAGCCAACAATTGACATCAATTAAGATATGGTTCACCTTCCTCATATTTGGCAATCAATGCACCATCAAATCATTTAACCTGCAGGACCCATCAACTTTGAACACATATGAACATCCTGAACAGACTTCATTGGGGTTCAAGTAGTTCAAGGTGTATACTGCGCTCAGGGAAAATCTTTGCGAAGAATATTAATTATGCCAAGTTGTTGACCATTTGTGCTATGTTGAACATGTTGAACATGTTTGAACCTTTTGAACTCACTTCAATGAGTTCAACGCCCAGAGAGAGATGATGTACCACATTACCAAACAAGAAACCTTTAAAGAGCCGCTGCAAAACACTTAAAGAAAATGTTAGTATGAAAAATTCCCTAAACACCTAGGAACCTGTGGAACCTAAATAAACCTGTTGAACCCAGTTCAAGATGGTTCAAAGTGTTCATGGAGTTCAACCAATTACTAAAACTTTGCATTTTTTATTGAAAGACGATTTACAAATGAACTAAGGGCTTGAACCAAGGTATTACAAGAAAGACTAGGACTCCAAAAGGAATTTTAATAAGGAATTTGTCCCTATTACGAGGGAAAAATGGCGCGGTAACACATCTCTACAGGTTATACCCTATCGGTTGGCTTCCAAGACTTAAATGACTACAAAAACATCATTGCCATCAATGACGACACAAGACTTAGTCATCAAACATGAATCTCAAGCTCTTCATCACATTCACCAATCAATCATTTACCTGTTCAGTCAAATGCCAACATTCTCCCCCTTTGACATTGATGGAAACACTTAGGAAAAAAAAATTGTCAACTAAGTGTGCAAAACAAAAATTGACTTCATGACATATACTCCCCCTTAGCACTTGCATGCTATTACATAAATTTGACTCTCTTCTAATTCTCCCTTTACTTTTACATACAAAATTTTGACTGACTCTTCAACTATTACTCCCCCTTTGACAACAATGCCAAACAAATAAGTAAACATGTGAAAGATAAAAACATTTACACCAAAATTGCATCAAAATTGCATAGCATTTATAGATGTAGGAGTTCAAAATGTTTTTACAATGCAATTTTAGAAAAGTGTCACTGAAATGTGATTTTAACTGTGTCAGATCATTATGCCAGGTCTCCAATATAGTGTCAGTTATATCCACATGTGTCCTCATGTGTCCAACAAACTCCTCCATACCATCTAGTGTGTTCATCTTTGGTGTAGCAAGAATAGCTTCAGACTCTTTATAAGCTCTTTGTAATATTTCCACCTTCGGTATCAACTGTGTTTGTAATTCCTACAGTGATCTGATCCTCTTAACCTATTCAATTTTATAAGATTTCAGCTTATGCTAAAGTTCTACAACCGATCTTCCATAATTGATAGTAGAGTCATTAAGGGGCTTGAATGGCTCACTAAGAAATTCAAGTTCTTGCTCAGCTTCCTCCTTCGTCTTCTTCAAATCAACACAAAACAATGAAAATTTAAAAATAGTAGAGAGTATTTTACCTCTAGTTTCAAGTCCTTCTTTCAAATAGTCCTTATTGATAGTAAGAGCAACTTTCCCTTTATCAATTTTAGTCATTAATTGCTCAGTTCTTTTCTTCTCGTAATCCATCTCAACACTAATATAAGTTGCATCCTCAAAAGATTTCATCTATTCTTCGGCATCAAAAACAAGTTGACCAATCTTGTCAATAAGAGTGGAAAAATTATCAGTATTAGTCTCTGGTAGGAGACTTGTCAAAATCTCAAGAGCATTTCTTATTGTCTCTACCTCCTTCTGTTATTCTTTCATCCTCTTCTTCTTGGCACGAGATTGCATAGCAGTTGTGATCTCCATCAACTCAGTTGAGCTCAAATTGTCCATGTCTAGGGGTCCTTTGATGCCTATAGCATCATCCTCATCTTCATCTACAATTTTGTTTTTAGAATCAAGTGACAAAGGTGTCACTTTAGGTTCAGTCTTGTATGACTTCTTCTCCTCTATTTTCTCTTTGTCTTCAGTTTTCTCCTCTTCCTTTTCATTTTTAGTTTCCTGTACTGGTGGGGGATGTGTATCAATAGTTTGAGTAACTACTGATTGCTCCTCATCTTTCTTTTCTTCCTGTCCCTGTTCCTATTCATGTTGCTCAGACATTTGAGCATCAACATCCTATACATTTACATTGTCAGTAGCATCAGCATCATCAATATTACCAATATCATCATCATCAGGGATAATCTTAGGTTCGGTTTGTGTGTTCACCAGTTGATCATCCAACACAATACCATTAGGCTTAAAATCGGTTATTTTAACACCTTTCGGAAGATCTTTAGCCTCAAACCTCTCTGGTTCATCTTCCTTAACTTCTTCCTCTTCATCTAGAATTAGACCCGGTACCTTTTTTAAAATTTGTTCAGTCTCCTCATGGACTAATTGGGTCTCGCCAATTAACATTCTTGTCAACCTTTTCTTTGACCTAAAAGATGACTTTGCCTTAGCAAAAGTTTCATCTAGCTCTTTCTTAGTAGCTTAAGGTTGCAAGTTTTTCAGAAAATATTCAATAAATTCTTTGTCTTGTCTAATAGTTGCCTGCCATCTAGAACCAATTATATTATATAATGAATTTGGAATTTTCCCTTACAATTCAATTAGGGCATTTCTATATTTATTCATCATATAAACAGCTACATCTTCTATCTACCTTTGTTCATCTTTACTAAACTTATCAAAGAGTTTCTTCACACTAGTCAATACATCATACTCTTTAATATTTATTATTAAATTTTCAAGAGGTGTGAGCTTGATTACCAGTTTCTTTGGAGATTTCATAGTTGGAGTACCAACACCCTTTGAACTTTTTCCACTGGCCCTTAGGGATTTATTTTCTCCTTCAGACTCAGTCTCTTCTTCATCAGCATCTACCGGTTTTTGTGCTTGTTTCTTTTTTCTTTTACTAGTCTTAACTGATGTAGTAGGTGGTTCAACAATCTTTCCTTTTCTCCAGAACTAAATCTTTGACAGTTTCTCCTTCTTTGTTGCAACTAGTTTCTCCTTCTTAACAACTATTGGTTTTTCTTTCTCTTCAACTTTCTCCTTTTCAACTCCTGTCTTTACACCAGTGGGGGTACCGATTGGTGCACTTGATGTTCTGGCCTATTGAGAAGCATTCTTTTCTCTTTCTTCTGCAATGGCTTCCTTTGTGAATCTTTCTTTCTCTGCAAATGCTTCAACTTTCTTTCTAACTTTCTTTGCTATTAACGGTCTTTGAAGTTTAGAGTGCACTTGACAAGATTTCTCCTTGTAAGTGCCAAAATGTTTTGTTGTTGTATCTACCGATTGGGCAAGCAAATGATCAACATATGCAATCAGAAGATCTTTTTCCACTTCATATCTCATGGGCATAACCCATGTAGTTTGGGGCACAATTGCCTCCATCATGAAAGTATTTGTATCAACCATAAAGCAAATTGTATTTTCATACCGGTTGACAACCTCTACTGGTATCCTTTCCCTTGCATGCATTTTCTTCTTAAAGTCTTTGAAATATCCCCATGCAATCTTGTCAAAACCATTACCAAACATTCTTATGGTATTCTTCATTTGCACCAATGTTGGAGTGCCATCTATCCATTGGATATCACCAATACCAGGGAAATAATTCTGAAAATAAAAGAATAAACCAAGAATTTATTGATGAAATTTGAACCTTAACCTCTTATCCTTCTTGATGGATTCCAGGTTTAGCATAACTTGACTCCTCAATGCCTCCAACAAGTCATAGTAACATCCTCTTTTATCATTTGGTGGGCAGTGTGAATAGCAGCTACATGGATGTTGTTCATCCTCCTAGTGTAATAGATTTGGTAACTGGTCACCATAGAAGCATACTTTATTGTTGGATCATTGATATTGTTCATCGTCATTTCTCTTCCATCCCATTTAGTGTTTGAAAATACATAGTCCAATGAGAAATTAAAAGTGATTGAAGGTATTGTCATTGATGGCAACCTTGCAATCATGTGATACCGGCAGACAGACTCTACACCAGTACACAGAACACCAAAAAAGAAGAATACCGACACCCTGGCCGACAACATTTTTGTGTTAATATATTTTGTAATTAATTGTAAAATCTTTTGTAAGCCGACATGGCAGATTGTAATATGACTCATATATGTATGAGATCATTGTATATCATAATAAAAAAAAAAGTAAAGGTATGATTGGAAATATGATATAAAGGTAGCAGACCTAATATGCAAATTAATGGATAAGGGTTTATGTATGTAGAAGAGCTTAAACCGGTACTGAATCTGGCATAGCAAATGCTAATATGAAGTAGTACAAGACATTGGATTAGTTTAATCCATTTTTGTAAGTCAATGTGACTTCCTTTGTAATTGAGCAATGAGCTCTAGGCACTTGGCCTTCCTGCATGTGCAGGCCCCTATTGTAAGAGTAATATTCCCTTATTGGCCAATAAGCGAATATTATGGGTCACAAATCCCACTGAGGTTTTTCCCACACCGGGTGTCCTCGTTAAAACTTTGTGTTATGGTGTTCTTTTCATGTTGTGGTTCTTGTTCTTATTTGCTGCATTATTTCTGCTTTACTGGTACACAATCTTAAGATGTTTTTCATGTTATAAGTTAAGAAATTCCTATTACCGGTTAGATACTAATTCACCCCCCCCCTCTCAGTATCTTTGGGAATCCTAACAATTGGTATATGAGTCCTGTCCTCCTTTTTCAAAAGCCTAACAACTTGAGGAAGATCTTGACACTAGTAGAGATGGAAAACTTGAGAAAGAAATTGGAAACAGATCTTTCAGACTATCATGGAGAAAAGGTGAAGAATATCAAACTTGAAGATGATCTGAAGGTTACTCAGGATATCATTCAAGCACTTCAAGAGAATTTTACTATTGCAAGGAACAAGAGGAGAGAACTTTATGAAAAGATGCAGAATGATGAAGATGAAAAGGAAACTCTAAATGATTTGGTAAACAAGCTAAGACAAGAAATTAGTACAACAAAGAATGAGATGCAAGACATGACTATGAGGTTTTGTAAAGAAATTGAAGACATGAAGAAGAATGAAGAAGACTTGGTTAGAAGACTAAATGATGCTGGAAATGAAAACACAAGACTTAATCATGAAAATGATATGTTGAAGACAGATCTGATGCATACACAAAATGACAAAACTGAACTCATGAGACAGAAAGGCATCTTGGAGAATGAACTGACTGCTGCAAATCAACACAAGGAGAAATTCAAGAAAAGTTCAGAAGAACATGGTGACATGCTACAGAATCAGAAACCTAATGGTGATACAAATGGACTTGGCTTTGAAATTGGTGAAAGCTCCGGTACTGCAAACAATCATGATCATAGAAAACCGGTAAGACAACCTAATGCTTACAAATTTAATGGGAAATGCTTTAATTGTAACAAGTATGGTCATAGAGAAAATCAATGTAGATCGAGAAATTATCAGAACACTAATACACCCAGTGGTCAATGTTCTAAATGCAATAAAGTTGGTCATAATTTAGAAAATTACAGAATGAATGTAAGATGTTATGTTTGTGGAAGATTTGGACACTCATCTAATCAATGCAGAACACATACCAACATAGGATATGGGAAAGCTATTCAAAAGAACAATGTGACTTGTTATGCTTGTAACAAGATTGGACATATTGCAAAATTCTGTAGAAGAAAGTCCCCACTAGCAAATAACAAAGGTCCTAGTTTGAAAGGTAAAGAAAAGGTTGAAGAGGTAAAGCAAGAATTCTGAAAACAATGGATCAGAAAGTCAAATCAGAATGTTGATGGGAATACTCCTCCACTGGTAGAATAGACTAACACTCCACCAACAGGAGACTCTTCATCTAACTAAAGAAAAATCCTTGAGGGTTTAGCAACAAAATGATAAACATGCTATTATTCCCTCGATTGATGGTAAGAAGTTATAATTACTTCTATACCGGCAGATGAGTTAAGTTGTGACTTAACCAACGAGCATTAAATGTGGTAGTTGGAGAAAATAACATTATAAAGCAATTGTCTTGGCTCCTTTTTCTTCATCGAGCATTCAAATCTTCGAGAGCGCAAAAATTCTCAAATGAAGGCATTCTTAGCGAAGAAGTGAAGAAATTCATCAAAGCATTCATCCTTAAGGTAGATTGAGGTATTTATAATCATGACATCTTCATCCACTTCTGAATTTATTGCAAACCCTACTATTGTTGAGGTTGTTAAGCGCTCTAGACCCGTATTCAAACTAATTCCTGAAATTGCAAAGAAAGATGATAGCATAGGTGCATTTTCTCAAATTCCTAAGGGAGTAGTATATGCTGAAGACCCTAGGATGTATATACATTGTCATATAGAGGAATTAGGTGATGATGAGATCAAAAATATGTATAGGACTATGATTTGTGATGAGTCTGGAAACATCAAGCTAGAACATAAGATAGTGGAAACCCTAGGTTTTACTGAAATCCTTAGTGTCCCAGATTTTCCCAAGGATATTATAAGGGTTGTGTTAAGCAGGGTTCATGGTGAATTCTTCTAGTTGGATTCAATCCATAAAATCACAAAAGAATCTGTCAAGGCTGTAATAGGGTTACCTTCCATCGGTAACCGACCTGACAAAACAAAGAAGGTCTCAAATGACATAGTGATAACCCTAACCGGTGCAACATTCGACAAAAGGTTTCTAAGGGTAAACGATGTAAAAGACATCAATGTAAGATTTATCAGTATGATCTTAGGTTATAAAGCTACACATGCAAATAGGTCGAACTCAGTTTCTAGCCTATGTATTAAAAGTGTCTATGATATGGTTAATGATAATGCAAGAATAGATGTATGTGAATGGCTCAAAGATGAATTGATAGACAATCTGGGGAAAATTAAAAGAGATAAGAAAGGAACATTCAGATTTGGAAATTTTCTTGTTTGTCTAATGCTATACATAACTAAACAAGTACATGGTATTGGTCCAAAAGATTTTGGTTTTGGCATTCCGATAGGAAAAAAACTGTTGGATCTATTGAGCAACATGAAAGAAAACTGGGAGAATAACTTAAATGAACATTTTCAAGCATTAAAGGCTCGAATAAAAACCAAAGTAAGACTGTCACAAGCTATTGTGGACAAATATCAGAAAGAAATTTGTTTTGTAATCAAGAAAGATGAAATCTGGATGGAGGCAGTTGTCCCTAGAACTATCTGGGTAACTGAAATGGGCTATGAGATAGATGACAACATTATTGAAACTTATGCAAAAGCCCTCCTTGAAGCACCCAAAGAACCTACTGAGGAAGATTTTGGAAATGCTGAAACAATCGAAAGTAGAATTCAATCTAGGAAAAGGGTTAAGAAGGTCGAGGAAATAGTAAGAAAAGGAACCCGACAAGCTAAGGCAATTAAGGAAGATGTTTTGAAGCAAACTGGTATAAGTGAAAGTGAGTTGGAAACACTTCAACCAGAAACTCATCTTTCACCGGTTGGAACTTCTTCTGAGAGTGACATACTGATAGTATTTAAAAGGGTAGAAAGGAAAAGAAAACCCTCACCGGTATCCTCACCTTCACCAAAGAGATCTAGATAAAAACAACAGGCAGTTAGGCCTCCAGTAAAGAAAATGACTCCTAAGAAAAAGAAGGTAAAACATAATATTGCTCCATTGGATAAACACTTGAGTGAAATCACAGAGGATGGTAAGCTGAAGAACATCAGTAAAATATACAACACACTATCAGCTAATGATAAGGAAAGCATAGAGAACAGTGTAATCTTACACATAGATATTTATAAGAAATTTTTGATGGAAGTTGTTGATGAAATACCAAATGATCTATATAGGAGATTAGAAGCTAGAAGGCTAGCAATCGTTGAGCTGGACAAGAAAATTAAGATTGAAAAACTACTTGCAGTACATCCAATCAACTCAACTGATGAAATAGATAAACTTATCAATGAAGAAAACTAGAAAATATTCTCTATTAGCTCACCGACATGTAGCACTAATGGCAGGAAGAGTAAAAGAAGTCTCTAAAGAAACAGCTGATGCATGGGATATATTCTTTGTGGAAAAAGAAAAACATGAAGAACTACTTAGACCAAAGACTATTAAAGTATATCAAAAGGATAGGGATAAGGGGAAAGGTAAGGTAGGTGCTCCTCCAAGCCTTAAAATAATTGATAATGTACCCCCACCTCCTTTAGATACTCCACCGGTAGATACTACTGACAGTCAACTGACCACAGAGAGTATAGAGACTCCATTAGAGGATACAAATCCTAAGTCTGAAGTTTTGTATACTATAAATATTGATACTCAAGTAGTAAATGTTGTGGTGGATAGAGAAACCACTAAGGACAAGAGGATAGATGTGACTATTGAGTCACCGACTGCAGAAGTTGAGATAAGCATTGAAAAACCTACACCTATAGAGGTTTCTCAGTGGATACCACTAAGAAACTGGTAGATACAACTGAAAAACCATCAGAAGAACTGGCTAAGGAAAGTACAGAGGTACAAACTGAGACTACATCTGAGAAATTGACAGTTGAAAGCTCAGAGAAACCTTTTGAGACATAGATAGAGAAACCGATACAGGTTGAAGCACAGGTTCAGACAGAGACAGTGCCACCAGCCCAAATTGAAAAGCCTAAACCTTTGTTTGTAGAAATGCAAACACAAACTGACCTACTAGAGGTTGAATCAAGCAAGGTGATTACCAACACCGGTAGCATGGCTATTGTGAAGGCAGTTGGACAAACATCTGGTACATCTATGGCAGAATTCAGACCTACAAATGTAATAGAGGTCTTATTGGATTCAATAAAGAAGATCACATAATGTAATGCACAAGCCTATAAGGCTATTGATGATGCAATTCCCATTCTTAAATTGATAGCACCAAAATGCATTATAGATAACAAATATTCTTTAGGTCAACTAGACACATTGTCTAAGCTCATCACCAACAACATATTGACTGCTGATCAAATAAATGAGGATACATTTAAAGAGAGAATGATTAAAGAAAAAGAGAAATTCTTTGAGGAAATTGTGAAGAAGAATAAGGAGAAAATGGATACCCTATTACCGGAACTTAGAGAGATAATTTTGACTTCAAGAAACTGTATAGAGATTCTTGTTAAACAAACATTCTGATAGAGGATCTAGACAAGGAAATCAACAAAGCACAAGATAAGATAAACAATATTGCTGACAATCTGATAGGTACATCGAACTCATTTTTGGAGATAGAGAAGAGGATTACAGAGCAAGAAGAGAAAATCAAGCAGTTAGAAAAGGACAAAGAAAGAATAAAGGATAAAGCAAAGGACTTAAAATGCAAACTTGGTCCAAAACTAGATTACCTCATTTATTTGAGATAAGAAATATCTAAGGCTCTAGTTCCCAGACTGAAGACACCGAAAGAGAAAATGCACATACTCACCAGTACAGTGCAAAGATCTCAAGAGGCAATAAAAGACAACAAAACATTCAGTAATGGTTTAAATTCAATTTTGAGACATTTTTACAAATTGTAACCCACCAGTTATAAGAATCCAGGCAGGACTCCACTGACAGTGAATGACAACCTTTGTCATTGATGTCAAAGGGGGAGTAGTGTGATGAGAAAAATGGTCAGAAGGAAGTAGAGATTATCTTCTTAGGGGGAGCACACATTTTTGGACACAGATTTTTGGAAAGATTTTTGGACTTCAGTTTTTTGGATACATTTTTGAAATTTTCTCATGAGTGTTGCCATCAATGCAAAAGGGGGATATTGTTGGCAAATGCACACTCTAATGAGAAATTATAATTGATTGAAGGTATTTTCATTGATGGAAACCTTGCAATCATGTGATACCAACAGACAGACTCTACACCGGCATACAGAACACCGGCACCGAAAAAGAAGAATATCGGCACCCTGGCCGACATCATTTTTGTGTTAATATATTTTGTAATTAATTGTAAAATATTTTGTAAGCCAAAATGGTAGATTGTAATATGACTCATATATGTATGAGATCATTGTAGATCATAAAAGAAAAAAAAGGAGGTATGATGCGAAATATGATGTAAAGGTAGTGGACCTAATATACGAATTATTGGATAAGGGTTTATGTATGTAGCAGAGCTTAAACCAATACTAAATCTGGCATAGTAGATGCTAATCTGAAGCAGTACAAGACATTGGATTAGTTTAATCCATTTTTGTAAGTTAGTGTGACTTCTTTTGTAATTGAGGTGTGAGCTCTAGGCACTTGGCCTTCCTGCATGTGCAGGCCCCTATTGTAAGAGAAATATTCCCTTATTGGCTAGTAAGTGAATATTATGGGTCACAAATCCCACCGAGGGTTTTCCCATACCGGGTTTCCTCGTTAAAACTTTGTGTTATGGTGTTCTTTTCATGTTGTGGTTCTTGTTCTTATTTGCTACATTATTTTTGCTTTACCGGTACACAGTCTTAATATGTTTTTCATGTTATAAGTTAATAAATTCCTATTATTGATCAGATACTGATTCACCCTCCCCTCTCAGTATCTTTGGGAATCCTAACATTTAGCTCCTGTTAAATTTTCTACATCATTCTTAGGAATGGATCTCAACATTGGAACCTCACCAATGGCACAAAATCCGGTGACTATGTGAATATCTTCCTTAGAAATTTTATGTGGTCGGTTGAGCCACATAAACTGGTCATGGATCCTGCTAAGCACATATCTCACAAGTTCATCATCAAAATCATTAATGAAATTAGGGCACGGTGAAACCCTTTCTCGGGTACCCTTTTGAACCGTTCTTTTATCACTTCGTTCTTATCACACAATGCTTTATACTGATAAAAAATAAAAGCAATACCAAGATCCTCCAGTTGTCAATGATAAACGATCTAACATCTTCAACATGTAAGACACCATAAGGAACTCTAGATAGGGCTCCAATGGGATCAATTGCCTCAGACTTAAATGGGTGCCTCTTAAATTCAGGATGGGTACCATCAATAACATCAACTAGATGAGGGGTGTCCATCTTCAACGATTTAAAAGGATAAGTAGATAATAAGATTTCTAGAAAAATACCTTTTACCACTTCTGCAATAGGGTTCCAAACACTGTCAAATATTTCTCACTGATTGTTGATCGCAAATCACACCAAACCACTTCAAATCTTTGTCAAAGCTGTAAACACAAACTCTACTCCGCTCTATTCACTCTATGTGTGCTCATAAGAATGCAATGTGACAAATAACATTCAAAAAGTTCCTTTTATTTTCCCATCATCTACTGCATTAAATGTCATTACCGGTAAAACCCTAGAATATCTTATAACACACTACCGGTTCTCATAATACATCAAACCTATCGTTTTGATCAAAAAATCACTTCACAATATCATAATACATCAAAGTATGCAAATTTAACATACCTCATGGTCCTTCAGGAGGTTCTGAAATAGATCTAACATTAAGTTCCCCCTAAGATTTTTAACATCTTAGTTTGTCGATGAAGGGTTCTCCACACTAGGTGAAGAATTAGGATCTTTAGATGGTTTGTCTTCCGTTTTCTCATCATGCTTCTTTTTTCAGATTCTATTCATTTCAACTCTTCTCTCCTCCACATCAACTTTCATCTTCCTTTTTCGGTCAACAGATTGATTCACCGGTTTGTTCACCTTTGCTCTGCAAAACTTTGCAATATGTCATAGTTTATGACAATGATAACAAGCCATACCATATGCTCTCCAAGGTCCAACATTTCCTCTACCAGTCCTTCTTCTATAGTTCATAGCTATATGACCGTAGTTATGATAGATTGTGCAAACCACATTCATCCTTTTTTCCATCTCATAGGGATTAGACCGGTTAGCATAGGGTCTTTTCTAGTTAGGACTTCTCTGGTCATTAAAGGTTATTTTCCAGCCACCACCAGACCTCTGACTCATGTGAGGTGCCAGATTATTTGCTCCATACATGCACTCAATAGCTCTATGTCCATGCATGTTGCAAGTAAAACAATAACCATTAAAGGTTTTAGGCTTATATCCTTGATAAGTATTGGGTCTATAACCATTAGCAACATCAGATCCGCTTCTAAAAACATTAGCAGTATGTCCTGGCTTATGACAATTGAAACAAATAGGCTTATAGGATTTCTTACCGGTGGGTTTCTAAACCTTAGGCACAAATTTATGTTCATGCATGTTGTTCTTAGTACCAAAAGAACCACCTTTCTCAAATGTATGGTAACCCAATCCAGTTGTATCACCGTTCATATTTTGAGGTTATATTTGTAAGGTCTTCATTCATTTTCATAAGCGTCTCTCTAAGAAACATTTCCATATCTAGTTCTGCCTTTATCTCTTCTTTTTCTTCTTTTTCCTCATGCCAATGTGCATATAGAGTGTCATTTTCCTAATTTATCTTAAAGATCTTATGTTATTTCTCTTTGATCTTGTCTTCTGCTGCCCTCCTTGCTTCAATTTCCTGACTCATCTAGATAGTTAGGGTTTCTAGCTCTCTCTTCAAGTTGGTCTTCTCATCATTCAGTTTCTCCACCTCATCAACCAATACACCTATGTTTTCTTCATCAGATGAACTTCTTTCAAAAACCTCTAACAGTTGTTCGGTTATCTCTCTTCTCTTAGCAAGTGAATCTTTATAGTTGCCTCTGAATGTTTCTAAGGATTCCTCAGTTTCTACAAGTTTATTAGACATCTCTCTATTACTCATATCCCCCATGTCTACCTTAGGAATCCTTCTCAAGTGGTTAAGCCTAAAAAAAAATTGGCTCTGATACCAATCGATAAACTTATAAGGCACTGAGAGGGGGGGGTGAATCAGTGCAAGCAAAAACAATATGAATCTGATCACCAACTTTAACAACTTGAAACTTAACAAGCATAAGAGGAATATCACCACATAAGCTAATTCCCAATAAAACAAATTTCACATAACACAAGAGATATATACATGGAAACCCAAGTGGGAGTTAATACCCACAAGATTCACTATCTGCAAAATATAAATCTTGACTGGTTAAGGTCTTACAAATATGCCTTGTTAGGAGCAAACCCAGTTAGGAGTCACCTGATAAAGGGATTTAAATAATGAGCCCTATTAGGAGCTTTCACAAATTAGGATCAACCTTGCAAGAGGATTTAACACTTTGATATAGAGCTACCCGGTTAAGGGATTTACAATGTAAGGCCTGTTAGGACCTACCCAATTAAGGAATTTTGTTGCTATAACTATTAGGATAAAAACAATTCAAATGATATTCATATAACACCTTTGTGTTTGATAAGATCTACTTCATATCCTTAAAACTTCAACAACACATCAATACAAAGCTTCACTAATCACCGCACAATCAACTTTGCCTTATTCACCTTCGATCTCATCAACATACATTTTTTACTATCTCATAACTCATCACACTTTTTATAGACATCAACTTAGTTGGCTACAACCTTGGAACAATTTCCTAGGTTCAATGAATCGAGAAAAAATAACATTGCACGTCTAACTTATGTCGACCACCGACATAACAAATCAAAACTTGTTCCATTTTACTGATTTAAGTGACTTTGTCACTACTAGTTAAGTGTTCATCAAAATGCCTTCTTTGTACATCAAATCTCATGTGTCTAGTTGAATCTGCCAATGTGGTAATGAACATAGCTCCAAATACCTATCTCCATCACTCCTGTAAAACTGCATCATTCAACTCTTCATGAATTGCCTGTACTAGTTGCATGAATGCAACTATGTCTTTTTTTACCGGTTAAGAACCTATTTGTTGGTTCACTGGTAAACATTTATCTGTACCAGTTATACCTTACTAGTTGGCTTCCAAAACTTAAATGACTACAAAAAAATTGTTGCCATCAATGACAACACAAGACTTAGTCATCAAACATGAATCTCAATCTCTTCATCACATTCACCAACCAATCATTTACCGGTTTAGTCAAATACCAACATATCAATCATGACCCTCACTATTATAGACCTATGATCAACCAAATCTCCTTCACATATGATATTATATTCCATGACCACGACACATTTCTTTCCCATACCCATGATCTACAATGAGATCTTACATCAATTTATACATACCTTAAGGCCTAAACCAATTAGGTCAGCCACCTAAAAGATATTACAATAAGATCATTACGTACATCCATATTACAATGATATGCCATGTCAGCTTTAGACTAAAACAATAATAGCCAATACATATAACATCCTGGTAATGTGTAGAGAACACATTAACATGATATCAGTCCATAACCTAGATAGGTACCAGACCTAATCTGGGTCCACCACGCTAAAGCGATGTCTCCAATCAGTTGAGGCATGATCAAGGATCACCTTCAGCATCCTGAATTCCATCTAGAAGCCGCACCAACACCACTTGCACATCTTGTCAAAGATTCTCAGTGAAAGCTCTGCTGGTAAAACCTTAAACCCTTACCGGTAACACTAGATCTTCTACCGGTAACCAAAAACTGTCTGTCGGTAACCAACAAAAATAGCCAGTGTTGACATCAATGACAAAACATCAATGCAACACATAATCAATTCATCCATATTGCCAACAATCTCCCCCTTTGGCATTGATGGCAACACTAGATGTGAAAAGCATCTAAGTACCAAGAAATGCCAAACAAGTCTCCCCCTGTGGAAGACAACCAACAATCTCCTGCATATAGCTCTGAATATTATTAACTCTCCCCCTGTGAATAATATCTCTGTAAAGTTTTGAATTTATTTTACACATCACTATCTCTCCCCCTTTGACATCAATGCCAGAAATCTGACAAAAATATCAAAGCAAGAATATAAGCCTTTGAATATCAAAGTTGACTACTCCCCCTGAGCAGTAGCACCACTACATCAACCTGAAGAAAATGATAAAGTTGATGATGCATACTGGACTGATGGTCTACTCCATCAATTAAGTTTCTCTCAGAGGGGTAGATAGCCATACCCTTTCTCTCAAATACTCAAATAATTTCTTAGACAATGGTTTAGTGAATATATCTGCAATCTGCTCTTTAGTGTTCACATAAACCAATTTGACTTCTTTTTCTTAGACCTTGTCTTTCAGAAAGGTATATTTTATTGATATGTGTTTAGTCTTAGAGTGAAATACCAGATTCTTAGACATGTCAATAGCTGCAGAGTTATCACAATAGATAAATACTGGTTCACTATAATTTAGCTTGATATCCTTCAACATTTGCTTCATCCATAATACTTGAGTGCAATTAGTTGCTATTGTAGCATATTCAACTTTTGCAGTAGATAAATAAATGCATGACTATTTTTTGCTGATCCATGAAACCAATTTCTTTCCAAGAAAGAAATCTCCACCAGAAGTGCTCTTATTGTCATTAGTATCTTCTTCCCAATCTGAATCTGTATATGCACATAAAGTGAAGTTATCATCTTTGGAATACCATAAGCCATATTTTGTTGTTCCTTGCAAATACCGAAATATCCTCTTTACTGCACATTCATGATTTTCTTTAGGATTACATTGATATCTTGAAACAATACTTACTACATTCATAATATCCGATCTAGTCCGAGTTAGATATAACAAGCCACCAATCATAGACTTATACCTTATTTAATTTACTAGTGCAGATGTGTCTTTGATAGATAATTTCTCACTTGTCACCATAGGAGTACTTACTGGTTTGGAATTATCCATACCAAACTTCTTCAACAATTCCCTTAGATACTTAGTTTGACAGATAAAAATGCCTTTGTCAGTTTGAGTAATTTGCAAACCTAAGAAAAATCTCATCTCACCAATCATGGACATTTCAAATTCATTCTTCATTTTATTAGAGAATTCCATGCACAATTTATCTTCTCCTCCAAAAATGATATCATCAACAAATAATTCAATAATCAAAATATCATCATCAGTGATCGTATAATATAAATTACTATCAGCACTAACTTTATTAAAACCAAGCTTCAAAAGATATTTATCCAGCCTTGCATACCAAGCTCTAGGAGCTTGTTTCAATCCATATTAAGCTTTCCTTAATCTGCAAACCATATCTTTATCATCTATCAGTCAAAATCCATGAGGTTTCTTAATGTATACTTCTTCCTCAAGTTTACCATTCAAAAATGCACATTTAACATCCATTTGATAGACCTTATAGTTCTTATAAGCTTCATAGGCAAGAAATAGTCTAACAGCTTCAATTCTAGCTACAGGTGCAAATGTCTCACCATAATCAATTCCTTCCATTTGAGAATATCCTTTATAAACCAATCTAGCCTTGTTTCTTACAACTTGACCATCCTCATTTAATTTATTCCTAAAAACCCATTTAGTTCCAATAGCATTCTTATTTTTAGGTTGGGGAGCTAAAGTCCAAGTCTCATTGTTATCTATGTGATATAATTCATCTTCCATAGCCTTTAACCAATGTTTATCTTTACAAGCTTCAATAATAGATGCCAGTTAAATTTAAGAAATAAGACATACCTTTTCATTTGCCAATCTTGTTCTTGTCATAACTCCCTTGTTCCTATCTCCAATGATTTTATCTTCAGAATGATTTAACCTAACATACCTTGGTGTCTTCTAAACTTTAGGTTCACTGTTCTAATCATCAGTCACAATTGAATTTTCTGATTGTACTAGTGTAACTGTCTCAGTGTCTTGTATTGGTTGAGGCATTGTCGGTTCAGTTATGATCATTTCCACTATTGGTTCCCTGTCATATGATATAGATTGATTTTTGTATTGCTCATCCACTTTCACTTTAGTGCTCTCCACAGTTTTCTGCAATCTTTTGTGATAACATCTATATGCTTTGCTTTGAATTGAATATCCAAGAAATATCCCTTCATCACATCTAGGATCAAACTTCCCAATTGAATCATCCCTTTTGATATAACATTTACTTCCAAAAATTCTAAAATATTTAATAGTAGGTGTATGTCCCAACCATAATTCATAAGGGGTCTTACCGGTTTCACCTTTGATGTGAACTCTATTGAATGTGTAGAGTGTTGTACTCACTACTTCTCTATAGTAAATGTGAGGCAATTTGTCTTCCATCATCATAGTTCTTGTTGCATCCAAAATGGTTCTATTTTTCCTTTCCACTACTCCATTCTGCTGAGGAGTCCAGGGTGCAGATAGTTGTCTCCTAATTCCATTTGTCTCACAATAACTGTTGAATTCATGAGAAGTGAACTCACCGCCTTGATTTGATCTCAAACATTTGATTTTCAATCCAGTTTCTATTTCCACCTTTGCTTTAAAGATCTTGAATTTCTCAAAAGCTTCAGACTTCTCCCTAAGAAAATTCACCCACATCATTCTAGAATAGTCATCAATTATCAGCATAAAATGTTGGTATTTTTGATGATTATGTTTTGATTGTCATTGATGGACACACACTTGCTATGAGATCACTTTTTGTATGCATGAGTTAAAGCTCAACCAGTATTTGTTCCAACCGATATGATGTATTATAGTCTTTAGACTATCGGTGTTTTGCAGAAAGTGTTTACCGATCTAAAGCGGTATGAAGACCCCAAGTGGCTCGAGGATCTCAAGTGGTACGAAGGAACGAAGTGGCACAACTCATGTTTCCCAGTCTTCATTTTGACAAACCGGCAACCGGTATTTTGCTTAAACTGGTATTCTATTTGAACCAGTAATACTCTGTGATGAGTTACCATCCACCGATTGTTTGGCAGTGCCGACACTTTAACGGTGTTTTTGTGTCATGTTACAAAATATATCTAGATGCATTGAACCTAGGAAATTGTATTGTAATCCTATTGGACCGACATGAAATCAAACTCCTTTATAAGGACATCATGTCTAGGGTTTTAGGTTGTTGCTAGGGTTTAAGGTGGTTGATGAATTTTTGTAAGTGATATTACAGAAGAGAGAGTATGAATGTGTTGAAGATTGAAGTAATGTTGGAATGCATTAGGAATGAGCTATCAAGGATCTAATCAAGCAATTTGTGATATTTGCTAGATCACTCACTTGTTGATTACTCACATCTTCGACAAGTCTGAAGCCCTTAATCGGGTAGGCCCAAAAAGCCTTTTGTAAATCCTCTAACAAGGTGGTTCACATCTGTGGATCTAAAATCCTCTAGCAAGGTAGTCCTTAATCAAACTTATCTCCTAACAAAGATTGATATTCCTAACAGGAAATGTTCTAGTAAAGAACATTGTATGACCTTAACCGGTCTGGTTCCTATTCTGCAGATAGTTACTTGTGAGTTTCATCTCACCGTGGTTTTTCCCATTTGGGTTTCCACATCAAAATATCTTGTGTTATGGTGTTTGTGCTTCTATGGCTGAATGCATTATTTTCTATTTGGTTTGCATGTGTGCTAACTGGTTTGTTTGCTAAACTATTTTACCAGTTTACTGCTAGACTAGTAAAGTGTTTAAGTGCAGAGATTTTTGGCATACTAATTCACCCCCCCCTCTTAGTATTCATCAATTGGTATCAGAGCCAACCTTTCTATAAATTTAACCACTTGGAAAGAGATATGGGGGAATACACTATGAGGGAACTTACTCATCAACTCACTCAGTCTGAGCAAGCTTATGATGATCTTATGGTCAAATATAAGGCCTCTCAGGCAAAAAGGAGAGAACATGCTGAAAAACTGATGGAGCTATTTGAAAATAGTTCTTTTGATGAAGCGGACATGGAAGCACTGATTCAAGAAGTAGAAAAGTTGAATGAATCCAATTCCAACCTAAGAAAGGAGTTGGAAGGACTGACTATTCGAATGTGCAAAGAGCTTGAGAACCGAAGGAAAGCTGAAGATCTAGTAAAGGACAAAGATCATGAAATCTTCAAGCCGAAGCAAGAAATTAGTGCCCTAACCGCTCAACTCCATGCAAGCAAAGTGGAAAAGGAAGACATGCAAGGAGAACTAAACATAGCCATCTCCGAGAATGCAAATTTGATGCAATCAAATGCTACTATTTCCAAAGAACTCTCTGAGTCAAAGGAAATACTTGCTAAGTTCAACAAGAGTACTGTTAAGCTAGAGAAAAAGCTTGAATCAACCAAACCTATCAAGAATACTGATGGACTTGGTTACTCTAGTCATGAGCAAGGTGAGACCTCTGGTGCAAATGCTGAAGCATCAAAGAAGCAACCGACATTCAAAGATAAAGGTAAGCAAAAGTTCAAACATGTTTACTTTAACTATCTTAAAGAAGGACATACTGCTAATGTATGTAGGAAGAAAGCCTACAATAATTTTCCTTACTTTATAAACAATGTACCTAGATCCAGTAAGTTCAATGGTAATTGTTATGCATGCAACAAGTTTGGGCATAGAGCATCTGAATGCAGGTTTGTTATGAAAAACAATGGAAGATATCCTCAGAGGACTCAAGGGGTTGGTTCGGAACCTTTTGTGAACCGGAATCCCAACCAGTTTAATACTTTTAATCATCAGTCAGGAAGTGGTGGCTATCAAGTGGCAACCAAATGGAGAGCAAACTATTTGATCTATCATTGTCATGGTCACACTGCTTCAACATGTAGGAGGAAAAATGGTAGCATGAATAATGGACCTTGGAGAGCACCAAGAATGGTTTGCTATCATTGCAACAAACTGGGTCACATTGCCAGATTCTGCAGAACAAGAAAGAACATATCAGATGGCATACCAATAACTCCGGTAGGAAAGATTGATATTGAAACTATTCAAGCGGATATGAACAAAAGCTGGAAAAAGAAACTAGGAGTGTTGCAAGAAGAACCGGTTTTTGCACCTAGTGTGGAACCCACGAAACCAACAAACTAAGCATCAGAAAAGCTTAGGGGGAGAAAATGGTGAAATACTTTGAATCCCCAATTTACATCGGTAAAAGACCTTAATCGGTATGTGATACCTGTCAGTCGGCTGAAGACCAGAAATGGTGAGAGGCAAATTAGGGTTTATGCCCTAATATTGGAGCATTTATTATGGTAGGTGGAGAACCTGTTTAAAAGGAATTTTCAAATCATTTCTCACTTATCATTTTTTGAGCGAAGAAGTTTTTTAAGTGCAGAGTGAAGGAAAGCGATTTACACTGCGAATGAAAGAATTTATCAAATTCCTGAAGAAGAATCTGAAGCAAACATCTATTGGAGGAGTGTAGAATGCAAAATGGTATCCCTACAACTGAAGGAGCGTGTGGAGAAGTTCAAATTGCGAAGCCCTAAATTTCGATCAGCGAAGGTATTTTTCATAATTCTCTGTTTATCATGGCTTCCGCATCTCATGATAGCTCTAGTACACCTATTGATTCTATGGACTTCATTAACCAAAAGTCAAAATACAATGCCCTGTCTCAAGTACTGGCTGGTGTTATAGTAGAAGAAGGAATTTCTGATTACATAGACTGCAAAAACAAAGACCTAGGGTCTCTTGTAATCCATTACCGGCTGAGCTTATTTTGCAGAAAGGATAAGAAGATTAAACCAAAATTCAGCATTCTAGAAAAGAAGAAACTTCAAAATGTAGTTTACTTTCTTGAAGAATTTTCGGATGATCACATTCACATTATTCTAAGAAGGGTACATGGTGACAAGATATACCTAAAGCGGACGCATGATATCACACTTGAAGTGATTCATGTCGTCACCAGTTTCTGCAATACAAGGGAGGGCCGATCCGATGTTCCAACATGAACACAGTGTAATCGCGTTAGATCGAGTTTTTTTGCGATTCCACGGCATTCTATCTCCCCCCACCCCTTTTTAATCTACCGACGGAAGGTGGGACATCCCAATGATGTGACATGACTGTTTCCAACGGGGTGGGTGGAGATAGAGCGCCAGCCCTAAGGAAGGTCAGCAAGACTGAATTGTCCAAGCTCACCGGTTCAGTGAGTGACTCACATGGAATGACCATCAACTCAGTCAAGGATGATCTGGTCAAGTATGCCTGCATGCTGATAGGTTACCGAATGTTCTCTGCTAGCAGAATTAATTTTGTCTCTGCTACAGTGGTAAATGTCGCTTATAGGATGATCAAGGAAGATGCATCATTTGATCTGTGCACTTGTATGCAAAGACAACTTATGTTGAATCTTAAGTTGATCAAATAGGACAATGCACTGAGATTTAAGTTTAGACAACTACTGGTTGGTTTGTTCTTTTACTTCCAAGGCTACTTTCTAGGAGTAGGTGACATTCAATGATTTGTCGACCAACTGGTGACCAAAAAAATCAAGGAGAGCCTACAAGCGGTTGGAACCGGCTATCCAAAAGCACTGAACAAATACTTTGATGAGTTCAGACACAAGATGAGCCAAAGGATAAGGATATCTGATGACATAGTCAAAAAGTATGAGGAAGACATCTACTTCACCATCAAAGTGGATGAATGCATAATGGAGGTCATTGAGCCTAGGCAGGAAGAATTGGAGCCTATGGGCTATGAGGTAATGAATGATATGTTGGACGGGTATGCTTCTACCCTAATTGCCTCACCCCTTGATCTTAAGGCAAAGAGAACCAACACCTATCTGGAAAGGGTTACACCCGTTGAAGAACCCTCATAAAAGAAAGGAAAGGCAGTGCCTTCAGCATCGACACCGGTTACTGCAGTCAGTCCCAAAGTGACCAAGCAGTCACCTGCTAAGAAGAAACTGGAAGCTGCACCTGCCAAAGTCTTTGAAAGGAAGCGGAAGACAAAAAGCAATACACCAGACTCAGAAGAAACTGTGTCAAAAGAACCACCTAAGAAGAAGACTAGGCAAACAAAGAAAAAGACAATGAATGAACCAACATCATCTGCACTGGTAAATATTGATATTTCTTCTTGCAAACCTTTGACACATTGTCAAAGAACTATAAATAATATTAGGAGAAAAGTGTTGAATGATTTAATTGATTGTTTTGATGACTTCAATGATGAAGAAAAGGAAGAAGTTGAACAGGAAATCATTAAGTATTTGTGTGTTAATGACCGGTCACCTTCAGAAATTAGATCTGAGACACCAGATTCTTTGTATAATTCTCTAGATAATAAATGGCGCATTGCCATAGAAAAGAAATAGGAAATGAGGGAGGAAATATTTTCTCAACATTTTCGTGATGTATCAAATTCAAAACTTTTTGAAGTTATGAATAAATACAAAGGCCTCTTCTTCATGAGAAGAAGAAGACTCTTGTTACTAGAAGGAAAGGTTAATGAAGTGATCAAAGATACAGATACTCATGTTCAAGAAGCTCTTAAGATGCATCAAGTGGCTGAAGCCAACAAAAAATCTGAGCAAGAACTAGAAACTGGCAAACCGGATGAGGTGTATAACAGTGAAGAAGAACCGGTCACAGAACAAATGAACCCCATTGATGTTGACGTCTTAGATGGTGAAAATGTTACTCCATGTACACCATCAAAAGGAAAAGGATAGGAAAAGAATGCAGAAGAAGAAAAGAAGCAACAGGAAGCAAAAAAGAAGAAACAAGCAGAGGAAGAGGATAAGAGAAAAGAAGAGGAAAAGAAGAAAGAGGAAGAGGATAAGAGAAAGGAGGAGGAGAAGAACATAAGAGAAGAGGAAAACAAGAAACAACAAGAAGAAGGAAGAGGAAAATAAACAAGAGGAGAAGCGGAAAGAGGAAGAGAAGAAAAAGGAAGAGGAGAAGAGGAAGAAGAAAGAGGAGAAGAAGAAGGATGAAGAAGAGAAGAAGCGAAAAGATGAAGAGAAGAGACAAGAAGAAGAGAAAAGAAAGAAAGAAGAATAGGAGCAAAGGAAGGCTAAAGAAGATAAGAAAAAATCTAAGGACAAGGAAGAAGCAGAAAAGAGCACACAGGTGGAGACTCCAATAGAAACCGATAGTCAAGCTAAACCGGCTAACATTACCAGTCCTATTGACCTCCAGGCTACAAATGAATCGGAGCTACTACAGAGCATTAATCTTTCTCAAGAGCGATTGGATGCTCTAAGGAGGAAAAAGGAGGAAGATGTTATCCAAACTACGGTGGAGACACTTACCAGTTTGATACCCGGTATGAACCTTCCCAGTACCGATTCCTCACTTGCTCAATTGAAGCTCCTATGTACAGTTGTAGAAGACCAAGTGCAAAGCTTGGAAGAGGTCACAGAAGCAAATGCCAAGAAGGCACATCAAAAGGCTTTGGACACTGCCTTGGTGAGAAAATTAACAAAGCTCTAGTCTGATCTTCAGAAGGCACAGAAGGACATTAGACATGCAATGGATGAGGGCAATCTTCTACTTAGCAAGATTTGCCAACCTCAATTATTCTGTGATGATGTGCTCACTCAAAAGGACAAACTACAAAATGATATGCAGTCATTTATTAGCACCTTCAAGATGCCCTATGACTCCTTCTCCACCTATGGACAAACTATTCACCAGCTTCAACTGCAGTCTGCAAGACTAGAGGCAAAGATAAGCAACCAGACACGAAAGTTGCAGGAACTTCTACTGGTCCTACTACCAAGACGGCAAATTCTCCAGAAATGCTATCTAAATCTTGATGCCCTAGCGGTCACTCAAGAAATGAGCACGATAGATTCCATGGAAGAACAGGTATCCCAGATGTAGATAGAGAAAGAAGTGGCTACATCCCTACTTGAGTCATGGTCCTTATCCATGAAGCAATTTTTGCAAGACTTTAAATCAGGTTTTGATAAATTTTACTCTTTATTGTCATAAACACTTATTATTTTAATACTAATGAAACAGGGGATAGTCTTCAATATTTTTGTCATTGTTGGCAAAGGGGGAGAAGTATATAAATTTTGATGTTTTGATGTATACTTTCATGTTATTTCTATTAATGAGTAGTATACATTGCTTTTTCTACAAAAGGGATAGTGTATATGCTTAGGGGGAGTAATTTTGATTATGGCATATTCTTTATTGTAAAACACTTAGATATCAAAATTTTCCTAAGTGTTGCCATCAATGCCAAAGGGGGAGTTTGTTGGCATTTTTGATGATTATGTTGTGATTGTCATTGATGGACACACACTTTCTATGAGATCACTTTTTGTATGCATGAGTTAAAGCTCAACCGGTATTTGTTCCAACCGGTATGATGTATTATAGTCTTGAGACTATCGGTGTTTTGCAAAAAGTGTTTACTGATATGAAGCGGTATGAAGACCCCAAGTAGCTCAAGGATCTCAAGCGGTATGAAGGAACGAAGTGGCACAACTCATATTTCCCAGTCTTCATTTTGACAAACCGGCAACTGGTATTTTGCTTAAACCGATATTCTGTTTGAACCGGTAATACTCTGTGATGAGTTACCATCCACCGATTGTTTGGTGGTTCTGATACTTTAATAGTTCTTTTTGTGTTGTGTTATAGAATATGTCTAGATGCATTGAACCTAGGAAATTGTATTGTAATCCTATTGGACCGACATGAAATCAGATTCCTTTATAAGGACATCATGTCTAGGGTTTTAGGTTGTTGCTAGGGTTTAAGGTGGTTGATGAATTTTTGTAAGTGAGATTATAGAAGAGAGAGTATGAATGTGTTGAAGACTGAAGTAATGTTGGAATGCATTAGGAATGAGCTATCAAGGATCTAATCAAGCAATATGTGTTATTTACTAGATCACTCACTTGTTGATTACTCACATCTTCGACAAGTCTAAAGCCCTTAACCGAGTAGGCCCAAAAAGCCTTTTGTAAATCCTCTAACAAGATGGTTCACATCTATGGATCTAAAATCCTCTAGCAAGGTAGTCCTTAATTGGACTTATCTCCTAACAAAGATTGAGATTCCTAATAGGATCTGCTCTGGTAAAGAACATTGTATGACCTTAACCGGTCTGGTTCCTATTCTACAGATAGTTACTTGTGAGTTTCATCTCACCATGGTTTTTCCCATTTCGGTTTCCACATCAAAATATCTTGTGTTATGTTGTTTGTGCTTCTGTGGGTGAATGCATTATTTTCTATTTGGTTTTCATGTGTGCTAACCGGTTTGTTTGCTAAACTGTTTTACCGGTTTACTGTAGGTCCCGGGGACAACTGAGAGGGGGGGTGAATCAGTTGTCTAATAAATTCAAACCAAAATCTTATTAACCAACTTATTGCTTGGTACGAGTAAGACAGTTAATTGTGCCGATAAACAGTGTTAATAGGAAATGTTGTACCGGTGAGAATTAATCCATGAAACATAAGCACAAAGTCAACCACAACACATGACACAAATATTTGTACATGGAAACCCTATAAGGGGAAAAACCACAGTGGGAAACCTTACCCACAATCAGATGATACTACTGCAGATAGTAAGTGTACAAAGAGGGGTCTGCACATGTAGAAAGGCCAACAGCCTAGAGCTCACTGCTCAAACACAAATGGGAGTCACACTGACTACAGTTGGATGGTTAAATCCAATGAGAATGTACTACACAAAATAGCATCTTCATATGCTGGATTCAGTACTGGTGTAATGCTGATATGCTTCTACAAAAACCTAACTTCACCTTCAAATGATGTCTTCATGTATATCTTTGCTTGATCTCACATATATCCTTCCTTAAATCTTTTTCGCATTCCACACTTGATCTTACAAATAAGATCTTACATTTATACCATACCCTAAGACCAATTTTAGTAGGTCGGCTCTACAAGATATTACAATAAAACATTTTACAAATAATACAATATCTGATGCAATAACCGATTGACCATGTCGACTTAATGCTTTTATAACAATAATAAATCATCTCCATAGCGTGCCATGCTGATCTGGAAAATATAAACCTACCGGTGTAACCCTAGATAACCTGGACCTATTTGCCAGTAAAAGCAAATATGCAAATAAGAATATACCAATGATATTACCTCAAGGAAAAGTGTCCACATGATGTCTTCGACATTACCAAGTGTCTTCCATGTCATTGTAGGTACCGGTGAACATTATATCCTGCTAATTAACCATATACCGATGATTGTTTGAACAGTTTACTGATTGCCGGTGAATGTTGTTGGATCTCCAAAGTAGGTGTATTTAGCAGGTGTTGACATCAATGACAAAACCATACCAAAATACCAACAATCTCCCCCTTTGGCATTGATGGCAACACAAGATGGAAAAACCATCAAAGTGCCAAAATAGAAATGCTAAGTACAAAAACCAATTCTCCCCTTGGGAGTAATATGTGTTTATACAAAGATTTATTTACAATACCAATCTCTCCTCAAAAAGATAAGGCATTTTTCCATAAATTTTTCCTTAATGTTTTTCCATATATCTCTCCCCCTTTGACATCAAATGCCAAAGTCACAAAAAGGTCAAGTTCATACAAAATACCAACTACTCCCCCTGAGAAGTAGCTTCCTCATCAAATACCGGAATAAAAGATTTGTCCATTTAATTCTGCCGGTTGATGACAATCATCAACTGTCTAAGTCTCTACCAGTGGAGGTAAGACTCCGAGCTGATCTTTGAGATACTCAAAAGTTTCCTTAGGCAAAGGTTTTGTAAAAATATCTGCAAGTTGTTCTTTAGTATTCACATAAACCAATTTTATTTCCTTTTCTTCAACTTTTTCCCTTAGAAAATTCAGTTTGATAGAAACATGTTTTGTTTTAGAATGTAATACTATATTCTTAGATATATCAATTGCTATAGTGTTATCACAATATATAGTAATAGGTTCCTTGCATTTTACCTTTGTGTCTTTCAACATTTGCTTAAGCCAAAGTACCTATGTACAGTTTGTTGCTGCTACAACATACTCTGATTCTGTTGTTGATAAAGATGTACAACTCTGTTTCTTACTCAACCAAGAAACTAATCTCTTTCCAAGAAAGAATGCTCCTCCAGTGGTGCTCTTTCTATCATCCACATCTCCTGCCCAATTTGCATCTATGTCTGCATATAGATCAAAATTTTCATCTTTAGGATACCATAATCCAAGATTTGTTGTGCCTTGTAAGTACCGGAAATCCTTTTTACTACTGATTCATAATTTTCCTTGGGATTACTCTGAAATCTATAAACTATAGATACTACATTCATAATATCAGGTCTGGTTTGTGTTAAATACAGTAAACCTCCTATCATAGATTTGTATCTAGTTGGATTGACAGGTGTAGATTCATCCCATTGAGATAATTTGTCATTTGTAGTCATAGGTGTGCTTACTGGTTTAGAGTTCTCCATCCCAAATTTCTTGAGTAGTTCTTTCAAGTACTTAGATTGACTCAAAAATATGCCTTTATCAGTTTGTAAAATCTACAATCCTAAAAAGAATTTTATTTCTCCAATCATAGACATTTCAAATTCATGCTGCATTTTAAGAGAAAATTCTTTGCATAATCCATCTTCTCCTCCAAAGATTATATCATCAACAAATACTTCCATAATCAAAATGTCATCATTAGTTACTTTGTAATATAAATTGCTATCTGCATTTCCTTTAGTAAAACCAATTTTTAAAAGATACTTATCCAATCTTGCATACCAGGCTCTTGGAGCTTGTTTTAGTCCATACAGAGCTTCTCTTAATCTACAAACCATATCATTGTTATCTGTCAAAGAAAATCCATCAGGTTGTTCAATATAGACATCCTCTTCAAGATCTCCATTCAAAAATGCACATTTAATATCCATTTGATAAACTTTGTAATCCTTGTGAGCTGCAAAGGCCAAGAATAATCTAACTGCCTCAATTCTGGCTATCGGTGCAAAGGTTTCATTGTAATCAACTCCTTCTTTCTGAGAATATCCCTTACACACTAGTCTTTCTTTATTCTTGACAACCTTACCATCTTCATTGAGTTTGTTTCTAAATACCCATTTGGTTCCAATTACATTTTTATTTTCAGGCCGGGGAACTAATGTCCAAGTATTATTTTTCTCAATTTGTCCTAATTCTTCTTCCATAGCTTTAATCCAAAATTTATCTTCACATGCCTCATTGATAGATAATGATTCAATTTGAGAAATAAGACATACTTATTCATTTGCCAATCTTCCTCTTGTCATGACTCCTTTAAATTTGCTTCCAATTATCTGATCTTCAGAATGATTCAGTCTTACATACCGGGGTGTCTTAGTCTGTTGTTGTTCTTCAATTACTATGGTATCCTCTGATGATACCGGAGTAATTGGATCATCATTCTGTACCGGTGGATTTATTGTTGGTTCATTTGTCATATTTTTTGTTACCGGTTCAGAGTCTATATACCTTGAAGTTCCTCTAAATTGTTCATCAATCTTTACATTTGTACTCTCAACATTTTTTTGTAATCATTTATTAAAGCATCTATAAGCTTTACTCTTAGATGAATAACCAAGAAATATTCCTTCATCACTTCTAGGATCAAACTTGCCAATATACTCATCTCTTCTAATATAACATTTACTTCCAAAAATTCTGAAATACTTAAGAGTAGGAGTATTACCAAACCATAGTTCATGAGGGGTCTTACTGGTTTCACCTTTGATGTGAACTTTGTTGAATGTATAGACAGCAGTGCTTACTGCCTCTCTCTAGTACACATGTGGTAGATTTGCTTCTGATAACATACTTCTTGCTGCATCCAAAATAGTTCTATTTTTCCTTTCAACAACTCCATTCTGTTGTGGTGTCCGAGGTGTTGATAACTGTCTTTTGATTCCATTTACTTCAAAAAATGTATTAAAATCTCTAGATGTGAATTCTCCTCCTTGATCTAATCTTAAACATTTAATTTTCTTACCGGTTTCATTTTCAACCATTGCTTTGAATAGTTTGAACTTCCCAAGTGCTTCTGATTTTTCCCCGAGAAAAGTAACCCAACACATTCTAGAATAATCATCAAAAATTAGCATGAAATATCTATCACCTTGTACGCTTTTAGTTCTAGCTGGACCACATAAATCAGTGTGAATTAAATCAAGAGCATTATTGGATTTTTTTGGAATACTTTTGAAACTAGTTCTAACCTGTTTTCCAAATTGACATTCCTTGCAAATTGTATTATGAGGTTTCATAATTTTAGGTAGATCTCCAACTCCCTTAGAAGTACTAATTTTTACCATGCAATCAAAATTTACATGACATAGTCTTTTATGCCATAGCCAACTTTCATCTATATGTGCAATTAAGCATGCCTTTTCACTGTTATTCAAATGAAAGATATTACCTCTAGTCTGATTACCGGTTGCAATTTCCAAACCAGTTCTATTCATGATTTTGCATTTTCCATTTTTAAATTGTAACTGAAAACCTTTCTCAACTAATTGACCAACACTTAAAAGATTATGTTTTAATCCTTCAACATAGTAAACATTGTCAGTGTTATGTTTACCATCAAGAGATATTGAACCCTTACCTTTGATTGAACAGGCTTTGTCATCTCCGAATCTTACTAAACCTCCATTGTATTCTTGAAAGTTCAAGAATTTTCCTTTGTTTCCAGTCATGTGATGTGAGCATCCTGAGTCAATAATCCATTCATCCTTTGATTCAACTTTAGCTGCTAGGGCTTGTTCTACCGGTGGAGCAATAGGTACCGGTTGATCTTCTGTTATAGCAACAAAGACCCATCCATTGTCTGCTGGATCCTCATCAAAATCATTAGTCACACCTTCATCAGCAATGTAACAAGATTTATCTTTGTTTTTCTTAAATTCGTATCTTTGATATTCAGGATTAGGTTTGTATGTCCTTCTAGCTTCTTCTCTTAGTCTAGCATGTCTATCAGGGCATCTTGAAGCCATATGACCAATCTTATTGCAATTGAAACATTTAAAGGGTGCTTTACCTTCATACTTACTTCCAATTGGACCTTTTGGCATTTTTCTTGCAAATAGTGCTTCAAGTTCTTCAAGCTCTTCATTCTCCTTCCTAGTTTCTTCAAGTTCTCTTGCATAAAAGGCTCTCCAGTCTGATTTGTCAAAAGATGGAGCAGATGATGTTGATGCTTTGAAGGCCAAATCAGTTTTTATAGTAGCAACAAGGCCAAATTCCTCAATTTCAAAAGCTGAAAGTTTTCCAATCAATGTATCCCTAGTTACTAATGTATTAGGCATTATTCTCAACTCATTAATAGGAGTAACCTTCATTTTATATGCCGGTGGAAAACCTCTTAAGATTTTTGAAACAATCTCATCTTCACTCAAGGTTCCTCCACAACATTTGATACCTAAAACAATTTCATTTACTCTTTCCATAAAAGCAGAAATTCTTTCATCTTCTTCCATTTTCAGATGTTCATACCTGACTTGGAAGCTTTCAAGTTTTGCAATTTTGACTGTGGAATCCCCTTCATTCAGTGTTTCCAAATGATCCCAAATAGCTTTTGCAGTAGATCTATCTGATAATCCCATGATTTGTTGATTTAATAATGCGCTCAAAAGTGCTTCTTTTTCTTTGCAATCATTTTCTTCATCTTTAGCTAAAGTAATAGGAGCAGGCTGACCAGCTATACCAGCAGTATAATCATTCTTAGTAACTTCCCAGATGTCTTTACCAATGCAATTCAGATGTGTCTGTTCCATCAAGTTTAGGACTATCCTTTCTGAAATAATTAGTAGACATTGGATCTCCTCAAGTTGTTAAACTTCCACAAAAAAGAGGACTAGGCTCTGATACCAATTGTAGGTCCTGGGGACAACTGAGAGGCGGGGGGGGGTGAATCATTTGTCTAATAAATTCAAACCAAAATCTTATTAACCAACTTATTGCTTAATACCGGTAAGACAGTTAATTGTGTCGATAAACAGTGTTAATAGGAAATGCTCTATTGGTGAGAATTAATGCATGAAACATAAGCACAAAGTCAACCACAACACATGACACAAATATTTGTACGTGGAAACCCTGTAAGGGGAAAAACTACAGTGGGAAACCTTACCCACAATCAAATGATACTACTGCAGATAGTAAGTGTACAAAGAGGGGTTTGCACATGCAGAAAGGCCAACAGCCTAGAGCCCACTACTCAAACACAAATGGGAGTCACACTGACTACAGTTGGATGGTTAAATCCAGTGAGAATGTACTACACAAAATAGCATCTTCATATGTTGGATTCAGTACCAGTGTAATGCTGATATGCTTCTACAAAAACCTAAGTTCACCCTCAAATGATGTCTTCGTGTATATCTCTACTTGATCTCACATATATACTTCCTTAAATCTTTTTCACATTCCACACTTGATCTTACAAATAAGATCTTAAATTTATACCATACCCTAAGACCAATTTTAGTAGGTCGGCCCTACAAGATATTACAATAAAACATTTTACAAATAATACAATATCTGATGCAATAACCGATTGAACATGTCGACTTAATGCTTTTATAACAATAATAAATCATCTCCATAGCGTGCCATGCTGATCTGGAAAATATAAACCTACCGGTGTAACCCTAGATAACCTGGACCTATTTGCCGATAAAAGCAAATATGCAAATAAGAATATACCAATGATATTACCTCAAGGAAAAGTGTCCACATGATGTCTTCGACATTACCAAGTGTCTTCCATGTCATTGCAGGTACCGGTGAACATTATATCTTACCGGTTAACCATATACTGGTGATTGTTTGAACAGTTTACTGATTGCCAGTGAATGTTGTTGGATCTCCAAAGTAGGTGTATTTAGTAGGTGTTGACATCAATGACAAAACCATACCAAAATACCAACATTTACTACTAGACTAGTAAAGTGTTTAAGTGCAAAGATTTTTGGCATACTAATTCACCCCCCCCTCTTAGTATTCATCATAAAATACCTATCACCTTGAAAGCTTCTAGTCCTTGTTGGGCCACATAAGTCAGTGTGAATCAAATCAAGCACATCATTAGATTTATCATGTATGCTCTTAAAAGAAGTTTTCACTTGTTTTCCCAATTGACATTCCTTACATACCGAATTGTGAGGCTTTATAATCTTAGGTATATCTATAATTGCCTTTGTTGAACTTATCTTAACAATACAGTCAAAATTAACATGACACAACCTCTTATGCCATAGCCAACTCTCATCAATATGAACAATCAAACATGTCTTATTACTAGTGTTCAAGTGAAATATATTACCTCCAGTTTGAGTACTAGTTGCAATCTCCAAACTAGTTTTGTTAATGATTTTGCACTTTTTATCTTTAAACTGAAGTTGGAATCCCTTGTCCACCAATTTACCAACACTTAAAATATTATTCTTCAAACCTTATACATAATAGACATTATCAGTATTATGCTTTCCATCTAGAGAAATAATACCTCTAGCTTTGATCATACATGCTTTGTCATCTCCAAATCTAACTTGACCGCCATTGTATTCTTGTAGGGACAAAAAATTCTTTTATCTCTAGTCATATTATGTGAGAATTCACTATCAATTACCCATTCATCCTTGTCTTCAACTTTTGCTGCCAAATCCTATTCTTCATTCGTGATAGCTGGTTCCATTTCATCTTCTTTTAAAGCATAGAACACCCATTCCTTTCCATTGCCGGATCCACTAGCAGATTTTGTTGTCGGTTCATCCTTAGAGTCATCACTTACTCCTTCATCATCTGCTATGTAGCATTGTTTACTTTTCTTGAATCTGTATCTATTCTGATTAGGCTTAAATGATTTCTTAACTCTTTCTTCAAATCTTGCATTCCTTTCAAGACATCTAGATGTAAAATGACTAATCTTATTACATGTAAAACTTTTAAAAGGTTCTTTTCCTTCATATTTACTTCATGCCGGTCCTTTAGGTACTCTTCTAGCAAATAAGGCTTCAAGTTGCTCAAACTCTTCATCCTCTTTCCTCATATCTTCCAATTATTTTGCATATAAAGCTTTCCAATCACTTTTGTCTATAGATGATGATGCATGGAAATCAAATTCAAACTTTGCAACTCTAGAAGGTCCAAATTCTTCAAGCTCAAAAGAAGGTAATTTCCCAATCAGAATGTCTATGTTAACTGAAGTGGTTGCCATTGTTCTCAGTTCATTAATTGCAGTTTCCTTCATCTTGTAAGCCAATGGAAGGGCTCTCAAGACTTTGGAAACTATTTCATCTTCACTCAGAGATCCTCCGTAACATTGGATTCCCATGACAATCTCATTTACTCTTTCCATAAATGCAGCAATTCTTTCATTATCTTCCATCTTCAAGTTCTCATACCTTACTCGGTAACCATCAAGTATAGCAATTTTGACAATATGATCACCTTCATTTAGTGTTTGCAATTTATCCCACATAACGTTTGCCAATGATTTATCAGTCAATCCCATGATTTGTTGATCAGTAAGTGCACACAAGAGGGCTTCTCTAGCTCTGCAATCATTTTCAATATTCTTGTCTAGGTCTGCAGGAGTAGGATTGTCAGATGCCGGATCATAAGGTGTATATCCTTTCTTAGTGATCTCCCAAATATCCTTGCCAAGACATCTAAGATGAGTCTCCATTTGGATTTTCCATATCCCATAATTTTTTCCATCAAGCTTAGGGATTTCTCTTTTGAAAACAGCTGCCAGTGGATTTGAAGTATTAGCTACCATAGGATCTACCTCAAGTGGTTAAGCTTCTATAAAAGAGGACCAACGATCTGATACCAATCATTAGGATAACCGGTGGACAACTAAGAGGGGGGGTGAATCAGTTGTTAGCAGATTATATTAATCAAACCACTTTATAACCTTTAACCGGAATCACAGAAATAGATACCGGTAAGCAATAAAACTTAAGAATGAAACAGATAATTAACACAATGCAACCATACCACATAACACCATGATTTGTACGTGGAAAACATGGTAAAGGGAAAAACCATGGTGGGAAGCCTACCCACAGTCAGATGATACTTCTGTAGAAAGTATGTGATACAATAAAGTGCCTGCACATGCAGGAAGGCACACTACCTAGAGCGTACTACTCATTACAAAAGAGTCTCATTGATTACAAAGAGGTTATAACCACCTCAATATAATTGGACAACAATCTAGAAGAATGAACTGCTAGATATAGCATCTACCATGCTTGATTACAGTCCCGGTTAAGCTCAATATCGGAGGCCTTTGACCTCTTACTTAAACCAAATTTGATCACCTGTGATTGACCAAATCTCCTTCACATATGATATTACATTCCATGACCATGACACATTTCTTTCCCATACCTATGATCTAAAATGAGATCTTACATCAATTTATACAAACCTTAAGGCCTAAACCAATTAGCTCGGCTACCTAAAAGATATTACAATAAGATCATTATATACATCCATATTACATTGATATGTCATGTTGGCTTTAGACCAAAACAACAATAGCCAATCCATAGAACATCCCGATAATGTGTAGAGAACATGTTAACATGATATTGGTCCATAACCTAGATAGATACTAGACCTAATCTAGATCCACCATGCCAAAGCGATGTCTCCAATCAATTGAGGTACGATCAAGGATCACCTTCTGCATCCTGAATTCCATCTAGAAGCCATACCAACACCACTTGCACATCATGTCAAATATTCTCAATGAAAGCTCTGTCGGTAAAACCTTAAACCCTTACCAATAACACTAGATCTTCTATGGGTAACCAAAACCTGTCTGTCGATAACCAACAAAAACAGCTAGTGTTGACATCAATGAAAAAACATATATGCAACACATAATCAATTCATCCATATTGGCAACAACCCTCAATACTAGTAGGTAGCATCGGGGGTTTGCTTTGCCTCAATCGACGTTCGCATGGATTGGCCGTTGGTTGGGGCTAGGTGATAGAGAAGATGGTGATAGAGGAAACCCGCTATGCATGGGGGCCATGTGTGTTAGCGCACCTATACAGGGATTTGCATGTGGTGATGTACCGAGATAGTACATCACTAGGGGTAGGGACCAGTTTATTACATATATGGGCTTGGGAGAACTTGCCAGTCACACGGCCAGTATGTTTGAGGTTTAGGGAGATAGATCAACCCTATATTTTTATGTATGGAGGTTTGATTACCCAACCCTATTTGAGGAAGTTGGAGTTTTGGTTGCAGGAATTAGATGGCTTAGATATGGTCATATGGAGGCCCTACACTGATTGTGAGGTCTGGCAGGATGATGGAGAGGCCTCATCATATGTATTTGTGACTCATTTTTTTATTGGTCGCACATCCTATGTTGTGGAGAGACAGTTGCCAAGGAGAGTGATGAGACAATTTGGATGGAGGCAGAGTATCCCGAGGGGTTTGAGGGAGTATGCACAGGTACTAGTGCAAGAGAGATGGCAGTGGGGGCTAGTTTTTCCCTATGATCAGGCCCTTGCAGAGTTCCAGACATTACAGGCAAGACCATGGAAGATGAGGCTAGAGATTATAGATGTGGGTGTGACAAAGGAGTATACACAGTATCACGTCGCTCATTCGATTCCATGAATTTCAGATCCTGTAGAGCCCATTCCACCATTTGAGGATGATAGAGCATGATGACAAAGGAGGAGAGGAGGCAAGGGTGGCAGAGGTTTTGGTGCAAGAGGAGGAGGGGAGGTGGATCAAGAGGTGGAGGTTTTGGAGGAGGAAGTGGAGGTGGTGGAGGAGGACGTTTACAGATGAGAAGCAGAGGTGGGAAAGCCTTATGATTGTCATAGGGTCCGCTAATATAGGGAGCAATGAGAGAATGAGAGAGAGATGTCTGTAGGGGAGAGGGTGGTGGTGAGGTGATGGAGAGGAGCCTATGGAGATGGGACAGGGAGACTTGTGGGAGTTTATGATATTACGATTACAAACTCAGTTGACAACAGTCAAGGTACTATTGGAGGATAGGGATGCAAAGATTGCAGCCAAGGATGTCCAACTTTTTGCATGGGAGGTTGAGCTGACTATAGTGATGCGAGAGAGGGATGATGTGGTAGATAGAGTGATGGAGATATAGGATAGAGTTTGAGTTTTGGAGGGAGTACAGGGACAGGGTCCAACTAGGGAGGTGCTGAGGGAGAGGCGGTGAGCAGGGATAGAGATTGACTATTGGTGGGGATTATATGAGTAGGTTGTGCCTATTAGTCAACGAGCAATGACCTACTCTCAAATGTGGCAGGCAAGATCAGAGTGGTCCTAGAGGGTTCAGAGTAGCGGTGGTGTTATGGGTCCTCCTCAGTGAGATGGTGAGGGTGGTGGGGGAGCAGCATCTTGCCAGAGTGTCATTTGAGGTGTTTCTATGCATTGTTGCATTGTTACTAGACTGATACTTGGATGACTCTTGGTAGCCGATATTTTGAGACATCATTGTACTTTGATATATGTATTCTTTTTTATGCTATATATGATGAAATCTCATCATTTTTTATTTTTATTTTGTGGTGATGATATGATATGGATCCATGTGATGATATGTGCACTTTATGCATGATGATGATATGAGTCATTCTTACATACAATATATGGAGATTTTTACGTTTCAAGAAGTACATGTTGATGATATGATTTCTATATGTATGATATGGATGATTTGCTAACATGTGGATGCAGGTTAATAGATGGATGGTGCTTTTGTAATGATATTAATGTGATGAAATGATGATGATTTATGCTAAATGATGTGATAATGATATATGATCTTTGAAAGATTATATTGTATATGTTGAAATGATGAGACCATGATATAAGTAAATGATGTATCTTTTTAAGATGAATCTAAATGAATGAAATGTTTATGAAAATGTTATGTATGCTTCTAGATGAATGCACTTAAATGAATGGTTGAGTGTACTTAATGAATAAATGGACTTTAAATGATAATAAATGTATGCACTTAATGGATAGATGAATATTCTTGATGATCGATAAACAAATGCCCTTAAATGCAACTAAATGATGATAAATGAATGTACTAAACAACTAAATGATGATGAATTAATTTTAATGATTAGATGAATGCAACTTAATGATTGAGATGCAACTAAATGATAGTAAATGTACCTTAATGACTAAGTGATTGTACGTTAATGACTAAAATGGAAGTGAATGAATGAAATGATTTGAAATGCAACTAAATGAGAATGAAAGTATTTAATGAATAAATAAATGTACTTAAATGCATAAAATGAATGCACTTAATGCAACTTGTAGACACCCAAAATTGTCCAATCTAATTAAATAAATATTTTATTTATTTAATTATCTAAGCTTAATTCTTATATTAATTAAATAAATCTTTATTTATTTAATTAATTCATTTATCCTCTTCTAGCCTTATTTCTCATTTAGATAAATACATTTATTTATTTAAATATTTCTTTTTCTAAATTAAATAAATATCTTATTTATTTAATTGATCCCACTTCTTCTATTAATTAAATAAATCTTTATTTATTTAATTAATTCATTAACCTTTTTTACCCATGACACATGTCATTCATCTCTTAATTCATACACTATCTACCCCTTTCATTATTTTATTATTTCTTTTACCTACCCTCTAATCATAGCCGACCTCCTTTTACACCTCTCAATCTTATCCCTCCATTTCATATAGTGTCTTGTATATAAGGAGATGCTTCCTTCATTATCAAGCCCTCCGTTGACTACTTGACTACACTACGCTTTTGAACATAGGCAATCCTACTTGCAACCACATTTCTGTTCTTTGTTGAGCTCTTGTACACACATAAAATCTAAGAGCAAATATATCAAGCAAGATCAATGGAGATAGGAAGAATGGAGATCCAAACCCTATTGGACATATGATGGTATAATCTTTGTGATTTCATTTGATTTGCATTGTCTTAGGTAATCTTCATATGTTATGGTGGATCTTTGTTGTTGTTAGGCTAAGGTTTTGTGGTTGAATTCATTTAGCCTTTCAATATCGTTATTATTGTTATCCATTTTCACCATAAACATTTTGGCACGCCCGGTGGGACATGGATTTTTGTTAGATCTGTGTTTTTTGTAGATTTTTCTAACCCTATATTGTTGTTTTGTAAAACAATTTGGAGAATAACCTTGTGCAGCTAGGGTTTTGGACACAAAATCAAGATCTTGGAGAGATTTAATCATATCTCACTAACGGCTAAGAAATTTTGCACCAAATTTCTTTTACAGGTTGAAAAAAGTATTAGGAGCTCTCAAAACAAAATTCAGAATTTTTGGAGCACATTTTCTTTTTCTATGAATTTTTTATGATTTTTCATAAAAAATTAATTTTGAGAGCAAATGAGAGAATTTTTTGGATTTTCTTACATTTTTGGAAATAACTCAGAATTATACATAGGATATATTGTTTGTGATTTTAATTTTGATGCAAAATATTTCCCTAAAAATTAGATCTTTAAAAAGTAGGGTTTTTCCTTATTTTGATCAGATCTCACAAATGGCTTCGAATTTTTGTATCAAATATTTTGTACAGGTCAAAAAAAGTATCAAAAGGATTCAGTACAAATTTCAGATTTTTTGGATCACTTGTTCAATTTATATGAATTGTTTATTATTTTTCATAAAAAAGTAATTTTGAGAGCAAATTAGCGAATTTTTTGGATTTTCTTACATTTTTGGAAATCTCTCAGAATTATACACATGATCTATTCTTTGTGATGTTAAATTTGATGCAAAATCATTCCTCAAAAATTAGATCTTTGAAAATTAGGGTTTTGCATTGTTTTACTCATATCTCACAAACTACTTGGATGTGTTGTAGAAATTTTTTTATGCAGGTTTGGAAGACCATCAGGACTCTCTAGTAAAAATTTTAGATTTTTTGGATCAATTTTGCATTTTATATGAATTTTTAATGATTTTTCATAAAAAATTAATTTTTGGAGCAAATTAGCAATTTTTTTGGATTTTCTTACATTTCTGGAAATCTCTTGAAATTCTACAGGTGGTCTTTTTTTAATGATGAATCAGATCTTTGAATTGGTCAACAAAACGCATTGTTGAAGGCCCCTATTTCACAAAGTCTTTTGGATCTAAAATTTACCTAACTTGTGTGCTTGCAGGAAGGGGTGATCATTTGAAACAATCCAAACTACTAATAAATCTTTGTTGTAGGTCCTTGGCAAGTGTTTTTGGATTTTTATTGTGTGCCTTTTTTTCATAGACTAGCAAACACTTCAGTTGGTGCACTAAAATTGAATCATTGTCTTTTGTGTCTTGAGCAATAGGCTCTTTTTGTTTAATCTTTAGAGGGCCTGTCTTCCCGTGTGGTCATTAGGACTACTAGTGAGAAGAGAACGACCCAAGCTGTAGCAAAAGAAAAGCCATCTTCTTCCAAACCACTATAAATAACTGTATTCATGGTGAAAACTATGAATAACGTGTGCTGATTAGTTCATACCGACACTATGTCTCCCCATAAAACCGTTTGATCAAATTTATTTGATTAGTTGTAGGGCGTAACCCCTACCGGCTGGGAGTCTTCTGTATTTACAAAGCTGAAAGTGCCGCATGTATGGCCACACGAGCAGATGCCCTTACTAGCACCTTTTTGTTTTAGAAGCCCAAATCCTTCTAGTTGTTGCGGCAGGAGGTCGAACCTCTGGTAGCGGCCCACACACATACGGTTCTTAGTAGAGATACAAAGTTCTTCACAGGGAGTTTTCATGGGGACTGATGCTTGGCTGACCTGAGAAGTGAGTGCTGAGGGTGCAGCCAGTGAGGTTAAGCATCTAAGTATCCGCTCTGAATAGCATAGCCTCGGGGGTAAAACCCCATATGGGATCAACAACTATTGTATTGGCCAGCCATAAGAATTGTGCTTGACTTATTTTAAACATTCAAACATTCAAGACCAAACAACAAAACATTGTGTCTTTTGTGTCTTCAAGTGTATGCAAAACATTTTTACATCAAACAACACACTTTTCTTGGAGTCATTTTGAGTCTAAAAACTTGCAAACATTGAGTCCTCATCAACATTGTGTCCTCTTGTCACAAAAAATAGTCAAACATTCAGATTTGGTCACAACCAACAACTTTACAAATTGGAAAAATTTTGCAGTCCAACAAACAAGAGCAATCAGTTTCGGAATTCTTGAGCTTCCTAGGTTGTTTCTCCAGGTTTTCATCTAGCATTACACTTGTCTTTGGGTCTCACAAAGTCCATCATTGCTTTACATCTTGCATTAAATTTACATTTGTCTAAACTTGAGTCAAAAGGTCACTTGTTCTCATCATTCTTTGTCAACACATACAACAACATTTTGCTAAGTGGTCCCTCTTCAAGGTCTATCACCTTTGGGTCTCATTTGGTCTTACTTAGAGTCAAGGTCAACTTACCTCATCAAGAGAAACTATCATCTCTTTGGAAGTCACACCTACTCTACTACATACATACTTGGTCTTACACTTTGGACATTGCAAGTACACCTCAGATTCATTTACATTCCATCCAACTCTTGGTCTTCCATACTTTTTCCATTTTCATCTAGTTTCACACATCTCGGTCAATACCTAGTTCATGGTTGAAACCCATCTTCAAAAATCTAGGAGAGAAACTAAAGAGGCTCAAGAGTCCACAAACATGAGTATGACAATGATATCTTTTTCAACTCTGATCATACTACATTACCTGACATGGATGCCTATAGAAACATTCCAAATGTTGAGAACATGGACACTACAAACAACAATGATACACACAATGATGATATGGACAACTTTTCAGTACATTCAGTAGATGTGGAAGAATCCATTATGGATCCCCGTTTCAATCGATTGGTTGAGGAAATAATGAGGAGGGATAGACAATACTTCTTACAAATGATGGCACAAAGTGGAGCCAAGATACCTCATGATTTCGACATGTCTCAAATAATGGACAATCAACCTTTGCAACAACCTCACTCCAACATGGATCAAAGGAGGCCTAATAGTGGAGGCAATAGAAGACCACATCTTGTGCCTGAATCACCATCATCTTTGTTTCAAAAACCAGAGGTCCCACATACACATGGTCAAGCATATGATACTCACCTTCACAGACCATTATGGAAGTCTTATGCAGAGAAATATGTTCAATCACATATCAATGCTAAGGATCAACCACCAAAGCAAATTGATATTCAAAGGCATGCTCAAAATTTGGACACAAGGAAACCCCGTGTCAAATTTGGGGGCAACACATTAGAACATGACATGCCTGTAGAGTATGGTATACATGGACAAAATAGATATTTCGTTCCTCGACATGACTCTATACCAAGTGGTCCATATACGTAGCATCATTATAGACCTCCTCCATATGAACATGTGTATGATCAATATCATCCATATATGCAACATGCTTCTCCTCCAATTGGTGCTTCAGGCATGGGGTATGGTCCAATAAGTCGGTCTCCACCTAAGAACAATTTGGACCAGCAAATCAAGGATTTACAAAAGAAAATGGAGGACATAAATACACCAAAGCCAACTTACACAATGAGAGACATATGTCCTTATCCATTTGACAAAAGCATTCCAATGCCTCCATTTCCTACACACTTTGTGCCACCTAAGTTTGATAAGTATAGAGGAAAAGGGGATCCTAAGGCACATATAAGACAATTTTTCATAGCTTGCATTGAGGTAGCAGCAGAAGAGACATATTTGATGAGATTATTCCCACAGAGCTTAGGTGATCAAGCTATGGAATGGTTCTCCCAACTCCCACCTAGAATTAAGTCATGGGGTGATCTAGCAGAGGCATTTATCAAACATTTCTCATACAACATCAGGACAGACATATCAATCACTACCTTGTGCAACACCAAGCAAAAGGATGGAGAATCTTTTTCATCATTTTTACAAAGATGGAGAAATCTAGCCAGCTGATGCTCTTGTGAAATTCCACAAAAACAAATGGTAGAAATGTTCACCCAAAATGTTAACAAAGAGATTGGTTATGACTTAAGGAAAGCTTGTTTGTCCACCTTCAAGGATGTCATTGAAAAAGGCTTAGCAACAGAGAAGGTCCTAATTGAACAAGGAGTCATTAAGATATTCAAGGAAAACAAAGATGACTTTAAAGGAAAAGACAAGCAAAGATTTTGGAATAAAAACAAGAACATAGTCAATGATGGTGTTGTTGATGCCAATACAGTGCGACCCAAATTTGTTTTTTCCAGATCAAATCAGGTGAATACTCAAACAACTTCTAGATCATGAAGGAAGTATACCCCATTGGGAGAACCACTTGAGTCAGTTTTCAAAAAGCTAGTGGCAAACAAGATAATAACAATTCCAGATCTACCTCCATATGAGCCAAAGGTTAAACCAAATTGGTGGAATGATGATGAATATTGTGAATTTCATAAGAGCAAGGATCATAAGACAGGAAATTGTCATCAACTGAAGAACATCATACAAGATGTCATTGATAGAGGTGACATTGAGATTGAGGGACACTCATCCAATCAAGAACATGAGATGTTTAAGGAACCATTCCCAAAGCATGACAAGGGAAAAGCTGCAGCCACAGATGACCAAACCAACTATACCAGAGCATCTTATAACTATGATTCAACCATCAATCATATCTCGATGGACAATTATGTCTCTACCATTATCATCAAGGACAAAACCCCTAAGAATTCTACCTAGAGACCCAAGATCATTCTGAAAGGCGTTGGATCTTCTTCCGAACCTACCTCTAAATGTCATGTTACAACCCGTCGAGGTAAAATCACTTTGCAAGGTACTCTAGCCAAGAACACTGCTTCCTCATCAACCAAACTTGAGTATGACCTTGTAGAACAATTAGGGAAGACACCCACGCTCATCTCCATCCTTGAGCTCTTAAACATATCCCCCGCACATAAAGCCATTCTTGACAAAATGTTGAGAGACACTTCTGTTCCTACTGATCTGAACATGGACCAGTTTCAAGCCATGGTGGGATACCTTTCCATTCCACACTCCCTTACATTCACAGAAGCCGATGACACCTCTGTAAGACAGCCACATAATGCACCTTTACACATTGAAGCCTTCATACACAAACATAGAATCAAATGAGTCCTGATAGATGGAGGAGCAGATCTAAACATTTGTACATTGAGCACTATTAAACAATTGGGATATTCTGATAAAGCTATGAATTCTACAAACAAAATTACCATCAAGGCATATGATGATGAAGAGCGTTCATCCAAAGGCACAGTCACCTTGCCTCTCAGAGTTGGGCCAGTTACGAAGGATGTGGTTTGTCAAGTCCTAGACTTGGATCTCACATACAACATATTGCTAGGACGTCCATGGATTCATGAGATGAGTGCAGTCCCATCTACATATCATCGATGTATCAAGTTTTCACACAATGGAGTTGAAGTGACCGTCAAAGCTGACCCAAATCCATTCATATATTGCAACAATATGCGACCTAGATCAGAAATAACAATACCTGTCAATCGAGAGGCTATTCCATCTTTAGCATATGTGGATCCAGAATCATTGAAAGCTTCTACATCAAAACAGACAGAGCTCAAAGAAAAACTCAAGGTTAAAGACCTTGGATGTGGTGAGTATATCTTTCATGTTGATCAACTCCCACTATCTCCTAAGGTATTCAGTCAACAGGAACAATCTACAAAAAAATTGCAATATCAAGGAATTGGGTGTGAACCACCTAGTGTTGTGGCTACTAAGTCTGAATGCAAATCTCCTCTAGTGGTGCAAACAACCCTTGATATCAATAGTCCTAAGAGTAGTTCCAACAAAGAATCTATTGAGTGTATCGCCAACCCTCTTGAGAGCTCACATAGCTTTACCATTTCATCCACTCATTCCATTTCCACTCCACTTCTAGACTTGGATCAACAAGAATCACAAAAGCCCTCACTTATTGGGGATGAAAAATCAAGCTATGAATAGAAAAATCTAAAAGTCAAAAATAAAGAAAAGTCCTTTAGTCCAAATCAAAATCAAAAGCTATTGGACTCTAAAAAAATCAAGGTCAAGAATAAAAATCATATGAAGAAAAAAGAGCAAGAGTTGATCTCCCCTAATATCAAAATAACTGGGGGCAAAAGTTATAAAATTTTAAGTCAAAAAGCATACTTGTTGATCCTAAGTCTCCATCGTGCTATCCTACTTTCACTTCTTTTCATAATCATAAGCCTTCATAACTCATCCACTTGTTCCACACATCCATCCCTTTTTGGCGATATATCATGGACCTTTAATGGAGCTTCCTCAAAGGACTTTGTTATCAGGGATGCCCAAACTTTTTCAGGTGACACCCATACGGGCCTGTGTAGTCCACATGCTAGTAATTCTATCTCAGTTCCTTCATCAAGGAAGACAGTCGCTCGAGCTACATATCATTCAGTCAAGGAACAATGCAATTACAATCATAAAGTCAAGCCTCGCACATTTGAGGTAGGTGATTTGGTTCTCAGAGAAAATCCTAAAAATCAGCAAGATAGAGAGAAGAAGGGCAAGTTTGAACCAAACTGGCTTGGTCCTTACATCATCACATCGGTATATGGATCTGGTGCATATCAACTCTCAACCACAGAGGGTGAACCTTTGGAGGATTCTATCAACAACATGCACCTTCGCAGGTTTTACACATAGCTCTTCAGAGTATCCTAATTCAAATAATACAAAAAAATTCAAAAATTTCAAAAATACAAAAAAAAATAATTATAAAACAAAAAAATCGTTACTTGATGAAAACTTGACAAACAGGCGCCTTGTGACACACACACAAAAAAAAACATTAAAAAATCAAAAAAAGTAAAGAGAAATAATTTCGTCCAATGGTGAAAACCACTCTAGTGGCGCCCTGGGCAAGTACCATGGTGAAAACTAGGTCACCAGCGCCATGCGTAGAGACATTGCTCCTCCCTCCTTTAGGATTCACTTTCATCCTTTCACTTTGCACACACTCACAACCTATTCGTTCATAATAAACTTACCCATTCCCATCATGGCTTGTTATTGATCTACCCAAGATTGGTTAGCCATTCATAATAAACCTCCCTTTTCACCTCCCTTTTCATCCATAATAAATCAGATCCTATATGTGGCTAAGGCAAATCCTACGTCTAGTGATGGGTGTGGAACTGATAACATCACATGTTTCGAGGAGTACAATTCTTCCACTTTCTTCAGTCTATCCGCGCATAATCCACAATAAAGCAACACTTGCATCGCCAATCCGCAATAAAGTTTCATCTTCTCCGCAATAAAGTATCAGTTTCATGGATTCAGTCAGTTTCAGACACAACAAGCAGCAACAATGGGCTTCAACAAAATCAAATCTTTCAACAGACTCAGACAATATATGGTTCTGTGCTATCTATCCTTTTTGTGAAAGTAAACATTGTGACCACAATCAAATAAGACTTATACAAGCAACAAGAGACACTAAACTTAAGGACTATAGTGGATGTTGGTGTCGAGTCTTGGTTTTCTTTTTTGATTTTATCTTTTGGTGACATGTCTTTTAGCTTTTCCAAGATGTCTCTGACTATAGATTTTATCTCCAGGATGTCTTTGACTAGAAAGGTGAGGATGGGGTATCGTCACCTATTTTTCTTTTGTTGTCTGTGGATTGTCTCTTAATAATGCTATGACTTGTCCAAGGATATGAGGACACTATGAGTCTAGTATGAACTGGGGCATTCCTTGTTTGTGGCTGTCTTACCTCCATGCAAATAGGTACAATGACTTTCTGGGTCAAACATATGCCTCAATTGTCATAACCTACTTGCCATAATAAAGCTTAATGATGATAGCGCACAAGAAGCTCTTTCACTTTCACATCTTCTATCTTCCATCCCCTTTCTTGATTGACTTCCATCGTTCTTCTTGAGTCCATGTAGCCTACTATCACATGACTGAGTATAATGACACACCAAAAAAATTTGCATTTCATGTAGTTGCACCTGCATTACCACATATAAGCATTTCATACATACATATAGATATCACAACTGCATCACATCCTGCACACAACACCTGTTAGCACAATTTACATTTTCATTATCATATTCATCTGCATTACATACATTCATATTTGCATCATGCATACACATATAAAACATAAAAGAACAAAAAAAAAATATATTGCATTGCATCATATACATATTTGCATCCATATCATAAGCATCACATAAGAACATCTCATCACATAGGTACACATGCATATAGCTGCCACAAAGATGAATCATCTCATATATATATATATAAAGTGTCATGATACAATGATGTCAAAATCATATGGCTACAATCACCCACAGGTGTCTACATCATCATACAAAAATGGTACAATAATGATACATAGGGAGCCCTGTACGGCTATGATGAATTCCCTCCCTTAGAGCTGGCTGGCCTCGACGGAGTCTGAGCCCTAGAAGGACCTGCCCCAAGATCATCTCTCCTAGCCCCTATGTCCTTTGTAGCCACCCCTCGTGTCGCCCTATCCGGACAGAGGAACCCACTGATAACTCCTACCAACACTATTGGTAGTGCTAATCCTTTCCATGTCATGGTATCCCATGCCACATGTCCCACCCTCATCTCTAGTCCTGGATCCTAGAACACTCGTCTAAGGGCATCCCTGTCTTCGTCTCGATCGTACAGAATCAGCTCCCCGTCGATCGGTATCCATAGAATCCTGTATACATCCTCTAGGGTGACTGTCATCTCACCCATCGGCAAATGGAAAGTACAAGTCTCTGAGTGCCACCTCTCCGCCAGTGCAATTAGCAATCCCATGTTCACCCAAAACTCAGGCACATATAGAATATGTCTCAATCCCATAACCTCAATCGTAGCTCGGTCCTCGACTGTCAACTCAGGTCACAACCCCTGAGTTGATGGGAATCTCTCCCATGACTCCAGCATAGGCAAATACTCCTGCAGTCACACAAATCAATCATCTCAGTCCTAGTGACACTCACTATTCATCACAAAGTGTTGCTTCTATCCTAGTGGTACTCCCTGTTCATCACAAAGTACTATGTGTTTGGCACTCCCTGTTCATCACAAAGTGCTTCTCACATTTGCACTCACTGTTCATCACAAAGTGTTGCTCATATTTTAGTACTCCCTGTTCATCACAAAGTACTATATATATGAGATGATTCATCTTTGCGGCAGCTATATGCATGCGTACCTATGTGATGGTTATGATATGGATACAAATATGTATATGATGCAATGCAATATATTTTTTTTTGTTCTTTTATGTTTTATATGCGTATGCATGATGCAAATGTGAATGTATGTAATGCAGATGAATATGATAATGCAAATGTAAATTGTGCTAACAGGTGTTGTGTGCAGGATGTGATGCAGTTGTGATATCTATATGTATGTATGAAATGCTTATATGTGGTAATGTAGGTGCAACTACATGAAATGCAAATGTCTTTGGTGTGTCATTATACTCAGTCATGTGATAGCAGGCTACACAAACTCAAGAAGGATGATGGAAGTCAATCAAGAAAGGGGGATGGATGATAGCAGATATGAAAGTGAAAGAGCTTCTTGTGCGTTATCATCATTGAGCTTTATTATGGCAAGTAGGTTATGACAATCGAGGCATATGTTCGACCTAGAAAGTCATTGTACCCATTTGCATGGAGATAAGACAGTCACAAACAAGGAATGCCCCAGTTCACACTAGACTCTTAGTGTCCTCATATCCTTGGACAAGTCATAGCATTACTAAGAGACAATCCACAGACAGTAAAGAAAAATAGGTGACGATACCCCATCCTTGCCTTTCTAGTCAAAGACATCCTGGAGATAAAATCTCTAGTCAGAGACATCCTGGAAAAACTAAAAGACATGTCACCAAAAGATAAAAATAAAAAGAAAACCAAGACTTGACACCAACATCTACTATAGTCCTCAAGTTTTAGTGTCTCTTGTCACTTGTATAAGTTTATTTGATTGTGGTCACAATGTTTACTTTCACAAAAAGGATAGATAGCACTGAACCATAATGTTGTCTAAGTTTGTTGAAAGATTTGATTTGTTGAAGCCCATTGTTGCTGCTTGTTGTGTCTCATCTGAAACTAATACTTTATTGAGGAGAAGATGAAACTTTATTGCGGATTGTGCATGGATAGACTGAAGGAAGCTGGAAGAAATTGTACTCCTCGAAACATGTGATGTTCTCAGTTCCACACCCATCACTAGACGTAGGATTTGCCTTAGCCACAGATAGGATCTGATTTATTATGGATGGAAAGGGAGGTGAAAAGGGAGGTTTATTATGAATGGCTAACCAATCTTGGGTATATCAATAACAAGCCATGATGGGAATGGGTAAGTTTATTATGAATGAATAGGTTGTGAGTGTGTGCAAAGTGAAAGGATGAAAGTGAATCTTGAAGGAGGGAGGAGCAATGTCTCTACGCATGGCGTTGGTGACCCATTTTTCACCATGGTACTTGCCCAGGGTGCCACCGAAGTGGTTTTCACCGTTGGATGAAATTATTTCTCTTTACTTTTTTTGATTTTTCAATGTTTTTTGTGTGTCACAAGGCACCTGTTTGTTAGGTTTTCACCAAGTAATGATTTTTTTGTTTTATATTTTTTTTATATTTTTGAAATTTTTGATTTTTTTTTTTTTGTTTTATTTTTAAATTTTTTTTTTTTTGTATTTTTGAAATTTTTGATTTTTTTGTATTTTTGGATTAGGATATTCCAAAGAGCTATGTGTAGAACCTGTGAAGGTGCATGTTGTTGATAGGATCCTCCAAAGGTTCACCTTCTATAGTTGAGAGCTGATATGCCCTAGATCCATATGCTATTGTAATGATGTAAGGACCAAGCTAATTTGGTTCGAACTTGCCCTTCTTCTCTCTGTCTTGCTCATTTTTAGGGTTTTCTCTAAGAACCATATCACCTACCTCAAATGTGCGAGGCTTGACTTTATGATTGTAGTTGCATTTTTCCTTGACTGAATGTTGTGTATCTTGAGTGACTGTCTTCCTTGATAAGGGAACTGAGATAGAATTACTAATGTGTGGACTACACAGGCCCATATGCGTGTCACCTAAAGAAGTTTGGGCATCCCTGATAACAAAGTCCCTAGAGGAAGCTCCATCAAAGGTCCATGATGTATCACCAAAAGGGTATGGATGTGTGGAACAAGTGGATGAGTTATGAAGTCTTATGACTGTGAAAAGAAGTGAAAGTAGGATAGCATGATGGAGACTTAGGATCAACAAGTGTTTTTTTTTACTTGAAATTGTAGAAGTTTTGCCCCCAGTTATTTTGGTATTAGGGGAGATCAACTCTTGTTCTTTTTGCTTCATAGGATTTTTATCCTTGACTTTGATTTTTGCAGAGTCCAGTAGCTTTTGATTTTGATTTGGACTAAAGGACTTTTCTTTATTATTGACTTTTATATTTTTCTTTTCAAAGCTTGATTCTTGATCCCGAATGACTAAGGGCTTTTGTGATTCTTGTTGATCCAAGTCTGGAAGTGGAGTGGAAATGGAATGAGTGGATGGTATGGTAAAGCTATGTGAGTTCTCAAGAGGGCTGGCAATACACTCAATAGATTCTTTGTTGGAACCATTCTTAGGACTATTGATATCAAGAGTTGCTTGCACCACTGGAGGAGATTTGCATTCAAACTCAGTAGCCACAACACTAGGTGGTTCACACCCAATTCCTTGTAAATTGTTTATAGATTGTTCTTGTCGACTGAATGTCTTAGGAAATAGTGGGAGTTGATCAACATGAAAGATATACTCACCACATCCCATGTCTTTAATCTTGAATTTTTCTTTTAGCTCTGTTTGTTTTGATGTAGAAGCTTTCAAGGATTCTGGATCCACATATGTTGAAGAAGGAATAGCTTGTCGATTGACTGGGATTGTTATTTCTGATCTAGGTTGCAGATTGTTGCAATATATGAATGGATTTGGATCCGCTTTGATGGTCACTTAAACTCCATTGTGTGGGAACTTGATACATCGATGATATGTAGATGGGACTGCGCTCATCTCATCAATCCATGGACGTCCCAAGAGTATGTTGTATGTGAGATCTAGATCAAGGACTTGACAAACCACATCCTTTGTAACTGGCCCTACTCTGAGAGGTAATGTGACTGTGCCTTTGGATGAACGCATTTCATCACCATATTCCTTGATGGTAATTTTGTTTGTAGAATTCACAGCTTTGTCGGTATATCCCAATTGTTTAATAGTGCTCAATGTACAAATGTTTAGACCTGCTCCTCCATCTATCAAGACTCGTTTGATTCTATGTTTGTGTATGAAGGCTTCAATGTGTAAAGGTGCGTTATGTGGCTGACTTACGGAGGCATCATCAGCTTCTATGAAAGTAAGGGAGTGTGGAATGGAAAGGTATCCCACCATGGCTTGAAACTGGTCCACATTCAAATCAGTAGGGATGGCAGTGTCTCTCAAATTTTTGTCAAGAATGGCTTTATGTGTAGGAGATATGTGTAAAAGGTCAAGGATGGAGATGAGCATGGGTGTCTTCCCTAACTGTTCTACAAGATTGTACTTAGGCTTGGTTGATGAGGAAGCGGTGTTTTTAGCTGGAGCACCTTGCAAAGTGAATTTACCTTGGTGGGTTGTAACATGACATTCAGAGGTAGGTTCGGAAGAAGATCCAACGCCTTTCAGAATGATCTTGGGTCTCTTGGTAGAATTCTCAGGGGTTTTGTCCTTGATGATAATGGTAGAGACATAATTGTCCATCGAGATGTGATTGATGGTTGAATCATAGTTATAAGATTCTCTAGTATAGTTGGTCTGGTCATTTGTGGCTGCAACTTTTCCCTTGTCATGTTTTGGGAATGGTTCTTTAAAGATTTCATGTTCTTGGTTGGATGAGTGTCCTTCAATCTCAATGTCACCTCTATCAATGACATCTTGTATGATGTTCTTCACTCGATGAAAATTTCTTGTCTTATGACCCTTGCTCTTATGAAATTCACAATATTCATCATCATTCCACCAATGGTTTAACCTTTGGTTCATATGGAGGAAAATCTGGAATAGTGATTACTTTGTTTGCCACTAGCTTCTTGAAGACTGACTCAAGTGGTTCTCCCAATGGGGTGTACTTCCTTCGTGATCTAGAAGCTGTTTGAGTATTCACTTGATTGTTTATAGAGCTTGATCCCGAAAAAATGATTTTGGGTCGTATTGTATTGGCATCAACAACACCATCATTGACTGTGTTCTTGTTTTTGTTCCAAAATCTTGGCTTATCTTTTCCTTTAAAGTCATCTTTATTTTCCTTGAATATCTTAATGACTCCTTGTTCAATTAGGACCTTTTCTGTCGCTAAGACTTTTTCAATGATGTCCTTGAAGGTGGACAAACAAGCTTTCCTTAAGTCATAACCAATCTCTTTGTTAACATTTTGGGTGAACATTTCTACCATTTGTTTTTGTGGAATTTCACAAGAGCATTTGTTGGCTAGATTCCTCCATCTTTGTAGAAATTATGCAAAAGACTCTCCCTCTTTTTGGTTGGTGTTGCACAAAGTAGTGACTAATATGTCTATCTCTATGTTGTAGGAGAAATGTTGGATAAATGCCTCTGCTAAGTCACCCCATGACTTAATACCAGGTGGGAGTTGGGAGAACCATTCCATAGCTTGATCATCGAAGCTTTGTGGGAATAATCTCATCAAATATGTCTCTTCTGCTACTACCTCAATGCAAGCTGTGAAAAATTGTCTTATGTGTGCCTTAGGATCCCCTTTTCCTCTATACTTATCAAACTTAGGTGTCACAAAGTGTGTAGGAAATGGAGGCATTGGAATGCTTTTGTCAAATGGATAGGGACATATGTCTCTCATTGTGTATGTTGGCTTTGGTGTATTTATGTCCTCCATTTTCTTTTGTAAGTCCCTGATTTGTTGCTCCAAATTGCTCTTAGGTGGAGATCGACTTCTTGGACCATACCCCATGCTTGAGGGACCAATTGGAGGAGGAGCATGTTGCATACATGGATGATATTGATCATACACATGTTCATATGGAGGAGGTCTATAGTGATGCTGCGTATATGGACCACTTGGTATAGATTCATGTTGAGGAATGAAATATCTATTTTGTCCATGTATACCATACTCTACAGGCATGTCATGTTCTAATGTGTTGCCCCCAAATTTGACACGGGGTTTCCTTGTGTCCATATTTTGAGCATGTCTTTGAATATCCAATTGCTTTGGTGGTTGATCCTTAGCATTGGTATGTGATTGAGCATATCTTTCTACATAAGACTTCCATAATGGTTTGCGAAGGTGAGTATCATAAGCTTGACCATGTGTTTGTGGGACCTTTGGTTTTTGAAACAAAGATGATGGTGATTCAGGCACCATATGTGGTCCTCTATTGCCTCCACTATTAGGCCTCCTTTGATCCATGTTGGAGTGAGGTTGTTGCAAAGGTCGATTTTCCATTATTTGAGACATGTCAAAATCATGAGGTATCTTGGCTCCACTTTGTGCCATCATTTGTAAGAAGTATTGTCTATCCCTCCTCATTATTTCCTCAATCAATCGATTGAAACAGGGATCCATAATGGATTCTTCCACATCTGTTGAATGTACTGAAAAGTTGTCCATGTTCTCAACATTTGGAATGTTTCTATAGGCATCCATGTTAGGTAATGTAGTATGATCAGAATTGAAAAAGATATCATTGTCATACTCATAAGAACTAATGTTTGCGGACTCTTGAGCCTCTTTAGTTTCTCTCCTAGATTTTTGAAGACGGGTTTCAACGATGAACTAGGTATTGACTGAGATGTGTGAGACTAGATGAAAAATAGAAAAAGTATGGAAGACCAAGAGTTGGATGGAATGTAAATGAATCTGAGGTGTACTTGCAATGTCCAAAGTGTAAGACCAAGTATGTCTGTAGTAGAGTAGGTGTGACTTCCAAAGAGAGGATAGTTTGTCTTGATGAGGTAAATTGACCTTGACTCTAAGTAAGACCAAATGAGACCCAAAGGTGATAGACCTTGATGAGGGACCACTTAGCAAAATGTTGTTGTATGTAGTGTGTTGACAAAGTATGATGAGGACAAGCAAGTGACCTTTTGACTCAAGTTTAGACAAATGTGAATGTAATGTAAGGTGTAAAGCAATGATGGATTTTGTGAGACCCAAAGACAAGTTGAATGCTAGATGAAAACCCAGAGAAACAACCTAGGAAGCTCAAGAATTCCGAAATTGATTGCTCTTGTTTGCTGGACTGTAAAATTTTTCCAATTTGTGAAATTGTTCGTTGTGACCAAATCTGAATGTTTGACTATTTTTCGTGACAAGAGGACACAATGTTGATGAGGACTCAATGTTTGCAAGTGTTTAGACTGACAATGACTCCAAGAAAAGTGTGTTGTTTGATGTAAAATTGTTTTGCATACACTTGAAGACACAAAAGACACAATGTTTTATTGTTTGGTCTTGAATGTTTGAATGTTTAAAATAAGTCAAGCACAATTCTTATGGCTGGCCAAGACAATAGTTGTTGATCCCACATGGGGTTTTACCCCCGAGGCTACGCTATTCAGAGTGGATACTTAGATGCTTGACCTCACTGGCTCCACCCTCGGCACCCACTTCTCGAGTCAACCAAGCATCATTCCCCACGAAAACTCCCCGTGGCGAACTTTGTATCTCTACAAAGAACCGTATGTGTGTGGGCCGCTACCAGAGGTCCGACCTCCTACCCCAACAACTAGAAGGATTTGGGCTTCTAAAACAAAAAGGTGCTAGTAAGGGCATCCGCTTGTGTGGCCATACATGCGGCACTTTCAGCTCTGTAAATACAGAAGGCTCCCAGCCGGTAGGGGTTACGCCCTACAACTGATCAAATAAATTTGATCAAACGGGTTTATGGGGAGACATATTGTCAGTATGAACTAATCAGCACACGTTATTCATAGTTTTCACCATGAATACAGTTATTTATAGTGGTTTGGAAGAAGATGGTTTTTCTTTTGCTACCACTTGGGTCATTCTCTTCTCACTAGTAGTCCTAATGACCACACGGGAAGACAGACCCTCTAAAGATTAAACAAAAAGAGCCTATTGCTCAAGACACAAAAGACAATGATTCAATTTTAGTGCACCAATTGAAGTGTTTGCTAGTCTATGAAAACAAGGCTCACAATAAAAATCCAAAAACCCTTGCCAAGGACCTGCAACAAAGATTTATTAGTAGTTTGGATTGTTTGAAATAATCACCCCTTCGTGCAAGCACACAAGTTAGGTAAATTTTAGATCCAAAAGCCTTTGTGAAATAGGGGCCTTCAACAATGCATTTTGTTGACCAATTCAAATATCTGATTCATCATAAAAAAAATACCACTTGTAAAATTTCAAGAGATTTCCAGAAATGTAAGAAAATTCAAAAAATTTGCTCATTTGCTCCAAAAATTAATTTTTTATGGAAAATCATAAAAAATTCATATAAAATGCAAAATTGATCCAAAAAATCTAAAATTTTTACTAGAGAGTTCTAATGGTCTTCCAAACTTGCATAAAAAAATTCTACAACAAATCAAAGCAGTTTGTGAGATATGAGTAAAATAATGCAAAACCCTATTTTTCAAAGATCTAATTTTTGAGGAATAATTTTGCATCAAATTTAAAATCACAAAGAATAGATCCTATGTATAATTTTGAGAGATTTCCAAAAATGTAAGAAAATCTGAAAAATTCACTAATTTTCTCTCAAAATTAATTTTTTATGAAAAATCATAACAAATTCATATAAATTGACAAAATGATCCAAAAAATTTGAAATTGTTATTAAATCCTTCTAATATTTTTCCTAACCTACACAAAAAATTTGATGTCAATATTCGAAGCCGTTTGTGAGATCTGATCAAAATAAAGAAAAACCCTAATTTTTAAAGATCCAATTTTTAGGGAAATATTTTGCATCAAAATTAAAATCACAAAGAACAGATCCTGTGTATAATTATGAGAGATTTCCAAAAATGTAAGAAAATCTGAAAAATTCTCTCATTTGCTCTCAAAATTAATTTTTTTATGAAAAATCATAAAAAATTCATAGAAAATGAAAATCTGCTCCAAAAATTTTGAATTTTGGATTGAGAGCTCCTGATGCTTTCTTCAACTTGAAAAAAAAATTGGGTGCAAAATTTAGAAGCCGTTTGTGAGATATGATCAAATCTCTCCAAGATCTTGATTTTGTGTCCAAAACCCTAGCTGCATAAGGTTATTCTCCAAATTGTTTTACAAAACAGCAATATAGGGTTAGAAAAATCTGCAAAAAGCATAGATCTAACTAAAATGGAAGTGAATGAATGAAATGATTTGAAATGCAACTAAATGATAATGAAAGTATTTAATGAATAAATAAATGTACTTAAATGCATAAAATGAATGCACTTATGCAACTAAATAAATGAATGATTTGAAATGCATCTAAATGAATCTAAATGCACTTAATGCAACTAAATAAATGAAATGATGAAATGCAAGTAAATGATAATAAATGCACTTGATGTTTTGAATGTACTTTTTTGATGAATAAACAAATGCACTTAAATGAATATCTGAATGGATTTAATGAATTTAAATGAAAGTAAATGATAATGAAATGAATGCATTTGATGGAACTAAATGATAATGCTATGCCTACATGATATATGAATGCAAGTTGGTGAGAAATTGCAGATGTGGAATGGAAATGTGAGATGATGTATCAGAGAACTTTGTCATGATTGTACCCAAGACAAATTTATATTAGGCTTAGCTTTCTCACAGAAACCTAAATTTATTGCATGCAAACAACAGATATGAACAATGAATGTGCAAATGGCTGGGTGATATGCAATGAAATGCAATATAAACAAATGAGATGAAATGACGATCCATGGACTATTCACAGTGCTTTAATTTTCATCATCGAGCATGGTAGTATCGATCTTGGCCAAGGTATCCGAAACCACAGTTGAGTGTTTCACTTGTAAGCAAATATCACAGACAAGGAAAGTTCCCCTCCATTCAGGTTCATGTACAAATGGTCAAGGTATACGCTCTAGTCAATAAGCCATAGTGATCCATGACTGTATTTTTACATAGGATCACATAGCTTAGTGAACTTCCCACATAGACACCATTAGTATATGCCCCAGAACTTCATTGGAACAATCCACAAACATCAAACAAAGAAAAAAGATATCAGGAACCATCTCGGATACTCTAATCACTTGTGGATATCCTAGAGTAGCATAGGAACCTGATATAAATAAACAAATAACAAATTGACCAAGTACTTATCAGCCAAACCGAACTTTCTTGTCAAAGAAAATGTTACCATGTCTTGTTTGTGAGGAAGGATGCATCCTTGTGAAGACGGTTGTGTGCAGATGTTTTGATTGGTTGGTTGATTTGATAGGTGGTCATCGTTTGAGAAGCTCAAAATGTTGCATTTATGTCTTTTGTGATGCATATGTACAAGGAATAATATAGATTGCAATGTTTTTGATTGATTTTTAATGTTTTTGTCATGTTTTTGGATTTTTTAAATGTTGTAAATATTTTTGGTATTATCTTTAGGAATTTTGCAAATGTTTTTGGGTTTTTCTAAGTTTTGTATGAATATTTTTGGTATTATATCAAGACATTTTTTAATGAGCAAATCAATGAATCACAAGCAATGGAAAATCCACTCCTATCAGTAGGTTTAAGAATATTTGCCCCCAATTAGATGTCACTATGAAAGCGTGATGTGGGACACATGAAGTAATACCCCTGATTACATATCAATAACAAGCCATGGTATAGATGATGGGTGAATGGATGCAATGGATGTGATCACAACAAGTCTGAAAGACAATGGAGCCATAGCCTTTATGAATGGCACTTGTTTGCCAGGTTTTCACCACCGTACTTACCCAAGGCGCCATCAAAGTGGTTTTCACCATTTGGATGAATGATTTTTCTTTACTATTTTCTTGATTTTTTTGTATTTTGTTCAGGACTATTTTCTGAATGTTTTTGGTATTTTCCGATATTGGATGAGCTTGATGCTCTGCACAACTTATGTATGAAACCTTTTGAGATGCATGTTGCTAATCAAATTTGCTAGTGGTTCTCCTTTTGATGTGGCTAACTGATATGCCCCAAACCCGAATACGGCAATGATGACATATGGACCCAGCCAATTGGATTCAAACTTGCCTTGGTGTTCTCTATTTGGTTGATTGCGAGGATTTTTCTTGAGAACAAGATCTCTTACCTCAAATGTGTGAGATTTGACCCTATGATTGTAGCTTCTTCTCATGTGCTGCTGATAGGCTTTTAGGTGGTTGTAGGTAGCTTGTCGCTTTTCATTGAGCAGTTCTAAGTCATGAAGACGTGAGACTCAGTATGTTTCATCATCTATTATATTGTACAAGGAGACTTATAGAGATGGTAATTCAACCTCAATAGGCAAGATGGATTCTGCTCCATAAAGCAATGAGTAGGGGGTTGCACCTGTAGGGGTTTGAATGTTAGTTTGATATGCCCATAGTGTCAAATTCAATCTAATGTGTCAATCATGACCAACATCATTGACTATCTTTTTGAGGATCCTCAATATATCCGTATTTGATGCTTCAGCTTGACCATTGCCTTGTGAATAATATAGGGTGGAAAAACAGTGTTGTTTATGAAATTTCTCACAGAGTTCATGGACATCTTGATTTTTAAAAGGGAGTTTATTATCTGTGATGATGGACATGGGTACACCATACTGGCAAATGATGTAATTGAGGATGAATGCAACGATCTGCTTGCCGGTGACTTGGGTGAGTGGAACACCTTCGATCCACTTTGTGAAGTACTCTATGGTGATAATGATAAATTTATGACCATTGGATGAATATGGATGGATTTTACCCAGAAGGTCAAGTCCCCATTGACAAAAGGGCCATGGTGTTGTGATAGGTTGCAATACCTGTGCTGGGGCATGTATCAGATCTCCATGAACTTGGTACTTCTTGCACTTTTTGACAAAGTAGTAGGAGTCTTTTTCCATGGAGGGCCAATAGTATCTGACTCACATGATTTTCTTCTCTAGTGAAGGACCACTTGAGTGAGCCCCACAAATTCCTTCATGTACCTCTTCCAAGGATTTTGTTATCTCATCTTGTTCCAAACATCGAAGGAGAGTACCATCAAGACTTTGCCTGTATAGGGTTTCGGCAATGATGGTGTATCGAGTGGTTTGATGAATAAAGGTTTTTCGTAGGTTGTTTGATTGGTTAGGGGAAAGTCTGTGGTCACGCAAGTAAGTGAAAAACTCACTGTACCATGGGGAGTCAGAACTAGTAAGGTGACATATCATTTTAGATTCAGAGATATCATAAGTGGGGATCCAAAGTTGTTCTACCAAGAACTCATAGCGTGTCAAATTTTGTGGAAGATCTAGGAGAGATGCAATTGTAGCCATTGCGTCAGCAGCTCAATTCTGATCTCTTGGTACTTGCTCAAATGTGATAGTTGTAAATGATTCTTTGAAATTATCCACCATCCTTTTATATGGCATGCATTTATCATCCTTTGTTTTGTATTCATCGGTGACTTCTTAGATGACCAGCTGGGAATCTCCATATACTTGTAGCTCTTTTAAATTCCATTGTATGGCCAGTTTGAGTCCTGTGATTAAGGCCTCATATTTTGCTAGATTATTTAAGCATGGGAAAGTGAGCATGTATGACTTTGGGATGTTGTCACCTTGAGGTGTCATAAAAATAATTCCTGCCGCCGAGCCATGTCTATTGTATGAGCCATCAAAATAGAGCTTCCAAGGTTGTGTAGTTGTGATCATAAACATTTCTTCATCTGAGAAGTTGGAAATAAGAGGATGGTCACCTTTGAGTGGTGTGTCATCCAACTGATCTGCAATAACCTATCCCTTGATAGCTTTGCGGTCCACATAATATCAAATTCACTCAAGATCATAACCCATTTGACCAAGCGGCCTATCAATGCTACCTCATTGAGTAGGTACTTGAGTGGAACTATCTTGGCAATGAGTTGTACTTTGTGCGTTAACATGTAGTTCCTTAATTTGGTGGCTACCAAGATAACTGCTAGGAAAGCTCGCTCAATAGTTGTGTAATTGAGTTCATAGCCTACTAGTGTTCAAGAGATGTAATAGACAACACATTTTTTTCCTTTTGCATTATGCTATGCAAGAAATACTCCTAATGTTGTGCTTGTAGCTGAAAAGTATAACAATGGAGGTCTTCTTGGATCTGGTGGAATCAATAATGGTGTATGCATTAGGTAATCTTTAAGTATTTGGAATGCTTGCTGGCATTTTGCATCCCATTGAAAGCGGATATTTTTATGTAACAAATGGGTGAAGGGATGATATTTATCAGCCAATTGTGCAATGAATCACCGAATTGATTGTAGCTACCCTTGTAATGTCCTCAACTGACTGATATTCTTTGGAGGTGGCATGTCCATGATTGCCTTGACTTTCGCAGGGTCTACCTCAATGCCTTTACTTGAGATAATGTATCCTAGGAGCTTCCCAGAAGTTAATCCAAAGAAACATTTCTTGGTATTGAGACGGGTGTGGTATTGTTCTAATATGTTAAAGATTTTATCTAGTACTGCAAGATGACCCTCTCTTATTAATGATTTAGTTAGTAAATCAGCCACATAATCTTCCATTATTGTGTACATCATATCATGGTAGATGGTAGTCATGGCTCTTTGATATGTTTCCCCTACATTCTTTAGACCAAATGGCATCACATTCCAATAGTATGTTCCCCATGGACATGTGAAAGATGTTTTGTGCTAATCCTTTAAAGAAATTTTAGTCTGTTTGTACCCTGAAAATCCATCCATAAGAGAAAGCATTGCATGAACTGTTGTTAAATCGACAATCATGTCGATGTTTTGTAAGGGGAAGTCATCTTTAGGAAATGCCTTGTTTAAATCTCTGAAATCCATACAGATACGGATGCCCCCATTAGGTTTGCCAATAGGTACAATATTGGAGATCCACTTTGCATAATAAATTGGTCTTATGAAACCAACATCCAAGAGCTTTTTAAGTTCAACTTTGACAAGAATGGCAATCTATGGGTGCATCTTTCTAAGATTTTGTTTGACAGGTTTAGCACCTTCTGCTACAGTTAGCTGATGCATGACCAAATCTGTATGTAAGTCGGGCATGTCTTCATAAGACCATGCAAAGTTGATTTGGCGCTTCTGGAAGAATTCCACAAATTTTGGTTGTTCTTCAGGAGTTCATAGAGATGCCAAATGTATCTTGTGAGGAGTCTCAGGGGTCCCCACATTGAATTCTTTTATTTCTTCTATTAGGATGGTTGATCTCTCTTGATTCATACTAAAGGGGAGGACGTCAAACTTTTCATCCTCAGGCACCTCCAAGTGGTTTTCACCTTTGGATACGCTCTTTGTTTTTACTTTTTTTTGGATCAAATAGTGCCACAATGTGGTTTTCACTAGAAGATCCATTTTTTATTTAATATTTTTGCAGCTGAAAGGTTTGGCATTTGCCCCAAAGTAATTTTGCTATTAAGTTTGATGGAAAACCCAGCTTTATGATCCCCGCTTGGTATGTTATCCTGTAATTCTAGAAAGTCTATGAGTGCTCATCATTTTGGAAATGGTCAAGGCATGGGGGATTTGGCTGGTTCCATTCAATGAGTTCGAGATGAATGATAGGCATTACTTCATCGATTAAGTTGAGTTTGTGGGAGGCATCAGTAAGGGTTAATACGGAGGCGTGAAGTTCATCGATGTTATTCTCCTTGTCGTATTTAGATGTAGGATTTGACGTAAGGCCTGTGAAAGTTGCTTCTAGCTCAGGAAACAAAAAGTTTTAATCCATGCTTCTCCATAAACTGGTATATCCTTACAAAGTGGAGGGGGTGATTTTTCCTCCTCGTTAGAAGTATTTAGATGCACTAAATCCCATTCCCACTCATGAGAGTCTATCTCTGAATCACTCTCTAGTATCCGATTACTGTAACAAGTAGGGATGTCTTTTGAATTAAATAGTGTATTAGTTACTAGCTTATGTACTTTTGGAGGTGGGATTGCTGGTGTTGTTGGTGTTGCTAATGCTGTTGGTGGGGTTATTGGTGCTGCTAATGGGGTTGTTGGTGTTGTTGGTGTTGTTAGTGGGGTTATTGGTACTGAAAATATAGTCAAGGATTGCATCCTTGGAGTAATTGTCTGATGCACGGGTTTGTTGGGTTTTCCTTTGAATCTAAGCTTGGGAAGAGATTCTCTTTGAAAACCTACTCCAATTTTATCTCTTGGTTTCAACTCCAATTGTAAGGGCTCTAGTCATCCTTTTTTGCAAGGTCCCCAAGCACTATGGCCATCATAGCCTATTATTTGCATTATAGTGAAGCTTTTGCCATATTTTTTAGTGGGGAGCTTAGCCTTTATTCTTTCTTTATTGGGAGTGTCTGTGTAGATCCATTATGCCAGGTCTTCATCCATGGTTTCCTCCTCTTGACTTTTACTAGGGGTGAATTGTGCCAAAGTGCAAGTTCTTTTGGTCTGAAATAAACCTTGGGGTTTGCCATGAGTTCTAGGGGATGTGAGTAATTGCCCAGCACAAAAGAGTTGGCTAAGATTATATTCCTCGGGACCCTCCTCAGCCATTTTCATTTTCAACTTCTCATGCTTTGGTGTAGGGGTTGTTAAGATGGAAAGAGAGGTTGGATTAATATATGATGAGGAAGGGATAGCTTCTTTGTTGTTAGGTACGGTGATCTCTGGTTGATGGTTAATATTATTACAATATGCAAATGGAATAGCATCACCGAGGATTATAATTTTTACCCCATTATGTGGAAATTTTATCCATTGGTGATAGGTAGATGGAACGGCTTGCATGACATGTATCCAAGGTCTTCCTAACAAGAGATTATATGGAAAAAGAAGGTCTAGAACTCAGAAAACTATATGATTCACCCAACCGTAATGGGTAATATAACAACTTCTTTGGAAGAACGTTCTGCATCATCATATGCTTTGATGATTATATTTTTGTTGACATCCACTAATTCTACTGCATAATCTAATGTTGTGACTAACTGCAAGGTGCATATGTTTAAGCCAACTCCATTGTCAATCAAGACTCACTTTATTATATGTTGGTTTACGAATCCTTCAATATAGAGGGAGGCATTATGGGGTTGTTGGAAGGATTTGTTGTCACTTTCGGTAAAAGTGAGACATGGTGATGACTTTAGACTACCAACCATGGCTTGAAACTGATCTATGTTGAGGTTGGCAGAGACGGACGCTTCTTGGAGAGCTTGGTCCAAGATTGTTTTATGTGAGGGGGATAAACATAAAAGCCCTAATATGGAGATGAGGGTTGGCATCTCATCCAATTTCTCTACAAGATTATATTGTTTGGGGAGGGGCAGCGTTCCTTGTGGTGCCTCTCAAATAGTAATCTTTCTACAATGCATAACAACGTTACATGTAGGATTTTGATCTTTTATAGTAAGAGTTCCAACATTTTCATCTGCATCATAAAGGTGATTCACGGTATAATTGTATGCAGCTTGTGTGTAATTGGTTGTGGTATCTATGTTTCTCCCTGAGGTTGAAGGACCCCTTTGATCATGTGATGGAAGTGTATTCTTGAACATTAAGTGATCATCATTGGATGTTTTTGGGTCATGCCCCGAGCAATTTCAATTTCTCCTCTATCGATAAGATCTTGAACAAGATCTTTTAGCCGATGGCAATTACTTCTTTTATGCCCTCTTCCTTGGTGAAATTCACAATGTTCATGATCTCGCCACCATGGAGGCTTGACCTGAGGCTTATAACTGGATGTTTTAGGTAAGGTCACAAGATTGGAGGATATTAATTGGCATAAGATCGTTTCAATAGGTTCCCCTAAGTGTGTATATGTGTGTTTTGGCTTGTAGTTTTGTTGCTTTTGTTTTGATTCCTCTTGTTGTCTATTGCAAACTTGACTTTGTGGATTATTGAAGGTGTTGTTGCTAGGAGGGGGATTTTGTCCTGCAAACCTGACCACGGGTTGTGCAATTTTTACTATTCTTGCATCCACTATCCTGTCATTGACAATGTTCTTATTTTTGTTCCAAAATTTTGGTTTGTCACTATTATAATGTGGACGAGGGGCATCTCTGTGTTCATTATAAATTTTTATAAGTCCCTTTTTGATGAGGGCTCTTTCACATTTGAGCCCTTGAATTATCATTTCTTCAAAAGATTCTATGCCCTTCATGTCCAAATGAAATTCCATTTCATCATTTAAGTTGGAAATAAAAATTTCCACTAATTCTTGCTCAAGTAGATGAAGGGAGCGTCTTCTAGATAGTTGTCTCCACCGTTGTAGGAAAGTTGAGAACAACTCCCCTGGTTTTTGTTTTGTGCTGCATAAATCTACCATGGTGACATCACATTCTATGTTGTGTGCATAATGAACGCTGAATTTTTGTACCAGTTCTTCAAATGTTTTAATGTCACTTGGCAGTCGTGAAAACCATTGTGTGGTTGTGCCTCCCAAACTTTGAGGAAGGAGGTGCATAAGATATGTGTCCTCATAGGCCACCTCTAAACAAGTTGAGTGAAATTCTCATACATGGTCCCTAGGATCTCCTTTGCCTCTATACTTTTCAAATTTGGGTGTTTCAAACCCTTGTGGAAAAGGTGGCATAAGCATGTTCCTATCAAAAGGATAGGGACAAATGTCATTAAGTAAGAACCGATTGGTCTTCACATCACTGTTTAGTTGTTGAGTGAGATTTTCTACTTGTTGCCTTAACATGTCTATTTCTGAAGGAGGAGGAGGAGGAGGATTCCCTTGATGATTAGGGTCATAGCAGAAGTATTCTCTACCTCCTCCACCATCGTGATGGCTATGTTGCTTAGATTTTTGTTGTAATTATGTTGTATCAAAATTGGAGGGAAGTTTGGCACCCTCTTGAGCGAGTTTTAAGAAATGAGCATTGGCATTGTTTCTAAGAATTTCATCAAAGAGTGTTAAATTTTGAATTATGTTGTGCTCTTTCTGTATCTTTTGGAGTTGGAGTGTTGGGATCTTCCTCATTAGTGCCTCCTCCAAAGGCCTCATGAAAATCATTGAGGTTTTCTTCCTCCTCTTTAATTTCTGGTTGTCAATTTCTCATTGATCTTGTTTGAGCCATGTTTAAAATGTTGATGTTTGTGAAAATGACTATGAGGTGGTGATGAGATGTTTGATGGAAGACAAGTTTTGTGAAATGTTTGGTGGAAGATAGATCTCAAATACTAAAGGTTGGATGTCAACACAGTTCTTTGTGAATTGATTTTGTGTTTTTCAACAAGTTGATGCGATGAGGTATAGCAAGTTTTGAGATGTGTTACAATCTAAGATACCTAGTAATGAGAGGATGCACTCATAAACTAGTTTTAACCTATCTAGATGTGTATAAATGCCTCTTAGGATGATTGATCCTAGATGTAGAGACACCCTAACAATGATTTATTGTTTTGTTTAAGCAATATCTAAAAGAACTAAGGACAAGACCTCTTTGTATTGAGAGTTGAGTGATTTTGTGATGTTTGAATGTGAAAGTGGGTAGGATATATGTCACAATAAAATTATTCCATTATGAAGGGGGTTTCTACTTCTTTGTCTCTTACTGGGGTTGGTGGTTCCCCTCAAGATTCATTGTATGTGATACAGATTTGACGAAAGAAAGAAGGATTGATCTTTGCCCCTTTGTTCTTGTGATAATCAAAAGCTCTATACTGAGTGAAAACTCTATTTCTTAAAGGCTCTTTGTCAAATTCGTTGGATTTTCCCTGAAGGTACAAGTGCATATGACGCAAGAATACTCTATGTGAGAGAAAGAGTTGTCTATTGATATAGAAAAGTTTCCTTTTCTTGATAAAAGCCTTTGAACCAAGTTGTCTCTTCTTCAATTTGGTCTTTTGATGAAGAGTTCTTTTTCTCAAGATATGAGTGATGGTCATATAAACTGATACTTTGTTTCACTTGTTGATGTTGTTTTGTTTATCAATGTTGGCGTAGATTTATTGTCAATGTTTATGTAGATTTGTTGGATGGATACTTTGTTTCAATTGTTTTAAATCCTTTGACAAGAAAACAAAACAAGCACACAAGCACAATAATCTTGCCCTTTTTCAATAAAAGGCACAACAAGTGTGGGTCTAAATCAACCCAATCATGAAATTTTTGACCCTTTATAAATGTATTTTATGTTCCCAAAGCCTAAATTTGGCCCAAATTTTTACTGGTCTTAAACAAGATGAAGACAACTCTAACACTTTTTATCCCTAAGGTCATGGCCAGTGTGATATTTTCAGCCCACATCTTGACATTTCTTCGACTTTGGTACTACATACCTTATGTATCTTGTCATGGCAGGTAAGGATGTGATATACTAGGTCTTGCGCGAGCATAACAGATAGACGATCCCTATGATGGGGGAGTCACCACTTTCATCAAGCTACAAGTAGCATTTCAAAAAGCCCTATTTATACTCAAGGAAATATGTATGGTGAGTATCTTGGGAGAAAAACCATCTATGCTTTTGCACTGAACTTTTCACAAATATCCTCAATCAATAGATTAGGTGGGCTTATAAGAGGTGTCTAGTAATGTTTGATGTCTTTGGATGCAAGTTCATTCTGCAGTGACTCACTTAAGAGCCTTGTAACTTGTGGTGGGGCCCATATGTCCTTTCGACAAGTTACATTGTAGGAATAGCTACACCCAAGGCTACAACTTTTTCTCTCACCTAATTTCTATAGCGACTCGAAGGATCTACTGCACAAGGCCGTTCCCAAGAGTGATGTGTCTCTTGGTAGGCCTCTCTTAAAAATAGAAAATTTGGAGCGTTACTAACACTTTTCTCTTGCACCGAGAACCACGAGAGCCAAGGGAGAGGATAGTGTGTGTTATAAATGGGACCACTCTATAGATTTGCACAAGTGTGCCAAACACAAAAAAACACTTGTTCTTTTTAACCTTTTATTGCAATATGATCTATTTGCTATTTGGAGATGTTGTTCCAACAGTCATGGTGTTATTTTTATCCCACAAAGCAATTTGTTTTCTAACTAGGAATGTGAAATCCTGGTCAACAAAATGGAAACATGTTTGCTTGAAAGTAAATCACTTTTTGCAAATAACTGGACAAGTTTGATTGTTCTTTTTAACTTGCAAATAAAAGGTTGATTGCAAGAAAATAAAAGATTATTGATTCTTTTTAAGCCCAAATTGAAATGTTTTCCCCTAACTTGCAAGAAAGAAAAGTGTTTGATTTGTTGTTCTTTTTACCTTACAATGAGATTCTTTTTAAGCCCCAAATGAATATGTTGATTTTTATCCCAAAATGAAAGATGCGATTCATTTTAAACAAAAGGGAAAATGAATTCTTTTTTACCCAACTTAAAAAGCTAGAAAGAAATTAAATTCCTTAATTCTAACTCCTCGAATCCTATAAGAAATTGTTTGTGATTTGCAAGAAGAAAAATTAGTGAAATATAAAATCCTTTGGTGGGCTTCCACAAGCCTAAGTTTAATTTTTTGGTTACAATTTTTTTTTTAGCTCTTTGTTACAAAAGCGCTACTCTGTGAGAACACAAAAGCGCTACTCTATGAGAACACAAAAGCGCTACTTTGGACAACAGTACCGAAGTACTTGCAAAAGTGCAAAAACAAATAAAAACAACACTAAACTATGAACAAAAGTGCTAATTTAACAGGGTTGACAGAATTAAAAGACTGGCAGATAGAGAGCGCAAAAGCACTAGATTATTACAACTTCATTATTAAATGAACGAAAGCACTAAAAATATAACTAAAGCGCTAAAATTGTGGCAAAAGCGCTAAAACTCGCACAAAAACACTAAAAATCTTCAGACAAATACCACCAAAATGTGAGACAAAAGTACTAAAGCGCAACCTGTGTGTGAAAGTTATAAGAAAATCACAAAAAAAAGTCAAAAATCATATCAGAAGGTTGCGTGTTTGATTCACGTTGGGTTCACCAAATGATGCACGCTAAAAAGGACACAAAAGACACAAGTTCAGATGTCAATATGTTAGTGGTAATCAAAATGAAAGACAAATGAACCTATGATCCTTAATATGCATATCAAGAGAGATAAAAAGCACACAATAAGAAGCATACACAAATGAAGGAAAGAAAGAAAACCCCCCAACATGCTCCCCAACATGCTCATAGTTGCTCCTCCCTTGTTCCTCTCCTCTCCAAGTCCCACATGAGTGTAGCTCTCGGCTTTTAACACTATCCATGGATGTCTTATGAAGATTCAAGATGATTATTAAAATGAGAACAAAATTCATATACAAGTATAAATAAGTTTACTATGAGAAAGCACCTAATTAGTCTATGTAAATTTTAGTAGAATAACAATGCTAATGCTTCTAAAATTCTCTCTTAAAAATGACTATAAGTTTGATGCACAAAGACTTCCCATTTTTTTTAAAAAGAAGAAGAATGAGAGCTCTATTTATAGGATAAATAGGGCAATGGATGGTCAAGATTGAGTAATCTTAACAAGGGCCAGGATTGATGGGTTTATGATCCATGTGATGGCTTTCAACCCAATCCCATGATGATAAATATCAACATGAGATGGCTTGAGAGGAGAGGGAAGAAGCATTAAATGCTTGATATTATGTGAAGGTTACCTTGGGAGGGTTTGGTTAGGCTTGAGTTAGTGAATAAATCTTTTATCTAATGAATAATGCCTTTATCCAATGGATAAATTCTTGTGCAAGAGTTAGTGGGGATAACCATGGTCAAAGCAATAAATGCTTGAAGAGACCCAGGAGTTAAATAAGGGTTGAGTTAGAAGGAAAGCCTCTAACCATGTGGGAGAGTTGAGTTTAACCATTAATGGTTAATTTAAGAGCCATAAATGGTTATGTAAGAACCATAAATGGTTTAGAAGACTTTGGGGGTTAACTTGTTGGAGAATAAAAGCCTTTAATGCATTTCAAATACTTTGGAGGCTTTGAGAAGTGACTTATCTTTGCTTAGGCATGTGACAATAATTAGCGAGGGGGATTAGGCTAATTTGGAGTGGATTAGAAGAATCTAGAAGGGGTTTAGGATGCAAGTGGTTTTGGTGGGTGAGAGAAAATAAGATTTTAATTAAAATAAATTTTTTTTATTTCAACTAAAATTGTGCAACTTGCATTTGTAGGCGAATGCAAGTGGGGGGGGGGGGGGGGGGGGAGTTTAGAGATTTAAATAAATATTTATCTATTTATTTAAATGAGGAAAGGGGTTAAATTAAACAAATGTGCTTTATTCATTTAATTGATTGTTAGGGTGTGGTTTAATGAATTAATTTAAATAAATTGAATAATTTATTTAATTAATGGAAGAAGAGTTTGAAGATAAATTAATTAAATATCAATATAATTAACTATTGACTGATGGTTAAATAATGAAATAAATACTAAATATTCATTTAATTAAGTGGACAGATTTATGTGTCTACACACACATTCATGGAAGATTATGTAGATGACATTGGCCAAATCATTTACAAGAAAAGGACATCTAGAGATTCTTCACAAAATCTTTCAGCAACTAGAGAAATTCAATGTTCGATTAAAATCTAAAAAGTGTGTCTTCAGTGTAACATCTGACAAGCTCTTGGGATACATAGTCTCAAAAAAGGGAATCGAGGTGGACCCCACAAAGGTACAAGAAATCATGGAGATGCCACCTCCTAGAAATATCAGTCAGTTAAGATCTCTACAAAGACAACTACAATCCATAAGAAGATTCATTGCTCAATTAGCTAACAAGTGCCTTCCGTTCACTCATCTACTCCATAAAAATGTCCCTTTTAGATTGGTGGATAAATGTGTGGATTCATTCCACCAACTCAAGCAATATTTGATCAATCCACCTATATTGGTACCACCAATAGAAGGCAAAACTCTCATTCTTTACATATCATCTACAAAGGTATCACTAGGAGCATGATTAGCACAAGACGATTCAATGGGAAAGGAAAGAGCAATATATTACATTAGCAGGGCATTGAATGGTTATGAGCTCAACTACACATTCATTGAAAAAGCTTGTTTAGTTGTGGTGTTCGCTTCTCAAAAGTTTTGATACTATATGCTAGCTCACACAATCAAGCTAGTAGCAAATATCGACCCATTAAAACATCTACTCAGCAAAGCTGCTCTCACAGGGAGGTTAGCTAAATGGGTCATGATCTTGAGTGAGTTTGATATTCAATACACAGACAGAAGGGATATCAAAGGTCAGGAAATTGTCAATCATCTGGCAGAAGCTCCATAGCAAGACAATCATCCAATGCATGTTGAATTTTTGGATACAAATATCCTCACCTTTACAAAAAAACAATGGGTCTTATACTTCGATGGCTCATACACACAACATGGATCAAGTGTCGACATCGTTTTCATCACTCTAGAGGGACACACTATTCCAAGGTCTTATAGATTGATGTTTACTTGTACAAATAACATAGCTAAGTACGAAGCTCTAGTAATAGGCATCCAAATGGTCACAAAGTTGAAAGTCTTTGGAGACTCTCATTTAGTCATTAATCAAGTTAATAATGACTATCAGACAAAGGCCAACAAGTTTATGCCCTATAAGAGAATGGTGGAAGACTTCAAGAAGTACTTTGTGGACATCAAATTTGAGAAATTTCCAAGGTTGGACAACAAAGCTATCAATGCCATGTCAACCATTGCCTCACTCCTTCAAATACCAGAGAAATAGAGTTGTTATGAATTCTCGGTGGAGCAATTGTTTTCCCCTACCCATGACAATTTTGAATCCCAAGTCATATGTCACATAGTCAGTTCCAACTCACCCCTTTATGGAAAGATCTATGCATACCTAAAAGTCAATATCCTTCCACGAGATTTATCCTGAAACCATAAACACAACTTTATTCATCAAGCATCCCGTTACATCTTAACTGCCAACACACTTTACCACTAGGGTCTGGATGGTACTCTTCTTTGGTATCTTGATCGTAATGAATTTGAAACTGCCTTGCAAGAAATTCATAAAGGGATTTGTGGCACACGTTCAAGTGGTCCTACTCTTGCTAAGAAACTTCTAAGGATGGGATATTATTGACCGGCCATGGAAAAGGAATCATACCAGTTTTCCTGAAAATGTCCAAAATGCCAAATTCATGGCAATCTTATACACACACCAGCACATGAGCTACAATCATTCACTACATCATGGCCATTTTGCCAATGGGGAGTCGACCTAGTGGGAAAGATCCATCCTTCCTCATCAAATAAACATAATTTTATCATCACCGCCACTAAGTATTTTACAAACTAGATAGAGGTTGTTCCATTGACTACGGTTACTAGCAAACAAATATCTTCTTTTATCCTGAATTACCAATGTAGACACCTAAAATTGTTCTGTCTAATTAAATAAATATCTTTATTTATTTAATTATTTTAGCCTAATTCTTCTATTAATTAAATAAATCTCTATTTATTTAATTAATTCATTTATCCTCTTCTAGCCTTATTTCTCATTTAAACAAATACTTTTATTTATTTAAATTATCCTTTTCCTAAATTAAATAAATATCTTATTTATTTAATTGATCCCACTTCCTCTATTAATTAAATGAATCTTTATTTATTTAATTAATTCATTATCCTTTTCTACCCATGACACATGTCATTCATCTCTTAATTCGTAGACTACCTACCCTCTCATTATTTTATTATTTCTTCTACCTACCCTCTAATCATAGCCAACCATTTATCTTTTACACCTCTCAATCTTATCCCTCCATTTATTATAGTGTCTTCTGATGTCATGGAAATGGGGACAAGGCAACAACAAAGTTCAATGTTAATAAGTTAGTTTCAACCATAAAAACAAAACAAAGAACTAAAAACCATTCCAAACATATCAAGAGAGATTTCAAAAAGCATGAAAGAAGTTTAACAAAATAAAAGAAAGGAGAAGAGCCTCCCTAAGATGCTTCCATGATGCCTTTTGATGCTTCTCCCTTGTTTCTCTCCTCTCCAAGTCCCAAATGAGTGTAGCTCTCAACTTTTAGCACTAGCCATGGATGCCATATGGAGATTCAAGATGGTTGAATATGATAAGCAAATACTATGCAAGAGTAGATAGTGATGCTATGAAAAAGCTCTATGCTAATGCCAGTATAACAACAATACTCTAAAATGCTTCTCCTTTTGCTTGAGGAGAAGGGTTCTATTTATAGAAGAAATAGGGAAATGAAGGGTTAAGATTGAGCAATCTTAACAAGGGTTAGGATTGAAAGTTGGGGATCCATGTGCACAATTGGCACCAATAAAATGGTGACAAGTTTCAACATAGGATTGGGTTGAGAGAAGAGGTTGGAGGCATTAAAGGCCTGAGAAGACCTCATGGTTATCTAGAAGGTAAGGGTCAAGTCTAAATTAAGATTACCCATTGGATTAAGAGTTAATCCAAGGATAAACCTTTGTGCAAATGTTTAAGAGATAATCATGGTCAAAGCATTAATGGCCTGATGAGACCTTTGGGTTGGGTAGAGGTTGAGTCAAAACAAATGTTTTAACCATGTGGGAGGGTTGAATTAACCATTAATGGTTATTGGAGACTTTGGGGATTAAGTGGTTGAAGGTTGAAAGCTTTCAAAGGTTATCCAAGACTTTGAGGGTTAATTTGTTGAACACACAAAGCATTAATTGTTTTTCAAAGACTTTGGAGTCTTTGAGAAGTGACTCCAATTTGCTTAGGAATGTGACAATATTTAGGGGATGGATTAGGCTAATTAGGAAGGGTTTAGAAGAATCTAGAAGGGGTTTAGGCATACAAGTGGATTTTGTAGGAAAATGCAAGTGGGAGAAATTTTGGTATTTTCAATTAAAATAAAATCATTTATTTCAATTAAATGGTGTAATTTGCATTTGGATAAATATTCAAATAAATATTAATTTATTTAAATGAGAAAATGAAGATAAAGCATTAAAATGCTTGAAGACTTTGAGGGAAACCATTAAAGGCTTGAAGACTTTAAGGAAAACCATTAAAGTCTTAAGAAGACTATAGAAGGAAGCCATCAAGTTTGAAGACTTTAAAGCCATCAAGTTTGAATACTTTAAGGGAAACCATTAAAGGTTTCAAGTGGGTGAGGATAAATAGGATTTTAAATAAATAATTTATTTAAAATAGTTGTGCAACTTGCTTTTGTAGGAAAATACAAGTGGGTGGAGGATAAAGGTGATTTAAATAAATTATTTATTTAAAATAATTGTGCAACTTGCATTTGTAGGAAAATGCAAGTGGGTGGAGGATAAAGGTGATTTAAATAAATGTTAATTTATTTAAATGTGAGAGTTGGGATTTTGGGGGATTTAAATAAATATTAATTTATTTAAATGTGAGAGAATATTTAATTAAATAAATATGATTTATTTATTTAATTAATGGTCTGAATTTGGTTAAGTGAATTAAATCAAATAAATTGAATAATTTATTTAATTAATAGGAGAAGAGGGTTAAGATGAATTAATTAAATATTAATTTAATTAATTATTAATTGATGGTTAAATAATCAAATAAATACTAAATATTCATTTAATTAAGTGGACAGATTTATGTGACTACATTTGCCCCTCTTTGAGACGGTGCAGTTTATCGCATCGTTTCAAAGAAAGAAAAATAGGTGTGAAGAAATGCCCCATAAAATATAAATTTAATGGGTGGTATGCCCCCTCGAGAGATGGGCCGAATTTTTTTTTGAAAAATCGGGCGATCTCTCGAAAAAGAATGAAAAGTGGAGGGGAGGTAGAATAGAAGAAATTAGAACTAATGATGAAAGAATGGGAGAAAATGGAGTGAATATGAAGAAACAACAAGCCAGCGAGTACCCTGAGGTCATGCAAGAGATACATAGCAGATGTAGTGTGGGGTTTTGATTGATGCTATACAATTGATCAAAATTGGTTGGACAATCTGGTGCAATCGGTTTAATTGCCCCGGTCAAGTCAAAGCGTGACAGTTGATGTCAGTTGGTCGCTTGAACATGATAAAGTCTGAGTAAGTGAATCAAAGTGACCTGATGTGACTTAGACAATTGATGTAATTGCCCGATGAAGTCAAGGTATATGAAGCAAAATACTCGTTGAGACGTAGACAATTGATGTAATTTTCCGTTGGATTGTGTTTGATTGGTTGATCAATTGATAGTATGTGCGTGTGATGGATGGTTGTGGGGAATCATGGCAGCCGTGTTGAGACTAGGTCATTATGATAAATGCCTGATGTAGTCTAGGATTACCATGATCGATTACCTGTTGAGACCCGAAGATACTTGATCAGAGTATCTGTTGATAGTCTAGGTGTGTGGGAGTCGATGTATCTGTGTAGACAGAGTAACTTGCTTGATTGTGTGGATGAATGAGGATGGGAAACACAATCCCTCCTTTTAGAGATGGATGGTGATGAACGTGGCTTGATTGGGTTGATGGGAAACGATGTAGGGTATGTGATGGTGATGATCAAGATAAGGAGGGTGAGGGGGATTTGATGTTAGATAGAAGAAATGGAGGACTAGGACCGAGTCCTATGGAAGAAGATGAGTAAAATAGAGTATGCATTATTATGACTATGTATGCATGATATGCAGCTATTATGAATGTATGGATGGGTGGAATGCAACGAAATGCAATATATACAAATGAGATGGAATGACGATCCATGGTGCTTTATTTTTCATCATTGAGCTTTAAAATGTTGTAAGAAAATACAAGCAACTTGACATAAAGATTCAAGATGACCAGAGTATTTCTTACATGGATTTTGATATAGCAAGTTAATACAAGCAACTTGATATAATGGATCAAGTTGACCTGAGTATTGCTTGCGGAACAGACAAGGATTATCTCCGTTCATGCATGACTTGGATCGTCCTCCTTGATCTTAGGCTGATCATATCCTGAGACAAGTGCATACCGTACTAAGAGATAAAAAACCTTTATCCAGTTTGGATGAGGTAGGAGGAACCAAAGGAAGAGCATTGCACCTGCAAACAAACAATATATACATAAAGAATAAAGAATAAGGATCCTTGGTAATGGTTCATGCTCATATGGTCGAGGTATACGCTGTAGTCAGCAAGCCGTAGTGATCTATGATTGCATTTGGCATAAGATCACATAGCCTAGTGAACTTCCCACGTAGACACCATTAGTACATGCCCCAGAACTTCATCGGAAATAATGCGTAAACGATACAAAACAATGCTGAAAGATCCCGATACAGATAAACAAATGAATTACTCACGAATCAACCAAGCATTTGATAGCTTAACATAATTTTCTTGTCAAAGAAAACGTCACTTTTGTCTTTGTTTTGGTAAGGAAGGATGCATCCTTGTTGAAGACAGTTTGATTGTTGATGTTGATTGTGTTGGTCGAGTGATAAGTGGTCATTTGTGTGAGTATTTTGTTAATGTTGGTTTTGCATCTGCTTGAATGAATATGTACAAGGTGTTGCCATGTTTTGGTGTGATTTTCGATGGGTTTTTCGATGTTTTTGGATTTTGTGTAATAGTTTTTGAATGTTTTTGGATTTTGTGAGTCATTTTTGAATGTTTTTGGATTTTGCGAGACATTTTTGAATGTTTTTGTATTTTGCGAGACATTTTTGAATGTTTTTGTATTTTGCGAGACATTTTTGAATGTTTTTGCCAATGAATCACCAGTAATGTAGAATCCACTTCCATCAATAGGTTAAAGGCATTGCCCCCAAGTTGGACATGATTTATGAAAAAGCGGGATGCTAGACGCATGAAGGACTTTCTTGGATTACAGATAAAATAACAAGCCATGGTTAGATGGATGGATGTGTGTATGTATGAATGTGATCGCAACAATCCTGAAAGACAATGGAGCCATAGCCTTTATGAGTGGCGCCTGTTTGCCAGGTTTTCGCCATCGTACTTACCCAAGGTGCCACTGGAGTGGTTGTTCACCGTTTGGATGCATGATTTTTCTTTACTTTTATTGAATGTTTTTTGTATTTTCTTTAGGACATTTTTCTGAATGTTTTTGGTATTTTCTGATATGCAGGGGAGCCTGATGCTCTGTACACCTTAGGTATAAAACCGTTTGAGGTGCATGCTATTGATTGGATCTGCGAGCGGTTCTCCGTCTGATGTAGCCAACTGATATGCCCCGGACCCGAATACAGCAGTGACAACATATGGGCCCAACCAGTTTGATTCAAACTTGCCTTGATGTTCTCTGTTTGGTTGGTTGCGAGGATTTTCTCGAAGAACAAGATCACCTACCTCAAATGTACGAGATCTAACTCGGTGATTGTAGCTTCTACTCATGCGCTGCTGATAGGCTTTGAGGTGATTGTATGCAGCTTGTCGCTTCTCATCTAGTAACTCTAAGTCTTGAAGACGGGATACTCTGTATGCTTCATCATCGATGAGATTGTGCAATGAAACTCGTAAGGATGGTATCTCGACCTCAATAGGTAAGATAGCTTCAGCACCATAGACCAATGAATAAGGAGTTGCACCTGTAGGGGTCCGAATGCTAGTTCGATATGCCCATAGCGCTGGATTCAATTGAACATGCCAATCACGGCCGGCATCATTGACTGTCTTCTTTAGGATCCTCAATATGTTTTTATTGGATGCTTCGGCCTGACCATTGCCTTGTGGGTAATAGGGAGTGGAAAAGCGGTGTTGGATATGAAATTTCTCACAAAGCTCACGAACATCCTGATTTTTGAAAGGAAGACCGTTATCTGTGACAATGGACATGGGCACACCATACCGGAAGATGATGTAATTGAGGATGAATGAGACGATCTGCTTGCCGGTGACTTGGGTAAGTGGAACAGCTTCGATCCACTTGGTGAAATATTCGGTGGCGGTAATAATGAATTTATGGCCATTGGATGAAGATGGATGGATTTTACCCACAAGGTCAAGGCCCCATTGACAAAAAGGCCATGGTGTTGTGATTGGTTGTAGTTCCTGTGCTGGTGCATGTATCAGGTCGCCATGAACTTGACATTTCTTGCATTTCCTGACAAAGTAGTAGGAATCCTTTTCCATAGATGGCCAATAGTATCCAGCTCGCATGATCTTCTTGGCTAGTGATGGACCACTTGAGTGAGTCCCGCAAATTCCTTCATGTACCTCTTCCAAAGCCTTTGTTATCTCACCTTGTTCCAGACATCGAAGGAGAGTACCATCAAGACCGCGTCGGTATAGGGTTTTGGCAATAATGGTATATCGAGCAGTTTGGCGAATGAAGGTTTTACGTTGGTTATTTGATTGGTTGGGAGGAAGGGTGTGATCGCGGAGATAGGTGTAGAACTCACCGTACCATGGGGATTCAGAACCAACAAGGCAACATATTATTTCAGATTCGGGGATATCATAAGCGGGGATCCAAAGCTGTTCTACCAAGAACTCGTAGCGTGTTGAATTCTGTGGAAGATCTAAGAGAGATGCGATGGTAGCCATGGCGTCAGCAGCTCGATTCTGATCTCTTGGTATCTGCTCAAAAGTGATAGTAGTAAATGATGTCTTTAGAGTGTCCACCATTTGCTTATATGGCATGAGTTTATCATCTTTGGTCTGATACTCATCTGTTGCTTGTCGAATGACTAGTTGGGAATCGCCATATACTTGCAGTTCTTTTAATTTCCATTGTACGACTAACCTGAGTCCTATGATCAAGGCCTCATACTCTGCTATGTTTTTTGTGCATGGAAATGTGAGCCTGTAAGACTTCGGGATGCTATCACCTTGAGGTGTGATAAACAGAATGCCTGCCCCCGAGCCATGCCTAGTGTATGAACCATCAAAATATAGTTTCCATGGTTGTACTTCTGTGATCATGAATATCTCTTCATCTGGAAAATTGGAAATGAGAGGATGATCACCTATGAGAGGTGCATCGGCCAACTGATCTACAATAACCTGACCTTTGATAGCTTTACGGTCCACATACTCAATATCAAATTCACTTAGAATCATCACCCATTTGGCTAAGCGACCTGTCAATGCTGCTTTGCTAAGTAAATACTTGAGTGGATCAATCTTTGCAATGAGTTGCACCTTGTGTGTTAACAGATAGTGCCTCAGTTTAGTGGCTGCCAAGATTACTGCTAGGCAAGCTCGCTCAATAGGTGTGTAATTGAGTTCATAGCCCACCAGTGTGCGAGAGATGTAGTAAATAGCACACTCTTTTCCTTCTGCATTATGTTGTGCCAGTAGTACACCCAATGCTGTACTTGTTGCTGAGATATAGAGCAATAATGGTCTACTTGGATCTGGTGGCATCAGCAATGGTGGATTCATGAGATAGTCTTTAAGCGCCTTAAATGCTTGCTGGCATCTGTCATCCCACTGAAAGCGGATGTTCTTGTGTAGCAGGTGTGTGAATGGGTGACACTTATCAGCCAATTGTGCAATGAATCTGCGGATAGATTGAAGCCGTCCTTGTAGTGTTCTTAGCTGACTGATATTCTTTGGAGGTGGCATGTCCATGATTGCTTTAACCTTTGCTGGATCGACCTCAATGCCTTTGCTTGAGACAATGTATCCTAGAAGCTTCCCGGAGGTCACTTCGAAGACACATTTCTTTGGGTTGAGTCGAACATGGTATTGTTCCAGTCTATCAAAGATTTTATCTAAGATGTGAAGATGTCCTTCTCTAGTAAGTGATTTTGCTAGTAAATCATCCACATAATCTTCCATCATAGTATGCATCATGTCATGGAAGATGGTGGTCATTGCTCTTTGATAGGTCGCTCCTGCATTCTTTAGACCAAAAGGCATTACATTCCAGCAGTATGTGCCCCATGGACATGTGAAGGCTGTCTTATGTTGGTCCTCTGGTGCGATCTTTATTTGATTGCATCCTGAAAAGCCATCCATGAGTGAAAGCATGGCATGTCCTGCTGTCAAATCTACTATGATGTCGATATTTGGTAGAGGGAAGTCATCCTTAGGACATGCCTTATTCAGATCTTTGAAGTCTGTACAAATGCGGATGCCCCCTTTTGGTTTGCCAACTGGTACAATGTTGGAGATCCATTCTGCATAATCAATTGGTCTAATGAAACCAACATCCAGGAGTTTCTTGAGTTCTGTTTTGACTAGCACGACAATCTGAGGATGTATCTTACGAAGCTTCTGCTTGATAGGTTTGGCTCCTTTTGCTACTGTGAGATGATGCATGACTAAATCAGGATCAAGCCCAGGCATGTCTGCATATGACCATGCAAAGTTGATCTGATGTTGCTGGAAGAACTTGATAAATTGAGGCTGTTCCTCTGGAGTGAGAAGAGATGCCAGATGTATGATATGAGGGTTTTCAGGAGTCCCCACATTGTATTCTTTGGTCTCCTCAATGAGGATCGTTGATCGATCCTGTTGTGTATTAGTAGGGAGAATGTCAAACCCTTCATCCTCAGGCACCTCAGAGAGGTTTTCACCGTTGGATACGCTCTTTCTTTTTACTTTTGTTGGATCAAACAGTGCCACAGTGTGGTTTTCACTGGAAGATCCATGTTTTAATGTTATATTTTTGCAGCTGAAGGGTTTGGCATCCACCCCGAAGTATGCTGCGCTATTAAGTTCAATGGCGAATCCAGCTTTGTGATCCCCGCTTGGTAGATTATCCCTTAATTCCAAAAAGTCAATGATAGCCTCATCGTTTTGGAAGAGGTCAAGACATGGGGGATTTGATTGGTTCCATTCAATGAGTTCAGGGTGGATAATGGGCATTACTTCATCGATTAGGTTAAGTGCAGGAGATGTATCCGTGAGGGTTAAGACAGTGTGGTGAAGGTCGTTGATGGTACTCTCCCTATCAGAATCAGGCGTAGGATGAGATGTAGGGTCTGTGGAAGATGTTTCCAGCTCAGGTACCCAAGTGGTCTTTATCTGTGCTTCTCCGTAAACAGGGATGTCTTTGCGTGGCGGAGGTGGTGATGTGTCATCCTCATCTGAAGTGTTAAGCTGTACAGAATCAAATTCCCACTCATGTGAGTCGGTCTCTGAATCACTTTCCAGCATCTGATTGCTATACCATACTGGGATGTCGCTGGAGTTGAATACTGCAGGTGTGATTGGTTTATGTACCTTTGAGGTGATCGGTGCTGTAGGAACTGTGATGGGGTTTAAATGTTTTGTCACTGGAAGTATCGACAGGGTTGATTTAGTGGCTTCTATTGGAACGGCTGGTGCCATAGATGCTGCTACAGGTTCCAATATAGTTGCTGCTATGAATGGTTTTATTGATGTGATGACTGCTGTGGATGGGATTACTGGTTCGATTGGTGGGATTTTTGGCACTGATGACGGTTGCGGTGGGTTTGTGAGCCTCGATGGGGCAGTGACAATATTGCTTGATGGTGCTTTGATTATGAAAGGTGTCCTCTTTGCAGTAGGTGGGCAAAATGGTTTGCTAGGTTTTCCTTTAAATCTGAGTTTAGGAAGGATCTCTTTTTCAAAGCCTAGGCCTGTATTACCTTTGGGCTTGAACTCTGGCAGCAGCGGTTCATGTCGTCCTTGTTTGCAGTATCCCAAAGCACTCTGACCATCATATCCCATTCTTTGCATAATGAGGAGGCCTTTGCCATACTGTTCTGTAGGAAGTGTAACTCGCGGTTTGTCAGTGGTGATGGGATCTTTATAGATCCATTCCGCTAGGTCATTATCTTGTGTCTCTTCCTCTTGACTCTTTCCAAGGATGAAAGGCGTTAAGGCACATGCAGGCGTGTTTAGTGGTTGCTGGAGTAACTGCTGTGGTTTACCATGTGTTCTAGGAGAAGTAGGCATTTGTCCCACACAAAAGAGTTGACTCAAGTTGTATTCTCCAGGACCTTCCTCTGCGACTTTCATCTTAAGCTTTTCTTGCTTGGGTATAGGAGTGTTTGAACTAGCAAGAGAGGCGGGATTTACATATGATGTGGAGGAAATGGCTTCCCTATTATTAGGAACAGTAATCTCTGGTTGATGGCTGATATTATGGCAAAATGCAAAGGGATTTGCATCACCCAGGATTGTGATCTCTACACCGTTATGTGGGAACTTGATACATTGATGGTAGGTAGATGGAACAGCTTGCATGGCATGTATCCAAGGTCTCCCTAATAATAGATTATATGGCAGAGGAAGGTCCAGAACCTGACAAATTATGTGCTTTACCACAGGGCCAACCCGGATTGGTAGTACCATAGCTCCTTTGGATGAACGCTCTGCATCATCATAGGCCTTGATGGTGATCTTCTTGCGAGGATCCACTGATTCTATTGCATATCCCAATGCTATGACCAACTGTAGTGTACAAATGTTTAGGCCTGCTCCATTATCTATCAAGACTCGCTTGATCCTGTGTTGGTTGATAAAGCCTTCAATGTGGAGTGAGGCGTTATGCGGTTGTTGGAAGGAGGAGTTGTCACTTTCGGAAAAAGTGAGACAAGGTGATGACTTTAGATTTCCAGCCATGGCTTGAAACTGGTCCGTATTCAGGTTTGCAGGGACTGACGCCTCTTGGAGTGCTTGATCCAAGATTGTTTTATGAGATGGTGATAAGCGTAATAGTTCTAAAATGGATATGAGCGCAGGGGTTTTGTCTAATTGTTCCACAAGGTTATATTGCTTTGGGACGGAGGTGGTGCCTTGTGGAGCTGCCTTGATGGTGACCTTGCCATGACGTGTAACAACATTGCAATTTGAGGTGGGATTTTTGAAGGTTATAGTTGCAATTTGTTCACTGGCATCATACAGGTGATTTACAGTGTAGTTATATGCAGCCTGCGTATAGTCAGTGGTATCAGTGCCTCGCCGGGAAGTGGAAGGACCCCTTTGATCTTGTGATGGAAGTGGATTCTTGAACATCTGATGATCATTATTTGTCATTTTTGGATCATGTCCTTCAATCTCAATTTCTCCTCGATCAATAAGATCTTGAATGAGATCTTTCAATCGGTGACAATTACTTGTCTTGTGTCCTCTTCCTTGATGGAATTCACAGTGTTCAGTATCTCTCCACCATGCTGGTTTGACTTGAGGCTCATAGTTTGATAGCTTAGGTAGAGTGACCAAATTTTGAGAGAGGAGTTGTCGCAACACTGTTTCAATGGGTTCCCCTAAGGGAGTGTATGTTCGTTTTTGTTTTTGCTGACGAGGTCTAGGTTCATCATGAGACGTGATGCGACCTTGATTGGAAGGAACATTTGTGTTATTCTGAGGTGGAGGATTTTGTCCTGCAAATCGAACCACAGGTTGTGCATTTTGGATAGTCCGAGCATCCACAACTCCATCGTTGATGATATTTTTGTTCTTGTTCCAGAAGTTCGGTTTATCGCTATTGAAGCGCGGGCGAGGACCATCTTTTGGTTCATTAAAGATTTTGATGAGTCCTTTCTTGATGAGTGCCCTTTCACATTTTATACCCTTGGTGATCATATCGTTAAAGGAGTCTGTGTCTTTGACATCCAGGTGAAATTCCATTTCTTCGTTTAAGTTGGAAATGAAAATTTCCACTAGTTCTCGTTCAGGTAACTGAAGAGAACGTCTGCTAGACATTTGGCGCCATCGTTGCAGGAATACTGAGAATAGTTCACCTGGTTTTTGTTTGGTATTGCACAGATCAGCCATGGTGATGTCGCGTTCAATAGTATAAGAGTAATGAGATAGGAACTTCTGGATGAGTTCCTCAAATGTTCTAATGCCACCTGGTAGTCGGGAAAACCATGATGTGGTTGTTCCTCCCAAGCTTTGGGGAAAAAGGCGCATTAGGTATGTGTCCTCATAAGCCACTTCAAGACAAGCGGAATGAAATTCTCGGACATGATCACGGGGATCCCCCTTTCCTCTATATTTTTCAAATTTGGGTGTTTCGAACCCGCGTGGAAAGGGTGGCATATAAAGATTCCTATCAAAAGGATAGGGACAGATGTCGTTAAGTGAGAATTGATTGGTCTTAACACCACTATGAAGTTGTTGGGCGAGATTCTCGACTTGTTGCCGCAACATCTCTATTTCATTTGGAGGAGGAGGTGGTGGGTTACCTCGAGGAATGTTATATCTGATGGGATCGCTACCTCTTTCCTCTTCATGGTGACTTTTTCTTTCTGATGCTTGTCTTAATTGGGCAAGATCAAAGTCAGAGGGGAGTTTTGCTCCTTCTTGAGCGAGTCTTAAGAAGTGAGCATCCGCATTGCTCCTAAGTATTTCATCAAACAATCTGTTAAAATGAGGGTTATGCTGAACCCTTTCGATTTTTGAAGGAGTGGGAGTACTTGGGTTTTCATCATTTACATTTCCTCCAAGTGCTTCTTGAAATTCATTGAGGTTGTCCTCTTCTTCCTCAATTTCTATTTCTCGTTGCCTTGATCGTGATCGGGTTTGACCCATTTTGTTTGCAAGTTTGTTTTGAAGTTGATTGAAGATGATGATGAGTTGGTGATGAAATGAAAGATTGATGGTTGGTGGATTGTAGATCTCTAGCACTCTAAAGGTAAATGTAACCAGAATTATTTCTTTGAATTGCTTGTTTGTTTTGATGATTTTGGATGTGATAAGGTGTAGAGAAATCTGAGATGTGTTACAGATTTTGACTACCTAGTAATGAGAGGATTCACTCATGAACTATTTTTAACCTGCGTAGATGTGTCTCTTAGGATGAGCTTATCCTAGATGTAGAAACAATCTAAAAGTGATGTGATGTGTTTGATTTCAAGCAATATCTAAAAAGGAATCGTGGGACAAGAACCTCTTAATGTTTTGAGAGTTGGGATGGATTGATGATGAAGTGATGATGTATGAGGGGGATGATGGATGAAAATGTTTTCAACTTTCAATAAAAACTTTGTGTCACAAATGGGACAAACTCTTCTTCTTCCCTTTCAGACGTTGGTGGCACTTCTCGAGCTGTGTTGTAGGTGATACAGATGTTTGGGAAGAAATTGGGATTAATCTTTCCTCCTTGATTTTTGTGATAACTTAGAGCTCTATATTGCATAAAAGCTCTGCGGTTCAATGATTCTGAATCAAACTCGTTTGTTTTACCTTGAAGGTATAGACGCATGCGATGTAGAAAGACTCTATGGGAGACAAAGATTTGTCGATTGATATAGAAGAATTTCCTCCTTTTGATTAAAGCCTTTGAGCTTAATGGTCTCCTTTTCAAGTTGGTATTCTGATGACACTTCTTCTTTCGCAAGATGTGAAGAATGGTCATAAATTTTCTCTCTTTGTTGTTTGTACTTTGTTCTTGGTATTTTTGTTTGTTTTTGAGAAATGTTGGATGAATACTTTGTTTTTGGGATTGATTTTTTTTATTTTTCCTTGACAAGAAAACAAAGCAAGTACACAAACACAAGAATGTTGCCTCAAAGGCACAAATGAGTATGGGTCTAGATCAACCCAATCCTTGGACTTGTTTTTGACCCTTCCTTTAGATTTATTTTAAGGTGTATTTCCAAAGCCTGAAGTCGGCTCAATTTGTACTTGGTCTTTAAAATGAACACACTTCAAACACTTTTTATCCCTAAGGTCAAATGGCCAGTTGTGATAAATTTAGCCCACATCTTGATATTTCTTCGACTTTGGTACTACATACCTTATGAATCCCGCCGTGGCAGGTAAGGATGTGATATACTAAGTCTTGCATGAGCATAACAAATAGATGATCCCTATGATGGGGGAGTCACCACTTTTATCAAGCCACAAGTGACTTTTCAAAAAGCTATGTTTCTACTCAAGGAAATATGTATGGTGAGTATCTTGGGAGCAAAACCATCTATGCTCTTGCACTAAATTATATCTCAAATATCCTCAATCAATAGAACGGGTGGGCTACTACTTAAAGGTGTTTAGTCATGTTCGATGGCTTTGGACATAAGTTCATTCTGCAGTGACTCACTTAAGAGCCTTGTAACTGGTGGTGGGGCCCATTTGTCCTTTCGGCCAGTTACACTGTAGGAACAGCTATACCCAAGGCTACAGCTTTCGCTCTCACCTAATTTTTATAGCGGCTCGAAGGATTTACCGCTCGAGGTCGTTCCCAAGAGTATCGATCCCTTGGCAGGCCTCTCTTAAAAAGATAAAATTTTGAGTGTTACTAACACTTTTCTCTTGCACCTAGGACCACGAGAGCCAAGGGAGAGGATAGTGTGTGTTAGAGGTAGGACCACTCGACCAACTCTTTTGCACAAGTGTGCCAAGCACAAAAAACACTTGTTCTTTTTAATCTGTCATTGCAATGTGATCTAACTATTTAGAGATGTTGCTCCAACAATCATGGTGTTCTTTTTAATTTTCAAAGGCAATTGTTTGAGTAAACTAGAATTTGAAAATCCTAGTCAACTTAATGAAAAATACGTTTGCATGAAGTAAAATTGCTTTAAAAATGAGACAAGTTGATTGTGAATTTTATTTGCACCAAAAATGGAAGTGTGGATTGTGAGTTTTATCTTGATGCAAGAAATAAAATTTGCCTTGTTGATTTTAAGCACCAAAAGAATTTGTTCCTAACTTGCAAAAAAAATAAAGTGATGCTATGAAAAAGCTCTATGCTAATGCCAGTATAACAACAATACTCTAAAATGCTTCTCCTTTTGCTTGAGGAGAAGGGTTCTATTTATAGAAGAAATAGGGAAATGAAGGGTTAAGATTGAGCAATCTTAACAAGGGTTAGGATTGAAAGTTGGGGATCCATGTGCACAATTGGCACCAATAAAATGGTGACAAGTTTCAACATAGGATTGGGTTGAGAGAAGAGGTTGGAGGCATTAAACGCCTGAGAAGACCTCATGGTTATCTAGAAGGTAAGGGTCAAGTCTAAATTAAGATTACCCATTGGATTAAGAGTTAATCCAAGGATAAACCTTTGTGCAAATGTTTAAGAGATAATCATGGTCAAAGCATTAATGGCCTGATGAGACCTTTGGGTTGGGTAGAGGTTGAGTCAAAACAAATGTTTTAACCATGTGGGAGGGTTGAATTAACCATTAATGGTTATTGGAGACTTTGGGGATTAAGTGGTTGAAGGTTGAAAGCTTTCAAAGGTTATCCAAGACTTTGAGGGTTAATTTGTTGAACACACAAAGCATTAATTGTTTTTCAAAGACTTTGGAGTCTTTGAGAAGTGACTCCAATTTGCTTAGGAATGTGACAATATTTAGGGGATGGATTAGGCTAATTAGGAAGGGTTTAGAAGAATCTAGAAGGGGTTTAGGCATACAAGTGGATTTTGTAGGAAAATGCAAGTGGGAGAAATTTTGGTATTTTCAATTAAAATAAAATCATTTATTTCAATTAAATGGTGTAATTTGCATTTGGATAAATATTCAAATAAATATTAATTTATTTAAATGAGAAAATGAAGATAAAGCATTAAAATGCTTGAAGACTTTGAGGGAAACCATTAAAGGCTTGAAGACTTTAAGGAAAACCATTAAAGTCTTAAGAAGACTATAGAAGGAAGCCATCAAGTTTGAAGACTTTAAAGCCATCAAGTTTGAATACTTTAAGGGAAACCATTAAAGGTTTCAAGTGGGTGAGGATAAATAGGATTTTAAATAAATAATTTATTTAAAATAGTTGTGCAACTTGCTTTTGTAGGAAAATACAAGTGGGTGGAGGATAAAGGTGATTTAAATAAATTATTTATTTAAAATAATTGTGCAACTTGCATTTGTAGGAAAATGCAAGTGGGTGGAGGATAAAGGTGATTTAAATAAATGTTAATTTATTTAAATGTGAGAGTTGGGATTTTGGGGGATTTAAATAAATATTAATTTATTTAAATGTGAGAGAATATTTAATTAAATAAATATGATTTATTTATTTAATTAATGGTCTGAATTTGGTTAAGTGAATTAAATCAAATAAATTGAATAATTTATTTAATTAATAGGAGAAGAGGGTTAAGATGAATTAATTAAATATTAATTTAATTAATTATTAATTGATGGTTAAATAATCAAATAAATACTAAATATTCATTTAATTAAGTGGACAGATTTATGTGACTACATCTTCTATATAAGGAGATGCTTCCTTCATTATCAACCCCCCCCCCCCCCTGCTGACTACCCAACTACACTAGCATTCAAACTTTCATATGCAATCTAGCTATCAACCACATTTTTGTTCTTTGTTGAGCTCTTGTGCACACATAAAATCTGAGAGAAAATATATCAAGCAAGATCAATGGAGATAGGAAGAATGGAGATTCAAACCCTATTGGACATGTGATGGTATAATCTTTGTGATTTCATTTGATTTGCATTGTCTTAGGTAATCTTCATATGTTATGGTGGATCTATGTTGTTGTTAGGCTAGGGTTTTGTGGTTGAATCTATTTAGTGTTTCAATATTGTTTTATCCGCTTTCACCATAGGCCTGTCTCATGTCCCTCCCTCTAGTAGTCATTGCTATCCGTGATGGTCTACGGAAGCTCCTAGCTCACTTCTCTAGTGGCACCTCTCCATAGTATAGGTCTCTCCAGTAGCCTATCTCCTCCTCGACCCGTAGAACATAGGCGTATCCAGCTCCTATGTCCTTTGCTTCCAGTCTCCCTACCCTTAGTGTTGTCTTAGCCTCTGTATAATGTTGGATAGCCTGATCACTCTCTCGCTCAGTTTCCCTTAGCTGTCTCCTGAGCCTATCCCTCTCTCGCTTGAGATCTTGGATCTCATATGCCTGTCCTTGGCAGATCTCCCTCAACTCCAGCAACTCATCCTCCTCCTCTCCCCCCTCACCCTGTGGCTACTCCTGTGGCTGTCCCTGTCCTTGTCCCTATCCCTGTACCTATTTGGGACTCTGTGCTGCTGGCACCTATAAAGGAAATCCACCTCTGCCTCTCACCATGTGAACCTGTCGAGCCTACCTCTCCTCACCACCCTCCCTCCACAGAGCCACTCTCCTCTCTCCTACTATACCCTACCTCCTTCGTCGGCCTCTACCTCTGCTATCTCCGCCTATCAGCTCCCCTGGATCTGTCAACCATGGAAATGGATGCTCTGCCCAGTATGCAGTATACTCTACATCCATCCCTACATCCTCTGTCTCTGGCCACATATCCCAAGGCAAGGGAATCATCTCTACCAGCTGCATCACTGCCTGATCATATGACAATAATGGCTCGAAATGTGCCTAATCCCTTACTATCTGAGCATACATCATGGAACCCCATGGCATCTATTGTATCCTACCAAACTATCTTCCCACCCTGTCCACTAACTGCCTCTCAAGCACATATGGCATCTGCCCAATCAGATACCTACTCTGAAATGTATATGGAAGCTCCACTGCGTCATCCTCCCACTCCTCGCACTCTTGGTATGGCCTCCATACTATAGTGTCAATCTCATTGATGACCCTGCACCAGTACTCTAATCTCTCGATCTGTGGCTAAGATGTAATCATGTCATACAGATGCACAAAACTGCACCCATGGCCCCTACCACTAAAATGAATCGATCGGGTAATTGACAGATGCTCATAAGCCCACACCTACAACAATGTCACTCTATAGCCCAATCTTGTCGATCCATGGTATACAAACTAATGTAGCTCATAGTACAAATGTGCCAGCAGACATGATCCCCATGCAAATTTGGTGTGTTGTGTCACCAATGTCTCCAATGTACCACCCCAGCCCATAGCCAATCCTCGTATTGCCCTATCCGGGCAGAGGAACCCACTTATCACTCCTGCCAGTACTGCTAGTAGCGTTAATCTTGTCTATGTCATCATATCGCATGCCACGTGTCTAGCCCTCATCTCCAGTCCTGGATCCTAGAACACTCGTCTCAGTGCATCCCTGTCTCCGTCTTGATCATAGGGTACTAACTCCCCATCGATCAGAATCCTCAGAATCCTGTATACATCCTCTAAGGTGACTGTCATCTCACCCATTGGCAAATGAAAACTACAAGTCTTAGAGTGCCATCTCTCAGCCAGCGCAGTTAGCAACTCCATGTTTGCCTAAAACTCAGGCACATACAGAATATGTTGCAAGCCCATAACCTCAATCGCTGCCCTATCCTCAAATGTCAGCTCTGGTCGTAAATTCTGAGTCGATGGGAATCTCTCCCATGACTCCAGCATAGGTAGGTACTCTTGTAGTCAAGCAAATCAACTATGTCAGTCAAAGTGGCATTCCCTGTTCATCACAAAATGTTGCTTTCTATCTTAGTGACACTCCTTGTTCATCACAAAGTGTTGTTGTTTATCCTAGTGGTACTCCTGGTTCATCACAAAGTACTACGTGTCTTTGCACTCCCTGTTCATCACAAAGTACTATGTTTTGGCATTCCCTGTTCATCATAAAGTGCCTCGATCTATCCTATCCTAGGGCTCTGCTTGAGTGTATCCTCTTGAGTAGTTTCCTGATTGACAATGTATGTTCTATCACAGAATTGTCAATCCTAGCCCTATCTGCTATTCTAGTCTTCCCTAAAGGACCTACTTGAGTGTATCATCTCAGCAGCTTATCCAATTGACAACATATGTTCATCATAGAACTGTCGATTCGACCTAGAATATGCAAACGCACCTTTATGACATAAATGCAATTGCATACTGCACATACGTGCCTTCTGTGCATAGACGCACCTGACATACACACACATGCCTTTGTTCTGCACAGATGTGCCCATATAGCATAAACGTGCCTACACAACACAGACGTGCTCGCATTTGACACAAAGGCCTTTACATTCATAGATGCGCCTAGCACAAACACAGATGCGCCTAGCTTACCCAGACACACCTAGCACTAGCACAGACGCGCCTCAACATTTTTTCCTCCGCTTGACATATTCTAAAATGCATTAAATGTGCTACCTAACATGCATTAATGACAACATTTATTGTGACAAAGTACAAGGAGCTTTTGTGGTACTTATCGGCTCTCCTGCATTTGCTGGCCTCTGAAATCGGCGAACGCGATCAAATCTATGAATCAAAGTCATCGCTGCTGACTGCTACTGCTCTATTCTCTCTCTGCACTCTGATCTCTTGGATGTGTAGATGACAATGAGGATGTTTTCCCCTCATGGTCTATCTTATAGACTGCCCTAGCCCTAGCCCTAGCCCTAGTCTCCTGTGTTAGTCTTCTTTATCTCGTGACTCTATCACTCTATCCTATCCAGTCAGTCCATTCTACCCTTTCTTTCTAATTGAGAAATTGTCTGTGATCTTTCCAGACATTTTCATCCAATCTCTCAAGGGGGCATATAATTCCTATCTTGGGTCAACTTTGTATCAGTTCATATTATCTTCTTTGAAACAACGCGACAAGTTGCATTGTCTCAAAGAGGGGTAAAATGTAGACACCTAAAATTTGTATAGTCTAATTAAATAAATATCTTATTTATTTAATTATTTTAGCCTAATTGTTCTATTAATTAAATAAATCTATATTTATTTAATTTATTCATTTATCCTCTTCTAGCCTTATTTCTCATTTAAATAATTACTTTTATTTATTTAAATTATCCTTTTCCTAAATTAAATAAATATCTTATTTATTTAATTGATCCCACTTCATCTATTAATAAAATGAATCTTTATTTATTTAATTAATTCATTATCCTTTTCTACCCATGACACATATCATTCATATCTTAATTCCTACACTACCTACCCTCTAATCATAGCCGACCATTTATATTTTACACCTCTCAATCTTATCCCTCCAATTCTTATAGTCTCTACTATATAAGGAGATGCTTCCTTCATTATCAACCCCCCCCCCCCCCAACTAACTACCTGACTACACTAGCATTCAAACTTTCATATGCGATCTAGCTATCAACCACATTTCCGTTCTTTGTTGACCTCTTGTGCACACATAAAATCTAAGAGCAAATATATCAAGCAAGATCAATGGAGATAGGAAGAATGGAGATTCAAACCCTATTGGACATGTGATGGTATAATCTTTGTGATTTCATTTGATTTGCATTGTCTTAGGTAATCTTCATATGTTATGGTGGATCTTTGCTTCTATTAGGCTAGGGTTTTGTGGTTCAATCTATTTAGTCTTTCAATATTGTTTTATCCACTTTCACCATATACAGTCAGTATGGAATTCCTAGTTCCATTATCACTGATAATGGAAGACCATTCAAAAATCAATATATGAAAGAATTGTGTGAACGATTCCATATCTAGCATCATTTCTCCACACCTTACTATCCACAAGAGAATGGACAAGAAGAGGCTTCAAACAAAACCATCCTAAAAATCCTCAAGAAAATAGTGAAAGAGGCTAGTTGTGATTGGCATGTTCAACTCAACCCATCATTATGGGCCTACAGAACTAGCATCTACACACCTACAGAAGAAATGCCATACTCACTTGTGTATGGATTAGAGGCTATTATACCTATTGAGGTTGAGATTCCATCACTCAAAGTATCACTAAAGGGACTCATTCCAGATGAGGAATATCAGGTAAACAGACTGCAAGAGTTAGAGCTGCTAGATGAGCGCCGACAATGTGTTTTTCATCACCTTAAATCCTATCAACAACACATGTGTAGGAGATACAATCAAAGAGTAATACCACGGGCATTTGAAATCGGTGACTTGGTACTAAAGGAAAATCCCCACAATCAACAAGATCAAGAAAAGAAGGGCAAGTTTGAACCAAATTGGCCAGGTCCTTTTGTCATCATATTAGCTTATGGATTGGGGACATATCAGTTATCTACATCAGAAGGGGACCTGTTGGATGAACCTATCAATAGTGTGCATCTAAAAAAGTTCTATACATGAGTTATCTGATGTAAGGATAAGGGAAAAAATTTTAAAAATTTAAAAAATCAAGAAAATAACAAAAAAAATTATAAAAATAAAAAAGTGCAATAAAAGAAAGTAGTCAAAACCTAGCAACAAGCGCTATTTGTGATAGAAAGGTTCTTCCATCTATTGTTCTCAAAAAAGAGAAACCCAAGTTCACCTGTAATCTATCTATGAAATAGCCAATCTCAATCAATGAAAAGCTTCGGGGCTTGGAAAAAATTATAATAGGATCCTAATGATCCTCCTACACTTCAGGTTCTGCAAGTGTAGCGTTGTAAATTGTACGCACTTGCTAGGGTTGTACAATTTCACACCTAGTTTAGCACCCGCCTTGGCGCATTTTGTATTTTGCATTGCATTTCCCCTTTAGCACTTAATTAATCAAATTAATTAGGTCTAAGGTTGTATTTTGTCATCTTCCACATCATAAAGTTGGGCCCTTTCATTAAAGTGTGCCCCTTTCATTTTATTCTTCCAATACATCATTTAATCAAAAACCCTAATTAGGTCCTATTTTGAACTTGGGGGCTTGATTTCGGGGGTCAAAACATCTCGAAATCACCTGTAACTTCGGGATTCTCTCTAAAATCATCATATCCGACATTCCTGAAAATTTGGTGAAAAGTTGTCGGGACCATGGCGCCCGGAGTGCAACATGGTCCCGGACATTTTTCCCGAAATTTTAGGAGCGCGATCCAATCATAAAATAAAGCTTAACCCCAAGAAATTGGCAGGATATTCAATCTCTAGGTCGGCCAAAAGTTGAAATTAAGACCTAGGGTTTCATATATAAGAGCTCTCTTTCTTCATTTGAAAGGATCCGATTTTCGTTTTCAGGAACCTCATATGCAGCAAAAGAGCAGATCTTTGAAGACTTCAATAACATTCAACATCCATCCATCAAGCATTCATCAATTTCATTCATTTAGGGTTTGGGAGACATTGAAGAACAATAGGAGATTACCGACTGAAGATTGGCTTGTACTCCTCCCTTAAGGGTTGGGTATGATTTCATGTTGTTTTCATGTCTTTGCATAAGCTTCAATATATCCTTTATTCATGCTTTAGATCACTTTGCATCTTGATTTAGAGCATTTACATTATCATTTACAAGCAATTAGGGTTTACTTTCTAGGTTGCTCTAGTTTGCTTTCTTGCATTTAAGGACCTTGCACACACACTAGGTCTGCACACACAATACATTTTACAATACAACTTGGCTATTCGTGGAGGTGGAAATCACCGAAGCGGGGGTTTGACTAAGGCAAAACCCTATATAGCCGCCCAAAACACTTTTTCAGATATAAGTGCAGATTTCGGGATTCGGACAACACCGCAAGTTGCAGATCCGAAAGAAGCAGACGGAGACGGGACCACACACCAAGTTTCAGAGCAGAAGACCAGGACAGGGGCATGGGGCGCCCTAGTCCTGCCAGGACAGGGGCGCTAGGCGCCCTGGTCCCTGGGACAGGGGCGCTGGGCGCCCTGGTCCTTCTGTCAAATAGCAACTTTCAGCAACTTTCTGACAGCTTTTCAGGTTGCAAAAACAGCAGTTTCAGGGGCAGAATCAGGACAGTGGCGTCCGCGCCCCCGTCCCGAACATTTTCAGTCAGATTTTAACTCCGGTTACGCATTTGCATTCTTGTCTTGTCCTTGTGTTTACAGCTTTCCATTGTTTAAGTTCAATTCTGCAATCTTGTTATTAGTTCATACTTGCACTTTGGGGTTAGGGATTGAACTTGCATCATTTCATCTTTCAATTACAACAAAGGAATAGAAATCCTAATAGGTAGCCCGTGTCTCTCTCTTCCACAAAAAGCAGTAGCCAATTGTGTGATACCTCTAGGGTCTTTCGTATTCCACAAGTGTGTGGTTGAAAGTGAGATTAGGGCATGTTTGCTTAGTGTCACTTTTTCCCCCACACATTTTGGTGAACCCGACATGAATCTTGTTATTTATTTCTCTTGCATTGCATTTGTTAGATCTAGATCTAGATTTAGTGTGTTTTCATTTCATTTTCATTAAAAAAAAAAAAGTGTGTTTCTTTGCATTGTGTGTTTAAAATTTTATGCAATTTCAAAATGTCAGATTTTTATTTGCAAGATGTTCATATTTGTGATGATTATAAGTTAGATGAAGCTTTAGATGAATTTTTGAAACCTAAATATACCAAACCTTCGTTTTACCAAAAACTCATAAACATTGTTACTATGCCATTTCGTTGTGATGAGAAAGATAAGTCGAATGATTCCTCTCAAGGGTACATTCCTATCAGCTCTTCCACTAAATCTAGTAACATGGTTGTTTTCAATGATCCCCTCTATGAAGAGATATTTCCTTTTGAATCAAAAGATAAACCTTTTAATAGATATGATCATTCTTTGTTGAATGATGCCCTTGATCCTTTTGTGCAAGAAGATGACATTATCCCTACATTTCCTAGTGATGGCCTTTCCTTTTCCAACAAAATTCCCACTAGAGATGATGAATTAATGGTAAATGCTTACCCTTCTCCTAAAGTTGGTCTTACACATAAGCATCCCTTAGAGAAAGAAGATGAAATAATAAGCAATTTCCTTAATTCTCTCTCCCCTATTGAACATATTTTGAGGAAAGAGGATGAGTTTAACACATCTATTGATGCTCTCCCTCCTAAGGATGAGGAATTAATAAACAATGTTATCTCCTCTCCCGAAATTGACAATACTTCAAACATTCCTTTCAACAACCTCACTATTTGGGATGAACCATTAGAAGAAGGTATAGATTATTCTCTACCCCTAGCCAAAGGGGATGAAATCAAGATTGGAAACTCCCTTGAATCTCAATTATTCTCCCTCTAAAAATAAAGCATCTCCCTCTCCTCAACTTGGTTCTACTCATAAGGAAACCCTAGTTCAAAGAAAAATGGTTAACACCTCTTTCAAAGATCTCCCTCTCAAAAGTGAGACTTTAGAGAGTAATGTTGATCCTTCTCCTAGAGAGTTTATTCCCAATGTAGATCCTTTGATAGAGGATGATATGACTTTTCCTCATATTACCCTTCCTACTAGAACATCAATGCCTATCCCTTGTCTCTCTCCTAAAATTGATCTAATCTGTGATAAGATTTTAGTGCACGAGAAGACTATCAATAATTCTTCCAACACTTTTGTTCATTCCTCTAAACCATCCTCAATCAATTTGATACATGTGAATGAGACACCTAACAAACCTCTCTTCATTGTCCAAGGTGCTTGTCCTTCTCAAAATTCTCAACCTTTAAATAAGCCTATCTTAGTGGTTCAAGGTGGTTATGCTAATGATTCTTTTTGCATGCCTAAGAAACCTATTATTACTGTGCAAGGAGGTTATTCTACTAAGAGCCCTTATGAGTATGCTAAGCGACTGACTAGAGAGAGTTATCATGCAGTTGCCCATACCTATAACACAAGAAACAATACGCAACCTAATCCTCCTCCAGTTATCCCCACTTCGCTTCCTCCTTCCCAACCTATTCTTCCTCAAGCTCCTCGTATTTCACAAATGCTTAGCAAGGACTATGATCTCATAGAACAACTTAAAGCTACCCCTGCTAAGATATCCCTTTGGGATTTGATCCAAACTTCTTATGTTCATCATGGAATGTTACAAGATGCCTTGAAAGATTTGAATGTTCCTCCACCTAATACATCTAGTAATATAGTATCTTTGGTTAACTCTGTGATGAATCCTAAAGCTCAAATTGTGTTTACTCAAGATGAGTTGCCTAGTAGTGAAATTCAACAACAATATGATCCCTTGATGATTGTGGTTATCATAAATGACACTGCTATAAGACGAACACTGGTAGATAATGGCTCTGGCCTTAATGTGTGTAGCATTAATCTATTGCATAAGATGAATGTGGATACATCCCTTATTGAGCCTGACTCTCGTCCCATTCGAGGCTTTGATAATGTGGCTAAGTCTTCATTAGGTATTATCACCTTACCCATCACAGTGGGACCTGTTACTTTGCCTACTCCTATCCATGTTATGTCGGGAAATCTAACATACAACTTGTTATTAGGGAGACCTTGGATTCACAGTATGCAAGCTGACCCCTCTACATTGCATAGACAAGTTAAATTCATTTATAACAATAAGACATATACCTTGATAGGTGATACTAATCTCCAAGCTTGTTTGCAAACATCTAAGCCTTCCTCTTCTAGTAATGACTCTTTGAACAAGATACCTATGGATGAATCCTTACCCTCTGATAATCAAAATTCTTTGGATGAGTCTGAAGCTGCTGAAGAAGATCCTTCTCAACTTGAATCCACACATGAAAAGGCTTTTGATCCTGAGAAGGTCCTCGCAGAGGATGATTGGGGATCTCTTGATTTTAATCCCACCTTTGTGGGTGAGTATAGGGTTCCTCCTAGAGAGCTTAAAGTTAAAAAGAAGGAAGAAACTAGAGATCAATCAGTCCTACCTGAACCTATGAACAATAATTTCATGTCCGTTTCTCAAACTTCTTCTCCTCACACCTCTAATTATGAAGAGTTTGATTCTTTGTCTTATGAAAAACCACCTTCTCTTCCTGAAATGGCTGATCGTTATGGTCGTGGTTTTTGCATTTTTGCTAAGCATGGGTATCATGGAAATGGTTGTGGTGCTCACAAACAAGGGATAAAGGTTCCTCTAGAGAATAATCTTCACAATTATGCCTTTGGACTTGGCTATAATCCCTGCAAGCCCACCAAAGCATCTAAAAGACCATCTCTCAATGTGAATGCTATATTTAGTAGTGATGATTATCTCACTTCAACTAAATCATCTTCTACTTCTATCAACTCTCATTCCCCTCATAAGGAAATATTGGCAATGAACAAATCTCTTTATGAATCCCCTCAAATTTATAAATCCACTTATGAATCTTTATCTCCTATTCATCATAAAGTCCTTTCCTCTAGGGATAAGGCTCTAATAAATTACACTCATCCCTCTTCTAAGATTTCATGTGACTTTTCTTCTTCAATCTTTATCATTTTATACATGTTCTTGATCTCACTTATAGTTGAGCATTTAACATGTCATATTCAAATACCTCATTTAGTCTATCATGTCTTTAAATAACATTAATGGCTATTATGTTGCTCATCATTATGTGACATTGGTAGCTCATTTACTGGGGGCTCATTGTCATTCATGATGGTACAATTTCAAGTGCAATCATATTTTTTGAAGCAACATAATAGCCTAATTTTCTTGTTCCTATGGGGACAAGAATGATTTCATACATCTCTTCTTTTTCTTATGTCCAAATCTCTCCCTAGAAGATTGTGTAAGTCCTTCTCATTGTCCTTATCCTTGGGAGGCAATGATCTTTCCTTATTTTTATCTAAGGATCCACTTTTTCCTATTTTGTGGATGGTGTGGACTTTATTACTTGATGTTATGCCTTGTACGCATTTGTTGTTGTTTGTTCAAAGGATTCTCTCTTACAAGAGGTGTAAGTCCTTGACTACAACCTCTTTTGCACTTGGTAAAATACATCCATAATGAATTCACTCTCCTAATTTGGTTAAAAAGAGCGTCATCCTTCATTAAGAATCACTTTCACCTCGCAAAAGAAGGAAGTATTGCATTCTTATTCTCTTCTTTGTCTTATTCTATAACATGTTATCTTTGTCTAGGACAATTCCTCTTGGGGATAGGTAACTTTTGTACAAAGATCTCTTCTCCTCTAAGGATCTCTTTTACACATACTACAAGAAATCCCTTTTCAACTATCTTATCCTTGCTTAAAGAGTGCAAAACTCTCTTGCTTGGATCTACGATATTGTTGCATTTCTGGGGTATCTTCTTTTGTGATGAAGGTAGGCATCCTTGTTCTACTTTTCTTATGACATAAACATTACACTTTTTGAGCAATGGGTCATTCTCGGAACCAGAGCACAGACTCTTAGAGCGAGATGTCTCCATTTTTCTTTTATGCAAGGTGATTATTCTCGGAACCAGAGCACAGACTCTTAGAGCGAGATGTCACGCTTTTGTACTATACATATACAGGTTGTAGCATACTCGAGCATAGACTCCTATGAGGTGCTTCTAACCTCCCTTACACACACATGCACGAGGTTGAGTGGAACTAGTGGCATAAGGCTAGACTTTCTCACTCTCCTCCCTTACATGGATCACCTAGACAGACTCTAGGGGCTAGTTTTCCATGTCCTTTTCCCATGGATCACCTAGACAAGATCTAGGGGTGAGAAGTCCATGTTTTCTCTCTCACTATTCTTCTCATGGATCACCAATGTGTGTATTCATGCTTTTTTCCTTTCTTTTCTTCTCTTTGCATTTTGTTTCCATTTACATCCTTCATCTTGTGTTAGAGAACTCTCAAATCCTCACACTCTTTGTTGTGTTGGAATTGAGATTTAGTCCTCTTTCTTACCAAATGATTCTCCATTAGTTTTTGATCTCATATCAAATCTTCTTTGAGCATTTGTCATCAATTTTCTTTAACAATTCGAAGTGGTAAACATGATACCCTGTTTCAACTCACTAAAATTAGCAAGCCGAAACAGGCGGGGGCATATAGCTACCCTCGAATTTTCATCACCTTCCTTAGTAAGCATTAGGTGATTTTGTGATCTAACGTGTGTTTTGTAGGGTGCGGTTCCTAACTGTGTACTGCAGATACCGCTGGGGGCTTCGTTCGACAGACTTATGGATATATCCTTTTTCAAATAATGTTTACTTTTCTGTACTTTAGCTTGCATATGCACGTAGTGTTCATATGACGGCTAAAGTGGGGGCTAAATGTAGCGTCATAAATTGTACGCACTTGCTAGGGTTGTACAATTTCACACCTAGTTTAGCACCCGCCTTGGCGCATTTTGTATTTTGCATTGCATTTCCCCTTTAGCACTTAATTAATCAAATTAATTAGGTCTAAGGTTGTATTTCATCATCTTCCACATCATAAAGTTGGGCCCTTTCATTAAAGTGTGCCCCTTTCATTTTATTCTTCCAATACATCATTTAATCAAAAACCCTAATTAGGTCCTATTTTGAACTTGGGGGCTTGATTTCGGGGGTCAAAACATCTCGAAATCACCTGTAACTTCGGGATTCTCTCTAAAATCATCATATCCGATAGTCCTGAAAATTTGGTGAAAAGTTGTCGGGACCATGGCGCCCAGAGTGCAACATGGTCCCGGACATTTTTCCCGAAATTTTAGGAGCGCGATCCAATCATAAAATAAAGCTTAACCCCAAGAAATTGGCGGGATATTCAATCTCTAGGTCGGCCAAAAGTTGAAATTAAGACCTAGGGTTTCATATATAAGAGCTCTCTTTCTTCATTTGAAAGGATCCGATTTTCGTTTTCAGGAACCTCATATGCAGCAAAAGAGCAGATCTTTGAAGACTTCAATAACATTCAACATCCATCCATCAAACATTCATCAATTTCATTCATTTAGGGTTTGGGAGACATTGAAGAATAATAGGAGATTACCGACTGAAGATTGGCTTGTACTCCTCCCTTAAGGGTTGGGTATGATTTCATGTTGTTTTCATGTCTTTGCATAAGCTTCAATATATCCTTTATTCATGCTTTAGATCACTTTGCATCTTGATTTAGAGCATTTACATTATCATTTACAAGCAATTAGGGTTTACTTTCTAGGTTGCTCTAGTTTGCTTTCTTGCATTTAAGGACCTTGCACACACACACTAGGTCTGCACACACAATACATTTTACAATACAACTTGGCTATTCGTGGAGGTGGAAATCACCGAAGTGGGGGTTTGACTAAGGGAAAACCCTATATAGCCACCCAAAACACCTTTTCAGATATAAGTGCAGATTTTGGGATTCGGACGACGCCGCAAGTTGCAGATCCGAAAGAAGCAGACGGAGACGGGACCACACACCAAGTTTCGGAGCAGAAGACTAGGACAGGGGCGTGGGGCACCCTGTTCCTGCCAGGACAGGGGCGCTAGGCGCCCTGGTCCCTGGGACAGGGGCGCTGGGCGCCCTGGTCCTTCTGTCAAACAGCAACTTTCAGCAACTTTCTGACAGCTTTTCAGGTTGCAAAAACAGCAGTTTCAGGGGCAGAATCAAGACAGTGGCGTCCGCGCCCCCGTCCCGAACATTTTCAGTCAGATTTTAACTCCGGGTACGCATTTGCATTCTTGTCTTGTCCTTGTGTTTACAGCTTTCCATTGTTTAAGTTCAATTCTGCAATCTTGTTATTAGTTCATACTTGCACTTTGGGGTTAGGGATTGAACTTGCATCATTTCATCTTTCAATTACAACAAAGGAATAGAAATCCTAATAGGTAGCCCGTGGCTCTCTCTTCCACAAAAAGAAGTAGCCAATTGTGTGATACCTCTAGGCTCTTTCGTATTCCACAAGTGTGTGGTTGAAAGTGAGATTAGGGCATGTTTGCTTAGTGTCACTTTTTCCCCCACACAGCAAGACCTAGGGGGCGACACACTTTGATGCATGGAATACAATCAGTTAGACACATATGGCATCAACAAAAGTAGATAAATTTAACAGGGCTCAACAACAAGGAGGTTACTGCAGATGGGCTAGATCTACAATGACATATCAACAAGATTGGAGCACGAGATAGGTGGAACAAACTAAAACTACAGACATAAAACTAAAAGGATATTTGATATTTTAAAATCTCTGAGAATCCCCAGAATCTGCAAGACCAATGCCTTATCCAAGGGCATAAATTCATACATCAAACTGAAAATGAAAACCTCTATTGCAAATCCAATTTATTAAGAAAGATATCCCTGTATCAATGCCTGACATTAATACATTCTAAACTCAAATGGAGGATCATACATATCTAGACATTATCCTGAATCCAAAATGATTATTCATAGAATTTAAACTTTTCCTTAAAAAGTACCTAAGAACATCCATTACACTCCCACTTTGAGAGGACAAACCCAAACTCCCTTGAAGACTGGATTCATTGAAATAAGAAAAGGCCTAGAGACAATCCAATAAACTGTATATATGCCTTACATATATGTGACCTGCAACAGAAAACATTTACAGCAAGAAGATCCTCTATTACTTGAAAAGGGACATTGTATTACAAATTTGGCAAAAAAATCAGAATTGGAAACCGAGATTATGGAGCCTAGCTCACAAAAATTTGGAACCCTTACAAAATGAGAAGACCCTCGAATAAGAAGGCAAGGAGGACAAAATCAGATTTCATTCTCTGACCATGGTAACTACCCTATCTTTCAACATTAACTGATTTGTACAACTTGGCTTGCAGAACATCCAATCTCTCTAACTGAAAAATCCAATCTAAGATCCTGAGGCAACTACACCATAAATGATTTCCATGGGTTACACTTGAATACAGAATCAAATTCCTCAGCATTAACTAATTTGCACAACTTGGCCTATAGAACATCCAATCTCTCTGACTGAAAAATCCAATCTGAGATCCTGAGGCAACTACCCCATAAATACTTTCTGTGGGTTACACTTGACTACAGAGTCAGAATCAGATCGAGAGATTTCCAATGATATATAACACTTATATATCGGGCAAAAAAAAATCCCTCAACGACCAATCTTTCTACAAGTTGGTCATTTAATTTTCTACCTTTCCACCACAGTCTGAAATCATATTTAAATCTTTGAATTTTGCTGCGTAAATCTTTGCCATGCATTTCCACCATGTGGCACCATTTGGTTCATTCCGGGGCCCATGTCCTGCCGCCTCAACACGACCTGGACTCACCATCAAAATGAAACTCTTTGTTTCTTCTCCAACTTGTTTGTTCTTTTTATTTCCCCCGGATTGCTCTCCTTCTCTATCGGGCCCCACCTCTTAGTCGCCAAGTCGCGGCCTTTAGCCATCAAGCAACTTTTCATTGTGACTTGGCGACAACCATTGATCTATCATGACTTGCCTAACCTTTACCTCTCCTGACCGGCTCCCATTATCACTCTTTCTTTTGACGGGCCCAACATGTGGCACCATTTGGATCATTCCGTGGCCCATGTCCTACCTGTTGGCATATGTGCAGAGCATGATGACATGATGATATTCTATGTTGTCATTGATGTCAATATGCTAAAGTATGAACCGGTATGTTGTCGTAAGCAAACTGGCAAGAGAACCGGCATGATGATGTAAACCGGTATTTGTGAAAAAGTGAAGCGGTATGTTTGTTCAAGGTGAACCGATATGTTGGAATGAGAACCAGTAATTGGAAGTTTTGTATTGGGGTTTCATTTGGTATGACTACCGGTTGGTAGTCTTAGCTTCAGGGTTTTCAGTTGATGCATTATAAGATTATGCGATTCAACCGATGATATCTTGTGATGAGATAGCATTGTAATGAAGACCAAATAAGTGTTGCCATGTTAGCCTTGTGCGGGTGAAGAATTTCCTTGAGGATCTTGCATGGAGATTGATCCTATCTACCTCGAGAATGTGCGAAGTCTTTGTAAATGGTGGAGAGCACGTGATGAGTTATCAACTTTCTGAAGCGGCAAAGAATGAACATTGGAGAACATCTTGAGATATGTTCAAGACTATTGTATTCGATGCAGTGTGATTAACGGTCAGGATTGAACCGACTGGATTGTAAAACGTAAATGTTTAGGGTTTAGGGTTTATGCTACCAACCTATCTGTTTCCTATAAGGTCGATGATGTTTTTCATTTTGAAGTTGTTGGCAAATGTTATGTGTGTATCCAAGTGAAGTGATACTTGATTCTTGCTAGATCAGAGAAGTGTGTTGATACTTGTAGAGTGTGATTGCAGAAGAAAAGGAGCTAAAGTGGATATGCCTTGGTATTGAGTGTTGTCATCAGATCATTGTATTGCATGTTGACTTCTAACCATTTTTGCAATTGGAAAATCCCTTAACCGAGTAGCTTTAATAGGATTTTGTGTAAATCCTTTAACAGGGTGACTCAATTCAATGAGTTCTTCGAATCCTCTTTCGAGGTAACCTTTAACAGGGTTCTAACCTTTAACCAGGTATTTAGCCATCCCTTAACCGGGTGATCCCTAGTAGGATCGGTTCCTAGCAGAACCTATTGTAATAGTGTTTAACCGGACTAGGCTCCTAACAGAGCGGACTTCAAAAGAGTTCAAAGGGTAGCCTGTGGGTATTCATCCCCACCGTGGTTTTTCCTAGTTGGGTTTCCACGTGAAAAATCAGTGCATCATGTGTGATGCCTTTCATGTGATGGTTTAGTGTTTTATGTCAAACTGGTAAAATATGTTGAACTAGCAATCATTATATTTTTTATGATAGATTACTTGTTTATGCATAAGGGTGAAGTGGAAATGAGGTATTTGATTGTATGGAAAGCTAAGGGTTACAGGTTTATGTCTTTCACATTCTCGCTATGTTTTACCAGTAGTAATCTGATTTAGACCGGTGTTATTGCTTACCAGTCAAAGTTCAGTGTGTGCAGTCAAACCGGTTTAGGGAAAGTGTTTTTGCCCGTACTGATTCACCCCCCCTCTCAGTACCAGTTTGGTACTAACTGTTCATCATTTATTCATCAATTGGTATCAAAGCATCTTTCAGGTCCTCTGTGTTGTAAGCTTAACCACTTGAGGAAAAGATCCTACTCTAATGATGAAGAGGGAAGGTCCAAAGTTCAACAGAGACAACTTTAAAATATGGAAGGACACAATGAAGATATACATCAGAAGCATGGATGCTCAACACTAGAGCTATGTTGAGAATTATTATGTTATCCCTACCGGTACTCTCATCGATGATCAAAAGAGAGAGATTCAGGAGAATAAGCAAGTCATTGAATCCCTAATTAGCGGTCTATCTGACATTGAGTTTATTGATGTTCAGGATAAAGACAATCCCAAAGAAGTATGGGATGCTCTTCAGAATATCTATGGTGGTGATGAGCATGTGAAACAAGCTAAGGAAGAGAGCCTTAGGGGAAATTTTGAAGACATGAGGATGGTCGAAGGAGAGACCATTCAACAATATGGAATAAGAATCAAAATTGTTGTTGGAGACATCAAGAGTATAGGTGGTAAAATAGATGATTCCACTATTGTTAGCAAAGTCTTGAGATCCTTATTACCAGTCTATGCAATAAGGGTTGTTGCTATTCAGGAGTTGAGGTCTATAGACAAGACAAAGGTATCCCTAGACTCCATCATTGCTAAGTTGACAACTTATGAGCTAAATAATTATGACGACAGTATTCAGAAGATTGAATCAGCCTTTAGAGCATCTGTTGCACCATCTAGAAAGGGTAAAGAAGCTAGTACTAGTTGTGAACCAAGACAAAGTAGAGAAATGGATGATGTGGAGATCCTGATGGAATTTGAAGCTCTTCTTCCCAAGAGACTTCCTAAGGGAACTGGTAAATATAGAGGTAAGCTCCCTTTGAAATGCTTCTCTTGCAATAGGATAGGACACATTGTTGTAAACTATTCTAATGGTGATAATAAGGACAAACCGGAGAAGTTCAAGAAGTTCAAAGGATGAAATAGGAGAAACTATTTTGTAGCAGTTGATGAAGGTGTCACTAATGAGGAATTAGAAGATGAAGAAAGTGAAGACATTGTGTTTGTAGTAGTTAAGGAAGTTGTGTCAAACAAGAAGGATTTTGTCTCCCACTTTGATAATTCCAATGAGTGGATTATTGACAGTGGTTGTTCTCACCATATGACTGGTGACTGGAGTAAGTTTCTATCTCTTGAAGAGTATGATGGTGGTGTGGTTCATTTTGGTAATGATGCACCATGTATGGTAAAAGGAAGAGGGTTTGTCTCTCTGAATGGAAAAAGCAGTGTTGATAATGTTTATTGGGTAGAAGGTCTCAGACACAACCTTTTGAGTGTTGCCCAGCTGAATAATAATGGACTCACTCTAAAATTCAAAGATGGAGTGTGCAAAATCAAAGGAAAGAATGGTGAACTAATGGCCACTGGTATGCAGACCAAAGGTAACCTATTTCAGCTGAATGCAAATATCAGTACATGTCTAATGGCTAAGTTTGATGATAGCTGGATATGGTATAGGAGACTCTTCCATGTAAACTTTGATAATATTGTGAAAGCCAGTAAGATCAAGGCAATTAGAGGATTGCCTATGCTGAGACCAGAAAATCATTTGTGCAAAGAGTGTCAACTGGGGAAAATGTCTTCCTCAACCTTCAAAGGTAAATCTTTCACTGCAAACAATTTACTTGATCTTGTGCATACTGACTTGTGTGGTTCTATGAAAACTAGGAGTGTGCAAGGAGATAGGTATTTTATGATTCTTACTGATGATTGCTCAAGAATGATGTGGGTCACATTCTTGAAGGACAAGTTTGAAGCCTTTGGAAAGTTCAGAGCCTTCAGAGCATTGGTTGAAAAAGAAAGCAGTAAGAGGATTAAGTTCCTAAGAACTGATCAAGGACGAGAATTCACTTCTGATGAATTCAACAAGTACTGTGAAGAGAATGGCATCAAGAGGCAACTGTCTACCCCCCAGACTCCACAGTAGAATGGCCTAGTAGAGAGAAACAACCGGACTGTAGTTGAAGCAGCCAAAACAATGTTGATCCAAGGAAAAGTTGCTCATACCTTTTGGAGAGAAGTGGTGAGCACTGCAATCTACACAATGAACCGGGTACTCTTCAAAAAGGGTAAGGATAAAACACCTTATGAGTATTGGACCTGTAAGACTCCTATAGTAAGCTACTTTAGAGTGTTTGGTAGAAAATGTTATATCAAGAGGAGTGAACATCAAAGCAAGTTTGATGCAAAATGTGATGAGGGAATATTCTTAGGGTATTCCACAAAGAGCAAAGCTCTCAAATGTTTCAACAATAGGACTCAGAGAATTGTTGAAAGCATCAATGTCATAGTTGATGAAACCTCTGAGAAACCTTAGGAAACTGACAACGAGAAACTGGTAGATGAACCGGTAGTAACCTTCTGGGAACTGGTTGTAAAACAACCTAGTACCAGTAACTGTGCTCCTACACCGGTAGATACTGATGTTGATGAAGATGAGGATGAAGAACAAAAGCAAGAGGAAACAACCAAGATCATTCCTAGGTATGTAAAGCTGAATCAAATTCATAACAAATTCTGATCTCATATCAACATATGACTCCACTTTATCACATTTATCAACCTTATATGTATTTTCATCTTGTCCATTATTCAAATCAAATGTAGGGAAAGAAATATCATATATATCATACCTCGCACCACCAAGAACATCATCTGTATAAAAACCTATACTGAGTGGGTGTGAGAGATTGGGGACATTTCTGGATGTATACCTCTTAAGTTTAGCAGCTAAGAGATCTCATCTTCATCTTCTATGTTGTAAACTTTGTCCCAATCTGATGCATGCATTAAATTTGCAGTGCTCATGTCTTCATGTACATTTTTTTTGTTATTACAACAACTTGCATCTACATCATGACCTTTATCAAGCTGATCATAAAATGTTGCTATATGTTGCAACATGGTTTCATAACCTTGGTTGAAAATATTTTGTGGATTGAACTTAATATCAAGGTGATCTATATTTTTCAAATATGAAGCCTCAACAAGCTCATGACTATTTGAACAATAACTTGTACTTTCACAATTTTCTTCTTCCTCTAAATACACATCTGCGCTATCATGCTGAGAATACGAGTCACCTTCGACATCATAAGATGTATATCCACTCGAGGATTCATCTCCATCACTATACTCAATATTGTGTACATTTTTTAGATTTGGTCATTTCAATCTCATCTATCCATTCTTTAATACTAGCAATACTTTCCTCCCTCAAAGTTGAAGACCCACTAACTGAGTCAAGCTCATCAAGCTCTAAAAATAATTCAATCCAAACTGACTCATGGGGTCTAACATCAACTGGAAGCTCATTTAATACAACAATAAATCTTTCATAAAAAACATATGATGATTCTACCTTTCTCTTCCCTACCTTCCTTCTTAAAAACAAGATGCACCTATCTTGAATCTTTTTAAGACACATTTCAATCTCCCTATCAATTTATTTCAAATTTGACAAAGGATTTGGAGATCTAGGAACCACATCTAGATCCATCAAATTTGAAACATCTACTGAACCATTACTATGCTGATACATCTTACTGTTCTACTCTCTTTTCAAAACATATGCAGTCATTGACTTCATAACCAGACATACTTCTCACCACATTTCTCAATGAGACTTTTCAAAACAAGAAGTATGTAACCTTAGAACCAATACTCCTTTTCCTAGTGACTTGCTTCACCTTCTAGGGAACAAAAGTTATGTCATAAATGGAAAATACCTGGGTATAGTTGTTGTTGTTGTTCACTTCACTTCTGGCTGAAAGTTTGAAGAAAACCTCCAAACCTAAGGTTCATTCATATAGAGTCACCACCTCCCTGAAGAGGAATAAAATTTCAACCACTGATCTTCACTCTGAAACAACTTCAGATTTCTGGGTCTCACACAACAAAGTCACAATATATATATTTTTTAAATTTCTCAGTAACAAAACCTTCCAGGATATATACCTTCAAATCTGAAAACAACTTTTAGACTTGTAAACTTCTAAGACTCTTCCCCAAATGACTTTGGCCAGACTCATGGATTTGACTTCACAAAATTTTACATCTCTCCCTAGCAGAGTCGCCATTTTTGTTGTGGTTACTCGGATTGGCTAACTCACTTTCAGTCTGATTCAACAGTCTAAATCGGAGATCTTTAGATCACTCCCCAACAGAGTCGCCATTTTTGTTGTGGTGACTCGGATGGGTTAATATCAACTATATATTAAACAAATCTTTCTTAACGAGAGATTCCCATAAGTTCATTCAGTCCCAGCAAAGTCGCCATTTTTGTTGTTCTCAAAATAGAGAAACCCAAGTTCACCTACAATCTATCTATGAAATAGTCAATCTCAATCAATGAAAAGCTTCGGGGCTTGGACAAAATTAACATAGGATCCTAATGATCCTCCTACACTTCAGGTTCTTCAAGACCTAGGGGGGACACCCTTTGATGCATGGAATACAATTAGTTAGAGACATATTGCATCAACAAAAGTAGGTAAATCTCACAGGGCTCAACAACAAGGAGGCTATTGCAGATGGGCTAGATCTACATTGACATCTCAACAATATTGGAGCATGAGATAGGTGGAACAAACTAAAACTACAGACATAAAAATGAAAGGATATTTGATATTTTAAAATCTCTGAGAATCCCTAGAATTTGCAAGACCAGTGCCTTATCCAAGGGCATGGAGTCATACATCAAACTGAAAATGAAAACCTCTATTGCAAATCCAATTTATTAAGAAATATATCCCTGTATCAATGCCTGGCCTTAATACATTCTAAACTCAAATGGAGGATCATACATATCCAGACATTATCCTGAATCCAAAATGATTATTCAAAGAATTTAAACTTTTCCTTGAAAAGTACCTAAGAACAGCCATTACACTCCCACTTTGAGAGGACAAACCCAAACTCCCTTGAAGACTAGATTCATTGAAATAAGAAAAGGCCTAGAGACAATCCAATAAATTGTATATATTCCTTACATATATGTGACCTACAACAGAAAATATTTACAGCAAGAAGATCCTCTATTATTTGAAAAGGGACATTGTATTACAAATTTGGCAAAAAGCTCAGAATTGGAAACCGAGATTATGGAGCCTAGCTCACAAAAATATAGAACCCTTACAAAATGAGAAGACCCCTAAATAAGAAGGCGGGGAGGAAAAAATCAGATTTCATTCTCTGACCATGGCAACTACCCTATCTTTCAGCATTAACTAATTCGCACAACTTGGCCTGCAGAACATCCAATCTCTCTGACTAAAAAATCCAATCTGAGATCCTGAGGCAACTACCCCATAAATACTTGTTGTGGGTTACACTTGACTACAAAACCAGATTCCTCAGATCGAGAGCTTTCCAAGGATATATAACACATATATCGGGCAAAAAACAATAAATCCCTCAACCACCAATCTTTCTGCAGGTCGATCATTTAATTTTCTAACTTTCCACCATAGTCTGAAATCATATTTAAATCTTTGAATTTTGCCACACAGATCTCTGCCATGCATTTCTGCCATGTGGCTCCATCTGGTTCATTCTGGGGCCCATGTCCTGCCGCCTTAGCACAACCTGGACACACCACCGAAATGAAACTCTTTGTTTCTTCCCCAGCTTGCTTGTTCTTTTTATTTCCCTCAGATTGCTCTCCTTCTCTATCGAGCCCCACCACTTAGTCACCAAGTTGCAACCTTTAGCCATCGAGCAAATTTTCTTCGCGACTTGGTGACAACCATTGATCTTTCTTGAATCAACATTGATCTGTTGTGACCTGCCCGACCTTTACCTTGCCTGAACAGCTCCCATTATCACTCTTTCTTCTGACGGGCCCAACACGTGGCACCATCTGGTTCATTCTGGGGCCCATGTCCTGCCGTCTTACCACGGCCTGGACTCATGGCCTAAATGAAACCATGACCATCTGATCAACCTTGATCTTGTCTCTTAGCGGGCCCCAGCACTCGGTCGCCAAGTCGCGGCAAATAAACATTGAACGTCTCCCGATTGTGATATAGTGACCACCGTTCGATCAACTTGGCCAACCGTTGGATCTTTCTCAACGTGTTCGATCCTTAGTCCCTTTGAGTGGCTATATGATATGCCACATTGTCACCACATGTCCGCCACTTGTCTGCCACCTCATAACGGCTTGTACTCACCGTTGGAATGGAGCTCTTCTTTGTCATGGGGTCGCGAGGGATATGTTAGCTACTAGCTTCTCATCATGACCTATCGACCACCATTGGATCTTCTGCAGATCTGCTCACTTGTGAGGTCTCTAATCTTTTGGGTGTTAGCATTTTATGCTAGTGAGTTGGAGACTAGGTTTAAGTCGCGAGGTCTCAAATTGGTCTTTATTGCTCACCCCTTTTGCTGAAAAATTAGGCCGCTCTAAGATGCAAGCGCACGCGGAGGGGGGGCATCGCTTTCTTGATCGGCCACTTGTCAAAAGCCCAAAAGCTTTTACACTAAGGATGTGCATGAACAAGTATTTAAATACAACAAATTTCCTTCCCACAACCAATGTCGGATAAATATTTATGCATGGTGACATTTTCTTGGAGGTTTCTTTTTTTTAAATGCCTTTACCTTTCTCAGGCATGTGAGGAGAATGTCGGTTTCATTTTACCCTTCTTTGAAATGGGCCTCAAGAATTAACTCAATTTTTTATGAGTTCCAATAGTGGCTCTGACTGGGGATGGTTGATCGCAAGATCAACACAAGAATTCAAAATCTTAGATAGAGTAGACCACCCAAACAAAAATGAAAACTTCTCTTCTTCTCAAAAAATAGGGGTTCCTTATTGAAAACCACACAACTGAAGCAAAGCAACTGTATAATAGAACTTATTTACATATGGCCCTAGGCCATCAAAATTGGAGTTAATTCTTACCTCTATCAAATACATGATTCTCATTTTCATGAATTGAAGTTAAGCTGGAACTTTCACTGTCATTTGCCTGATCAATCACACTTCCACTTCTAATCACCACATCATACAAAGAAAAATAAGCATACTAGTAATCACCAAATAGTTGGAAATGAAACAAATGCTGAGAGTGTTGATCACTATATGACATAGGAATGTCATACCCTTTACAATTATTTCCTTGCTGAAAAGAGAAGTAATCAAACTCCCTCTGAAAGTTGGGAACATCAGGCACATGTCGATCACAAGTTTGTACAAAAGGGGAAAATGCATCCTTAATATTGCTTTGTAAACTAGAGAGGAACATTTCCTCATAAAATGACTGCCCTTCATCTTTCTGATCACAATTTCTATCATCCTCTTGCAAACATGAAAATGCATGATCACCTGTCAATGGTTCATTTACCAATTGCAAATTTGGAAAAACCACTTCAGATTTGTCTTTCTCTTTAACATCAAGACCCACACAATTCATATCAAATTCTGATTTCATATCAACATATGACTCCACAATATCACATTTATCAACCTTATATGTATTTTCATCTTGTCCATTATTCAAATCAAATGTAGGGAAAGAAATATCATATGTATCATACCTCGCACCACCAAGAACATCATCACTATAAAAACATATACTGAGTGGGTGTGAGAGATTGGGGACATTTTTGGATGTATACCTCTTAAGTTCAATAGCTAAGAGTTCTAAGATTTGTTCACTACTTAGTGAACCTTCTCCTTCAATTTCATTTTCCTTGGCTTCATCTTCTGTGTTGTAAACATTGTCCCAATCTAATGCATGCATTAAATCTACAGTGCTCGTGTCTTCATGCACATTTGTTTTGTCATTACAACAACTTGCATCTGCATCGTGACCTTTATCAAGTTGATCATAAAATGTTGCTATATGTTGCAACATGGGTTCATAACCTTGGTTGAAAACATTTTGTGGATTGAAATTAACAACAAGGTGATCTATATTATTCAAATATGAAGCCTCAACAGGCTCATGACTATTTGAACAATAACTTGTACTTTCACAATTTTCTTCTTGCTCTAAATACACATTTGCACTGTCATGCTAAGAATACGAGTCACCTTCGACATCATAAGAGGTATATCCACTCGAGGATTCATCTCCATCACTATACTCAATATTGTGTACATTTTTCAGATTTGGTCATTTCAATCTCATCTATCCATTCTTTAATACTAACAATAGTCTCCTCCCTGAAAGTTGAAGACCAACTAACTGAGTCAAGCTCATCAAGCTCTAAAAATAATTCAATCCAAATTGACTCATGGGGTCTAACATCAACTGGAAGCTCATTTAATACAGCAATAAATCTTTCATAAAAAACATATGATGATTCTACCTTTCTCTTCCCTACCTTCCTTCTTAAAAACAAGATGCACCTATCTTGGATCTTTTTAAGACATATTTCAATCTCCCTATCAATTTATTTCAAATTTGACAAAGGATTTGGAGATCTAGGAACCACATCTAGATCCATCAAATTTGAAATATCTACTGAACCATTACTATGCTGATACATCTTACTATTCTACTCTCTTTTCAAAACATATGCAGTCATTAACTTCATAACCAGACATATTTCTCACCATATTTCTCAATGAAACTTTTCAAAACAAGAAGTATGTAACCTTAGAACCAATACTCCTTTTCTTGGTGACTTGCTTCACCTTCTAAGGAACAAAAGTTACCTTCAAATCTAAAAACAACTTTTAGACTTGTAAACTTCTAAGACTCTTCTCCAAATGACTTTGGCCAGACTCATGGATTGGACTTGACAAACTTTTACATCTCTCTCCCTAGTAGAGTCACCATTTTTGTTGTGGTTACTTGGATGGGCCAGCTCACTTTCAGTCTGATTCAACAATCTAAATCGAATATATTTAGATCACTCCCCAACAAAGTCACCATTTTTGTTGTGGTGACTCGGATGGGGTAATCTCAACTATATAGTAAACAAATCTATCTTAACCAGAGATTCCCAACAGTTCATTCAGTCCCAGTAGAGTCGCCATTTTTGTTGTTCTCAAAAAAGAGAAACTCAAGTTCACCTGCAATCTATCTATGAAATAGCCAATCTCAATCAATGAAAAGCTTCAAGGCTTGGACAAAATTAACATAGGATCCTAATGATCCTCCTACACTTCAGGTTCTGCAAGACCTAGGGGAGGATAGCCTTTGATGCATGGAATACAATCAATTAGAGACATATGGCATCAACAAAAGCAGATAAATCTCACAGGGCTCAACAACAAGGAGGTTACTGCATATGGGCTAGATCTACATTGACATCTCAACAAGATTGGAGCATGAGATAGGTGGAACAAACTAAAACTACAGACATAAAACTAAAAAAATATTTGATATTTTAAAATCTCTGAGAATCCCCAGAATCTGTAAGACGAGTGCCTTATCCAAGGGCATGGAGTCATACGTCAAACTGAAAATGAAAACCTCTATTGTAAATCCAATTTATAAAGAAAGATATCCCTATATCAATGCCTAACATTAATACATTCTAAACTCAAATAGAGGATCATACATATCCAGACATTATCCAAAATCCAAAATGATTATTCATAGAATTTAAACTTTTCCTTGAAAAGTACCTAAGGACAGCCATTACACTCCCACTTTGAGAGGACAAACCCAAACTCCCTTGAAGACTGGATTCATTGAAATAAGAAAAGGCCTAGAGACTATCCAATCAACTGTATATATACCTTACATATGTGTGACCTGCAACAGAAAATATTTACAGCAAGAAGATCCTCTATTACTTGAAAAGGGACATTGTATTACAAATTTGGCAAAAAGCTCAGAATTGGAAACCGAGATTATGGATCCTAGCTCACAAAAATCTAGAACCCTTACAAAATGAGAAGACCCCCGAATAAGAAAGCAAGGAGGATAAAATCAGATTTCATTCTCTAAGCATGGAAACTACCCTATCTTTCAAAATTAACTGATTCACACAACTTGGCCTGCAGAACATCCAATCTCTCTAACTAAAAAATCCAATCTAAGATCCTGAGGCAACTACACCATAAATGATTTCCATGGGTTACACTTGAATACAAAATCAAATTCCTTAGATCGAGAGCTTTCCAATGATATATAATAGTTATATATCGAGCAAAAAAAACAATCCCTCAACCACCAATCTTTCTGCAATTCGGTCATTTAATTTTCTACCTTTCCACCACAGTCTGAAATCATATTTAAATCTTTGAATTTTGTCATGCAGATCTCTGCCATGTGGCTCCATCTGGTTCATTTTGGGGCCCATGTCCTGCCGCCTCGACATGACCTAGACACACCGCCGAAATGAAACTCTTTGTTTCTTCCCCGGCTTGCTTGTTCTTTTTATTTCCCTTAGATTGCTCTCCTTCTCTATCGAGCCCCACCGCTTAGTCGCCAAGTTGCAGCCTTTAGCCATCGAACAAATTTTCGTCGTGACTTGGTGACAACCATTGATCTTTCTTGGATCAACATTGATCTGTTGTGACTTGTCCGACCTTTACCTTGCCTAAGCGGCTCCCATTATCACTCTTTCTTCTGACGGGCCCGACACGTGGCACCATCTGGTTCATTCTGGGGCCCATGTCCTGCCGCCTTACCATGGCCTAGACTCACGGCCTAAATGAAACCATGACTGTCTAATTAACCTTGATCTGCTCTCTTAGCGGGCCCCAGCACTTGGTCGCCAAGTCGTGGCAAATAAACATTGCATGTCTCCCAATCGTGATATAGTGACCACCGTTTGATCAACTTGGCCAACTATTGGATCTTTCTCAAATTGTTCGATCCTTAGTCCCTTTGAGTGGCTATATGATATGCCACATTGTCACCACGTGTCTGTCACTTGTTTACCACCTCATAACAGCCTGTACTCACTGCCGGAATGGAGCTCTTCTTTGTCGCAGGGTCGCAAGGGATATGCCAGCTACCAGCTTCTCACCGCGACCTAGCGACCACTATTGGATCATCTACAGATCTTCTCGCTCATGATGTCTCTAATATTTTGGGTGTTAGCATTTTATGCTAGCAAGCTAGAGATTGGGTTTAAGTCGCAAGGTCTCAAATTGGTCTTTTCCGCTCACCCCTTCTGCTGCAAAATAAGGCCGCTCTGAGACACATGCACATGCAAGGGGGCATCGCTTGCTTGATCAGCCACTTGTCAAAAGCCCAAAATCTTTGACACTAATGATGTGCATGGCCAAGTATTTAAATACAACAAATTTCCTTCCCACAACCAATGTGGGATAAATGTTTATGCCTAGCAAGATTTACTTGGAGGTTTCTTTTTTTAAAATGCCTTTACCTTTCTCAGGCATGCGAGGAGAATGTTGGCTTCATTTTACCCTTCTTTGAAATGGGCCTCAAAAATTAACTCAAATTTTTATGAGTTCCAACACCATCTATAGGAACATATATCATATCTTTTGTATCCATTTGAGCTAAACCAATGGCCATTGCAAAACATTTTAATGTAGCATAAACTTGGACACACTTAGCATAGTCACTGTTCCTGGTTATTTGAATAGTTATCTACATCATATCTCACCATGGCTTGGTAATCAGTGTATATATTTATATCAATAATTGTGTCCAAGGTTGGGGGCAAAAAGAATCCTGACCTTGTTATGGGAAATTTACCCTTTGGGTTAAAAGCAAGCAACAACCATGTGAACATAGACATATCTCACAAACAAGATGACGAATATCAAAACATTTGAATCCATACATAATACAATGTGGAACAATTTGAAAAGACTTTTCAAAAATTAATCAACATAAAAGATCAGTACAAAAACAACACATGATGGATGATCTATTTCAAATCATGGTTGGATTACTTTAGCATGAGATGTGACTATTTGTATATTGATTTATGCATTATCAGATCTCCGGAGTGACTCAAGGATGTCATGAAATAGAGAAACAAGGATGGAGTCTGATATTTTCTTTGTTTACTATCTGTGAGTCAATCATTAGCATTGTACAAATTTGTCCCAGGACATGATTGGAAACATATCATTAAGGATATTTCACATTTGCATATACAAAATGGTTAACTCTTGTTTGTTTTATTTAACTACACTCAGGTCATCTTAGTTCAAGTATACCTTGGTGCTTGTGTCATTTTGCAATATAAAAATCCATGTAAGTTGTACTCAAGTCATCATGGTTAAACTATGCCATTGATGCTTGTACTAACTTCCAATATTTCAAAAGTTCAGTGATGACAAAAAGAGCACAAACAATTGACTAACAAAATGACAACGTGGCACATTTTAGACTTGCAACGATCATTATCGTTAGAGCATTTAGTTACATTCATTATCATTAGTGCATTTAAGTGCTCGAACATTACACTTAGTCACATTTAGATTGCATATCATTATCTTGGAATTTAGTTGCATAGCATTTTAAAACATTACATTAATTGCATATCATTTCCAATGATGGTCTATCATATCATTAAGATTGCATTTATCATTCATAAGCACTTATCCATTATCATTTTAGCCACATATACATGCACATCCATCATTACATTAGTACACAAACATCATTTATCCATAACATTAGGGGCATTTGCATCATATCATCTTCATACATCTATTCATCACAACAAAACATATAAGCATACATCACATTGTGCATCATCATAAATACATCATAAACTCATCATATAAGGATATATCACCTTCAAAACATATAGATCACATCATCATAAAATCACTTATTAAATAGAAAGCGCACACCACATTAGACACCATCTGCATAAAAATCTTGTAGACATACATATAGCATCTACAAATCATCATCAATATATACGTCAGATCATGCCTCATCATACATATATCAAAAGGACCATGCTCAATCATCATCAAATCAATCACAACATCATATGCATTCATGAATAGGAATAATTACATATAGACATCTATAAGCATATAAATAGAAATCATGACATCCATAAACATCATCATATAAGAAACATATCATCATGTATAAGCATCACATGTGGAACCAAGAAAATCATTGTCTCATCTCATATAAATCTCAAATCAAGATCAAGTATACAAATGATATCATGTCTGTATATGAGATACATAAAAAATAATGATCTCTAATGGTACAATCAGGCATGACTGCCTCCAGAGGTGAAAGGTCTTGCAACACCAATATCACCACCAGATGTCCCTGCCCTAGAATCTTTGCTAGGTGGGTCTCATTGTAATGGCCCTGTCACACCTCTACTCTCTATCCTAGTGTGACTCTAACCTGATCTCGTCATAGTCACAACTACAAACCTCAATGCTCTCTTCTCTCTAGGGACCAAATCCTCATATAATCGCATGTAGTACTTGACCTCTTTGGTCGAGTATTGTATCTCTCTCAACGTGTCTTTAAGAGGGGCTCTTGTTGCTTCTCTCTCTAAGTTATCGGCCAAGGCCTCTGCTCGACCCTGCCACTCAAGTGCACTATCCCTCTCTATCTACAGCTAGGCAATCTGTCTCTATTGTGCTACAATTTGGCTTTGTTGTTGTGTGACTTGTGCCTATAACCGTTGAACAGAGACCCGTAATGCTTTGATCTACGCATCCTATTGTTGCATGGCAACCTGAATATGAATAGGGACCTGAGAATAGGTAACTATTGCCCTTGTCCATGTAACTGGTGGATAGAGGATCTCTTATCTCCTCCTCTGAGCTACTCCACATGTCTCTCATCTAATCCTCACAACTGCACCACCACCACCACCACAACCCTCCTCCTCCTCGTCATCATCTTCATCATCATCTGCTCTGTGTCTATGCCCTCCACGGCCCTGTGGTCTATTCTCCTCATCATCATCAAAAGTTGGCAATAGCTTTGTGGGATAGGATAACCATGACACTACATGGGATATCCAAAATTGTGAATACTTTGTTGTCATACCAACATCAATAACCCTAGCCACATAATCCCAAGTCTACATAGCCAAGCTCAAATACTCTATCACTACTACATCCAAAGAGATGGTCGAACCCCACTCTGCAACATCCTGATGAGATGAGCATATAAGAAATATCCCTGTGGCATAACCTGTTACCGGTATACTTCAATGTGTAAAAATATCTCAATGATAAAAGGTGCCCGACCAATAAAATACCATGATGTAAAGGTATATGGCATCTCTCGTGCATCCTTGGGCTAGGCCTTACAATCCAAATATGGACTCTAGATGACTGTATCCAAATCATTTAGTACTTGGCCCCAATACTCTATTTTTTCTAGCTTACGATGGACAACACCTATGTATCAAAAAACATAGGGGTGGTTGACAAGCCTGTCTCTATCTTCTAGTGGTCGTGTAACTATTGTGTGCTCCCAGGCCCATAACTATAGAAATGTGACCCCTGTTGATAAACTCATGTACTCTAGGTACACCACCTGATGGAGCTCTCTGTATAGATGAGCTAACATGCATGACCCCCAATAAAATATCCTACCCTTTGTCTCCAACACTAGTCCCCATCCCACTGCCAATCCCTTTGACCTACGGTCAGGACACAAGACTCCTCAAATGAAACTTGCAAGAATAGATGCCAATGGTGCATAATTGTAATGGAGGAAATTTGTCACCTCAAGGATGATGAATCCTTAAGAACAAATTGTCCTTCCTATTACCTCTACGAACGGTGCTAAGATGAGCCAAGGGATAACAAATTTATACAAGGAGCGTCCGCTGCCTGAGAAGCATCTCTGGATGGAGCATAGAGTCTGAGACGAAAGTCCTGGACATGCTAATAGAACTTATGAAACAGCTAAACAATATTGATAATTATGAAAAACACAGATTATGAAATAGAATAAGGAAAATGCTAAAGGATAAGAAAATATCACAACCGGTCCATGTTGTGAAGCCTCCCACATGATAATATCCTCTTTGTGAAGTTGTACCTACACTGATGCAGGAGCATCCCCGATTCATAGCAATCTTGCATCAACCAAAAAAATTTCCTTTTTGTTTTTCTATTTGCAGTTTCAACATTTCTTTCTATGTGTCCCAGATTTGGCTCATTAGAACCTGTGGAGTTGGATTTTACTTGAAGACTTGATCATCTTCCTTATTCCCAAACCGTGGAGCATTTGGATAATTTTTCGGCAAGTTATCGTTACCAGTTTTTGAGACAGTTTTATGTTATCGGCTGCCTGGACCTATTTGCATTGGTGATCTACCGGAACCCCTTCTGTAGCTTGCAGAGCCTTGAGCATTGATTCTGATGTTCCTTAGAGGGTGACCGACCTTTCCCCATGATCTACATTTCATCCTTTGGATTTTTGAGAGGAATTTCTTTGGCGGAGACCAACCTTGTTGGTTTTGCACATTAGGTCTTGTTCTTCGAGTTTTGATCCCTTTTTGGGCTGACCGAATCCTATTGGATCATATAAATCATTGTAAGAGAGCATTAGAATGGAATCAAGAAGTTATACTGAACATAGAAGATAGATCTTAAGGTTTGAGGTCTCGGTTGTGACCTATTCTGTATTTTGAGCATGTTTAGTAGGCCTATGAGCCAGTTTTTGTAACCCAGTTGTTACCGATTGGTTGTAAATAGTTTTCATGTTATAATTCAATTTGTTCTACATTGCCTCCGTCATGTCCTTATGTTTTAGTTGTGTTTACTCTTGTTGATTGGTCTGGATTGATCTCTTTGAGGTCCCTCCTACTTGGTGACTGCTTCAAGTGGTATTAGAGTGATTTTTCATTTAGGAGGTTGCGTTGTCCTAAGAATTTTGTTGTAGAGCGGCAGACTGTGGATCCGACCTACAGTTGCAGAGGACTGGCGTAAAGATGGCGCAAAGAGGAACTAGGAATGGTGGAGTGCATGGGCATGCAGACCCTGTTGTAATGAAAATGTTGCGAGGAATATTAGCCCGATTGGAAGTTGTGGAGACAACCTAGAGAAGAGGCTTACACATTGAAGATGTAAGTGAAGATGAAGGAGAAGAAGCCCTAACTAAACAAGTAAACCCACTGGCGGTTGATCCGGATAAGGAAAGGTTTTTGAGGGTTTTGAGTAGGGCGAATACTAAACCTCATTTTACCCTACTGAAATATGATGGAAAGTTGGATTTGGATGAATTGATGGATTGGATCTCGGAGATGGAGAAATATTTTGATTTTGAAAACACTACACAAGAAAGGAAGGTGAAATATGCCTATATACCCAATTGAAAGGTCATGCATCTCTTTGGTGGGAGCATTTGTAGGTTGATAGACAAAGAAGAGGTAAAGATAAGATCAAGACATGGGATCGGATGGTTGCGAAGTTGAAATCAAAATTTATGCTAGTTGATTATCAAGTGAATCTGTTCCACAAGTTGCAGAATTTGAGAAAGAAAGAATCTAGTGTGAAAGAATACACTGAAGAATTTTACAAGTTGAATATCAGATGTGGACATGTTGATGATGAAGTTGAAAAAATTGCAAGATATTTGAATGGATTGGGGGTGTCTATACAAGATGAACTCAGTTTGATCAAATTATAAAGTGTTGAAGAGGCTTACTAGTATGCCCTAAACGCAAAAGAGAAACCAAACAAAAGATAGGCAGAGGTGGAAGGTTTTCTAGAGGAAGAGGATATACTAGAGGTACAAAAACCTATACAAATTATAACAAGGACAAATAAATGAACAAAGAAGGTAATTCATACCAGAAAGATTATAGAAATTTCTATTGAAGGAGAGAACTGGATGGCTACCAGAATGAGAATTTTGGAAGACAAGACAAGAGAGTGTTTAGAGGAACTTTTTATAAGTGTGGAGGAGAAGGACATTATGCTTTTGAGTGTAAGAAGATAGAGAATATCGGAAGAGTAGCAGCGGTGGAAGAAAAACCCATCGGATCAGATAATAAACTGGAAGATGGAGAACTGTTGATGATGAGCGCTTACAGAGGAAGAAATTGTTCAAGACCATATGTAAGGTATTCGGTAAGTGTTGTAAAGTTATTGATAATGGTAGTTCAAATAATCTTATTTCATAAGAGATGGCGAATAAGTTGAATTTGGAAAGATTGAAACACCCTAAGCCTTATCAGATAGCATGGATTGAAGATGAACATAAGTTGTTAGTAAGTGAGCAATGTTTGGTGAAATTGAAAATTTGTAATTGTCATTATGAAGTCTTGTGTGATATTATGCTTATGGATATTTGTCATCTTTTGTTGGATAGACCTTGGCAGTTTGATAGATAGGCAATACATGATTCGAGGAAGAATACATACACTATTGTGGCCAATGGGATGAAGCAAACCTTGTTGCCCTTGGAGGAACCTTTCAAGAAAGAAGTCGCTATGAATGCTAGAATCTGTTTGGTGGATCGAAGGAAATTCCTAGATGGATTAAGACATGAGAATCTTTGTTTTGCCTTAGTTCCTAAGAAGACTGAGAATCCAGAGCATGAAGACGAACAACCGGAAGAGATAAAAGATTTTCTGACATAATATGAAGACATAATTTCAGATAATGTGCCTGATGGATTGCCACGTGTGAGAAGTATCAGTCATTGCATGGACCTGGTTCTCGGAGCTAGTTTGCCTAACAAAGTTGCACAATGGATGACACCGATAGAGAATGAAGAATTGAAGAGACAAGTGCAAGAGTTGTTGAAGAAAGGTTTGATCAGAGAAAGTTTGAGCCATTGTGTAGTACCAACAATATTAGCACCTAAGAAGAATGGAGAGTGGAGAATGTGCACCGATTCCAAAGCAATTAACAAGATCACAGTGAAATACCAGTTTCCTTTTCCTAGGATGGATGAAATAATGGACTGTTTGAGCAGAGACAAATACTTTATAAAGATAGATTTGAAGAGTGGATATCGTCATATCAAGATCAGAGAAGAATATGAGTGGAAGACAATATTTAAGACAAATGAAGGACTATATGAATGGTTAGTGATGCCTTTTGGGTTAACTAATGCACCAAGTACTTTCATGAGGCTGATGAAGGGGGTACTGAAGAAATTCTTGGGTAAGTTTGTTATTATATATTTGGATGACATTCTGGTTTTTAGTAAGACAAAAGAGGACCATTTGTTGTATTTGAGACAAGTTTTGCAGAGGTTGAGAGAAGAAAAGTTGTTGATAAATCTTAAGAAGTGTACTTTCATGAAAGATGAATTAGTCTAATTGGGGTTTTTGATATCGGAGGATGGTTTGAAGATGGACCCTGGGAAAGGAAAAGTAATTGTTGAGTGGCCTACACCAAAAAGCATTAGAGAGGTAAGATCATTTCATTGACTGGATAGTTTCTGTAGCATCGTAAATTGTACGCACTTGCTAGGATGGTACAATTTCACACCTAGTTTAGCACCCGCCTTGGCACATTTTGCATTTTGCACTGCATTTCCCCTTTAGCACTTAATTAATCAAATTAATTAGGTCTAAGGTCATATTTCATCATCTTCCAGTTGGGCCCTTTCATTAAAGTGTGCCCCTTTCATTTTATTCCTCTAATACATCATTTAATCAAAAACCCTAATTAGGTCCTATTTTGAACTTGGGGGCTTGATTTCGGGGGTCAAAACATCTCGAAATCACCTGTAACTTTGGGATTCTCTCTAAAATCATCATATCCGACGGCCCTGAAAATTTGGTGAAAAGTTGTCGGGACCATGGCACCCGGAGTGCACACGGTCCCAGACATTTTTCTCAAAATTTTAGGAGCGCAATCCGATCATAAAATAAAGCTTAACCCCGAGATATTGGCGGGAGATTTAATCTCTAGGTCGGCCAAAAGTTGAAATTAAGACCTAGGGTTTCATATATAAGAGCTCTCTTTCTTCATTTGAAAGGATCAGGATCTTTGGTTTAAGGAACCTTCTATGCAGCGAAAGAGCAGATTTTTGAAGACTTCAACAACATTCAACATCCGTCCATCAAGCATTCATCAATTCCATTCACCCATTTAGGGCTTTGAAGGCATTGAAGAGCAATAAGGGATCACCGACTGAAGATTGGCTTGTACCCCTCCCTTGGGGTTGGGTATGATTTCATGTTTTTTTCATGTCTTTGCATAAGCTTCATCATACCATTTGTATTCATTCTTTAGATCACTTTGCATCTTGATTTGGAGCATTTACATTATCATTTACAAGCAATTAGGGTTTACTTTCTAGGTTGCTCTAGTTTGCTTACTTGCATTTTAGGATCTTGCACACACACAAGGTCTGCACACACACTACTTTTACAATACAACTTGGCTATTCATGGAGGTGGAAATCACCAAAGCAGGGGTTTGACTAAGGCAAAACCCTATATATCCGCCCACCATACCTTTTCAGATATAAGTGCAGGTTTTGGGATTCAGACGATGCTGCAAGTTGCAAATCCGACGGAAGCGAACCGAGATAGAGCTTCACACCAAATTTCAGAGCCAAAGACCAAGACAGAGGTGTGGGGTGCCTTGGTCCTGCCAGGACAAGGGTGCTAGGCGCCCTGGTCCCTAGGACAGGGGCGCTGGGCGCCCTGGTCCTTCTGTCAGACAACAAGTTTCAAACAGCTTTTTAGGTTACCAAACAACAGTTTCAGGTGCAGTTTCAGGAGCAGAATCAGGACAGTGGTGCCCGCACCCCCGTCCCGAACATTTTCACTCATATTTTAACTCTGGGTACGCATCTGCATTCTTGTCTTGTCCTTGTGTTTACAACTTTCCATTGTTTAACTTCAATTCTGCAATTTTGTTATTAGTTCACACTCACACTTTGAGGTTAGGAATTGAACTTGCATCATTTTATCTTTCAATTACAACAAAGGAATAGAAACCCTAATAGGTAGCCCGTGGCTCTCTCTTTCACAAAAAGAAGTAGCCAATTGTGTGATACCTCTAGGCTCTTTCGTATTCCACAATGTGTGTCAAAAGGTAGGATTAGGACATGTTAGCCTAGTCTCACTTTTTCCCCTACACATTTTGGTGAACCCGACGTGAAATCTTATTATTGCTTTCTCTTGCATTGCATTTGTTAGATCTAGATCTAGATTTAGTGTGTTTCATTTAAGTTCATTTTCAAAAAAAAAAAGAAGAAGAAGAAAAAAAAAGAGAGTGTTTCTTTGCTTCTTTGCATTGTGTGTTTAAGTTTTATGCAACTTTTATTTCAAAATGTCAGATTTTTATTTGCAAGATGTTCATATTTATGATGATGTATGCAATTATGTCGATTATGAGTATAGCCAAGATGAATTAGATGAAGCTTTAGATGAGTTTTTGAATCCTAAAGATGCCAAACCTTCATTTAACCAAAGACTCATAAACATTGTTACTATGCCATTTCGTTGTGATGAGAAAGATAAGTCGAATGGTTCCTCTCAAGGGTACATTCCTATCAACTCTTCCACTAAATCTAGTAACATGGTTGTTTTCAATGATCCCCTCTATGAAGAGATGTTACCTTTTGAATCAAAAGATAAACCTTTTAATAGATATGATCATGCTTTGTTGGATGATGCTCTTGATGACTTTGTGGCTTTATCGAAACCTTTAAACAAGAACAGAACTTCTAAATTAGTTAACATGATAAACCTAAAAGAGCATAATAAGCCTCTCTTTGAAGTCCAAGGTGCTTATCCTTCTCCCACCTTTCAAGTTCCTAAATCACCTCTCCTTACTGTCCAAGGAAGGTATGGTCATGATTCCTTTCTTACTCTGAATAAACCTATCATCATTATGCAAGGAAGAAAACCTATGAGTCCTTATAGTTACGCCAAGAAATTAACTAGAGAGAGTTATCATGCGGTTGCCCATACTTATCATACTAGAAATAATAGGCATCCTAATCCTCCTCCCGTTACTCCAATTTCTCTTCCGCAAGCTCCACGTATTTCACAGGTTCTTGGTAAGGAATATGATCTCATAGAACAACTTAAGGCTACCCCTGCTAAGATATCCCTTTGGGATTTGATCCAAACTTCTTCTGCTCATCATGAAATGTTACAAGATGCCTTGAAAGATTTGAATGTTCCTCCACCTAATGCATCTAGTAATATAGTGTCTTTGGTTAACTCTGTGATGAATCCTAAAGCTCAAATTGTGTTTACTCAAGATGAATTGCCTACTAGTGAAATTCAACATCAATATGATCCCTTGATGATTGTGGTTATCATAAATGACACTGCTATAAGACGAACACTGGTAGATAATGGCTCTGGCCTTAATGTGTGTAGCATTAATCTATTACATAAGATGAATGTGGATACATCCCTTATTGAGCCTGACTCTTGTCCCATTCGAGGCTTCGATAATGTGGCTAAGTCTTCATTAGGTATTATCACCTTACCTCTCACAGTGGGACCTGTTACTTTGCCTACTCCTATTCATGTTATGTCGGGAAATCTAACATACAACTTGTTATTAGGGAGACCTTGGATTCACAGTATGCAAGCCGTCCCCTCAACATTGCATAGACAAGTTAAATTTATTTATAATAATAAGACATATACCTTGATAGGTGATACTAATTTTCAAGCTTGTTTGCAAACATCTACTTCCAAAGGGGGTTCTTCTAATGATGACTCTTTACCTATGGACAAATCATCACCCTTTGATAATCAAAGTTCTTTGGATAAGCCTGAAGTTCCTGAAGAAGATTCTTCTACGCTTGAATCTACACATGAAAAAGCTTTTGATCCTGAAGAAGTTCTCGCAGAAGACGATTGGGGATCTCTTGATTTTAATCCCACCTTTGTAGGTGAGTATAGGGTTCCTCCTAGAGAGCTTAAAGTTGAAAAGAAGGAAGAAACTAAAAATCAATCAATCTTACCTGAACCTATGAGCAATAATTTTGTGGCCGCTTCTCAAACTTCTTCTCCTCACACCTCTAATTCTGAAGGATTTGATTCTTTGTCTTATGAAAAACCACCTTCTCTTTTTGAAATGGCTGATCGTTATGGTCATGGTTTTCATATTTTAGCTAAGCATGGGTATAATGGAAATGGTTGTGGCACTCACGAACAAGGGATAAAGGTTCCTCTAGAGAATAATCTTTATGATGTGACCTTTGGACTTGGTTATAATCCCTACAAATGCACTAAAGCTTCTAAGAGACCATGTATTAGTGTTAATGTTATTTCTACATCTCTACCAATGAGACACCCTGAGTATATTGATGGGGATCCTTCGTGTGCCTATGTTCTGGATGTCTTTCCTACTGATGATGCTTTAGCTGAATTTTTGGGTGCATATGACACTCTTCCTCGTTATCATCACAATAGGGGATTTCCTTATTGTTTGAACACTGAAGCTTATTTTGGAAGAGAGATTGATAATGATGAGATTGTGGAGGAATTCCCTCAGTTAAAGGATACTCCTCAACAAAGTAATCTTCTCATAAGTGACACCATTGATGTTAAGATGGATCCTTGCAATGAAGAAAAAGTTATTAAAATTGGAAAGTGTTTGGATGAAGAAGAACAAAAACAATATGCAGATTTATTGCATGAATTCCCTGAGATCTTTGCTTGGACATATTCTGACATGCCTGGTATAGATCCTAAGATTGTAACTCATAATATTGTCTTAGTCCCAGATGCTAAGACTGTGAAACAAAAGATTCGAAAAATGAATCCTAAGGTAGCTTTGCTTGTTAAGGCTAAGATTGAAAAATTATTGGAGGCTAGATTTATCCGCCCTATTGATTATTCCCCGTGGATTTCAAATATTGTTGCTGTGGCTAAATCAGATAATAAAATAAGAATGTGTATCAACTTTCGGGATTTAAATAAGGTTTCTTTAAAAGATGATTTCCCTCTCCCAAACATTGACATGATAGTTGATTCTACAGCAGGACATGCTTTGTTATCCTTCATGGATGGTTTTTCAGGATACAATCAAATTTTCATTAATCCTCAAGATCAATTCAAAACTGCTTTCACCACTCCTTGGGGTACGTTTTGATGGGTGATGATGCCTTTTGGACTTAAAAATGTCGGCGCCACTTATCAACGTGCGATGACCCTTATCTTTCATGATTATATGCATAAGATTTTAGAAGATTATGTTGATGATATTTTAGCCAAATCCATTCTCCGTATAGATCATATTAAGATCCTGCGTCAAATCTTTGAAAGAATTCTTAAATATCACATGCGCTTGAATCCCCGAAAATGTGTTTTTGGTGTGGATAGTGGAAAACTATTAGGATTCATAGTTTCGCATCGTGGGATTGAGGTGGACACTATGAAAATAGATGCTATTGTCAACATGCCACCTCCTAGAAATGTGTCTCAACTCAAAAGCTTACAAGGAAAGATTCAAGCTATTCATAGGTTCGTATCTCAACTTGCAGATTGTACTTTTCCTTTTACTCAACTTCTCAAAAAGAATATCACTTTTCAATGGAACAAAGATTGTCAGCAAGCATTTGAAGATTTAAAAGTATATTTGGCTAATCCTCCTATCCTTCAACCTGCCGAACCTTCTAAACCCTTTCTTCTTTATATAGCTGCTTCCTCTCATGCTCTCGCAGCATTATTGGCACAACATGATAAAGATGGTAAGGAGTGTCTGGTTTATTACATAAGTCATACCTTACTCGATTATGAGACCCGATATTCTGTGATAGAAAGACAATGCTTGGCCTTGGTGTTTGCAACTCAAAAATTGAGACATTATCTTTTAAATTCAGAAGTCCACGTCATGGTAAATTTTGATCCTTTGAAGCATCTTTTCTCTAAAACTGATTTATCAAGGCGCCTAGCTAAGTGGGTTATGATGTTAACTGAATTTGACCTTAAATTTGTTTCACAAAGAGAAATTAAAGGGCAAGCATTGACCGATCACTTAGTTGAGGCCCCTTCACCTTTCTCCTTCCCTAACCCTAAGTCTTTTCCTAACGACTTCATTCTTTGTACAGAGAAAGATGAAACTTGGGAGTTGTACTTTGATGGCTCTAAGTGTCATACGGGATCGGGGGCAGGTGTTGTTCTGATTTCTCCTACAAAGAAATCCATTCCCTTATCTTATCGTCTCAATTTCCTATGTACCAATAACATTGTTGAATATGAGGCTCTTATAGCAGGAATAAAGGCAGCCTTGGCTCTGAATGTAAAGCACATACATATTTATGGAGATTCTCAATTGATTATAAGACAAGTAACAGGACTGTATCAAGCAAAACAAGACAAGTTATCACAATTTAAAGACCTCGCTATCTCTTTGTTACAAAAATTTGATTCTTATACCATGGAACCTGTTCCTCGAAAAGATAATCGACATGCGGATGCAATGGCATGTGTGGCTTCTCTTGTATCTTTAGAGGACCCTGTGGTTGATCTTAAATTTGTTATTCACAACCTTATTTCTCCAGCCATTGTAGATGATTCTAGCTTGGTGACATGTTGTGACTTTTTAGACTCAGATGAATGGTATTCGCATATCGTAAGATACTTGACCGATGGTACCGTTCTTGATTCCGCCAATAGGAAAACTAGGGCTAGAATTCGCAAGCTGTCCGCTAGATATATCATTCTTTCTAATATTCTTTACCGAAGAGGTTATAACGGTCTTCTCCTTCATTGTCTTAACAAATCAAAAAACCCTATTGCTCTTGAAGAGGCACATTCAGGTGCCTGTGGGGGGCATTTTGGAGGCAAATCCTTGGTTCAAAGGTTGCTTCGTATGGGATATTATTGGCAAACTATGCAGAAGGATTCTTTTTCATTTGTCAAGAAATGTCATCAATGTCAACAACACAATAATCTGATTCATGCTCCTACCCAAGAACTTCGTTCTCACGTAGCTTCTTTGCCTTTCTCTGCATGGGGGTTGGATCTCATCGGTAAAATCTCTCCTCCTTCATCTCAAGGACACACTTTCATTATAACCGCAACAGATTACTTTACAAAGTGGGTAGAAGCGGTTCCCCTTCGCTCTACTACTGCTGAAGTAATTTGTCGATTTCTTCTAGAAAACATTATTTCTCGATTCGGGATACCTTCCACTATAATCTCAGATAATGGGACATCATTTAAGAACAAGGACGTGAAGAAATTCCTCGAGAAATATCATGTCAAACATCGATTTTCTACACCATACTATCCTCAATCAAATGGTCAAGCTGAATCATCCAATAAGATAATTGAACAAATTCTTCGCAAAACCGTGAATAAGCATGGTAAGGATTGGAGTACTCAGCTAATTTATGCTCTTTGGGCCTACCGAACGAGTGTACAAATTGCTATAGGAACCACCCCTTATAATCTTGTTTATGGTGCTGATGCTATTATGCCTTTAGAGTTAGAGATTCCATCACTTAGAGTTTCTCTCAAAGGTATAGTAGATGATGACTCTTATAGAGAACAAAGACTTCAACAGCTTGAGATGCTTGATGAACAGCGTATAAATGCTCTTGAGCATATTCAAGCGTATCACAAAACTCTAAAACGAAGCTATAATGATAAGGTCATTCAACGTTCTTTCTCAGTAGGTGACTTATTTCTCTATGAGAATCAGCGCAATGTGAATGCCTTACCTGAAGAAAAGGGAAAATTTAGTCCTAATTGGCTTGGACCATATATTGTTATTGAAGATTATGGATCAGGTGCTTACAAAATAGCGGATATAGATAGTACACCTCTTAAAGAACCTATAAATGCTACGCACTTGCGTAGATACTATGCTTAATTCCTCATTCCTTATCTTTCATTTCATTTATCTTCTTTTCACTTCTTCAAAATTGGATAATATGTTAGCATATCTTTGTTAGAGCAAATAGAATTAAATGATGTTTTGTTTAATCTATATTGCTTTGTTCCTGACAAGCGTGTTTATTTACTCTATGGTTTGTCTTGAATTCATCTATGTAAATTGCAAAAGATTTACATTTTCATTATGCTGGCATATTATACAATGTTTTTATGTGTTAAGTAGAATTGTATCATGTTGTGTTTAAATTAAATCACATTACTTATATGATTCTTAGGCTTAACACATATTTCTTCCCTATCATCAATGTAATACTTGATCAAATATTTTATTTTAATTAAGTCACACATGTATCAATTTAATCATGGAGCATTGAGAAATCAATCACATGGAAATTAAAATTCAGAACATACATGTACATCTACCAAATGTATTAACTTTAATCAAAATATACATTGTTTTAGGCATTAAAGATAACACGTTTGAGACAAAGAGAAGCATGTATATATATATATATATATATATATATATATCTGTGTGTGTGTGTGTGTGTGTGTGGATCATGTTTTCATATACAAAAGTAGGTCACTATACATCCAAAATGTGACCTATCCTACATCATGAGATCATCTCCTATCCCTAGGGCTAGTGGCTGGAGAGTGACGACTAGACGCTCCCTCCTGATCCGGCCGTGAAGGTGGACCCATAGGTGTATAGCGTGATATAGACCGTGAATGACTCCGAGAGGAACTCCTACGATCCCTATCCATAAGGATCACGCGATACAAGGTAGCCTCGGCCTGAGCTGCTACTAGATCATGTTGTGCCCGCTGAAGGTCATCTGATAGAACTCTCTCTCTCTCCTTCCATATTTCCACCTGTATTAGAAATGGGGAAAACAAGTCATCATGCCAACCCGCGTTCCCTTGAGGCCTATAAGCAACCTATGAGGAACTAGGGATCTGTGTCGTCATGGAAATATCTGTCACTGCTTGCTGGATCAAGGAACGCCACTCCTGCACATTAGCTGTAGCAGTAGAACAGATTTTGTATTAGTACCATTCTATGCCATCAAAACATTAATCAATCAATATAAACCTACTATACCTGGATCTCCCTCACGCCAGTAGGGATTGTGATATGCTAGCATCTGTGACTGGGAACTACTAGGCTCCCCACACTCAAGTGATCTATGCACGATGGGTACCGGTCTCCGTATCGCCTTGTGTTCCCCCTTTTGGGGAATGGGAGGAGGATCCAAGGCTATGGTATCATCTCCTGAATGGTGGGGAGCTGCATCTGACTCCTCCTCATCATCTCTATCCTTCTCCTCCTCATCATCCTCGTCCTCATCCACATCCTTGTTCTCCTCATCATCATCTCTATCTGTGTCATCCTCCTCTCCTTCCTCCTCCTCCTCGACACTAGGTTGATCTCCTATGGGTGGATCAGGACCTCCTGCCTCCTCATGACCCTCTCCCTCCTCTAGCTCCTCCGATCTGGATCCCTGATCCTCATCTTGGTCTCCATGTCTCCATGGACCTGGATGGCCTATCGGGTAATCTGGTGGAAAGATAGGCCCTGGGTATGTCCTCATAAACCATGAGAGATACATACGTTGTGCTCCGAGATTTGCGGCGCAATTAGTGACCACATCCTGATCGGACCCCTCTATATCTGTAATCTTGATATCATCTGTCATAGGTCTCGCTACTGCTCTGAGTCTGGGAAGGACTCGTGAGTCTCAAGTATAGATGGGTACATCGGCTAGAACACACTGCTCTAGCCCAAACTGCCTCTGTACTCGGTCAAAGTGGAATGGGACTATGATATGTGAGTATCGTCCTCTCAGTAGGCGGTTCCTCTATAAGCATGCCAGTTGTCTCTCCATTCCATCCCATCTGTGCATCTGCAAATATGGTCTCCATACTGTCACCTCAGCTGTCAATCTATCGAATGTCACTCTCCAATATAGTAGATCCCCAAATCTCCACTCACTGGTAAGTGGATAGGCAAACACCCTAGGTCGCTCGCTAGCCGCACTCATCAGATAGCCAACAGGCCTGGTGCATGTGAAGTGCTCAAATATCCACACCTGCAGAAGTGTGCATGTCATCAAGCTACAACCCTGTCCAAAAACATACTCCTCGAGGTCGTGATAGAGATGTGCAAGCATACTCCGACCCCAGGCATATACTCTCCTATGTCTCTCCATAGCCCTGATGCACCATGTGAGACCCCCATGCATGTGCGTACCTCGCCCATTAGGGCAGACGGCTAGTGCAATGATGGCAATCATAAGACGTCTCACGAGGGGCACCTCTCCTGTAGGATGTAAGAGCCAACTGACCATGATGCGACCTCTCGTCTCGCTCGGCATGACTCTCCCTATGTAGTATATCTGCTCCCTCTGATGGTCCTCCGCTGACCGGTCAGTTGCGTATGTCACGGTAGCTCCTCTAATAGGTAGGCGAAGTATGCGGTACACATCCTCAAGTGTAACTATCATCTCTCCTGCTGGGAGATGGAATGTACATGCGTCAGGATCCCATCGCTCCATAAGTGCCATCAACATCGCAGGATGGAATCGAATGGCCGGCATAAGGATCGTATACCACAAACCTACTATCGATAATGTATCCCTCTCTGCCTGAGTCAGTCGGGGAATCTAATCTCGCAGACTGCGAAGAATCTGCCCCGCAGTGTGCTCTCTCATGTATGGGAGACCCTGCGATGCAAAAACATTAGTGTAATCAGTACTGAATCATCAAAATCATCTATGCAAAAAATGAAAAACTGTCGAACATCAAAAACTAACCCTGACACCCCTTGCCAAGTCCTGATTGGGACCATGGCGCCCTGAGAGGACCATGGTGCCCTTCAGGGACCATGGTGCCCTGAGAGGAACATGGTGCCCTTCAGGGACCATGGCACCCTGGGTGGGACCCAGGGTCAGATTCTAGGGCCCGCATTCGATCACAGAAACTCAAAGTCAACAGAAATGCAGAAAGTCAAAGTTCAGTCAACTCACCTCGTCCAGTGGCTCGTCATCGATCACGGCCTATCGCATGATCTCCATCCTCATGGGATGCTCCGGTCATTGTGAAGGCATGATGATGGCTATGTGGGCTCCGCTGCAATAAACAATACTCAGAAATCAACAAAGTGATAAATGCAATAGTCACTTTCAAGGTATATATTTTGGTTTCAAAACCCTAATTTTCCTCTATCACTCATTTCATCATAACTTGAGTTAGGGAGATGCGATTTTCGAACCGTTTGTCATGTAGGAATCGTATTTTCATTTCCTTACTCCTTGGATGTTCCAAAACATGCTTTGATGAAGCCTTTTCAATGAACATCTCTCATCAATAATCTCTCACACAATTTGTCGTAAGTAAACATGCTACCCTGTTTCACCTCCCTAATAAGCAAGTTGAAACAGGGGGGACATATAGCTACTCGCAAGTTTCATCACTTTCCTTAGTAATAATTAGGTGATTTTGTGATCTAACGTGTGTTTTGTAGGGTGCGGTTCCTAACTGTGTACTACAGATACCGCTGGGGGCTTCGTTCGACAGACTTATGGATATATCCTTTTTCAAATAATGTTTACTTTCCTGTACTTTAGTTTGCATATGCACGTAGTACTCATATGACCGCTAAAGTGGGGGCTAAATGTAGCATCGTAAATTGTACGCACTTGCTAGGATGGTACAATTTCACACCTAGTTTAGCACCCGCCTTGGTGCATTTTGCATTTTGCACTGCATTTCCCCTTTAGCACTTAATTAATCAAATTGATTAGGTCTAAGGTCATATTTCATCATCTTCCAATTGGGCCCTTTCATTAAAGTGTGCCCCTTTCATTTTATTCCTCTAATACATCATTTAATCAAAAACCCTAATTAGGTCCTATTTTGAACTTGGGGGCTTGATTTTGGGGGTCAAAACATCTCGAAATCACCTGTAACTTTGGGATTCTCTCTAAAATCATCATATCCGACGGCCCTAAAAATTTGGTGAAAAGTTGTCTGGACCATGGCGCCTGGAGTGCACATGGTCCCGGACATTTTTCTCAAAATTTTAGGAGCGCAATCCAATCATAAAATAAAGCTTAACCCCGAGATATTGGCAGGAGATTTAATCTCTAGGTCGGCCAAAAGTTGAAATTAAGACCTAGGGTTTCATATATAAGAGCTCTCTTTCTTCATTTGAAAGGATCAGGATCTTTGGTTTAAGGAACCTTCTATGCAGCGAAAGAGTAGATTTTTGAAGACTTCAACAACATTCAACATCCATCCATCAAGCATTCATCAATTTCATTCACCCATTTAGGGCTTTGAAGGCATTGAAGAGCAATAAGGGATCACCGACTGAAGATTGGCTTGTACCCCTCCCTTGGGGTTGGGTATGATTTCATGTTGTTTTCATGTCTTTGCATAAGCTTCATCATACCATTTGTATTCATGATTTAGATCACTTTGCATCTTGATTTGGAGCATTTACATTATCATTTACAAGCAATTAGGGTTTACTTTCTCGGTTGCTCTAGTTTGCTTACTTGCATTTTAGGATCTTGCACACACACAAGGTCTGCACACACACTACTTTTACAATACAACTTGGCTATTCGTGGAGGTGGAAATCACCAAAGCGGGGGTTTGACTAAGGAAAAACCTTATATAGCCGCCCACCATACCTTTTCAGATGTAATTGCAGGTTTCGGGATTCGGACGACACCGCAAGTTGCAAATCCGACAGAAGCGGACTGAGACAGAGCTTCACACCAAATTTCAGAGCCAAAGACTAGGACAAGGGCATGGGGAGCCCTGGTCCTGCTAGGACAGGGGTGCTAGGTGCCCTGGTCCCTGGGACAAGGGCGCTGGGCGCCCTGGTCCTTCTGTCAGACAACAAGTTTCAGACAGCTTTTCAGGTTACCAAACAACAGTTTCAGGTGCAGTTTCAGGAGCAGAATTAGGACAGTGGTGCCCGCGCCCCCATGTCAAACATTTTCACTTAGATTTTAACTCTGAGTACGCATCTGCATTCTTTTCTTATCCTTGTGTTTACAACTTTCCATTGTTTAACTTCAATTCTGCAATTTTGTTATTAGTTCATACTCGCACTTTGAGGTTAGGAATTGAACTTGCATCATTTTATCTTTCAATTACAACAAAGGAATAGAAACCCTAATAGGTAGCCCGTGGCTCTCTCTTTCACAAAAAGAAGTAGCCAACTGTGTGATACCTCTAGGCTCTTTCGTATTCCACAATGTGTTTCAAAAGGTAGGATTAGGACATGTTAGCCTAGTCTCGCTTTTTCCCCTAGTTTCTACTGAAAGTTCATCAAAAATTTTAGTTCAGTTTGTAACACTATGACTAAGACCATGAGGGGAGATTGGAAGGAATTCAAGTGGACCACCGGAGAAAACAAAAGTTTTGAGTTGTTGAAACAAAAAGTGACTGAGCAGCCTATGTTAGCTTTACCATATTTCAATAAAGTATTCCAAGTAATTTGTGATGTAAGTGGAACAATAATAAGAGAAGTCTTGAGTCAGGAAGGGAGAGAAGTAGCTTATTTCAGTGAGAAATTGAATGATGCCCTGAGGAGATATTCAGTGTATGATCAAGAGTTTTATGCCATAGTTCAAGCCTTGAAGAAGTGGAGACATTACCTATTGCCTAAGGAGTTTGTGTTGTATACGGATGATCAAGCTTTGCAGTATTTGAATAGTCAGAGTAAGTTGAATGAGAGACATATGAGATGGGTAGAATTTTTGTAGAGTTACACCTTTGTGTTGAAGCATAGAAGTGGTAAATCTAATAAAGTTGTTGATGCACTAAGTAGGAGAAGGAATTTGGTAACAGAGATGAGAGTGACAATATTAGGATTTGAGGAATTTAAGACCTTGTATGATGATGACCCGAATTTTGCAGAACCTTGGAGAGAATGTAGAGAACTAGTTACAGTAGATAGAAGCAAGTGGTTGGATTACTTCTTTCAGGATGGGATGTTATTCAAAGGAGTTCAGTTGTACATACCTAGCAGTTCTATGAGAGAGAATCTAATGAAGTACAAAAATATTGGCGGATTAGCTGAACATTTTGGTATTGACAAAACAATAGCATTGGTGAGTGAGCATTACTTTTGGCCCCAAATTCATAAGGATGTTAGGAAATATGTGCAAAGTTGTAGAATTTGTCAAGTTGCAAAGGGTAGTAGTAAGAATGTGGGCTTCCATAAACCTTTGACAATACCAGTAAGACCTTGGGAGGATATAAACATGGATTTGATACTTGGATTGCCTAGAACACAGAGAGGGAATGATTCTATATTTGTGGTAGTTTTTAGATTCTCGAAGATGGGCCATTTCATACCTCATAAGAAGACATCATATGCATTACATGTAGCAGACCTATTTTTTAAGGAAGTAGTGAGATTGCATGGATTACCTAAGAGTATAGTTTCAGACAGAGACACTAAGTTTGTTGGATATTTTTGGAGAACACTTTGGAAGAAGATAAAAATAGATTTGAAGTTTAGTACTACTTTTCATCCATAGACTAATGGATAGACAAAAGTAGTTAATCAGAGCTTGGTAAATTTGTTGAGATGTTTAGTTGGAGATAAAACCGGAAGTTGGGATTTGATTCTTGCACAAGCAGAGTTTTCCTACAATAATTCAGTAAACAGGAGTACCAGAAGAACACCTTTTGAGATTGTTACCGAAGTAAATCCTAGAGGTATATCAGAATTAAGAGATATTAGCAGTGAAGACCGAAGAATTTCAAAAGTAGAAGAATTTGCAAATCACATGAAGGACTTACATATTCAAGTTAGGCAAAATTTGGAGGACATGAATAGAAAGTCTAAGGAGTAGGCAGATGAGAAAAGGAGACATAAGGATTTGAAGTTGGTGATGAAGTGATGGTGTATCTGAGAAAAGAAAGATTCCCAGTTGGAACTTATAACAAATTGTAGATGAGAAAGTTGCATTGCAGGATTTTGAGAAAGTTCAGTTCTGGGAATGCATATGAAGTGGAGTTACCAAATAGTCTGAGTATTTCACCTGTGTTTAACATTGTAGATCTTCATTGGTATCATGAACCAAAATTTAGTGAGGATAGTATTGCAAACTTGGAGAAATAGTTGACCCGGAAGGAATTGGATTAGATTGAAGACATTTTGGATAGTAGGATTGGGCGTAGTACTCGGAGCAGTCAGTATAAGGAGTATCTTGTGAAGTGGAAGGATAGACCAATTGAAGATTCATATTGGATTTCTCAGGAAGAGGTAGACCACCTTGGTTTTTCTTTGACACCAGCAAAGTGAGAGACTCACTTTTTCTCAACAACCCCGGATGTCTAATGCAAGAGCATCCCTGGTTCATAGCAATCTTGCATCAACCAAAAATATTTCCTTTCTATTTTTCTATTTGCAGTTTCAACATTTCTTTTTGTGTGTCCCAGATTTGGCTCACCAAAACCTTTGGAGTTGGATTTTACTTGAATACTTGATCATCTTCCTTATTCCCAAACCATCGAACATTTGGATCATTTTCCGGCAAGTTATTGCTACCATTTTCTAAGACATTTTTTTGTTACCAGTTGCCTGGACCTATTTGGATTGGTGATCTATTGGATCCCCTTCCGTAGCTTGTGGAGCCTTGAGCATTGATTTCAATGTTCCTTAGTGTGTGGCCTACCTTTCCTCATGATCTACATTTCATCATTTGGATTTTCTGAAGCAATTTCTTTGGTGAAGACCGACCTTGTCGGTTTTGCATGTTAGGTCTTGTTCTTCGGGTTTTGATCCCTTTTTGGACTAACCAAATCCTCTTGGATCTTTTAAACCTGTTGGAAATTCGGAGGAATTGATTATGTGTTGCATCAATGTTTTTTCATTGATGGAAACACTAACTGTTTTGGTTGTTTATAGGTTTCCAGATGGTTCTGGTAGAGTGGATGGATTATGATATTGATCCGGTATGCTTTGGTTTGTGGAATTGATTTGGATTTGTCATTCATGCTATTCAGATGTGTATCACGATCAGTTGGTTTGAGATTTGATGACTTAGATAGTATCATTTGTTCTAGTAAGCCTTTTGGTCACTGATAAAGGTTTTACCGGTAGAGCTTTGTTGAATATTTTTTGGTGGTGCAAGTGATAAGTGGTGTTGGTGCGGCTTCTAGATGGATTTTGGGATGTTGTTGGTTATCTAGTTTGTGTTCCTTTTGATTGGTGGTGTAGCATTTAGGTCCGGACCTAATATATTCTTATTGTGCTAGGTTATGGCCCGACTTTTGTAACGTGTTGATGGGTAATCCTGACGTGTTATCGGATGGATCCATTGATTGGATTATGTTGTTTCGGTCTTAGGCCGACTTGGTTGATCATTGAATTGTGGGTTTATGTTATGAATTTACTGTATTATCTTTTAGGTGGTTGACCTAATTGTTTAGGTCCTAGGCTGGTATAAATATGATGTAAGATCTCTTTGTAGATCATGGGATTATCTGTGTGCGAATAATGTTGTAATCATATGTAGGATTTTTTATCAATCATAGGTGTATCAGAGGAATCTGGAAATCATCAAAGCAATATGGGAATTTGGCCTAGCTCAATCACGAAAACTAAAATGCAATGATAACAAATCCTAATTACATTCAATGAAAACATGAAAACAAGACATTCAATATGAAATCTAAGCAAACCAAATGTAGATGTCTCCTTCATGTGGCTCCATTGTCCTTCTTTCTCCTTCAAATTGCTTTGTTTTATGGATCTCACCTTCAAGTGCATAAGCCTAATGTGAAAGCAAGGTTGTCAAGATGAGATGATAGCATAAGGGTACTAGAAGCGTGATTGACTCGACCTTTTGATTGAAGAAATTCATCCAATTTATAGATAAATTGGAGAAAAGACAAGATTAGCATGAATTTGATTCGAATGGAAATTTCAAATCAAGAATGACAAATTATGACAGATTTGTACTTTCTATGCAAGATTGATTGATTGATAATTTTGACAAAATTACGACAAATTTCTATGTCAAAATTGATTGATTGTCAATTATGACAAATTATGACAAATTTGCTATGTCATTCCCATGAAATTAGGAGAAAAATAGGAGAGAATTGAAATTAGATGAATTGGAAATTAGGAAATTAGAAAATGAGGAAATTAGGAATTAAGTGAATTAATTAACAATTTTTCATTTATTAATTAATTCACAAAGAGGGAAGAATTAGTTAGCCAATTAAATAAACATTTAATTGTGACAAGAAGACTTAGGATAAATAAACTATTTATCCTAGAGGAAGAAATGACAAACAAGGTTAAATGAATAAATCATGAAACCCTAGAAGATGAATTAGAAATGCAAGGATGACAATTAGGTCGTGATTGAAGGATTGATTTGATCATGATTCTGACTTGATCAAAGACCAATGCTGATTTGATTTGATTGATAAATGCGCTAATTGACGAGGAACAATGACTAATTGATCCAAATTGACATGATTGAGAAGGATGACAATCGATGACAAATCGATCGCAAAATTGATGAGATTGACAATGACAACGATCGATGACAAATCGATCGCAAAATGACAAGATTGAACATGACAATGATCGATGACAAATCAATCGCAAAATTGACGAGATTGACAATGACAATGATCAATGACAAATCGATCACAAAATGACAAGATTGAACATGGCAACGATCGATGACAAATCGATCACAAAATTGACGAGATTGACAATGACAATGATCGATGACAAATCGATTGCAAAATGACAAGATTGAACATGGCAACGATCGATGACAAATCGATCGCAAAATGACAAGATTGAAAATGACAACGATCGATGACAAATCGATCACAAAATGACAAGATTGAAAATGACAACAATCGATGACAAATCGATCACAAGATGACAAGATTGATAAGAGGACAAAACCCTAATTAGGATTGATGATGTCCAAAATGATGACAAATGAACACGCACATTGATGCGACATGATAAGATCGACCAAAATCATGACTGAAGATTGTTATTGACAAGACCAAATTCGAAAGCGAGATAAATGAAGAATGTAGAAGAATGACTCGTTGCTCGCAAATGATAAAGACCAAGTGCGAATCATAGGAGAAATGTTAATGCGATGCAAAAAACCCTAAAATAAGGCTATGCGTCAATGTTAAAGTATGACTCCGCAAGCGTTGACCATTTTTAGACGTCTACATTTTGCCCCTCTTTGAGACAATGAGATTTTAAGCATTGTTTCAAAGAATGATAATGAAAATGCCCCAGACACTGACAATGACATATGCATGCCCTCTCGAGGAATTGGCCGAAAACATCCAGAAAAGAGGCCAAGTGATCGATAAGAATGACAGAAGATGATAGGAGCAAACAAACTAACAATCGGAGATCGGATGCATGAAGGACAAGAAAATGATGGTGCAAAAGACCATGACCAGCATAAGATGGAGAGAGTGCATGTCCATCTATGCACTGACAAAGATCTATAAATGAGACAAAGAAAGTGAAAATTGCTCATTTGCACTAGCCAAAGAGGAGAATTTGTTGCTCTGGAAAAGGACACTTGCAGAGAGATGGTGAACATTCCAATGGCAGATCACCTTGGAGAACATGTACGCATGTACAGACGACCAGACGATGTGGGAGCAGCGGTATGTATCTCAAAAACCCATATTGTCAATTTTATGAATTTGACTTGCTTGCGGGACATTGCGAGGCCCACAAAGAATGCAGAAAGTGACTTCTGCACCTGTGTGAGCACATCCTATGCTTGTGTAGGGTATCATGTGCTTGTGTAGGGTACACAGGTGCAAGTTGTTGCTACATAGGCACAGGACCTAGCACACAGGTGCAGTTGTGCATTGAGAACCCTAATTTGGCCAAAAACAACATGCGAACGATCCCGAAAAGGGGGATAAGAATAGGATAGGTCAAAATAGAACAGAAACACCTTGATTTGGACATGAAACAAGGAAATGCAGCCCGTAGGAGAAAACCCTAAAACTGACAAAATGTGCCCCAATTGTGATGCAGAGTCGACAGTATCCATTGATCACGCGGGAGAACCGACCTGACTGCTTCATGTTACGACATAGACTCAGGAGCACAGACAGAGATACATTAGCAAGACTTGGAATATACTATATCACATTCATGCCCGAGATTAGGGCAAACACAGGACTTCTTACCGCATTGGCAAAGCGATGGCATTCAGAGACCTCCTCATTCCATCTAGCGACTGGAGAGGCGACTGTGACACTAGAGGATGTATGGTGTATCCTCCACATTCTGATTCATGGGGAGATGATAGAGTATGACCTAATGATAGGGAGAGACACATTATGTAGATTATTTGAATGCGACGCAAATGAGTTGGATATTGTAGAGAGGGAGATCGGCTGGGAGACCATGGCATTAGAGTACGATCGATGATATGTAGTGATAGCAGTGGTGATAGCATGCCTACTAGCAGGAGACAGATGAGGACATGGATTCCCTATTGGATGGGGAAGAGTGCTAGAGTGGATGGTGATAGAGGGGACGGTGTATGCATGGGCACCATGTGTGTTTGCTATGTTATATTTTCAGCAGCATCAGATAGCATACCAGGAAGTTCAGACATTGAGCTGTGGGGTCACACTATTACAGGTATGGGCATTTGAGCACATAGCCATATGTCGATTGATTACAGAGAGACAGGTAGTACCACATCGACCATATGTGTACTGCTATGGGGGAGCATTGAGATAGGGTCCGTTTGGATACATACTGTATTGGCGACATGAGCTAGACAGATTGAGAGAGTTCACATGGAGGCCATATCTTGATTGCCCTGGATGGTCAGATGATAGCGATGAGCTACCATATTGCAGATAGGAGAGATACCTGATTGGGCGACCAGTGAATCACCAAAGAGTGATTGAAATGTACCTGCTAGAGAGAGTCAGACAATAGTTTGGAGAGAGGTAGGATGTACCTAGAGGGATTGCACACTTTGCCTGATCTCACAGAGAGATGAGTCAATGGGGGAGGATGATTCAGCCACACATAGCATATGTTGATTTCACATAGCTACAACAGAGACTGTGGGATTGGAGATCAAATGTGGTGGATGCCAGGATGATCGAGGAGTATGAGTGATGGTTTGTACGATGACGGCCAGTGGCATTGACAAATCTTGACATTCCAGTACCGAGGAGAAAAGAGGACTTCCCACTCGCTGGAGAGGAGGAGGGAGATGATGAGGATGAGGAGGATGAGGGTGATGATGAGGATGAGGGGGATGAAGAGGATAGAGATGATGAGGGGGATGAGGATTATGAGCCAGACTCAGCCGATCAGGAGTCATTGCAGGATATACTCATAGAGCCAGAGACAACTAGCATAGAGGAGATGGAGATATGCAGGGCTACCATAGCGAGTCAGCATGATCATATTGTGGCATTAGAGAGATAGAATGCCATCTTGAGGACAAAGCATGATTAGTTCAGAGCAGAGATAGCCAGATCGACAGCGGCTTGAGATACAGCAATAGCCTAGGCACAACGAGAAGAACAGAGAGTCACTGAGTATATTGGGTCGATTAGGGATGTCAATGCATGTGAGATGGCACAGATGTTGGTAGAGACCGGAGAGGAGATACACCATTAGAGGACACTATATGAGAGTGCAGTTCGACCAGAGCAGAGAGTAGCATCATATCGGGCATGATCAAGGACAGAGAGCAGGGCACACTCTCGGAGGTCAGTGAGCAGCATGGGGGTGAGTGGACCTATGAGACCACCACAGCCAGGACCAGGGACAAGAGGGACATCATCCTTGAGACATGGCAGGGATGAGGAGGACAGAGGGAGCACCCAGTGACAGAGGTACGTACTCCTTATGATAGAGACATATGTAGTTTGACATTATGTAGTCAGCCTACGGGCCATACTGAGGACAGACAGTCCAATTTTGTACTCCAATATTATTTTGATATATGATATGATATGCATCGATATGATGGGATGCAATGTGTTATGACTTATGTTTATTTTACATGCATGGATGTCTTATGCACTGTTGATGTACCATTGTGGAACATGTATGGATATATATTTTTATGTCTTTTTGATGCATTTATAATATGAAAATGGATAAAATGCTTGATATAATGCAAATGTACTAACCGATGAATGCAGGATGCAGCTTATGTTTTTGGAGATCGGAGCACTAGACCGAACTGACTATCCAAACCGATGGAAGAAATGTTAGTAAGAAGAAATGAGACAGAGGACAGTTAGAGACGAAGAAAAACTTGCTTTCAGTAATGCACTTTGTAGGTGAGAACCTTTATTTAATGTAGCAAAACGGATGCAGAGCATCATGGCATTGAAAGCCAGAGCTGAAACGCAACCTTTTTGGCAAAAGACAGACACATCGCACACAAAGAATGAGTGAAGCATCCTAGGGTGCATATTGTTGGGAAAAAATGGTGTCTCAACCTTGCATTTCTGCGAGGTTACTATTTATAGTAAGTTTTCATTTGAGCACGAAATGGTGCGAAACTCTCCCTGAACCTTCTGGTTGGCTAGATAAGCATTCCGGTAAAGTTGCGTCGCAAGGTCACAGCTAGTTTTGAAGATATTAAAGTTTTCGTCTTGGAGGGGTGCGATAAAATGTTTAAACTTAATTTTGGGGGCTTTAGAGGCTCTAAAACGCCCTGAAAAGTTGCCATAACCGGCACAGCCAGTTACGAGGTGATAGAGCACTTCGCGAGCTTTCCGACGCTTCAAACGGTTCGTCAATCGGACACCCGGTTCTCAAGTTATGGCCTCCGGAAGTTTGTACTCCTGAAATAGGAAAAATAATTTGTATCGGATACATAAATGAGCTGTAAAAGGGAGTGACACATGTTGATGTGTGCTTTAACATGTCATAGGGCATCTAGAAGGGAGATAAGGTCTACTACACCTTATTGGGTGGTTTTAGCCCATGGTTTTGTAATACCGTTTGACGGTTTCTTGTATTGTATCTCCTATTTATGAGGTGTGTGAGATAGAGGTTGTGTGTAAGAGTCTTATGGCTATTGAGTTGCCTCTGAATCTTTGATTAGTGGTACTCCTGCAAAGAGCTTGCTCTGCAAGTATGTTGTAATCTGTTTTTGATTGCTGAATAAAATATTGAGCTGCTTTTGGAGTGTGGGGTTTTTCTCTCGAAAGGGTTTTCCCCACGTAAATCACTGTGTTGTGGTATGAATGCTATTATATCTATTTCTATTTTTTGTAACTGTTGTAACGATCTGAAAAAGTTATGCATTACCCTCCTCTCAAGGTTAGTGTAGGAAGTTGTTTCCGCTACTTAACTTCCTTACACATACATCAAGGGTCGAGGTATGTGTAGCATTCACAAAGCGAACGTACTTATCACAGACACCCAATGACATCGTTGCCCCAACACCAACGTGATATTTTTTGTTTTGCTTATTCGAGTTTTTACAATTTTTTTGTGTTCATTTTTTCAGGACTTTATTTGACTTTTTAGGGATTTTTTCAGGACATTTTTCAATTTTTATGATTATTTCATGACATTTTTCAATTTTTATGATTATTTCAGGACATTTTTCAATTTTTTTTGAATTTTTTCAGGACATTAGTCAATTTTTTTGGATTTTTTCAGGACATTATTTGAATTTTAGGGATTTTGCCCCCAGTGTCTAGCAAGGCAAGGAATATGACAGGTGACTAAATAGGCTTGCTGCAATGATGGTGGATAGAGGGAAGACAAAGGCCTTTTATTATGGAGACAATACGGATGCAATTTTCAAGGGCTATTGCGTGATGAGACAAGAGACTGGATATGACAATGTAAAGCAGTGACATGGCATAAGGGACATGTCAAGAGGTGTTTGAAACCATGTTTAAATTTTGCATCCTTATGTCAGATCAAGATCAAATAATGAAAAAGAGTGTATGGATAGGATAAGCAAGACCAAGAATGGATAAGGGACATGGACTAAAGGTCGAGATTGGCTAAGGGATAGTGGCAGAAAGTAGCAATAAGCCAAGGAATATGGATGAAAGGTTGTAATAAGCAAATGGATAAAGACCAAAAGATATGATGGACTAAAAGCTACAAACAAGATGCATGATGCTCATGACGATCCTCAGCCTTGTCAAGATCAAAGGTGGAAAGGGAAACTGGACATGAGGGACAATAGGATAATGGAGGGTAATGATAGGGGTGCGATAGGATAATGGAACAATGAAGGACAAAAGGATATGATAGGATAAAACCTATCCCCAAGTGTGGTATGCAAGAAGTTCATAGATTACGCATGACGCCTGTTTGCCAGGTTTTCATCACGGTACTTGCCCAAGGTGCCTGTTTGCTAGGTTTTCACCAGTGGACGAATTATTTTTGCTTTACTTTTTTCTTTTGTCTTTTTTTCTTTTTTTTTTCACTTTTTTTTTTGTATTTTGACTTTTCCAATAGAAGATGGACACATGATAGGGGATGGAAGAAGGACTCAAGCGTCTTTTTGTTTGGATAGTAGCCTTGAAAAAAAATGGATCATGACCTTTAAAAGTATGCTCAAAGATGTTGGTAGGATAAGGACGTTGAAAAAGAGATGAAATTAAGGCAAGGATCTATGCAAAGGATGGGATCAAAGGGATTGAATGATGGAAAATATGCATTGGATAATGGATAGGGTATTGGAAGAATTGGGCTTCACTGGATGGAAATGAAGGCAAGATCAACATTGGCACACACCTTGACGGGTGGTGGATTGATGGAGGAAAAATGGATCTCAAATTGTGAGATTTGGATGGAGGAATAGCTTGGGATTTTGGGACATAAGGGCCCAAAATGGATGAAGAAGGTGATGGAGGAACAAATTTGAGAGGGTTGGATGGAGGAATAGCAACTTTGGATGCCAAGTTGGATGTTTCTTTAGGCTTTTGTGCTTCAAGGAGCCACTTAGGGATCCACATGGTTTTTGATTTTTCATGCTTTTGTTGTTCTTTGGTGTGCAATGCTTGCATAAGGGATTTAGGAACCCATATAGATTTTGACTTTGCTTTATTTTGCTCAGTGGGACTTTGTGGCCTTTTGGATATTTCTTTTTCTTTATAGATCATATTGTTCTTTGTTTTGATATGTTGATTATATTGGACATGTTGATCCTTGAATACATGTGGATTGCTAGACTTATGACATTTACACTTGGCATCCAAATTGCTTGGAGGGGGAAATGAATGCATGGATGGATATGAATGAAATGGAGCTATTTTGGATGGATGAAATTTACTCAAGGATGTATACCTTTGCTGACCTTGCATAAAGGATGAAGGGATATAAGGACCTAAGATGGATGGAAGGTATGATGGGGAAGGGATATGTTTGGATTTTGAAGGGATGTTGGATTTAGTAGGGGTACCCATGTCTTGAGGAATTTCACTAAGGCCATGACCCTTAATATTTTCTTTAACATGAAGGGATTCTTACTTATGGAGATCTACTCCTTTGCCTTTATGAATATCTTGACTTGTAGGGTACTCTTTTCTTTGGGAAGAAGACGCGAGTCCATTATGAGGTGGATATGATATGAGAGAAATAATGCGATCTTGAAGTGGATCGGATTGCACCAAAGTGGAAGAACCCATTATGCATGTCAAGGGTTCATGAACATCTTGCACTGACATGTTAGAATCATGAAGGGGATTAGGATCATGAGGGGAACTAGGACTGTCTGGTGGACATGGTTCAATGACAGGCTCTTCAAGAGATGGAATGGGAGAAATAATGGGATCTTCAAAAGAAATGCGATCTTGGAGTGTATATGGAGCATTAAGACAAGGAGATGGAGGAACAAAAGGATCTTGTGGAGGATTTAAAGGAATAATTTGATCTTGACAAGGAGGAAGATCATTAGAATCCTCTTTAAAGGTGCTTTGCTCTTGACTTTTAATGGGATCATCGGAAAGGATGGAAGGGCTATCTTGATCTTTCTTAGGAAGTGGAATGTCAATGGGATTTGAAAGGACATTTTTTTCATGAAATGGAAGGGGATCGTTTGGGATTGGATGGACTGGGATATCTTGATCTTGTTCAGGGAATGGAGTGTCAATAGGACTTTGGATAGGATGGACAAAAATAGGCGAATCATCATGAGTTTTTGGGAAGATGAGATCCTGGTCAACAATTGGATGGGATGATAAGGTTTCAAGATCTTGATCTTCATCTATTTCAAGACACGTTTCTTCATGCTCTAAATTATCCTCTTGACAGGGGGTTGGACTTTGGATATGCATGGGAGATTCTAACAGGGGATCAATGTTTTGGCATGAAGGAAATGCACTTTGAACATTTGTGATGGATTCTGGCAAGGAATCAATGCTTGAACATGAGAAAGAGGGACTTCGAATGGGGTCCTCTAAAACAGGTAATGGCAATAAAGTGCATGGTGGCATTGGGTCTTGTATTTCTGAAACATGACAAGGATGTGCATCAAGAATTGGATTATCTTGGCAATCAATTATGGATAGCCCTTGAATAATTTCATCCTTGGGTGTATTGTTTGATGAAGACAATATGGAAGGTTCTTGTGAAACTTCTAAAGGTGTAGGGATAGATGCCACTGGAGAGTCAATTTGTTTGTGGGGGGATGAGGCATTGCTAGACATAAATGTATTATCTTGATCTTCTTCAAAGAACTCACTTGGTAGGTTCCTTAAGAGCCTTGCAATAAAGCCACCTTTCTTTCGAGGTTTTGACATGGTTGTATCTGGAATTTGAACTTGTTTGGCAAGGAGTTGGTTCTAATCTGATTTCATGTTTTGATATTGGACTTGGTTCAATTGTTCTGACATGTTTGAAACTTGGGTTGGTGTGTACTGCAACCTTTGTTTTTGAATGTTTGGTTGTGGTTGTTGACATTGATATTCCACCATTGGTTGAACCATTTGTGGACATTGTATAGTTGGTTGGACATATTGTTGAAATTGGACCATTGGTTGTATATGTTGAACAATTGGTTGAACCATTGGTTGTATTGGTTGAAAATCTTATTGATAGTAAACACCTTCTTGTTCTTGTTGTGGAGGCACATAATGTTGAAATTGATGTTGTCTCTTTTCTTGAAATTGTTTCATCATCTCTATTTGGGAGAGGAAAGCTGGTATGTCTGATCGTTCAAGAAGAGATCTTACATCAATTGGCTCAATCTTTGGATTTTGACCTGGAAATTTTCGAAACATTTTGGACATTTGTGATCTATTCTTCTCAATGTTTTTCACTCTTTGTTTCAAAATCTCATTTTCTTGAGCTAGTTTCTCCCCTAGTTTTTGTATTTGGAGACTTGTTTCATCATAAAAAGTTTGATCCAAGTTTTGAGACATGTAGAGATTTAATTGACATGATTGATTTCTCAATTGTGATGACATGGCTTTGTAAGAAGGTTGAGACCTCATTTCAACAAACATGTCACTGTGCAATGCAACTAATGGGATTGACAAATGCAACCTAAAGGATGACAATGCAACTTAATGTTTTTGTTGTTTTTCAAGATTTTGACAAACTCATGAATGCAATTCTAAAAATGAGACCCTTAGGAAATTGAAATGATGTCTAGACCTCAAAGGACAAAAGGGCCAAGTGACAAAAGGACAAATTGACAATGTCTCACCTATATGCTTGGATACTAAGCTAGGTTTGACCAAATGACATTGATGACAAAAAGACAAAAGTTTGATAAGGTCTAGACTTCTTAACAATGACTTAGGGTTTATCAAAGATTTGCAATTACTCAAGTATGACAAAACCTAATTTTGACACTATATGCAAAGGGACAATTACTATGCAAATGACCCTAATATGATATGATAATGACCTAAGCTTAATGAAGAGACCTAGGGTATGCAAATGTGACCTAATGTTATGAGGACAAGAATGCAAATGCAAATGTATGACAATGTCAACCTAAGGTTGAATTATGAAATGGTATTACTCTAATGCAAGAGGACACATGCAAATGGATGACCCTTATTGATATGCAAAGGAGTATGACCTAGGTGAAACCTAACCTTGGTAGTTGACAATGAATTTGCAAAATGCAAACCTAGGATGAACCTAAATCTAAGTGACATGAATGTTGAGACAAGATTTTGAAAAATGTTTGACAACCATGTTTGAAGGTGTTTTGAACTTTGTTGAATGAAATACTCTTGTGTTTAACCTTGTTTTGAATCAATTTGTCTTGTTTTTGAAATGAGACACAACTCAACTTTTGACAAGCAAAGAAGACAAGATATTTTAACTTAGACTCAAGACAATTATGCTCATTCACACATTTCTTATGGTAGGTAAGGACAGTAGGAACTTGAAAGGTAGACTCGTTATGAGATTCAAGGAGAATACATAGATGCTTGACCCCATGGACTCCCCTCCACGGCACTCACTTCTCAGGGCAGCCAAGCATCAGTCCCCATGGAAATCTTCCCATGACAAACTTAGTATCTCTTCCAAGTATCCGAACTCCTCCTTCTCAAGCAACTAGAAGGATTTTGGCCTCTAAATACAAGGTGTTTAATAAGGATTTATGTTAAGCGTTACTCCTTGGTGTCACGCAAGCGTGATTGAGACATAGGCCCACCAAGATACCAAACAAATGTAGTCGCACAAGCATGATTTAGACCGTGAGGCCCTACTTAGATGCTGATATGAGAAAGAGTCCAAGGATCATCACTTCCCAAGTAACTACAATTCCCATGTAACCCTTCCTTCAAAGCTTTCGCCCATCAGGTATTTATTTATAGTGAGTTAGAATACCAAGGTACCCTGGCTGTGCTCACTTTGGGTCATTCCCTTCTCATGATTGTCACTTGCTTGCAAAAGAAAGCAAATGGTAGGGAAGGCATGCCCTCTAAAGGTAACAAACAATCCAAGACATGAGAATGGTATCGAAGATCTGGATTTCTGATCACCCTAAGAAGGATGAGAGCATACTCTCCTACTCCAATGTCAAACTCGACAATCAAAGCAAACACATGTTCATTCCATCCTAATTATCAATCATACTAGGTACCTAATTATGAATCACAAACACAAAGTTCGGTTGGAATACAAGGCAACCTACAAAATCACTAAGTTAGGAGTTTGATTTGCTTGGTCTTTGACTAGCGAACCTGCATAAAATTTGTTAGTAGTTTCATTCTTTTTTTTTTGTCTTCGTCAGACGTAATGCCAAGGTTCTGCATAGAGAATCAGTACCAAAATAAAGCAGAATGCAAGAAAGAGAATTTTTTTTTTTTTAACACAGGCGCAGAATGCATTGACACAGGTGCAGATCCCTTTGACACAGGCGCAGGAGTGTCCAGAAAGCTCTGAGTTGCTCTATTTCTTGAGTTTTTCACCTGCAAATAGCTCAAAAGCACTAAAAACATGATTAAGGGGTTAGTTCACATCGGGTTCACCAAGAAATGTATGATAGGAATCTGGAAATCATCAAAGCAATATGGGAATTTGGCCTAGCTCAATCACAAAAACTAAAATGCAGTGATAACAAATCCTAAATACATTCAATGAAAACATGAAAACAAGACATTCAATATGAAATCTAAGCAAACCAAATGCAGATGTCTCCTTCATGTGGCTCCATTGTCCTTCTTTCTCCTTCAAATTGCTTTGTTTTGTGGATCTCACCTTCAAGTGCATAAGCCTAATGTGAAAGCAAGGTTGTCAAGATGAGACGACAGCATAAGGGTACTAGAAGTGTGATTGATTCGACCTTTTGATTGAAGAAATTCATCCAATTTATAGATAAATTGGAGAAAAGACAAGATTAGCATGAATTTGATTCGAATGGAAATTTCAAATCAAGAATGACAAATTATGACAGATTTGCACTTTCTATGCAAGATTGATTGATTGATAATTTTGACAAAATTATGACAAATTTCTATGTCAAAATTGATTGATTGTCAATTATGACAAATTATGACAAATTTGCTATGTCATTCCCATGAAATTAGGAGAAAAATAGGAGAGAATTGAAATTAGATGAATTAGAAATTAGGAAATTAGAGAATGAGGAAATTAGGAATTAAGTGAATTAATTAACAATTTTTCATTTATTAATTAATTCACAAAGAGGGAAGAATTAGTTAGCCAATTAAATAAACATTTAATTGTGACAAGAAGACTTAGGATAAATAAACTATTTATCCTAGAGGAAGAAATGACAAACAAGGTTAAACGAATAAATCATGAAACCCTAGAAGATGAATTAGAAATGCAAGGATGACAATTAGGTCATGATTGAAGGATTGATTTGATCATGATTGAATTAGTTAGCCAATTAAATAAACATTTAATTGTGACAAGAAGACTTAGGATAAATAAACTATTTATCCTAGAGGAAGAAATGACAAACAAGGTTAAACGAATAAATCATGAAACCCTAGAAGATGAATTAGAAATGCAAGGATGACAATTAGGTCATGATTGAAGGATTGATTTGATCATGATTTTGACTTGATAAAAGACCAATGCTGATTTGATTTGATTGATAAATGCACCAATTGACGAGGAACAATGACTAATTGATCCAAATTGACATGATTGAGAAGGATGACAATCGATGACAAATTGATCGCAAAATTGATGAGATTGACAATGACAACGATCGATGACAAATCGATCGCAAAATGACAAGATTGAACATGACAATGATCGATGACAAATCAATCGCAAAATGACAAGATTGAAAATGACAACGATCGATGACAAATCGATCACAAAACGACAAGATTGAAAACGACAATGATCGATGACAAGATTGATAAGAGGACAAAACCCTAATTAGGATTGACGATGTCCAAAATGATGACAAATGAACATGCACATTGATGCGACAGGATAAGATCGACCAAAATCATGACTGAAGATTGTTATTGACAAGACCAAATTCGAAAGCAAGATAAATGAAGAATTCAGAAGAATGACTTGATGCTCGCAAATGATAAAGACCAAGTGCGAATCATAGGAGGAATGTTAATGCGACGCAAAAAACCCTAAAATAAGGCAATGTGTCAATGTTAAAGTATGACTCCGCAAGCGTTGACCATTTTTAGATGTCTACAATAGGTGATCGAATTGGGTTGGTAAGAGAGGTTTAAGACCTCTGGTATTGAGCTTAACCGGAATTGTACTCAGGCATAGGAGATGTTATCTTTGCAGTTCACTCTTCTTTCCGGATTGTAGTCTAGATTTATTTTGTAGTCAGCGAGGCTCCTTTTGTAAGGAGCAATGTGCTCTAGGTTGTTGGCCTTCCTGCATATGCAAGCCCCTTATTTTGTAATCACATACTTACTGCAAAAGTATTATCTAATTTTTGGTAGGCTTCCCACCATGGTTTTTCCCTTTACCGGGTTTTCCACATACAAATCTTGGTGTCATGTGTTCTTGATGGATGGTAATTTTTCTATGATTTATGTTTATGTTTAATTGCTATATCAGATATTCCGATGTTTGGTTTATGCATTCTGGTATTGGATTAATGTGTTCCAGTAATAAGGATTTGAATACATAAAGTTTTTTAATCTTTAACAACTGATTCACCCCCCCTCTCAGCTATTCTCTAGTTATCTGAGTTGTCTAACAATTGGTATCAAAGCTTGGTCCTCTTTGCAAAATCTTAACCTCTTGAGGAAGATCCTATGGCATCTAACTGTTGCTATTTACTAAAGTTGTCATTAGTTGTATGCCCAAAGTCATCCTATATACTCTAGTCGGTTAATACCATTGAAATGTCCAATCGGTAATTACTAAGGTGTCGGTTACAGAGAAAGGCTAGTCACTAAGATGAGACACACCGAGTTGTCTACTGAGTAAAGTTCTATGTCTACCGAGCAGCAAAGAAGGTATACTGAGTCAATCTAAACCGAGTGAAAATGTGTTACCAGATTCAATGAACCTGGACACACATGTGAAACGTGTTTCAAGATTCGAGAACATGGAACCGTTATTACATAGGAAATCGCATTTAAGGATATTATATAATTTTGAGGGAGTTTATCCAATGAAATAATTTCTATGTTTATTCATTCGATAAACATGTTTGTATGATCGATGCATGAATGGATCACCGTCTCAAAGATCTATATATACAAAATGATTTGAGTATCTAAACAAGAGAGGAAAAATGATGAGTTGAAAATAAAAATCTTGAGAAAAGATAAGATGTGAAGATTAACAGAGATATTCAAAGGTCACCGAGAAGGTTTTTTCAAAGAACAGTTAAGTGACAGAGGTTACAGAAGTGGTCACCGAGTTGACTTATCAATTACTGAGGTATGCTATGATCAAGGAAATTTCATATTGAGCACATAGAGTCTGCTATAACATTTCAGATGTAAAGTTGCAGATATTTTGAAAAGATTTCGATTGAATTATTTTGAGTTGAGTTAGAAACCTTTAACAGGGTAAAAGATTCTAACAAAGTCTATAAATTGTAAAGCCTTTAACCAGGTAAATCATTTTGTAAAAGTGTTTGTAAAATCCTTTAGCAAGGTAGATCTAAAGATCTTTGTACTCCTAATAGGGTAAGCTATCAGAAATAGCTAAACATGTATCTCTAACCGAGCAATCTTGATTATTGCAGTAGTGAAGTTGTGGGTGTCATCCCCACCACAGTTTTTCTCTCTAACCAAGAGTTTCTGCATAACCAAAATCATTTCGTTATGGAGTGAAATTTGTATGAATGTTATTTCTATGATTATGTTTTAGCATTATGTATTATGAGATCAACAGTATTCAGTTTATGTTTAACAGTAAAATTGTTGTTAAAGAAAAGTTTTGAAGTATTGATTCATCCCTCCCCTCTCAGTACATTAACTTTCCTAGATGGACCTAACAATTGGTATCAGATCTCTACTCTTGGTAAAGGGTTTAACAGCCTAAAGAAAAAGATCCTATCAATGGAAGGCTACAAACAATCTCACTGAATTGTGAATCTTCAAGAAGAATTGGATCATGCTAATCAAGTGATTGCAGATATGCAGAGATAAATGCAAAGATCACTAAAAGTCAGAAGAAGGTTGTCTGATGATTTACAGGACTCACAAGAATTGGTGGAACAAATTGAGACATCATCTGAGAACAACATATTAGAAGAGCTTGAAGAAATGATTGTAGAACTGAAAGAAAAGAACAAAGCACTGAATGAACAACTAAAAGCAATGAAAAGGGAACATGAGTATTTCAGCACACAAATGACTGAAAATCTTGATGCATTGAGAATAACTGAAGATAATATTTGAAATGTAGAAAGAGAAAAACAACAACTAGAAGCAATGGTGTCTGAAAAGAATGATGAAATATCAAGGACGATTGGAGTTCAACATAATCTGTCTAATCAATTGGGTTATGCACATCATGAAGCAACTCTAAAAGAAAATGAGAACCAAGCATTGAAACTTGAATTATCAAGATTGACCAACAAACTAGAAGAAGAAAAGAAGTCCAAAGAAACACTGAAGAAAAGTTATGAAGCATCAAGAATGTTGGATGAGCAACTAAACTTAAGCTCACCTAACAAATCTGTCAGACTCAGTTATAAAAGAAATAACTCTACCGAGAAAGGGATCAACACCATTGAGAAAGGAGAATCATCAAAGAAGGTTGAAAACAAAGATAAGATGAAAGACAAGAAGCCTATTTGCAACTATTGTGGAAAACAAGGACATACTGCCAACGTATGCAGGATCAGAAAAGGTAAGCAGCCGGATGTAACTAGGTCTGATGGTTATTGTTACAATTGCAATAAGTTTGGTCACACATCTAAACAATGTAGGACAAAATCTGTTAACAATTATCAAAAGGAAAAATTCAAGGGGTTTTGCAAAAATTGCAATAGATATGGACACAATACCGAAAAGTATTGGTTTAAGTAGAAAAACTATTTGTGGTCTCCACACCGAGCAAATACTAGAAGCTGCCGAACTCACACAGATCTCAATCATCAATATACTGCAGTACCATGGGATTACAATACAAGGATACGGTGTGAATGTTGTGGAAGATACGGACATATAAGTGCTAACTGTATGATAAGGTTTGGAATGAACAACTAGAGATCATGGAGAAATCCTAGAATGGCATGCTTTCATCGTCACAAAGTTGGACACTTGACTAAAGAATGTAGAGATCAACCTAGAAGAGACACTGACGAGATAACAAGCAAACTATAGAAATTCTGGAAAAAGAGAGAAAATGTGTCAACCAATGAAGAAAGCACCTTACCTACCGAGTTAGGTGCATCTACTTCCAATTAATCAATAAAGGTATGAAGGGACTGCATTCTCACAAGGTTAGATTTTAACAGTTCCTATTTAATCATATACTTAATTCCAAGATCTGCATAGCTAAGATGCAATAGCAAATTTGAAATATTATCTAATCTTTTTTATTTACCAGAGAAGTCGGTAAATACATTAAGCCTATCTAGTTGGTAAAAGCGTATAAGGGAGATAGTCGGTTTAGTGGAACCGAGTGCATTTAATGCTTAGTATACCTAACTGCACGAAGCCTGATGAGGTCGAAAGGATGTATTTACAGTACTCTGCATGGTCATTTTTCACTTACCAGTTTTCAAAGAGCAGAGCTAAGCAAATTAAAGGCGATCAAACATTCCCAAAAGTGAATTCAAGGTATTTCACACAATCTAAAACGCATTTTCAAGCAAGTTAACCGATTAAAATCAGTTGTGAATAGTTGCATTGTATTTACTAAGTTGGAAGCATTTTCTGGTTATTTGAAACCCTACGCTATTTCATAAGTAGAATTCCAAGTTTGAAATGGATCCCAAGGTGCAAAAACCTATTGTAGTTGAGACCATTGAGAAGTCGTCAATGAAATACACCTTACCTCCCAAAGTGGCATCCGAACCCGATGAGAAAAATGCATTCTCTCTTATTCCTAATAGGGTTCTATTGATAGAAGATGTCAGATTTTATACTAAGTGCCGCGTTGAAGAGCAAGGTCATACTAAAATTAAGGATATATATGATGAATTGTGCACTGATGGAATTTTGGATAGCAAGTTTGAGCACATCAAAGTTAAGGGATTGACCGAAGCCCTAACCTATCCCTGAGTCTTCAAACCCCAATGGGTCAAATTTGTCTTGAACAAAGTGCATGATGATTTTATGTGGTTAGAAGATCAACCTTTCAAGATCACCAAGGAGATTATTCACATAATAACCGGATACCCTATATTTGACCATGCCTGAGCACAAAAGATGATTTCACAAAAGGAATTGATAACATTAACCGAGGTTGAGTCTGATTGCAGAGGTCTTAAGTTGAACAATGTAACTGATGCATAACTTAACTTTGCTATTTGAGTTATTGGTTATTGTTTCTTCCAATCAGCAAGAGAAAATAGTGTACCATGTGTAGTTGTAGATTTGGCCTATAAAATTGTGAAAAAGGGTATGAAAATTGACTTATGTGAAGTGTTGTTGAAGAATCTTTTTGAAAATCTCAACACAATAAGGAAACCGAAGAAGAATAATACTACTAACACACTAAAGTTTGGGTCACTCTTAGTGTGTATGTTCTTCTATTTTCAGAAATTATTTCCTTTAGTCAGTAACATTGATTGGGATTTACACCGACCAATCACCCATCAAATAAATGATTTCATCAATCAGCTAGGTGATAATTTCAATGTGATAATGGATGATTACTTTAATAGTTTTCAGAAAAAGATGCATAGCAGGTACAGGATCCCACCGCAACTAGTGGAAAAGTATAAGGATACCATCTGTTTTGAGTTGGATACCACTACTGTTATGTTAATACAGTAGAGCCCAGGACTCAATCTTTACCGCCTATGGGTTATGAGATTGGTTTTGACATTGCTCAACAATAGATAGATGCCTTCTTAGCACTTCCAAGGCACTCTACCGAGATCAGATATAGCACTTATGAAGAGGTAAAAGAAAAAGTAAAAATGAGCATTGTAGTACCTAAGGCTACCAAAAAATCCACCAAAATGATAAAGGATTTAATTGAAAAGTTTGGAGAAGGTTCTACCTCCACTCCTACCAAGAGTGATCAACTTTCAATCAAGGAAGAATCTGAAGCTCAAGAAGCAGCAATTACTCTAAGGACCAAGTTGCCAAAAGGCAAAATTTTGAAAAGGAAGAAACAGGATACAACCAAGATATCACCGACTCTGCCAGTAAAGCGACCAATCACTAGATCATCTATTGTGTCACTCGGTAAGAGGCAGAAAAATGTTGGAATGCCTAAGGTTACAAAAACTTATAGAAAGAAGAACATAAAACTAATTTTGGAAAGTGACATAGTCTGAAGATGCAAATAAATTTCAGATTGTAAAAAGCACTAAGGAAGATGTACACATTGTTGATAATTTTTGTGCAAGTTTAAAACAATATGGTGGATTTGGTTCATTTAGATATGTAAAGTATGACTCTAGAATAGAAGAAGAAAACAGGCAAATAGAAGAGTCAGTAGTGTTTACACTTCTCAAGTTCTGAGTAGTTCCATTGGAAGTAACTGATTTTCTTCCAAAAGCATTGTACTCTCATATTGACAATAGATGGAAATATGCTATGGACTCAAAGAAGCAGATTAGAGAAAGAGTTTTGGTACATCTCTTTCCAGATATGTCGGTAGATGATATAAAAGATCATTTGAAAAACTACCAGACAAATTTTCAAGTAAAGCAAAGGGCCTTGAAAATGATGAATGCCCTTTATCTTGAAGTAGAGAATGAAACTAAAGAAAAATGGCAAGAAATACTCAGAGTTCAGACTAAAGAACCTCAAAGTGAAGTGGAGATAGTTGATATCACCGAGCCAGATCCTGCTTCAACTATTCAGTTAGATGAGGATGTCATGGATACTGAGGCACATGAAGAAGCAATGATAGAAGGGAATGCCTATGCCAAACTAGTAACAAGTGAATCAATTTTGGAACAAGTTAAGTCCTATCCTCCGGTAACCCAACAAGTTTCAACTAAGAAACCACAGAACGCAAATCAAGGTAAAGAGGGTCAAAAGGCTACACAAGGTGAATCTACCTCTTAGGCCACCGACAAGCAAACTTCCCAATCACCTTCAAACACTGGAACTGTTGCCACTGAGACCCCAAGCAAGGAAACACCGAAGGATACAACAGAGGCTACAAGAACTGACAAAAGTGTTGCCTCCACCAAGTAACTTACCGAGGAGGGACAAGCCTCCAAAGCCATTGTCCTCATTCAACTGGTGAAGGCATCATCATCAAAGGAGAAGAAGGCAAAGAAGCACAGTTTCAAGATAGATCTGTCAAAACCTATTGTGTTGCCAAATGTTGACATTGCAAAACTAAAAGGGCAAGCACTGATAGAATTCGGTGAGCTTTGTAAAGCCAAAGCAGAGTAGGAAAAATAGATAGCTATACAAAAGAAGAACCGAGTACTTCAGAAGGTTAAAGCATTATTGACAGACATCCTACCTAAAGCTACCGTAAATAAAGATGTTGTCATCCATATGCAACTGGATGATCTACTCACTCAATTGGAAGCATCAAGAGTAGAAGCATCAGAATACCTTAGCAAATTGAAAGAAAAAGAGCTAACTGCCAAGATGATTGAAGCAGTGCAGAAAGCAATTGATATAGGTAAAACTAAGCTTATTGGATTCATTGCTGAGTTGTCCCCTCAGCTCAAGCATATTATTTATTTATTTCAGAATTTATGTACATTTTCATTATTTATCAAAGATATCAAGAATATGACTGAAGTCATTGAAAAAGAGATTACCGATCTCTCAAATAAATTAACTACCAAGCCAAATTCTATTTAGAATTTTTATACAAAGCTACAAACTCTTATGGCTCAACAGTTAGAACTTTGGAATGAAGACCACAAAATAAGGATGGATATCATGACTCTTCAGACATTATTTATTCCCCATTTATCATCAGTTCAAGAGCAGATCAACTAAGCTACCCAATTGTCCACTCAAGCCAAGGGAAGCACTTTAGATGGTTTGATCTCACTCTTAGCTGATATTACAGCTCAGAATTCACTAATGGAAAGTTTCAAGGATGCACTTACCACCGCTCTCAAAGACGCTCATACAAAGTATAAATCTATTTTTGATCAATTGCCCCCACCAAATGGTAACTAGTTTTGATGTTTGTCAAAAAGGGGGAGTGTACCGAGTATACAGAGTATCTGAGTGTACAGTTGAAATTGACAGGGGGAGCATAGAAAATCAAGAGCATGAAATACAGAGTATAGATCATCATGTTGTTCAGCATATTGATAAGGGGAGTATGTAATTGAGTATGTATTTGAACAAATGTATATATTGTCATTTCAGTTTATTTTGTAAGTATATAGATTTTGTATTATGACTTTGAAAGGAGTTTTTTGTCAAACATACCAAACTAATGTCAAAAGGGGAGATTGTTGCTATTTACTAAAGTTGGCATTAGTTGTATGCCCAAAATCATCATATATACTCTAGTCGATAATTACTAAGATGTTGGTTACAGAGAAAGGCTAGTCACAAAGATGAGACACATCGAGTTGTCTACCCAGCAGCAAAGAAGGTATACCGAGTCAATCTGAACCGAGTGAAAACATGTTACCAGATTCAATGAACCTGGACACACATGTGAAACGTGTTACAAGATTCGAGAACTTGGAACCGTTATTATATAGGAAATTGCATTTAAGGATTTTGTATGATTTTGAGGGAGTTTATCCAATGAAATAATTTCTATGTTTATTCATTCGATAAAACATGTTTGTATGATCGATGCATGAATGGGTCACCATCTCAAAGATCTATATATACAGAATGATTTGAGTATCTAAACATGAGAGGAAAAATGATGAGTTGAAAATAAAAATCTTGAGAAAAGATAAGATGTGAAGATTAATAGAGATATTCAAAGGTCACCGAGAAGGTTTTTTCAAAGAACAGTTAAGTGACAGAGGTTATAGAAGTGGTCACCAAGTTGACTTATCAATTACCGAGGTATGCTATGAGCAAGGAAATTTCATATTGAACACGTAGAGTCTGCTATAACATTTCAGATGTAAAGTTGCAGATATTTTGAAAAGATTTTGATTGAATTATTTTGAGTTGAGTTAGAAACCTTTAACAGGGTAAAAGACTCTAACAAAGTCTATAAATTGTAAAGCCTTTAACCAGGTACAATATTTTGTAAAAGTGTTTGTAAAATCCTTTAGCAAGGTAGATCTAAAGATCTTTGTAATCCTAATAGGGTAAGCTATTAGAAATAGCTAAACATGTAGCTCTAACCGAGCAATCTTGATTATTGCAATAGTGAAGTTGTGGGTGTCATCCCCACCGCATTTTTTCTCTCTAACCAAGAGTTTCTGCGTAACCAAAATCATTTTGTTATGGAGTGAAATTTGTATGAATGTTATTTCTATGATTATGTTTCAGCATTATGTATTATGAGATCAGCAATATTCAGTTTATGTTTAACAGTAAAATTGTTGTTAAAGAAAAGTTTTGAAGTATTGATTCACCTCTCCCCTCTCAGTACATTAGCTTTCCTAGATGGACCTAACACTAACAGTTCAAGTTCATCAAATACATCTATAGCTGTTTTTCAGAGAGAAATTCCTAGGCTTGATGGAACAAATTACAAGGTATGGAAGATTCAGATGGAGACTCATCTCGGATGTCTTAGAAAGAAAATTTGGGAGATCACTAAGAAAGGAGTAACACCCCAGTATCTAGCAATCCTCCTCTGGAAAGCCTAGATAAGGAGCTTGAGAATGATTGTAGAGCTAGAGAATCCATTTTGTGTGCAATCTCTGATCAACAAATAATGGAACTAACCAAAAAATCAACTACAAAGGCTATATGGGACAAATTGGAGACTCTGAATGAAGGTGACCCTACTATTAAAATTGATAAACTTGATGGTTACCGGGTGAGATATGAGAACCTAAAGATGGAAGAAGATGAAAGGATTACTGCTTTTATGGAGAGAGTTAATGAGATTGTTATGGGAATTCAATGTTGTGGTGGATCTCTGAGCGAAGATAAAATAGTTTCTAAAGTACTGAGAGATTTGCCACCGTCTTATAAGATGAAGGCTACTACAATTAATGAGCTGAGAACTATGGAAAATACCTCTGTAAATAGGGATACCTTGGTTGGGAAGTTATCTGCTTTTGAACTTGAGGAATTTGTACCTTCTGGAGCTATAAAATGTGAACCTGCTTTTCATGCATCTACATCATCTATCAACAAGAGTGATTGGAAAGCTTTATATGTGAAGGAACTAGAGGATATGAAGAATGAAGATGAAGAGTTTGAGCAACTTGAACCCTTATTTACTAGAAGAGTACCTAAAGGACTGGTAGGAAGTAAGTATGAAGGAAAATCACCTTTTAAATGCTTTGCATGTAATAAGATAGGTCAGTTTGTATCTAGATGTCCTGAAAGGAATTCAAGATTTGAAGAAAGAGCTAGAAGATATTTTAGGCCTAACCATGATATCAAAACAAGCATAAGTACAGGAGGAACAAAGACAAATCATGCCACTTTGCTGATGAGGAAGGTGTGACTGATTCTGATGATGAACCGACACAAGATTCAACTAGTGGATCTGGTAGTGGAAATGAATGGGTATTTTTGGCTATCAAGGAAGATACTCAGCACCTATTATTCAAAATGAGGAAAAGGCCCTTGCTGCTAAAATTGAAGACAAGGATGAATGGGTGATAGACAGTGGATGTTCACATCATATGACTGGAGATAAAAGGAAGTTCTTATATTCTTTGCAAGAATTTGATGGTGGTCTAGTTAGATTTGGATATGACAAAGCATGCATGATCAAGGGAAGAGGAACAATATCATTGGATGGTAAGAATAACACTGATAATGTCTATTATGTTGAAGGTTTAAGGCATAATATTTTGAGTGTAGGACAGTTGGTGGATAAGGGATTTCAGTTACAGTTCAAAGATAGAAAATGCAATATTATCAACAGATTTGGATTGGAGATTGCAACCGGTACACAGACTAAAGGTACCATCTTTCATTTGAACTCCAGTGAGAAGACGTATTTGATTGCACAAATTGATGAGAGTTGGCTATGGCTACTAAGGCAGTTAGAGATATACCTAAGATTGTAAAGCCCTATAATCTGGTATGTAAGGAATGTCAAATGGGAAAGCAAATCAAAACTTATTTTAAGAGTATACAAGAAAAATCTAATGATGTTCTTGATCTTATTCATACCGATTTGTGTGGTCCTGCTAGAATCAAAAGTTTTCAAGGTGATAGATATTTCATGCTAATCATTGATGACTATTCAAGAATGATGTGGGTTACTTTTCTAAGGGAGAAGTCTGAAGCATTTGAAAAGTTTAAAATCTTTTAAAGCTAAAGTTGAGGCAAAGACATGATTGAAGATTAAATGCTTAAGGTCAGATCAGGGTAGAGAATTCACATCCGGTGAATTTAACAACTATTATGAGAAGAATGGGATAAGGAGACAATTATCTACAGCCTGGACACCTCAGTGGAATGGAGTTGTAGAAAGGAAGAACAAAACTATCTTGGATGCAGCTAGAACTATGATGATGGAAGCTAATCTGCCTCATGTCTACTGGAGAGAAGTTGTAAGCACGATGGTATACACATTCAATAGAGTTCATATCAAAGGAGATATCGATAAGACACCTTATGAGTTATGGTTTGGTCATACACCGATAGTTAAGTATTTCATAATCTTTGGTAGTAAATGTTATATCAAAAGAGATGATTCCATTGGAAAGTTTGATCCTAGATGTGATGAAGAAATATTTCTTGGTTATTCTAATGAAAGAAAATCATATAGATGTTACAACAAAAGATTGCAAAGAATTGTGGAGAGCACAAATGTCAAGGTGGATGAGCAGAATATAAGTCAAATCAGAACTTATGAGAGATAACTTGTAGCACCTACACCATAAAAAAATGTTGAACTAGTTACTCTAGCAGTATCAGAAAATTCAACAGTAACTGGAGATCAAGGCAGAGGAACAAAAAATCAGGAGACTCCTAGGTATGTATGGTTGAATCATTCAGAAGATCAGATCATTGGAGACAAAAACAAAGGAGTGATGACAAGAAGAAGGTTGGCAGATGATGAGGTATGTTTAATTTTTCAGGTTGAACTGGCATCAGTAATTGAAGCTTGTAAAGATGAATGTTGGATGAAAGCTATGGAAGAAGAATTAGATCAAATAGAAAAGAATAACACATGGACTTTAGTTCCCCGGCCTAAAAATAAGAATGTTATTGGAACTAAATGGTTTTTTAAGAATAAATTGAATGAAGATGGACAAGTTGCAAGAAATAAAGCTAGATTGGTTTGTAAAGGATATTCTCATAAGGAAGGAATTGATTATGATGAAACCTTTGCACCGGTAGCTAGGATTGAAGTTGTGAGATTATTTCTTTCTTATGTTGCACATAAGAACTACAAGGTTTATCAAATGGATGTTAAGTGTGCATTTCTGAATAGAGATCTTGAAGAGGTAGTTTATATTGATAAACCTGATGGATTTTCACTTTCAGATGACAAAAACATGGTTTGCAGGTTAAAGAAAGATTTATATGGATTGAAACAAGCTCCTAGAGCTTGGTATGCAAGACTGGATAAATATCTTTTGAAGCTTGGTTTCACTAAAGGTAATGTTGACAGTTGTTTATATTATAAGATCACTAATGATGACATATTGATTATCGAAGTCTTTGTTGATGATATCATTTTTGGAGATGAAGATAAGTTGTGTATGGAATTCTCTAACAATATGAAGAATGATTTGAGATGAAATTTTTCTTAGGTTTGCAGATTACTCAAACTGATAAAGGTATTTTCATCTATCAAACTAAGTATGCTAGACAGTTGTTGAAGTAATTTGGTATGGAAAATTCTAAACTGGTTGGTACACCTATGGTTACATGTGAGAAATTGACAAAGAAAGATGCATCTACACCGGTAAATACTACAAGGTACAAGTCTATGATTACAGTTTTTTTTATATCTAACTCAGACTAGATCGGATATAATGAATGCAATTTGTATTGTATCAAGATACCAGAGTGATCCTAGAGAAAATCACGAGAGTGCGATGAAAAAGATTTTTAGGTATTTGCAGGGAACAATTGAATATGAATTGTGGTATCCTAAAAATGATGACTTTACATTATGTGCATATACAGATGCAGATTAGGTTGGAGATGTTGATGACCGAAAGAGCACATCTAGTGGAGCTTTCTTTCTTGGAAAGAAACTCGTTTCATGGATCAGCAAAAAGAAGCCATGTACCTCTTTATCTACTATTGAAGTTGAGTATGTTTCTACTACTACTAATTGTACACAAGTTATATGGATGAAGCAAATGTTGAAGGATATAAATGTGGATTGTAATGAATTGGTAGTTATTCGCTGTGATAACTCTACTGCTATTGATATATCAAAGAATCTGGTATTTCATTCTAAGACAAAGAACACATCTATCAAGTATAACTTTTTGAAGGAGAAGGTGGAAGCAAATGAAGTCAGACTGGTTTATGTGAACACTAAAAAACATATTCCAGACATCTTCACTAAACCTTTGCCTAAAGAAACATTTGTGTACTTCAGAGACAGATTGGGGGTTTCTGCCCCTTCGATAGAGACATAAGTGATGTTGATTGGCATCAGTCGAATATGCATTATTAGAGCTATTACTCATTCTAGATTGATGTGGTGGTGCTACTACTCAGGGGGAGTAGACAGATGTAAGAATCAGAGGATTTATGATTTTCTTTGATATTTATGTCAGATTTTGGCATTGATGTCAAAGGGGGAGAGTTATTCTTGTGAAAAACATAAGGGAGAGATATATTCATTATGGGATTTTGGTTAAGAGCTTCATTGCTATATCATTTTGTGGGAGATTATTGGTTGTCTTCCATAGGGGGAGACTTGTTTGACATTTCTTGGCACTTGGATGTTTTTCACATCTAGTGTTTCCACCAATACCTAAAGGGGGAGATTGTTGACAATTTAGAGGAATTGATTATGTGTTGCATTGATGTTTTGTCATTGTTGGCAACACCGTCTGTTTTAGTTGTTTACCGGTTTCCGGTTGGTTCTAGTAGAGTGGTTGGATTATGATATTGATCTAGTATGCTTTGGTTTGTGGAATTGATTTAGATCTTCTATTCATGCTATTCAGATGTGTATCATGATCAATTGATTCAGGATTTGATGACTCAGATACTATCATTTGTTCTAGTAAGCCTTTTGGTCACCAGTCAGATTTTTACCAACAGAGTTTTGTTGAAGATCTTTTGATGCATGTGATAAGTGGTGTTGGTGCGGCTTCTAAATGGCTTCTGGGATGTTGTTGGTTATCTTGTCTATGTTTCTGTTGATTGGTGGTGTTGCATTTAGGACCGGACCTAATGCTATCTTATTCTACTAGGTTATGGACTGACTTATGTAGCATGTTGATGGGTGATCCCAATGTGTTACCGGATAAATTCATTGATTGGATTATGTTATTTCGGTCTTGGGCCGACTTGGTTGATCATTGGATTGCGGATTTATATTATGAATTTATTGTATTATCTTTTAGGTGGCTGAACTAATTGTTTAGGTCTCGGGTTGGTAAAAATATGATGTAAGATCTCTTTGTAGATCATGGGATTATGGTTATGGGATGGTTATGTGATTATATGTGTGTGAATAATGTTGTAATCATATGCATGAGTTTTGGTCGATCATAGGTTATTTAATTGGGTTGGAAAGAGAGGCTTAAGCCCTTTGGTACTTAGCTTAACCGGAACTATACTCAGGCATAGGAGATATTATCTTTGCAGTTCACTCTTCTTTTCAGATTGTAGTCTGGATTTATTTTGTAGTCAGTGAGGCTCCTTTGTAATGAGCAGTGCACTCTAGGTTGTTAGCCTTCCTGCATGTGCAAGCCCCTCATTTTGTAATCACATACTTAATGCAGAAGTATTATCTGACTATGGGTAGGCTTCCCACTGTGGTTTTTCCCTTTACCGGGTTTTCCACGTACAAATCTTGGTGTCATGTGTTTTGGATGGATGGTAAATGTTTTGTGATTTATGTTTATGTTTAATTTCTATATCAGTTATTCCAATGTTTGGTTTATGCATTCTGGTATTGGGTTTATGTGTTTCGGTAACAAGGATTTGAATGCTTTAAGTTTTGTATTCTATTGACAACTAATTCACCCCCACCTCTTAGTTGTCCTCTGGTTATCTGAGTTGTCTAACAAAATCATTGTAATAAAGCATTAGAATGGAATCAAGAAGTTAGACTGATCATAGAAGATAGATCTTAAGATTTGAGGTCCTGGTTGTGACCTGTTTTGTATTTTGAGCATGTTTAGTAGGCCTGTGAGCCGGTTTATGTAACCTGGTTGTTACCGGTTGGTTAAAAATAGTTTTCATGTTATAATTCAATCTGTTCTGCATTGCCTCCATCATGTCCTTATGTTTCCATTGTGTTTACTCTTGCTGACTAGTCTGGATTGATCTCTTTGAGGTCTCTCCTACCTGGTGATTGCTTAATACACACATGCAAGAGAGAAAATGTTGGGAGTTGTATTTTAGAGTCTGCCTAAGTCAGACCCCCGTTTTGGTGTTTCCACCTCCACGAACAACCCAAAAAGCCACAGGAAAGGAAGATAATGAAGAAGGTGATAAAGAAGAATGTAAAGATCAATACAAAGACAATGCTATTCTATTTGATAATTGGGAAATAAGAAAGATATCAAAAGTGCAGGATAGAGTTAGATTACTCCCCTAGTGCTTGGCAAGTGTTGGAATGCTTGATAAACTTGGTAGATTGGCGATGCTGCAACAATGGTGGTGGTGTCTGCAAGAGATTCAATCTCCAAGAGTAAGTCTCCAATTTGCCAAAAGATCATTTGGAAATGTCCCAAAACGAAGGATATAGGCTAAGGGATGAGTCTAAAAGTCGGTGGCCGCACAGGGAGGCGTTATGGTTCCTTCCTGATGTAGGTCATAACGTCCCAATGGCCACCTGTTGGCTGAAAGGTTGGCGGGATGGTAGCGCGTCGCGCGGACGTCTCTATGCCACGTCTGCATCCTGTGAATCTGTCAGATTGGTAGAGTTGGTATTGCCTTTGTGGAAGCTGACATGGACTTCATCGATGGAAAAAAGGACAAGTTGGCTAACATGTCCTCCAAGAAGCGTGGGGGAGGTGACACATGTCGCAATTGCCACTAAAGGTGATGAGGGTGATATTTTTTACTCTACAATAAATATTGGCTATCTCCTACCATGGGATCTCATACCCACTAATCCGCTCATCCTGAAATACCCGTCACAATGCCTCCATACCACCCTCCTCAGTATGATCATAGGGAAGAAGGTCATCCACAATAGAAATCCACAAGATCCTGTACACATCCTCAAGTGTCACCATCATCTCCTTCGTCACCAGATTGAAGGTGTTGGTGTCACTATGCCACCTCTCTGCCAAAGCTGTCAGTAGACCCCAGTTAATCGTATACCAAGGAATATCCAATACAGAAGATAATCCACATCTCTTGATAATATCTCTATCCACCTATGATAGCTACAGGATCAGTCTCCACGTCTTAGAGAATCGTTCCCAAGACTACAAAACACCTAATCTCACCTACATTTTGAAACCATATCAAGCTAAAAAAACAAACATTGATCACATTACATTTATCAAATCAAATCTTTCAATCAAGATCATCTTCAATCAAAAATCAAAACAAAAACATATCAAGATCCAATACCATATCGACATCCACAAAGCACCATATCAAGATTCCATAGACCCATATCCAAAATATACCATCAGTCATTGATCAAATCAAATCTATCAAGTCAATCAAACACATCACAATTAAATCCAAAATGTAATATTAGAATCCAACTATCAATCCTCAAAGATTGGCATCATATCTAACAAAAACTAAGATCCAACAGACATATAAATCATATCAGGAATCATATCAAGCATCATATCCGAAATCATATCAAGCACCATATCAAACCTCAAATTATCTAGCAATCCATATTGGGAACCATATCGGAAAATCAATAAAAAATAAAACAATTCATATTAGATCAGAAACCCATATCAAGAAAAACAAATCAATCTGACCCATATCGTCATCAATGAAATCTTCCAAATCAACAATCAGCTCGACAATGCCCATTTTCCATCTTACAACTTGTATGCGCTAAAACATACCTCACACACGCTACATTGCCCTTCACGTGCTAATCTCTCTATCAAATGCATTAAAAATCAAGGCGGACATGCTAAAATCGAACAATGCACTAAAATTCTAGTTGAAAGCCCTAAATTGTCGATCATATGTGCTAACACACCTCATGCGCTAACATACAGGGCTCATGCGCTAATATTATTTGTGTATGTGCTATTTCGAACTCATGCACTAACATAGCATACCTATGCACTATCCTATCGAGCATATGTGCTAATCGGATACCCTAGCCTACCCATGTGCTAAAAACCATTTCGTATGTGCTAAATGATTCATCCTATGCACTAAACCGATAAATTTTGACCCAATAACATGAAAACGTGAATTTTTTTTGCCAAAATCATACAAACACGTGTGGATTTCGGATACTTGCCGGTGGTCCATACGCGGCGAGTCGCTCGTGCCACCTGACGTGCTCATATTGGTGAGTGTGATAGGGGATCGACATTTTCTCGTCGGAGCTCCAAATCACCAATCACAAGAAGACAAGTGTACAAATGAATCTTCTTTTTCACTTTTTTCACCTTTTAAGAAGGTAAAAGGGAAGTTTAATAAGTGGGCATGTGCTTTGATCACTTTTTTGCATCTATTAACCTAACCCACATCATTTTTTCTGGAGATGAATCAATCTGTGAATATCCAACATTCAAAATCGTAAACACCCTCATACCATAATAAAAAAAAAAGTTAAAAATTAAAAAATTGGCGAAACTTTTTCAAAACATCGAAAACTCCCCGATTGATCTCCTGAGGGGGCATCATTGCATCAAATCAACATCTAGGGCAAAATAAAAAAAAAATTACCAAGCAATTTTTCTTTGAACTAACATGCACACAAACATCATTTCAAAGAGGGGCTAAATGTAGATGTATAAATCTAACCACATATTAAATAAATATTCAATGTTTGTTTAATCCATTAAATCAATTCCTCTATTAATTAAATTATATTTAATTAATCCTTCCCCCCCCCCACCACATCCTTCTATTGATTAAATAAATCACCTTTATTTAATCAAATTCCCCTTTTCCATTTAATTAAAATCTCTCTCCCATTTAAATAAATCAATTTTATTTAAATATTCCTACAATGCAAGTTGTCATCCACATTTGTGAAATAAATCACTTTATTTCAAAATTAAAATAAAAAATATTCTCCCACTTACATTCTCCTAACAAATCCACTTGCGTGACTAATTATCTTCTAGATTCTTCTAATCACCCTAATTAGCCTAATCCATCTCTTAAACATTTGCACATTCTTTAAGAGAAGTCACTTCTCAAAAATCCCTCAAAGTCTTTGAAATGCATGAAACGCTTTATGTTTTCAACAAGTTAACCCTCAAAGTCTTCCTAACCATTAATGATTAATCCAACCTCAACCCATGGTTAGAGACTTCCTCTCTAACTTAACCCTTGTCTAACCTAGGGGTCTCGTCAAGCACTCATTGCTTTGACCCTGGTTATCCCATTAACCCTTGCACAAGAGTTTATCCTTTGGGTAAAAGCACTATCCAGTAACTCAACCCTAACGACACCCTCCTAGGGTGACCCTCATGTCTTCTTACGCATTGCCTCTTACATCCCCTCCCAAGCCACCTCTTGTTGACAATTGTCACCATTTCATTGGTGAAATTTGAAAACATGGATTGAATAGATTTCAATCCTAGCCTTTGTTAAGATTATTGAATCTTAACCATCCATTTCCCTATTTCTTCTATAAATAGGACTCATTTCTTTCATTATTGAAATCCAATTTTTCATGCATCTATAGTCTAATTCTATCAAGCACTTTGTCTCTCTTTGGTTATTATAGCATTTTAATCATTTAGGAACATATAGTGAATCATTTTAAATCATGAATCATGTTAGCATAGTTTGTTAATATCTTTATCATAGCTTCATCTTCATCATAGTTTAGTATCACATCTTAATCTTAATCATCATATCATATAGATCTTAGATGAATTCTTGCACATATATCATTTTTATCACTTGTTCTTGGATTTGTCATTCCTAAGTCAGTTGCTCAATGATTTGAGAGCAACCATTGACTTGAGGGATCGTGTGAGATAGAGAACAGTAAGACACATCTTGGAGATTAACTTGTTTAAATTAGTTTAAGCTTAGTTAGTCTTTGTACTCAAAAGTTTCATTGGTATGTTAGCTTTTGGTCTTAATTTTTATATTTTGATTACACTAATCCTGGCTTACAGAGGCGATTTTGGTTCCAGATATGAGCGATTTCATCTCAGATAATAGCATCAGCGACTTCAATATTAAGGATTCAACGATCTTGGTTTACAAGTTGTGATTTCATTTTGATATCGGCGAATTGATAATAACGGTGATTCCAAATTCATATCAAAGTTTTGGTGATCAGTCAATTCCAGGCTATCCATGATCATATTCTTATCAAGGCATGGCGAATAAACGGTGACTTCATCCTAAGATGACTATTCCCATTGCAATGATCACCTTGCATCAGGTAATTCGCATCCATATTATTCCCACAACGATCAGAATTTGATCACCAGCAGTCAACTATACTCAGCGAATATGTTCAGGGAAGCATCTTAATATACAGGTCACACTGAGTTTGACTTTGAAAGGCCACGATTCTGAGTTTTGGTTAGAAATTTGTACTTCAACAGCGATAGGAGGACAGTGAATTGATCATCACAACAAAATCTGACCCTAGGATGGTGATATGAGTTTAGATATGAAATTTAAGTTATCTCAGTAATTATCAACATTCCATCAGATTGATCCTCTTTGGAATAATTTTGAGAAGTGGCAAAATATCGATTCATTCCTCCAAATTGACTTCATTGACAAAAATGATGTTGTTGGATGCTTTTGTCGGTAAATTAAACTGATTTCCATTAATGTTTTATAACAACATATCAGACTAAAGTCGCCTCATAGGCTCAGCGAAGTTGACAATATTTGAAGGTTTGAAAACAACCAGCAGTAAATCATTCAAAAATATATGTGTTAGGTCGAATTGTCGTGTGATTTCTCCCAAATTATGTGACTAATTTGAGACATGTTTTCATAAACAGTCAAGCCTTACATTATTGTTGATTTAGTGGTCATCATGAGGTTTTCATTGCCTTCGCTTTGTTTAGGGTGTTTTGTTTGATTGAGGCCTGAATCGCAATTAAGGATTTATTTTATTTATCAATTACTTGTTCACAATGGACTACCTTAGCCAACTCTTACAGGTACATAATGGTGGAATCGTAATAAGCGCTTATCAAGAAGGGCATAAAGAGCGTCATCGTCAAGTCGAAGATCACATCATATTAGAGCGATGTATGTGACACGAACCTTGGATGCATTGACATGAAGAAATTTCAAACCCCGCTTTACACCACCAGGCCAATAGGACCCGCAGTAGCAATGACAGAGAGTGACATCATCTAGGCGGTCGACTTCCCTATAGCAGTGCAATGCAACAAGCTCGCCATTGAATGCGCGAGACACCATGATCGTAATAGAAGAGTGATTATCGCACCAAATGGAAACAAGTCAAGCCATCACAGATAAAGGGAAACAATAGGTTGCACAAGACAAAGTAGCGTCACCCAAACAAGTCAATGACAAAGCAGGTAGCGACACATATGTGTACATTGAAGACAACAATGAGCAAGATGTTACATCTCTGGGAGAAGAGCAACAGATGAAAGAGATAGGTCGAAGAAGAAAGATTAATTATACTTATTTGGCTAAGAGAAACAATTTTCCGAAGAAAGTGATCGTCAAGTCGCGAGATCACGCAAAGAGAAATAGGATCAATGCACTTCAAAGCATGATGAGGATCATATATAAGCGATGAGAGGATCTAATGCAAGCAATCAGCGTGATGAACAACTATCAACATCAAGCATTCAAGGAATGAAATTTTTACAATCTTGAATTTCCTTCGGAAATCCAAGAACATTTGCCAGTATAGCCAGGTGAAAGCCCGTGAATGCAGGTGATTAGGATATGCGATCATTTCAGAATAACGAAGTCGTCATCACATCAAGTGCTTGGAAAAGTTGAGTATCAAGAGATATGCCTTAGTCATTTACACACTTGTGATGAGTTACAAAGAGTGAGCAAAGGTGGCACCTAGTCATCATTACAACCAATCACATCACTTCACAAGAACGCGTCCAGATTCAATGAACCTAACAAAGGAGATAACCACCACATGGGCACAAAGTTCGATGTACCTACCATTGTCATTCATTTGTTGAATTTTCAAATAAGGACATAAGTGTCCTATCAAATGTAATCATGTCATTGGTCAAGCATTTAATGTTTTGTAATGGGATCAACAAAGCCTAGTTAGGGTTTCTATCTTGTAATCTTGGCCATTGATCTCAAATTGATCTGAGCCATTGAATGTAATGAGAGCACTATAAAAGGCCTCACTTCTTCATTTGTAAAGTTGATAGTTAGTAGTCAATAGACATTAGATAGATATTATTTAAGAGTGGAGTAGAAAGAGAAGGAAAACATTGTTTCCAAGACATTGTTGCAAAAGACATGTAAACTTCATTGAAGAAATGGTGAATTCTATGTGTTGATTCAAAAATTTGCATGGTCTCTATATTTCTCAATTTGATTTTAAGTTATTTAGATGAATGGAGAACTTGTGTGATCAATGGTAAAGTGCCTTGAGTGGTCAACTGGATCCATATTAGCCCATACTTAACTTCAATTATCATTCCTTCATTGGTATGCATCAACATGATGGTGTTTATGCTTGCGGTGGTGATTTGGAAATCATAAAGCTATCCTTAGAAGATCGCACTAACCTTGTGGAGATGTTCGTTGCATGTCGAAGAAAGACAGTTATAATTTCATCAAAGATCATCCATTTCTCCTACATTCTTAGAGTTAGAATAGCCTTCTTAACCCTTATCATTTTCCTTTTTTAAAAAATCAAGTCAAGTGACATCCCACATTCCAGCAATCATTCGAGCATTCAAGTGTTCAACGTAAGTCCCCTCGTAGGTACAACAAATCACATCAACACCATTGAAGCTATCCGACATGTTAAGACCTAACATAGAAGAACCTTGAAGTCATCTCAAGTAATCCTTCACAGATCTTCAGCATTTGAGAGTCTTTTTTATCAAGAGAGGATAGAGTACCATTGGTCTTTTATTCTATTTTCGATAGTGCATCAAAACACAATCAACAAGTATGATGATCATGAGGATTTAATTCGAAACTGCCTCCCCAAATATGTCATACAGAGAAGAAAATAATAAGACGTCCTCAGTAGGATGGAAAGAGAAAGGAGACAGAGGGACCTTGAATTCAGGGGATTTTGTTCCAACATTCAAAATTATTATACAAGAATATTGTGCAGATTGAGGAGTTTTGAAGCAAATGTTGCTGAGGCACATGAAGAGCAACCATCCAACCAACAAATAGAAGAAAGGCCAACATATGAGGCTCCAAGGGTTGCACCAATTGATAAGAAGGGGAAGCATATTTTAATAGGAGAATCCTCCAAATCAACCCCTCCTCAGCAAGAACCACAGGTTGGCCTTATCCCTTCAAAGCAAGTAAGGAAAATACAAAAGGGGAAAGCAATTTTGTCTGATTTTATTGAAATTGTTGATGATGATGAGGATGATGCAAGAGTCCCTCCACCTTTCCCTCCCCAAGAAATATTTAAGGATTCTAATTTTGCAGAGGAACCTATGTATGCTAACAGGATAATTGTTCCAAGAATAATTCCCAAAGAGGAAGTGAATGATGAGAGAGATCTTGTTGCGACTCAATTTTTGTTTGATGATGAATTCATCAAGACCCCTAAGTTCAAAGGGTTCTGGTTGCAAAATAAATTGAAAAACATGTCAAAGGAAGAAATGGCCAATTTTGACAAGGAGAATGTAGATTGCACTCCTGAAGAGGCCAGACAAATGATTAAATCAAGTGACATGATGTTGATCCTAGGGTGGGATATGCAAAAAAAACAAATTGTACTTGACCAGGTTGTCAGACAGGAGGATCCCATTTATGCCCAAGAGTTTGGCACACAAGGCATGGGATTCAACTTGAGAATAAAGGTATTTGCACAATGGGTGAAGTCCCCCAATACAGATAATCCCATAACATTATATGAGGTGGAAAAAAAGGTGGGCGATGCCATTGTAAGGGCACTCATGGATACATAAACATTAGAGGTTGCCACTATTGCATTGCATGCCTCATTTTTTGCTAAGGCTGTTGCTGAAGAAGAAAAGAGAAGGCATGAGATACTCAAAAAGCAACATGCAACCCTTTTTGCTAGTTTTAATCAATTATATATTGAAAATGCCAAATTGAAAAAAGAGATAGCAAAAAGGGATGCAACCTTAATTGTAATAATAGAGCAACAACCATAGAGGCAACACGCACAAGTTGGGCTAGGTGATTTGGAAGGGATTCCCTCCTCTTTGATTTATGAGTTTGAAATGCTAACATTCAAAAACAAAGCATTGGCCACCATTATCAAGAACAGGGACAAAAGGCTAGTGCAAATGAGATAAGAAGGAGATGACAAGTGCCTAGCAATCAGAAAGGCAACAATTTTGCATGTGACCAATAAGATGCTAAATAAATTAAATGAGGTTCATGCCTCATATTCTCATGTTTCTTAGGTCCACCAGCAATTGCAGGACCTAATTGCATTCTTTCATTCATTAAAGGCCACATGGAATCCTAGGGCCACCACTTTGAAAGAAGTGTTTTTGGCAGTAAAAAATGTGCCCACTACTCCTCAAATCGTTGGGGCAACTTGGAGTAATTATAATCTAATGATTAAAGAGACTCCCTTTGTTGAGAATTGGGGATCAACATTGAAGGAAAGAATGGCTTCTTTTAAGGGTCTGCAAAAGGGATATTCCCAAAATTTTGAATGAGGACAATCAAATCAAAGGTCTAGAAGAGTGGAAAAATAATTTTGGAGAAGAAATAGCATTAGTATTGGACTAGCTAGTGTGGGAGGACCCCACCCAAAGGGATGTGTATTATTTAATGGTTGATAGAATTTTGGATATTGATTCTTTTTACCAGAAGTTTGTGGTTGAGTCAACAGGTGTACTGGACAACAGGTTTATGGAAGCTGTAAATAAATTGCAAGAACTAGAGCCTTCAATTGGCCCACCGCCATGTTAGGTCCAATATGGAAAGCTAATGTGTTGAGAGGGGAAGGGTAAATCAATACACCAAAACTTTTCTTCAACAATAAATTTACTATTATGCATAAACCAAATAGTGCAGTAACATAATATAAAGCTAAAACAAATAGATAACAATCATACATGATTCACTCCATAACACATATATTTTGGTTACGCAGAAACTCTTGGTTAGAGAGAAAAAATACGGTGGGGATGGCACCCACAACTTTACTACTGCAATAATAAAGGTTGCTCGGTTAGAGCTACATGTTTAGCTATTTCTGATAGCTTACCCTGTTAGGAGTAACAAGATCTGTTAGATCTACCTTGCTAGAGGATTTTACAACACTTAAACTAAATGCTGCACCTAGTTAGAGGCTTTACAATTTATAGACTTGATTAGAGTCTTTTACCCCATTAAAGGTTTCTCTTACAACTTCAAAATATTACAATAAAATCATTACAAATATCTACAACTTTACATCTAGAATGTTATAGCAGATTCTATGTGCTCAGAATATGATTACCTTGCTTATAGCATACCTCAGTAACTCATATAGTAACTCGGTAAACCCTTCTGTTTACTATGTTCTTTGACTGTTCTCTGAAATCCTTCTCGGTGACCTCTGTGTCTCTGTAACAGTCATAACACTTAGTGCTTTCACATGTCTTGCTTTGTATATTTCTATATCTTCCTTTCTGTCATGCTACATGTATATTGCTAATCTTAATCCATGTTGTATAAATAGATCTCTTATGTCGGTGATCCATTCATTGCTTCGATCTTACAAACATGATTTCTCGAATGAATAACCATGCAAAATATTTCATTGGTTAGATGACCTCAAAATCATACACAATCTTTAAGTGCAATTTCCAATGTGATAACAGTTCTATGTACCTCGATCTTGTAACATGTTTTCATATGTATGTCCAGGTTCAATGAATCTGGTAACATGTTTCACTCGGTGTATAACAACTCGGTGTGCCATCTTTGTTGCTCAGTAGACATGGAATGATACTCGGTAGACAGCTCGGTGTATACTGCGCTCTGAGACTACTTTCTTCTATAACCGCTGCAATTTCCAATGTGATAACAGTTCTATGTACCTCGATCTTGTAACATGTTTTCATATGTATGTCCAGGTTCAATGAATCTGGTAACATGTTTCACTCGGTGTATAACAACTCGGTGTGCCATCTTTGTTGCTCAGTAGACATGGAATGATACTCGGTAGACAGCTCGGTGTATACTGCGCTCTGAGACTACTTTCTTCTATAACCGACTGGATTGTTCATATCGACTAAATATCTCGGTATAGATAACCGACTAGAGTATATAGAATAACTTTGAACATAAAACTAATGGCAACTTGATAAGTAGTAACAATCTCCCCTTGTGAAATTAGTTGAGATGTTTGACAAAAACTACTTTCAAAGTTATAACTCAATAATTTATATACCTACAAAATTTGACTATACTGACAGTATATACAATAGTCAATGAAATATTAAATCCAGATATACTCCCCTTATCAATATATTGTACAAAACTCTGATTTTGCATGCTCGGTGATCAATGTTCTGTGTGTTGTACTTGTTACTGTTTACTATTCTGTTCACTGCTCAGTTCACTGCACTTGGATACTCTGCTTACTCTACTCAGTATACTCCCCTTGTATAGTATACTCCTTTTGTTTGATATTATACTTTGATGCTTTGAATACTATATCACTCCTCTAATACTATATCACTCCCCCTTTTTGACAAACATCAAGACTTAGTTACCATTTGGTGGAGGCAACTAGTCAAAAATGGATTTGTACTTGGTTCATGCTTCGGTGAGAGCGACAGAGAGGGCATCCTTTACACTGTCCATTAAAGAATTTTGTGCTTGAATATCAGCCAATAATGAGATTAAGCCATCTAGAGTTCTTCCCTCTTGTGTAGTAGATAAGGAGGTGGCTCGGTTGATCTGTTCTTGGACGGATGAAAGATGAGGAAGGAATAACGTTTGAAGTGTCATTATGTCCATCTTGATCTTGTGTTCTTCATTTCTTAGGTCCAATTGTTGAGCCATGAGCTGTTGTAGCTTTGTATAGAAATTTTGAACTGAATTTGGCTTTGTGGTCAACTTATGTGAGAGATCGGTGATCTCTTTCTCAATTGTTGTTGTTTTATTTTTGATGTCTTTAATGAATAAAGAAAATATACAGAGTTTCTGAAATAAATAAAGAATGTGCTTGAGTTGAGGAGTCAACTCAGCAATAAATTTGACAAGTTTAACTTTGCCAATAGCTATAGCTTTCTGTACCTCTTCTATCATTTTTGCAGTGAGCTCCTTGTCTTTTAGCTTGCTCAAATATTCTGATGCATCTACTCTAGATGTCTCTATCTTTATTAGGAGTTCATCCAGTTGAATGTGGATGGCTGCATCTATTGACACTGTAGCTTCAGGTAGCATATCTATTAAGAGTGCTTTCACCTTCTAAAGTACTTTATTTTTCTTTTGAATTGCCATTTGCTTCTCTTGTTCGGTCTTAGCTTTGCATAGTTCACTGAAATCAATGAGTGCTTGCCCCTTTAATTTTGATATGTCTACATTGGGCAGCACTATTGGTTTTGACAAATCAACTTTAAAACTATGCTTTTTCATCTTTTTTTCTTTACCTTTCACCGATGGAACTAAGACAATGGCTTGTGAGGCTTGATTACCCTCGGTAGGTTGCTCGGTAGAGGCAACACTTTGGTCAGTTTCTTTAGCCTCTGTAGTGTCCTTTGGTGTCTCAGTACTCGGTGTCTTAGTTACAACATTTTTTAGTGCTAGAAGGTGCTTAAGACGTCTATTCTTGAGTAGTACCTTCTCCTGTTGTAGACTTGTGACCTTCAGTGCCTTGATTCGTATCCTGAGGGGTTTCGGTTGAGACAGGTTGATTAACCGTGGATAAGGTTGAACTTGTTCCAAGACTAATTCACTGGATACAAGTTTTGCATATGCATTGCCTTCTATCATTTCCTATTCTGGTGCCTCTGTATCCATGATATCTTCATCTATTTGAATGGTGTCAGTAGGGTCTTGCTCGGTAAGATCAAGATCTTGCTCGGTGACATCAACAATTTCAACTGTAGCTTGCTCACTAGCATCCTTGATTTAAATATTTCCTGCCACTTTGCTTTTGTCTCATTTTCCACTTCAATATACAGCCCATTCATCAGTTTTAAGGCTCTTTGTTTGATGAGAAACTTTGAGTTGTAGGTTGTCAGATGTTCTTTTATTTCAGCTACTGACATGTCAGGAAAGAGATGTACCAGACTTCTTTCTCAGATCTGTTTCTCCGAGTCCATTGCATACTTCCACCTATTATCAATATGTAAATATAGTTCATTTGGAAGTGACTTAGATAGTTCCAATGGAGCTAACCGGAATTTTAGAAGTGTGCAGATGACAACTTCTTCAATTTGTCTCTTTTCATCATTATTTCTGGTTTCAGACTTAACATATCTAAATGATCCAAATCCACCATATTCTTTCAGATTAGCACAGAAGTTTTTAACACTATGTACATTTACCTTCTTGCTCTTGACAATCTGAAATTTGCTTGCATCCTCAGATTCGATATCACTAGACTCTTTTGCCAAAATGAGTCTCCAAGTAGATTTCTTGTATGTTTTTGTTACCTTGGGAACAGTAAAACTTTTTGTTTTCTTACTTGGTGAAGTTGCAGATGCTCTAGTGTTAGGTCACTTTACTGGAGGAGTCAGTGAGGCCTTTGATGAATCCAGTTTCTTTCTTTTCAACACTTTACCCTTAGGCAATTCAGTGCTCAGTGTTATAGCTGCCTCTTGGGCTTTAGATTCCTCTTCGGTAATGGCTAAAGTGCCTTTGACAAGTGTGGAGGAAGAGTCTTCTCTGAATTTCTCTGACAATGCCTTTATCATCTTTGTAGCCTTTCTTGTAGCTTTGGGTACTGCAATGCTCATCTTTACCTTTTCCTTCACTTCCTCATAGGTTCCATACCTTAGCTCCGTAGCATGCCTCGGTAATGTGAGAAATACATCAATTTGTTGTTGTGTGATGTCAAAATCAATCTCATAACCAATAGGTGACAAAGATTGAGTTCTCGGTTCCACAGCATTCACATAACAGTAATAAGTGTCTACTTCAAAACATATGTCATTTTTGTATTTCTCCACTAGCTGGGGTGGAATTCGATACCTGTTATGCATTTTCTCTTGAAACTTACTGAAGTAATCATCCATAATATCATTGAAATTATCTCCTAGCTTCTTAATGAAGTCATTGATCTGATGGGTGATTGGTCGGTGTAGTTCCCAAACAACTTTACCGACTGATGGAAAGAATTTTTCAAAATAGAAAAACATGCATACAAGTAGTGATCCAAAATTTAGTGTATTAGCAGAGTTGTTCTTCTTCGGCTTCTTGATGGTGTTCAGATTCTCAAACAGGTTTTTCAGCAACACCTCACATAGATCAACTTTCATTCCCTTTTTCACAATTTTGTATGCTAGGTCTACCGCTGCACAGGGTACATTGTTTTCCCTTGCTGATTGGAAGAAACAGTAACCCATTACTCTAATGGCAAATTTTAGTTCTGCATCTGTGACATTGTTCAATTTCAATCCTCTGCAATCAGATTCCACTCCAGTTAAGTTGATTAATTCCTTTTGTGATATCATCTTTTGGGCTCGAGCATGATCATAAATGGGGTAACCGGTGATCAGATGAATGATTTCCTTGGTAATCTTAAATGGTTGCTCTTCTAGCCACATGAAATCATCGTGAACTTTTCTCAGAACAAACTTGACCCACTGGGGTTTGAACACACGGGGATAGGTTAGGGCTTCAGTTAATCCCTTGATCTTAATGTGCTCATACTTGCTCTTTAATTTACCATCGGTACACAGCTCATCATAGGTGTCTTTGATTTCAACATGACCGAGTTCTTCAACATGACATTTGGTGAAGAATCTCACATCCTCGACTAATAACACTCTATCCGGGATGAGTGAAAATGCGGTTTTGTCATCCGATTCAGAAGCAACTTTGGGAGTTAAAGAATATTTTAGAGAGGGCTTCTCAACATTCTTAACAACGATGGGATCTTGGATCTTAGATGCCATTATAGATTTCAGATAAAAGCTAACAAAGGATCCTTAGGGTTTCAGGATTTCAAACGACAGACACTTCATGCTTAGCAGATAATAGCAACTTGATAAGATCGGTAAACCAACTTAGCAATCTATTGAGATTGATGTAAATACCTTGAATTTGCTTTGTAGGAGGTTAGATCGCCTTTGAATCTCTTTTCTCTGCTCTCTCGAAAACTTGGTAAGTAAAAATGACCATGAAAATGCTTTAAGTACATAATATGCCTTATCGGGCTCCATGCGGGTTAGGTCAAAAACATTAAATGCACTCGGTTCCACTTAACTTTCTTTCCTTTTTCCGTTTTAACCGAGTAACCAAACTTCCTTCATTAACCGACTAGACAGGTTTCCTGTATTCACCGACTTGACAGGTTTCCTGTAAAGTGCCCCAAAAGACTTTGATAGAATTTCAAACTTACTAATACATTTTAATTATGCAGATTTTGAATTAAGTACATAATAGAATAGGAATTGTTAAGATTTAACCTTGAGAAAATGCAGTCCCTTCATACCTTTATTGATTAATTTGGAATAGGTGCACCTAACTCGGTAGGTAAGGTGCTTTGTTTATTTGACACAATTTCCTTCTTTTTCCAAATCATCTTTAATTTTTCTTTTATTTCCTCGGTGTCTTTTCTAGGTTGATCTCTGCAATCTCCAGCTAAGTGTCCAACTTTATGACAATGAAAACATGCCATACCAGGATTTCTCCATGATCTTCGGTTGTTCATTCCAAACCTTATAAAGCAGTTGGCACTTATATGTCCATATCTTTCACAACATTCACACCATATCCTTGTATTGTAATCCCATGGTACTGCAGAATACTATCAGTAAGGATTTGTGTGAGTTCGATAACCTTTAGCATTTGCTTGGTGTGCAGACCACATATAGTTCTTTTGCTTAAACCAACACTTCTCGGTACTATGTCCATATCTATTGTAGTTTTTACAAAACCCTTTGAATTTTGCCTTCTAATAATTGTTAATGGACTTTGTCCTACATTGATTAGATGTGTGACCATATTTATTGCAATTGTAACAATAACCATTGGACTTAGTGACATTCGATTGCTTACCTTTTCTGATTTGGCACATGTTGGCAGTGTGACCTTGATTTCCATAGTAGTTGCAAATAGGCTTCTTTCTTTTGATGTTCTTCTTGTTTCCAGCCTACTTTGATGATTCTTCTCTCTCGGTAGTATGAATTCCCTTCTCACTAGAGTCTTTTCCTTTGTAACCGAGTCTTGCATCTTTGTTGGGTCTTCTTGTATTTAGTTGCTCATCCAACATCTTTGATGCTTCATAACTCTTCTTTAGTGTTTCTTTGGATTTCTTCTCTGTTTCAAGTTCATCGATCAATCTTGATACTTCAAGTTTCAATGCTTGATTATCATCATCTTTCAGATTTGCTTCATGATGTGCATAACCTAGTTGATCTGACAGGTTTTGTTGAATTCCAATCATCCTTGTGATTTCATCATTCTTATTAGATACTAAGACTTCAAGTTGTTGTTTCTCTCTTTCTAGATCTCTTACTTTATCCTCGGCTGTCTTCAATGCATCAAGATTTTCAGTCATCTGTGTGCTGAAATGTTCATGTTCTCTTTTCATTGCTTTTAGTTGATCAGCCAGTGCTTTGTTCTTTTCTTTCAATACTCCAATCATTTCTTTAGTCTCTTCAGATATACTATTCTCAGATGATGTCTCAATTTGTTCTACTAACTCTTGAGAGTCCTGCAAATCATCAGATAATCTTCTTCTCACTTTCAGAGATTTTTGCATTTGCCTTTGCATATCTGCAATCACTTGATTAGCATGATCCAGCTCTTCTTGCAGATACACAATCCTCCAAGATTGTTTATAGCCTTCCATTGATAAGATCTTTTTCTTTAGGCAGTTAAACCCTTTTCCATGATTGTAGCTTTAATACCAATTGTTAGGCCCAATATGGAAAGCTAATGTACTGAGAGGGGAGGGGTGAATTAGTACTCCAAAACTTTTCTTCAACAATAACTTTATTGTTATGCATAAACTGAATAGTGCAGTAACATAATATAAAGATAAAACAAATAGATAACAATCATACATGATTCACTCCATAACACATATATTTTGGTTACGCAGAAACTCTTGGTTAGAGAGAAAAACTGTGGTGGGGATGGCACCCACAACTTTACTACTGCAATAATAAAGGTTGCTCGGTTAGAGCTACATGTTTAGCTATTTCTGATAGCTTACCCTATTAGGAGTAACAAGATCTATTAGATCTACCTTGCTAAAGGATTTTACAGCACTTAAACTAAATGTTGCACCTGGTTAGAGGCTTTACAATTTATAGACTTGATTAGAGTCTTTTACCCTGTTAAAGGTTTCTCTTACAACTTCAAAATATTACAATAAAATCATTACAAATATCTGCAACTTTACATCTGGAATGTTATAGCAAATTCTATGTAATCATAATAAGATTACCTTGCTTATAGCATACCTCGGTAACCCATATAGTAACTTGGTAAACCCTTCTATTTACTCTATTCTTTGACTATTCTCTAAAATCCTTCTCAATGACCTCTTTGTCTCTATAACAGTCATAACACTTAGTGCTTTCACATGTCTTGCTTTGTATATTTCTATATCTTCCTTTCTGTCATGCTACATGTATATTTCTAATCTTAATCCATGTTGTATAAATAGATCTCTTATGTCGGTGATCCATTCATTGCTTCGATCTTACAAACATGATTTCTCGAATGAATAACCATGCAAAATATTTCATTGGTTAGATGACCTCAAAATCATACACAATCTTTAAGTGCAATTTCCAATGTGATAACGGTTCTATGTACCTTGATCTTGTAGCACGTTTTCAGATGTATGTCCAGGTTCAATGAATCTGGTAACACATTTCACTCGATGTATAACAACTCGATGTGCCATCTTTGCTGCTCAGTAGACATAGAATGATACCCAGTAGACAGCTCGGTGTATACTGCGCTCTGAGACTTCTTTCTTCTATAACCGATTGGACTGTTCATACCGACTAAATATATCGGTATAGATAACCGACTACAGTATATAGAATAACTTTGAACATAAAACTAATGGCAACTTGATAAGTAGTAACACACCGAACAGATGGATAACTAGCACAAGCAATATTGCACACTTGAGGAAGAGTAGCCAGAAGATGAGTAGCCCTCATTGCCAGAATTTTGTTTGCCACATTCTTTTTACAAGTGTACACACTTTTGCCTCACATTCAGCACGTACCAACCAACGACTACACCACCTCCAGTACCAGATTTTCAATTTTAGACAAGGACGAGAGCTGCAAAGTGAAGACACTTCAGCCCCACTCCTTTCAAGCCTGCGAATCCCAAAATGTTTTTATCTCAATCACCTTCTCTTCCTCTCTCTTTCAAACTTGATTATGTCTTGTACATGAAAATATGCCTTTGGGCATATTCTATTGTAAGCAATCATTTTTTGACATGTGTCCCATTGGCTTGAAGTGTGTTTTGCTCCCTTGTGCTATAAAAGGGTAATCAAGGCTGATAGGAAAGGATTTTGAAACTTTTTGAGAAATAGATTGTATTAGGTGCTAGTTTGGAAGATAATAGAAGAAGTATTTCTCTGTAGATATAGTATGAATTGTTGATACATTGTATCCAATATCTTTTGAAAATTAATGAAAGAAATCAGTTTCATGTTGTTTTCTATCTTGTGTGTATGTGTTGCATGAATTTATGTGTTAAAAACATATTGATTTGTCTTCTCTAATGGAGAATGTATATTGTTGATATAGGTCTCTTTTAATGAAAGAGTTAAATTTTGTTTGAAGATTATTGTAACATGTATGTGTTTGAATGAGATATAACTTGAGCTAATTTTAACTTGCATAGCATGCAAAGCATGAAATGATAAGTGATGGGTTGTCATGAAGTGATCTATTAAGAGATTTTGTGAGTAGTTAGACTTTGTTCTCAATAGGATAAGCATTGGTCTTCTTTTCTCAGTTACTTCAGGGTCACTCATTATCAAATATCATTTCATTTATGTTTGTAGGAGTAGGTGTAAAGTTAGTTTTTGTTTTCAGTAACTTGCAAGGTAAATGGTATTATGCAATAGTTAAGTGAAGTATGAAGAACCCATCATTATACCCCTAAGAACCATCCACTTCAAATAGGTTTGTTGTTTAGTTTGTCATGAATTTATCATTTCCATACCTACAATAAGATTACCCTCCCGAGTCTTATAGAGTTCAAAGTGCAAAAGGCTTGTATAGCCTTATTCGTTACATTTTCTTGTCTTCAGATTATTGATAGCGTTGATTACATGTTCTAGGTTACCAATTACATAGTCTGGTATTGTGTATCTCCTTAGGATTGAAGGTACCAAGAAAAATTGCTAACAGGGCTAATCAAGATCCTCTAAATTTTAGGCTCTATGAAACCTGGGTGGGTAAACCCTAAAGCAATACCTTTTGGTCCTAATTCAATTTGTTCTAGTATTGCAACATATTTGTTCTCAATTACTTGGGTAATCAGAGATTGTATATTTTAAAGGATATGGCTATGTCCTTGACTAATAAACTTTGAGGATTTTGAGAACAGATAATTCTAAATCAAATGAGCAAAAGAGTCTACAATTACAATAAAGCACATAAAACAACTACAACATTCAAAATTTGAAATATCCACTCCTCAATGATCAATATCTGATATCAATCATGGCATAACAATAAATAACCAATTCATACTTGTTTATCCCTTAAGTATCCCACCTATTTCAAGCATTTTAATCTTCTACTTTAGAAGAAGCGAAAATCAAACACACATCAACAACATAGTGTAGAGACACAATCAAAAACCCTTGATTATTGATTTCATAAGATTTTGGAATACAACATTGGAAACAACTTGAGGATCATTGAATTAGATTCCAAGATGTTTCTAAAAAATTTCATATGCTTCATATATTCACTATATTTATAGAGAAAAAATGAAACAAGACATAAGGATTGAACCAGACTCTATATTACAGACATGTAGATAAACATACACTATAACTTTTGTGAAGTGCTCTGAGAGAGATATGAGACTTAAAAAGAATCTAAAAAGTTCTAAGAGAGTTAAAATAAGGCCTTGAATATCCTTTTATAAGAACAGGATGCCAACAAGCTTTGGGCCTTTTACAAGATTTTATGGCAGTAGGTAATCACCTGACATAGAAAAAGGACAATTTTTTTTTTGAGGAACTGACATAGACAGACATTTTTTCTTCTTCTTTGTAGGTGGTGGTTGTTGTATATGATTTGTAGTCCTTCTTTCTTCATGCAAGCTCACTTATCAAGATGGAAGATTTGATAATCTTGCAAACCTATTAATGCCACCATGATAGAGAGCAGCTTACTATACCTTTTGAGGGATATTCATTAAATGCTCAAATCTTTCAATCAAAATCTTCATTTTAGGATTACAACATGATCATTTAACAATATTAAAATTATTTATTGTCTTCGCTTGGCTTCAGAAATGAAAGAAATACAAAATTTCAAAATTGTCGGGAAACCAATAGCTAGTTCTGAATTCAAAATTTTAAAACTGAAAAATAAGAGAGAAAGAGAAAGTAAAGAAACTAGAGTACTCCCAGTCCATCTTCTTTGATACGTTGGAGTAGTGTGATGTGTCCCTGGTATCTTTCATCATCTAGTATGGTCCTCACAACTTCCACCCTTGTCATCCCACTTTCAAACTTTGACGGAGACTCCATGTAGGCACCAAGTTTTCTTGCAATTTGTGTGTCATCTACTAGGACATCCACTAGCATAGGCTCTAACATTGTCTTGATCTCATCCTTCCATTCTAATTTTGACCTCAATATCCTCCTTCCTTTAGCATCCTTTAATTCCTTGTCAAATAGAGAGGACATGTGACAAGTCACCAAACATTGAAAATTTGAAAGCTCAAATTTGATCCTCTTTGTATAGGTTCAATGAGTAGTCAAAATATGATTAAGAATTCTTTTCTTTGCCTTAAATTCAAAAACTAACTCATGTAAACAAAGGGGGACTAGCTTGATGAAACCAATCTCAAGAGAAATGAGAGAGAGAAATCTATAAACCTCTACCATTTCAAATGAGATTTGTAAAATTATAACAATTCTCTAAGCTCATCCCAAGCAATATCTGCATGATCTATAATGGCATCCAATTTTGAATCCAATAAAGCTCGTACCATCTCAACAACCACCTCTTCTCTATTCTAGCTACATCAAATCTTAACCAATCAACCTCATTCTTAATCCTGGAAATTTAAATCCTAGCTGAGGGTAGGTCACTCCTTAATCCCATGGTGTCTTTTGATGAATATTGTTGCAAAGTTGGAGGTGTGTAGTTCAGTCCTGAATACAATGCTTCAACTAGTTGTTTCACTCTATCCTTCAGATACTTGTTTTCTTCATCAGTTCTCACTGCAACCTTATGTGCAAACTTAGCAACATTTACAGACATGTGTGTTTCCTCTGTGGCTGACGTATCTACCACCCTTTTAACAAGTAGACTCCCATAGAGCCTATCCAATTCTTGGGTCATCGTTGGTATCCTTCTTACAAAAGATAGACACCACGTAGTAAGCATGTCTAGATGGTCATCAAAAATTATCCCAAAGAATAGCTTTTGTCTATGCTCAAGGTCCAAATTCTCCAAATCAATAGCATGTCTTCTCCTTAAATTATCAAAAGCAATTGTTGAGGTGATATCCTAGCCCTCCAAGAGTAATAGGCCTCTCTTTTTAACTATCTACTTCCCCATCTCTGGAGTCATGCTTGCCAACTTCTCTTTTGTATTCTTCATTATTTCATTCTTCATTCTTGATTTTTCTCCTTCACTAAGTTGGTCAAGCTTTATGGCTTCTCTCTTTTGCATCTCCTCTACAGTATTCCTTAGCACAAACTGTTGGAATTCCCTTGTATGGATGAAACTATCATCACCCATGAATTCCTCACAAGCAACGAGTCTTACATCTTCAATAAGATCTCCTCCCAATTGAAAAATATCAAGGGCCCTTTCAAAAGGAGGGTCCTCAATCCTTACTCAAGTCTGGTATTAAATCTATGAGGGGGAATAGGTGATTCAAACTAGACATTGAATCCCTCATAAGATTGGAAAGGCATGTCTCTTCCTGGAGACAAAATATGCAATGGGGTTGCTACTCTTAGGCTCTCATGGATAGAGAAAGATTATTCACTTGTTGAAGAAGAAGCAACCATAGGCCTCTTTGAGGCTTCTTTATCAAATGGTCTTGGTGGTGGTAGAGGTACCACTGGGGGGTAATTGTGAAACTTCAAGAGCAAGTGCAATAATGGAGGGGTTCTCATAGCCAGGTGGAGGTGATGATGGAATAGGGCTTTGGGGTGGGGATGTTGGTCCAATTGGGGAACTAATGGACTGAGGTGAGTCAGGTTCATCTTGTACTTGAGTGACCTCCTATTCTACTACCCTTCCCCTCTCATGACGAAATGACATCTAATCCACATCTGGATAGGCACTAAAAATTGCCTTCATCCTCTCCTCTAGTATTGCAATCACATCCCAAGGTGGTACATAAAAATTATCATCCCTCTTCTTCAAATTCTAAGAGTGCAGAATCTTATACCATCTCTCTTTTGTTTTAGGACCTTACCATAGTCTGAAACATTTCTAATTAGGTCCTCCTCCTCATCCCATTGATGTCGAGGGCATTTAGCCTTTAGGCTTTGTGCTAGTCCTTCTGAATCATAGAATCTATATCATAGAATCTATAGGAAACCCTAGGGAGATTGTACTTATTCAATATGCTATCTAAAATGTCATAAGCTCTTCTATTTGTGAAATGATACATTCCTGCCCTTACTTGGAAGGGGAGGAGTGATCCCTTTTTATGTGTTCCCCCAACTAGGGACTTCTTTGCCTCAAATAACTAATACATAATTTCCAGAAAAGCAATCTTGTCAGGAATAGTAATGGGCATAAGTCTTGGAGCAACAAGGCTACCAAAGATTCTTACAATGGTGTGGTCATTAAAGTAGAACCATGACCCCCAATTATGGTCAATCTTTTTCTCTAGGTCACAGTCCTTTGGCCTTAAAAGTTTTTTGACCCTCTCAGTCAAGCCCCATGGCACATCCCCTTGAAGGATAACCATTAAATTTCTAACAAAATGATTTTTAAATACAAGATAATTTGATTATCCAAAATGTTTATCCCACAAATATGTTCATTCTTGGACAAGGATGACCTCATCCTTAACCACTGACACAACCCTTAGGCCTGGGTGCCAAAGCCTGATGTAAGGAAGTTAAGTAGCAGAACAACTTCCTACACTAACCTTGAAAGGATTGTAAAGCAAAAACTTTTACAGATTGTCACAACAGTTACAGAAAACAAAAATAGACATAATAACATTCAAACCATAACATAGTGATTTACGTGGGGGAAACCCTTTCGAGAGAAAAACCCCACACTCCAAAAGCCGCCCAATATATTATTCAAAAATCAAAGCATATTACAATATACTTGTAGAGCAATCTCTTCACAAGAGTACCACTAATCAAAGATTCAGAGGTAACTCAACAGCCATAAGACTCTTACACACAACCTCTATCTTGTACACCTCATATATAGGAGATACAATATAACAAACCATCAAACGGTATTATAAAACCATGGGCTAAAACCACCCAATAAGGTGTAGCAGACCTTATCTCTCTTCTAGCTATCCTATGACATGTTAAAACACACATCAACATGTGTCCCTCCCTTTTACAACTCATTTATGTGTCTGATGTATTTTATATTTCCTATTTCAGGAGTACAAACTTCTCGAGGCCATAACTTGAGAATTGTGTGTCCTATTGATGAATCGTTTGAAGCATCAAAAATCTTGCGAAGTGCTCTATTGCCTCGTAAGCTGCTACGTTTCTTACACCCACTTTTCAAGGTGTTTTAGGGCCTCTAAAGTCCTCAAAATTAAATTTAAACCTTTCATTGTACCCCTCCAAAATGGAAAATTTAATATCTTCAAAACTAGTTGTGATCTTGTGACGTAACTTTACCAGAATGCTTATCTAGCCAACCAGAAGCTTTGGGGATAATTTCGCACCATTTTGTGCTGAAATGAAAAATTACTATAAATAGTAACCTCATGTAAATGCAAGGTTGAGACACCATTTTTACCAACACCTAAGACCCTTAAAAATAAAAATATGCATAAGGATTGAATAGTACCTAAGTTGTAGAGATGGACCTTCTTTGAAGCTACACAGTGCTATGTGTAATCTTTCTGCTAGCACACTTGCATAATTGAAAGGCCTATTATGATCCCTACTCTGAATGTCCATACACAAAACTAGCATCCAATTAGGGATGGACAATTCAACATCAATACCAAAGACTTGGTACAGAGAAAAATAGGTATCCTTGAAATAACCAACAAACAAGTCAATGTTATAAGGTGCATGGTCCCTTGGGGTAAAAGGGATCTCTCATCCTTCTTCAAATATGTTGGCCTGAAAGCAGGGATTCTTCTTCTATAAAGTCCTTCATGAGATTTGTACTCCTTAGCCAGTTCATCTTCATTTAGAGGCCAATATGCTTTTTCCTCCAACATAAAAACCTCCTCAATTGTTTTCTTATTGAGAGTAACTAATCTTCCTCCATCCTTAGCAACAATTTCCCTTACATCGCGTCTATAGTTGTTTGCAATGGCTATGATCATATCAATATTCACAAAGACATTAGGCACAATTAACCTCCCTAAATTCAAATTCCAGATATTATATACTGGAACTCATTCCTTCTTCTTATTAGAACATCTTCTCCATAGGCTAAAAACTTAGGACTCCATAATTGGATCTCTACATGTAGTTGAATAGTTGATAAAAAACTCTTTAGGCCTAGCACTTGCCTTAGCCCCTTTCTATGTGTTTGTTGATCCAGGAAGCTGAAAAATCATCTCATCTGAGAAATTTTTCTTACCATGGCTAGAAGATTCGCCCATTTTTGTTATTAGGGTTTTGACAAATAGATACTAATTACCCACAATTAGGGTTTTCAATCTAAGCAACGGAAATTAGTATAATAGTGCTCAATTAAGCAAAATTATGAGAACATGATTCAAAATGAAGCATGACATAAAATAATGAGAGCACCAAGATGAGCATAGCATTCACCACTAATAAAACCCTAAAGCGTAAAAAAATATCATAGATATAATAGAGAATATAAGAATTATCATAGTATGCAGAGTAAGAACAAAGTGAAAAGATTTGACCAAGAATTTGGCATATAACTGTGGAATTGGATCATTAATTGTAGGCATGTAACTATTTGGTTGGTGCAAAGTAGCCATTATAATTCATATTTGAACATTGTGCTAGCAACAACTATTTAGTTGTTTCAGGCAGTGACCAATAAAGACAAGGCACGTCACCATATGATCCACCTTTACACAATTGTGGAAATAGCCAAATTGAGCACCTTTCTTTAGTTGTGTAACAATGCACCAATCATATCTTGCCAACTCATTGTGCATTGTTTAGGGTCCACCACTTGGTTGACTTCAAGGCTGCGAAGTTAGCTTATATGAGTTGTTCTGGCTAATCACGCAACTATGCGAGAATTTTTTTCTTCTGTCAATTGCCCTTGATGTAATCATTCTTTTATTTTAATGACTAGAATGAGCCCCATGGGACCGACTAGACTACCACCTAGTTTTCTTACATAAGACAACATATTACGGGTCCATGTATGCTGATCTATTCGCAATGTGGGTTATCATGCCCCATTGACAAGATGGGCTTGCGGACATAAGGTTATCATGCATCTTACACTAACTGTGTAACCACACTCAAATCTAGATTGTTGATCAGAGGTGAAGATGCACAAGTTGAAAAGATTGATGACTTTGATCACGCGCTTGTGGGATTAACACTAGCAAGCACCTTTTACTAATCATGCAGCTATGCGTGGATCTAGGTCGTAGATTTGGACATACGCGCACAATTGATAACACAAGGGTGAAAGCTGAAGCAAACCAAACACGTTGACACTTGAGGCAAGTCAAAAAAATGTTATAAAAGGCATAAGTTATAACTTAGACAATAGGGAACTACCTATAGGGGGTCAACTCAAAAATATAATGAGGCAAAAGAAAAATTTTAATATACAGGCTCTAGGGTTTAGGGTTTAGGGTAACCAAAGGAAACAAACTAAACCTGCATTTATATGCCAAAATCCATTAATTCATGCTTATCTTGAAACAAAATTTTACCTCCCAATAGTAAATCTTCCTCCGTCCGTCCATCACATCCTTCACCTTCCATGTCCTCACAAACACTCTAAGTTTAACACTTCTCAACCTCACAATGAGTGTGAGAAACCTAAGCATTCCCATTGCTTTGATCTCTTGATTTCATCCTATCCCTCCATTTGATCAACTCCAACACTTACCAAAACTACTATCCATTCTTCCATTATGCAACTTTTGAATTCATAATCTAGACTACACTTGAGCTCTCATACACCATTTCCATGCAAGTGTGAGCAACCTTGGAGCTACCGTACATTATGTTGCCGAATTTGTGAGCACACATCCAAAAAGACAAATCATTACAACAAAAGGAGACTCCTACAACATTGTGTTTACCTGGGTGTGCTTTCATTTTGTGTTGTTTTGTCTCCTTTTTCCATCCTATCTTGATGTTGCTTTAATTTGTGTGTTTGAGTGTTTTCCCTTGATAGTTTATGCTCTTTTGAACTCACATTTAGAGCATACACCATTATTCTAGTATTGTTGTCTTTCCTTGATCATTCTTGATTCTTGGCAACACCTTACATTCCATTTGATCAATGATTTTCAACTTCTCCTTCAGTAGCTTTTCAATCTTCATCATGTATGACAACATTTTCTCTAACAATAGAATATTATAAAAAATAAATTGAAGCTTAGGTGGCTTATCGCTATCATACCTTACTATTTTAATCATATTCCTAAAACAATGAGTTCTAGAGAGCCACCTTTCTCTGATTGGCTTCAAATTATCAACATCCAATTCATGCTTGATCATTGCATAGGTCAAGTCACAATACCCTTTTTAGGAATCATCTACCTTATTTAACCTATGGTTAACTAGATCAGTGACCATCTTGTTTACTATTTGCATTTTGCTTCCTTTCATTTCTTCTAAGTTCTACAAATACTCCTTAATCTCGTTTAGTAAAGCATATCTAGCAAAAGTTGAAGGAGAAAATACAATTTGCATTGGAGCACTTTTCATAATCTCTATTTGTGCTTCCAAGTCCTTGATATTTATCACCGGTTGCATGTATTCCTTATTTAGGACTTTGTGATCTATATAGAACTTATCAGTTGTTGTCTTAATAAACAATGGAGTATTAACTACTAAATTTGCATATTTTGGTATAGGGGTTTCTAACACTCTTTTCACTAAGGTACTCCCTTTCAATTCTTCTAATTTCTAAACCAAATTTGGTTTATTTGTGTTAGCTATCAATGCCCACATCACCAGAGTTTCATACTATGCACTAAACATTAAGCTAAATAAATTCTTCTCTACATGCTCCTCTAATGAGTATACTTGTTTGTCTTGTTTTCTTACAATATTAAATGTTAAAGGAATGCAGAGATCCCAATGTGGCAATAGGACAATTCCACTTTCTTTAACTAACTTCTTCCCCTCTTTTGGTGCAATATCTTCAACCCTAAGGTTAAAACTATCCAACACTTCTTTTCCAATCCTATCCCACTCTAAGGGTTGTGCCTTATTTCTCTCCTTTGCGAGTTTCTTAAGGTACTCATCCTTTTTCAATGAAATAACAAAATCTCTAAATTCTTGACTTGCACAAAATTATCATCATCAATACATTGTTTGCAAGACAATGTTCTAATATTATTTGTATGTTCCTCTATTATCTTCAAATTTCCAAAGTCTTTCTTTGAGGATTAATAGGAACAATCAACCTTGATGTATTAGAAAGTGTTGAAGACAGTGGAGGATGAGAAATAATGGGAAGATGGAGTTTCTTGTTGTTCAGGCTCAACAATTTGTACATCCTCTTTCAAATCTACAATTTCAATGTCTTTTCCTTTACCTTGCTCAAAATCAATCAACTTTTCTTTCTTAGTGGGTGGCTCTTTATCCTTTTCTCCTTTCACCTCAACAACAATAGTTTTCTTATCCTTCCTAACAATTTATCTTGGAATCAGAGTATTTGCATATTCTAATAGCCTTTTCATCCTTATTAATGGATTCTACTCCCCTACAAAAAATCCAAGAAAGTTTGGATTGTCAATTCTCCTCATTTCTTCAGCCCTCATGGTTTTGATATATCAACTTCTCTTCTCATAGACTTCCTCAATTGTAGCACAATTTCTAATTACATCTTCCTCAAATAGCGTCACATGGGCCATAAGGGGGCTCTCATTCAAAACTCTAATACATGAAATGAACCCCTCCAGATCAAAATCTCTAGCACAATCATACCTCATCCTATATGATTGCAATATGGAGTATAACCTCTTTAATCCATCTCTTATTTGCAGTAGTGAAATCTACAAACTTAATTGAGGTGAGAAAGAGGGAACCTTTCTTTTGTCCTCGCAAATGTATTTTATCTACTTTATTCAATTGCCATATCACTTCAAGGAAAGAAAATTCTTTTTGGCAAATGTTTTGGTAACACATGGGGTTGAACATAAGACACATAGACTCTTATAGCAAAGGTATTTGTATAGAGATACTAGTCTCCCCAATTATGTGAAATCCCACAATCAAGATTTTTGTCAAAGGGCATAAGGGAGTCCATCACTTTGAGATTCTCACTTCCAGCTCACCAAAGTAGCTCATGATATTCTAAACAAAATGCTCCTTAAATGTCACAAAGTCATCATTTTTACAATTCATGTCCCATGTGTACGTCCAACATTGGACAATGAGCATATCATATCACTTTGACCTGAAGTTTGTCATATTGTAACCCCTATCCTCTAAACAAGAACATATGACAATGCAAGGAATACCACTTGAATTCAAACTTTTCTAGGTGTGCCTTTCCTATGACCAACTTCTCATGCATTCTCTTAGCCAAAAAAAGTTGCAAAATCAAACTCTGTATCAACCATAAGGTTTTGAATACCAGCCGCCATATACATAAAGGAAATGGGCATTTTGGCCTTAACATCACGACCCAAAATCTGACATGGTGTGTAATAGGTCTTTACAAAATAATCTTCAAATGTGTCCACTCCAAATGATTCCTTCTCAAAATGAGAGATTGGGAGTACTTTTCTTCTTGGACCCTTAATTCTGAATTTAGGGTTAGTAACACTTCTAAACACAAAATTATGTGTCTCATATCCATTCTTGAAGTGACTGAAAATAATTATTACTTCCTCATTTGCATTCTTGTTTAAAATTTAATCATTATATTAAAATTAATATAATGGGTATATTTTACCTTGTGGTAATAAATTCCAATCATGGGTAGCTATCCTTCTTACTAGTAAGGAAAAATGACTTTACCCTTTTCCCTCCAAAAATATTTAGTTTCATCTACAATTTGATTTTAACTTTGAAACTCATATAATGATTTTGAATTCAAGGCTAGAGGTTGGTAATGGCATACAAACACTCATGCAATTTTTTGAATGGATAAATTGTCACATTTTATGATTCTCAATAGACCCACCTAGAAATATCAAACATTAAAATCAGCCTCAAAATTCATTTGATCACCCTAAAAATTAGTTTGTGAGATCATATTGAATTTTCTAAACTTTGTACCAAACAAAATTTTAAAATGTTATATAGATTTCAAGATGTTACAACCAACAATTTTAAAGTAGTCTATCACCATGAGGCTGGAAAATAAGTATTCTCTACAAAACTGAAGGGCATCCTTGATGAAGGGGTAGGTTTCACAACACAATTTTCTTATTAAAAAAAAAAGGAATATTATTTTATTGATTCAAAAGCATATTTGTAGCGTCCTCAAATTGCGACACTTGCAATTTCGACCGCATTTGGGTCTTCATGACATCAAAAACTGCATTTTTCAGCACCCTGGCCTGATCCTCCTTGCACCCCGCTGTCCCTAGAGGTGGGACCATGGCGCCCAGTGCCCTAGTCCTTCAGGACTAGGGCGCCCAGCGCCCTGGTCCCCAAAGACCATGGCGCCCAGCGCCCTGGTCCCTGGCCCTATTTTGGGCCCGGTCTCTTATGGGGCTTCGGGTCTTTAAGTTTGCAAATTGGAAAATAATGTTTCCTGGTCGGCCTAAGGTCGGAAAAATCAGTCTATCAACCCTAATTGACAAGTATATAAACTACGTTTCCTCTCCCATTTTGAAGAGATGGAAAAAAGGGGAAACGATATTCAAGCATTCAAGCATTCAAGCATTCCTTCAAGCAATTGAGCATTCTAAGTCTCCATTCAAGGCTAAGTGTTGCATTCAAGACAAGGATTCAACCATTGAAGAGGAGATCACATACAACATACAACATACTACATACATTACACCTTCGCATGTAAGAATACAAACATTCTTACAACAAGGTATCAGTACTTGTTTACATTACAAACATTTACATTTACAACATTCTCATTTCTTGGTTAATTCCAAAATCGGGGTTTGACCTAAAGGCAAACCCCTCATCCCTAACCCCCCAATCGTCCTCTCTTTTCTGTGTGTAGGTTGCAGGTACGCGGCTGTAATTGAAGATCTGGAATCCTTGTGCAGAGATGAACAGATCCCCCTTCGTTTCGCGGAATTTTCGGAGGATCGTGTGCACGCCGGGCGCCATCGTCCCGTCAACTTTCGCTCAAATTTGCAGAACAACACCGTCTCGACATTTTACTGCTAATTCCAGGTCCGCAGCTTCATCCCATATCCCTATCTCTGTTTATAGGCGAATCTTTCCTACTTTACATGCATTCCTAGTTCAATCTTTCTATCTACATTTCTTTACAAAAGAGGGTATCCTTGATGTCTTAACCCTTGAAACTCATTTAGAATCCAATCTTGCATTGTGTGGGATTGGATCTTGTGGGTTTCAACCCCTCTTTTGAATGTAAAGTCTTTCCTAAGTGAAAACCATCAACCCTAGTGACTCTCCCTTCTCTCTCCTTGGAGTTGGGGAGGGGAGAACAACTAGGGTTCGATTTTTCCGCTTTACATTTTGGTGAACCCGACGTGAACATCCTCATTCTGATTATTCATGGTTAGATCTGAAAATTTTGCTTTCCTAATTATATCTCCATGTTTGATCTTTTGCAAATTTTAGAGGTTAATTGCATAAAAACCCTAAAATTTTCTTTTTAAGTAATTAAACTTGTGAAATGTTTAATTGTTAATGCTTGTTTCAGATCTACCCTTCTATTGCAAATTGTCAATTCATATTTGTGCTTTAATTCTAAAAATTAAGTGGTTAAATGTCAAAACCCTAATTTTTAAGACCTTCTTGATTCAACCTTTGACTGATAATTTCACTAATCAAAACACCTCCAAATCGGCTGTAACTTTGGATTCCACAATAAAATCACAATATCTTTCATCCCTGAAAATTTGGAAAAAAGTTGCGAGGACTGTGTGCACCCCGAGCGCCATCGTACCCGACATTTTTTCCGAAATTTCGGGAGCTAGATCTTACTGTATTTTTCTGCTAAAATCCAGAATTTTGGCTGATTTTGTCAATTTTAACACCTTCAAAATTAAAGTCAAAGTTGGTCTAGCGATTGCTTGGATTGAGGCTTCTAATCATTCAAAAATTGTTGAAATTGAAATTCATATCAAAATTGTGTTTCTTACTGTCCTAGATCTGAAAAGTGTGTTAGCATTCATTCGAAATTTCAGTGTTTTATTCAAATCTTTACAATTTGTGATTTTTGAAATCAAGTGTTTAATTGCAACAACTTTGATTTCCACCTTCAAATTCGAATTTTGCATGAAATCGAGTCAACTTTTAAATTTCAAAGCCTGCATTGCTTTCAACATTCCCTCTAAAATCATAAAATTCAAAATTTCAGTTTCCCTCTCTTTTTCAAAATTCAAATTTTACATTTTTCAACAATCTTGGTAGGGTTCAATTTTGAGATTGCAACTTTAATTTGGCTTATCTACAGATCATAAAATCACTCAATTTTTTCAGATTAGCTTTAAAATCATCATAACTTTCATCCTTGAAAATTTCGAAAAAAGTTGCGAGGACCGTGTGCACTCTGTTCGCCATGGTCCTGGACATTTTTTCCGAAATTTCGAGAGATTGTCCTGATTGTATTTAACAACTTACATCTAGGAGATTGGCTGATTTTATTGAAATTTGCTACCTCTAAAATTCAAAATCTCTCTCTCTTTAGTGCATGAGTTTTACAACAATAAGCCCTACTTACACTATTCCCGTTAGACGAAGCCTTAGAATTAAGTCTTTCCAAGGTGTAATTACCGAGGAGATGGAACCTAATTTGAATGGCCTTTTTAACGAGGACATGGGTAATTCCTCTAATCCTCTTAATGATGAAGAAGCTCTCCATGAGGTTTCTGTAGAACAACTTTCAAAATTGGATAACCAATTTGATGATTTTCGACAATGGATGTCTCAAGAATACCCCGATAGTGAAGCTCTTTCATTAATTGAGGGTTTAAAACGTATGGTTCAAAGTGATAAGAATGGAATTGATATTTTGCGTGGTATTGCACACATTGTGGATTCGAATGTGATGCCTATGAAGAGTTGTGCCGAAACTTTGGGTTATACACAACCTCCTACTCAAGTTAATCATTCTATTCCTTTGACAACTCCTATTGCTAGTATACCTACTTTTACATCAAACATAATGACTACTTCAACACAAGACATTCCTCCTATGATCACTAGTCATGGGGGCAATCCCTCTTCTTCAATCAACCCTCTTCCTTCATTCAATCCAACTTCTTCATTCATTCCTTCAATGAGTGTTCCTATTATATCTCCACAAATGAACATGACGCAAGGGGGCAATTCATTTAACCCTTCCATTCCTCCTTGTAGTGTTCCTCCTTTCCAATCATCTCCTATGACTAACTATCATAGTGTCCCACCACCTTACTCTCTACCTTCTTTCAATAACATAACACCTCCATCACAATCTAACACGTCTAATATGAACTCTTTGACTGAAGCAACCATTAACAATCTTGCACAAACTGTCTCTTCTTTACAGCAACAAATTGCCTCTATGAATCAATCTAAGTTTAGTGTGCCCACATTTGATGTTGCGAGCCCACTTTCTCTTGACATTGTTCGAGCTATCCCCCCTAAACATGTTGAAATTCCGCATTTGGAGCTTTATAATGGTAAGGGTGATCCTCTAACACATGTTAAGACCTTTCAAACAATATGTACTGATTTTGCTTATGACCAAATGTTGCTTGCAAAACTGTTTACTAGAACATTAAGAGATAAAGCCCTACAATGGTATTGCTCGTTGCCTTCTTATTCTATTACTTCTTTCGAACAACTTGCAAATGCTTTCATTCAACAATTTCAAAACAATATAAGTCCTAAAGTTACTTTGATTGATTTAATGCATTGTAAACAAGGTGTTAAAGAAAAAGTGACTGATTTCATTGGTAGATATAAGCATTTGTATGCTCAGATTTCTTTTCCAGTGCCTGACAATGATATTCAAAGAATCTTTATTTCTAATTTACAAAAAGATATTAGAGAAAAACTCCTGTTTTTTGAGTTTACTTCTTTCCAATAGTTGTGCGCAACTCTTCACAATTATCAACTGACTGTGAGTCAAATGGAACAAGCAAATCCTATGACTCCGAGTGATAAGGGTGATAGTAGTCAACAACCATTTGGGAAGTTTAAACCGAACAGAGAGTCCATTAAATTCAATGAACACATCATCAACAACAATGTGAATGCAGCATTAGGTGTGCCTCCTATTTCTAAGTTTTTCAAGAAAGAAAGAAAGTTTACTCCTTTGAATGAATCATTGCATAGTATTATGAATAAGTTATTGGAACAAAATGTGCTTACTCTTCCTCCTATAAGGCAAATAGACCCTGCAAAGATTAACTCACCCTATTTTGATAACAAATCTTTTTGTCAATTTCATCGTCATCCTGGGCATGATACTGAAAAATGTTTTGCTTTAAAAGGTAAAATTCAAGATTTGATTGATAATAATACTATCTCTGTTTCTGGTGTGAATGATAAAGGCAACACATCTGTAGCTCCTCCTAACCAAAATCTTCAGATTTTTACTGATCCATTGCCTTCTCATGCCTCTAATGCAATTGATACTACTAATTCCTCTGTCTCACCTGATGATCTTGTGTCCATGACTCCGAATGTGATTAACTTTGTAGAGCAGCAGAAAATCCCTAAAGAACCTTCCATCACCTTTGATTCTAGTGAAACTATCAGGGCACCTGATGGTCCTTTATATATAGTTGCAAAAGTAAAAAATACACCTTGCCGTGGAGTGCTTATTGATCTTTCTTGTATGGTTAATGTCATTACTGAAGAATTTCTTTTTACTTTGCAATTGAATCAAGTGATCTATGATGAAACAAATGTGGTTGTGAAACTATTTGATGCATTTTCTTCTCCTGCAATTGGTTCTATTACATTACCTATTGAGGTCCATAACAAATCTCTTGATGTGAGTTTTGCTATTATTCCATCGTCCGAACAATTTCGTGTGAAGCTAGGCTATCCTTGGCTATCTTCCATGAAAGCTATTGCTTCTCCTATTCACAAGTGTTTGAAATTTCCCCATAATGGTGAAATTGTTACTATCAATCATAGTCTCTTTAAACCAGCTGAAAGAACTTCTAGCATTCCTATTGATTACTTTTGGCCTAAACAATTCCAATCTCTTCCTCCGCGAAGTGATCATCTTTTCAAATCTTATCAAAAGTGGAAAAAAGATATGATCCTATCTCTAAGTGAACCTAGAACACCCAAACTTGACATTCCTATCGTTCTTGAGAAGGAAGTTCTTCCTTTGAAAGATAAAACTAATGTCTTTCCTCAAGAAGATTCCCAACCCATCCCTATGAATGTGACTATGTCTATATCTAATAAACTTTCTAAAAGTAGACCTATACCTCCTCGTCATAATGGACTTGGTCTCCTTCCTAAACCGAATATTCCTCCCTTATATGGAGCAGTTCCTCCTCCTTCCTCTTATGGAGAGAAGAGACCTTCCTCTTCTCCTATTGTTCAACCTAAGAGACCACAACCTAAACACCCAAGTGAAAAGGATGAGAACATTCCTCCTCCTCAATCTTCTCAACTTCCTACTAAGACTAGACGAAATCGTTCTGCACGTGAACACCGACGAAAGCGTCGTCTTAGAGCTCAGGCAACTGCTTCTCAAACTTTACAATCCCCAAAAACACCTTCAGCCAGTATTATTCCATTTTCTCCTCAGCCGACGATTGAGCTGAAATCTCCTAAACATAAGATGCATGATGGTCTTGATCCTGTGCGAGTTAAAGATCCTATTTTTATAAATCTTGATGATGATATAGATGAAAATGTTATTCATGATGAAAATGTTACTCCTGTTCATTCTGATAGTGAATATGAATATGTTGATGTTGATAACCATTTATCTAACGCATTTCCTAAAGCACTTATCCTAGCTCCTAGACAAGAACACCGTGGCTTGGGATATGAACATAGCCCTTGTTTGGATCTTGTGATAGCTCCATCTGCTGTGTTGGATGTTCCTCCTCTAGCGTGTTTCCTACCTTCCCGAAATATTGATCAGCAAGATCGGGGGGTAGATGACGTGCTAGACTAGTTTCATTAGCATAGCAGACTCTCTCCTCCTCTCTTTTGTTACTTCTTCTATGTGTTACTCTCATTCTTCTATTTGTTGTCCTTAGTGTTGTCTACTTGAGGACGATGCAAAACATTGAGATCTCTTTTGGTCTCTCTCATGTTGACTCAAAAGACACATGTGTTCCCTTCATCTAGGTGACCTTCCTTGATTGGGGAATGAAGAACAATTATGCATACATACATATGATATACATGAATTATCATACAGCATACTGACCTCGAGGAAAGCGAAGTCACCTTGTGCTTTGTGTTTTGTGTCTATTATCCTTGGGCTTATCTCACACTTGGGGGCTAAATCCTTGTGATAACGTGCTCCTTTCCCTTCTCATTTCTTATATGTATCACTACCTTAAAGAAATCACCCCAGGTGAGGCGTGTGTGATCGCTTTAATGTAGGGGGGCATACATCCCGTTCATATCTTTTCAAGATACTTGAAAATTTCTTGACAAATTTAGCTTTGCCTTGAAAATTTTTGATATCTTTCTTGCATGACTCATAGTGAGGGAACCTTACTACTGACAGTCATGGTTCTCCCTCGTGATCTTCCCTTTTGCTTTGTCAATCGAAGTCGTAAGATCCTTAGTCCACTGGGGGCTTGGGGTATCTTGCCTCCTTGACGTGGTGAAAGTTTTTCAATGTTGTTTCCTTGTACTTTACCGGAAGTATGAGCGTACGCTTATACTCCCGCTAAAGTGGGGGCTAAATGTAGCGTCCTAAAATTGCGATACTTGCAATTTCGACCGCATTTGGGTCTTCACGATGGCGATGCAACACGGAACCTGAATGGAGACCCCGAAACTTGTTCATGACATCAAAAACTGCATTTTTCAGCACCCTGGCCTGATCCTCCTTGCACCCCGCTGTCCCTGGAGGTGGGACCATGGCACCCAGCGCCCTGGTCCTTCAGGACTAGGGCGCCCAGCGCCCTGGTCCCCCAAGACCATGGCACCCAGCGCCCTGGTCCCTGGCCCTATTTTGGGCCCGATCTCTTATGGGGCTTTGGGTCTTTAAGTTTGCAAATTGGAAAATAATGTTTCCTGGTCGGCCTAAGGTCGGAAAAATCAGTCTATCAACCCTAATTGACAAGTATATAAACTACATTTCCTCTCCCATTTTGAAGAGATGGAAAAAAGGGGAAACGATATTCAAGCATTCAAGCATTCAAGCATTCCTTCAAGCAATTGAGCATTCTAAGTCTCCATTCAAGGCTAAGTGTTGCATTCAAGACAAGGATTCAACCATTGAAGAGGAGATCACATACAACATACAACATACTACATACATTACACCTTCGCATGTAAGAATACAAACATTCTTACAACAAGGTATCAGTACTTGTTTACATTACAAACATTTACATTTACAGCATTCTCATTTCTTGGTTAATTCCAAAACCGGGGTTTGACCTAAAGGCAAACCCCTCATCCCTAACCCCCCAATCGTCCTCTCTTTTCTGTGTGTAGTTTGCAGGTATGCGGCTGCAATTGAAGATCTGGAATCCTTGTGCAGAGACGAACAGATCCCCCTTCGTTTCGCGGATTTTTCGGAGGACCGTGTGCACGCCGGGCGCCATCATCCCGTCAACTTTCGCTCAAATTTGCAAAACAGCACCGTCTCGACATTTTACTGCTAATTCCAGGTCCGCAGCTTCATCCCATATCCCTATCTCTGTTTATAGGCGAATCTTTCCTACTTTACATGCATTCCTAGTTCAATCTTTCTATCTACATTTCTTTACAAAAGAGGGTATCCTTGATGTCTTAACCCTTGAAACTCATTTAGAATCCAATCTTGCATTGTGTGGGATTGGATCTTGTGGGTTTCAACCCCTCTTTTGAATGTAAAGTCTTTCCTAAGTGAAAACCATCAACCCTAGTGACTCTCCCTTCTCTCTCCTTGGAGTTGGGAAGGGGAGAACAACTAGGGTTCGATTTTTCCGCTTTACAATATTAAATTATAGAAATGGCAAAACAAAATAGAGGATGAAATCCTCATAGGATTCAACACATTATAGCTTATTTCCACCGGTTTATAGAGCCTTCTACCTATTCTATCTTCGAGTCTACTTCTATTTTCTATCTTCCCTCCGTTACCACCTTTCCCCCCTTTTCACTGCTCAAAAATTCTTAGAAAATGGCCATCAATAGCTCCTTGGGAACTTTGAGAAAAAAAATCAAATTTATATTTCTAGCCCCAAAATAGCCTTTCAAGAGCCATAACTTTTGATTTAGAAACCCGATTGAGCCCACTTTTCATAAAATTGAATATATTAGAGTGCTCTACATGCATGAAACTTTTTCTTGTCAAATTTTCTAAGTTTTTAGGCCCCCAAAAAATTATTTGAAACCTCCAAAAATAATTTTAAAGATTTTTTTTGAGAAATGTTAAACTTAAATCTTTAATATCTTATCCCACAGACCTTATCTTGACTTGAAATTGACCCAAAATGTTCAAAATTCAATTTTGAAGATTTGGAGAAAATTTCATTCCCTACATGCTCATATCCAAATTTACTAATTATAAAGGCCCTACTAAATTTAGCCCTTTTTGGGTATTCACCAAACCTAACAAAAAAAATTAAAAAAAAGGGTGATGAAAGATTTCACTTACACCCTAGATGCACTTGCATTAGACACTCAAGGTAATTTGAGAAGTGAGCTTGTCACAACTTTGGTGTTTTAGGAAGACCAAGATAGTCAACTTCTACCTTAGACAACCATGATGAATCTTCAACATACTTTCCATTTAGTTTTAACCAAGTACTCTTCATATTGCCTATTTATTGTACATTCACCCACAAGGCTATCCAATATTCTGTCTTCCAGCTCTAGGGTAGATGCTAGAATATTCCATAATTCTTTTGTTGGTCCATCTATTGGCAATAGGTGTTGCCATTGATGTTAGGATGCAGATTTGAAGGTAAACTATTGGTAATCATTGACATAATATTCATCATAGGGAGACATTATTGGCAAAACAGTTACAAATGTTGTCAAACGTTGTCATGAAAAGTTGAAAAGTTGTCATTCATAGAGTTATCAGCACCTTTGCCTAGCAATTATTGACTTAACCTGATGACCATAGACTTTATATCTCATAAGTTGAAGGTTTAATATCTCAGCTGGTTCAAATCAACTACCATAATGAAATCTTCGAAGATCTAATAAGATGTTGTAGCCTTTTTTCCGCCATACTTCCTTTGATCATTAAACACAAGCCGTGTAATTTCTATGTCTTCCTCTAGCAATTACCCACTCAATTCTCTAGTTGGAGTCTTAAACCCCTTACCCACAATTGTCAATGCATTCACCAAACCTTCCCAATATGGGTAGTCCGCCATATTGAAGGGTAAGTTATTATAGTACCAAACATTTTCTGCTCTCATTCTAGCCTCATGGTGTTATTCTTTATTCCAAGTGGTACCTTCAAGTGAAGGTTGTGCTCTTGGAACATTGCATGGAACAAATAAATTCAGTGATGATGAAGGAATCTAGGTAGAAGTAGAAAAAGAACCGTTAAGACTCCCACCAATAGATAAATGTGGTTGACGAAAGCTTGAACTTAGGCCAACAAAGAATTATGTAGTTGTAGAACTAGATACATTATGACTCATCACTACTGCTATTACTTCCTTTTGTCTTTTTCTTTTTTGTTTTTTCATCTTGTACTCAACAAGTAGGGCATTCATCTCTCTTGTAATCTCTTTTGACACCCTAGGGCATGCTTTCACATTTTGTCTAGGGATTTAAAAAGATGGCATTATAATCCGTTAATCCAAACTATCATCCACTGGTTGCATTTAGTACAAATGACAAAGATCTTGATAGCTCCCAGTATCCCATACTTCCATGCAAGATCTTTTCTACCACTCATTTGTGTTGAGCTTGAAGTTGATATTGTTGTTTTAAAATGAAAAAAACTCAAGAGCGTCTTGCAGAAAATCAGCAACAAGAAAAATGATAAGCATTCATTTAAAATACATAGAATCCAAATATAAGCTAAAAGTGTTAGGAAACTAGGGACAAAGGGAAATGAAAGAAATTTGACAACATTTCCCCTAGTTTTTCATTTTTTTTAAATTTTCAAATCAAGAAGAATTTTTTAAAAAAATTACTTGTTTGTATTTTGATCCAAAAAACTTGTCTTCTCCACACCCCTTCCTAGGTCATTGTTTGGCTCGATGAAATATACGAGAAAGAGCTAAAAAATAAAAAATAAAAAAATTAAATAGTTTTCTAATTGTTGGGCATGACTAGAGGCAAAATCGAGACTCCAAGCCTAGGACTCACGAGTATGAGCATGTGACTCAATGAGTCCAAGCTTGGGATTCACCAAGACTTGACTCATGAGTCCTGGTCAACTCGACTTGGCCGCCTGGAGGACTCACAAGTTGGGCAAGTCCTACTGAGTCCTTTGACTATGGTTAACACAATGAAGAGGCAATACCTTTCAAATGGGGTGTAATGTAGTTATGTGTAACTATTAAAAATAGCTCCTTTACAAAGACCCTTCTAGCACCAACATGATTCATTGTTTGGCTTGATGAAATGTACAAGAAAGAGCTAAAAAAAATTTATAAAAAGTTTGCCCAAGACTCTCGTGTCCGAGTCTGTGACTCAATGAGTCCAAGCTTGGGACTCAGCAAGACTTGCCAAGACTCGACCCATGAGTCCTGGTCAACTTGACTTGGCCGCCTTGAGGGTTCACAAGTTGAGCGAGTCCTGCCGAGTCCTTTAATTATGGTTAACACAATGAAGAGGCAATTCCTTTCAAATGGGGTTTAATGTAGTTATGTGTAACAATTAAAAATAGCTCCTTTACAAAGACCCTACTAGTACCAACATGATTCATGTGTGAAGCCAACCATTTCACATTCTTTCTACTTGTTTGGATTTCAACCCTTCCATGTCATGTAGCTGTCCTCAACAACCACTACCAAACAAATTTTAGTAGAAGTGCTCTACAAGGGGAAAAGATTGTTCACAAAACTACCAATGCTTTTACCTTTAGAGATTGAATATGTTGAATTTGTTTCCATCCATTATTAATGGTCCTAGTGTATTCAGAATTCTGTCTCAATATCACCATCAAATTTAGCTACATGATTTATACAAAACAATGTACCAAGTATAGATTAATGAATTAGCCATGCAACTACATTTTGTTGCATTTCTTTTGTAATATTGTATCTTTTTTGGTTGTGAAAACAACAATGAGGCATTTTGTTCCTAATGGACAGTAGTGTAGTTAAGTCTGCTTATCGCAAAAAGATTGACATCTTCTAGTACCAGCATGCTACCTGTGCCAAGAAAACCACTTCACAAGCTACCTGTTTGTTTGGACTTGGAGGCCTCCATGTCACTAGGCTTGTCCTTGCCCTTGCCAACAATCACTGACCAAAGTTTGCTTGATGAAATGTACAAGAAAGAGCTAAAAAGAAAATTTAAAAAGTTTGCCCAAGACTCTCGTGTCCGAGCCTGTGACTCAATGAGTCCAAGCTTGGGACTCAACAAGACTCCCCAAGACTTGGCTCATGAGTCTTGGTCAACTTGACTTGGCCGCCTTGAGGGTTCACAAGTTGAGCGAGTCCTGCCGAGTCCTTTAATTATGGTTAACACAATGAAGAGGCAATGCCTTTCAAATGGGGTTTAATGTAGTTGTGTAACAATTAAAAATAGCTCCTTTACAAAGACCCTACTAGTACCAACATGATTCATGTGTGAAGCCAGCCATTTCACATTCTTCCTGTTTGTTTGGATTTCAACCCTTCCATGTCATGTGCCTGTCCTCAACAACCACTACCAAACAAATTTTAGTAGAAGTGCTCTACAAGGGGAAAAGATTGTTCACAAAACTACCAATGCTTTTACCTTTAGAGATTGAATATGTTGAATTTGTTTCCATCTATTATTAATGGTCCTAGTGTACTCAGAATTCTGTCTCAATATCACCATCAAATTTAGCTACATGATTTATACGAAACAATGTACCAAGTATAGATTAATGAATAGTCATGCAACTACATTTTGTTGCATTTCTTTTGTAATATTGTATCTTTTTGGTTGTGAAAACAACAATGAGGCATTTTGTTCCTAATGGACAGTAGTGTAGTTAAGTCTACTTATCACAAAAAGATTGACATCTTCTAGTACCAGCATGCTACCTGTGCCAAGACAACCACTTCACAAGCTACCTGTTTGTTTGGACTTGGAGGCCTCCATGTCACTAGGCTTGTCCTTGCCCTCGCCAACAATCACTGACCAAAGTTTCTGGTAAGAGAATTTACCAGAAGAAAAGCTTGCTTGTTGAAACTCCAATACTTTTAAGTTTGCAGCTTTTAAATGTTAATTTTTTTATCAGATATTACTATTTATGGTCCCAGCCCACAGTCAACATTTCTGTCTCTATCAATATTGGGTTTCAGAAGCCTAGATTTTCTTGGGACAAGATATGGCGATTGCCCAATTACCATCTGCCACAATATTTTTATCCCAAAACATGTACAAATTCCTCACAACCCATGAATCTACGAATAACCAAAGCCATCAAAGGATCACTGGCACTGCATCATGTAACCAAAAATCCTAGAAAGCCCGAGAAAAGAAGAATAGACTCAGAAACCACCTCAAACCCCCTATGTCCAAACTTGAGAAGAAACCCAGGAAGAAAATAATCTACACAAACACATCTGGAAGAATATGAAAACTTGTATCCAACCTGGCACAACTGAAAAGCTCGCCTGTAACCTTTCCTGTCAGATGAGACCATTCAATGTTGTTGGTATTGAGGATCAGAAAACAATTGCTTTTATTATTATGTTTCCAACCAACCTAGCTTAAATGTAAACAACACAACATCCAAAGCAAAGTAACTTAGTTGATCAGTAAATCATCGCTTTATATTTTTCTCCCAACTGATCACATTAATACGTAAACAAAGCAATCATCCAAACCCAATGTAACTCTATAGGCAATAAATAATTATCATATCATCAGTCATTAATAGAATAGATCATGATATCTACCACCTTTGAATTCAAGTACATAATATGACAAGAAACTTCAAAAACCAAAATATCCAGTTTATGCCTGACTTAAACAAAGCTGTAGTGAATACCAAAATGCTCATGAAACTACTTGTGTTACTTGTAACAATATACAAAAGTGAATGAACTTCAAAACCCCAAAAAGTGTATCAGAGTTGCACAAAACTGAACTCTTGTTCAACATTCATTGTATGTAATTAATTTCTAAATATTAACATGAAAAAATGTTGAGTCATCGTTACAGAATAATCTGCCTATAACTGGTGACTGAAGTACCAACTTGAAGACTTTGTTACTGAGACAATATATACCCTGGATATGGTTTAGAGTTCAAACACCTTTGAAAAGTTCCTTACTGGAATACAATGAGGCATAGAAGCCAGACTGGGCCAAAAGAGAAGAATGAGTTCCTTCCTCCACCAATTTTCCTCCATCTAAGAGAAAAATCCGATCAGCCTTGCTTACTGTTTCCAGCCGATGAGCAATTACAAAAACCTGCAACTACCCCCAAAATAAATGAATATGTTGATAAATGATTTATTGTAAATTAATTCCCTAATGTGAACAAACTATGGTAAACAGAACCATAAGTACAATATTAATGGTTGTTAAAAATCTGTGATAATGCATGGAATTCGGTCCATTTTCATTGTCCTCATTTTCCTTTTAGAGAGGCTCGGATGGGACTTGAAAAGAAAGCTCAAACTAAGTTGTCTTTCAGATTAGTTTTGGTATTAAAGTTTTGGCACCTGGACTAAATAACTGTGAAAACAGAACTAATGAAAACTACAGACAAATGATGCATGTAAATGCATATAAATAGATCAGAGTAAAAAGCAAAATGAATGCATGGAAATTACACAAAAGGATCAGAGAACTGAGGAAGTTACTAAAGAAAAGGTTAAAGATGCACATATGGAGCAGTGATGTACATTTGCATGGTGTATTTTTTCTTCGATGTAATGAAAAATTATAACTCAAAAAGTGTAAAGTAATGTGACTTTTCAAATTCTATATGTATTTTGTCTTATATGGCTTTTGTAGGGAAAACTTTTCATATTGCCTTCTAACAAGATCTATAGACATGTAAAGACATGACATTGTAAAAGCTAGAAACCAAACATTTCAGCTTTACACAATACAATTCAGCTCTTTTGGTTCTTTTCATTGGTTGCTGGTTTTCCAATGGCTGAGTTTGTAATCTTGTTCTTTTGCATTTAATTCAAGAGTATTTGATGAATTTGAATGTTGTTTGATTTACTAAGGGTTTCCTAAGGGAAAATCCCTTTGAGTGATAAACCTGATCACCTTGGTGTAGTTAAAGCATAAAGCATCTATTTTTCACCTTCAGTAGTGAGAATCATATCCTCAATCTATGCCTAGAATAGAGTGGTTGTTGCTTAATACTTTTTTGCATGTTTTCTTTCCATAGACAATTGCAGCTTCTTTTGTGTTGGCCAAGCAAAGAATGGTTTTATATCAGATTCGTCTACTTGCCGAAAGATGCTTCGAGCACAAGATTCACAAGCTTAGGCTTTATTCTATCCTTTCTCTTCCTCACTCTTCTTTTTGGAATGTTTTTATCACATGGTTACATTAATGTTAGTTAGAAACAATTTTGGTATTGGTTTCAGAGTTTCGTGTTCAATGTTTGAATGTAAATGATGAATCTTCCTTTGATTAAGTTCAATTTTAAAATATTAAAAACTATGTTCAAATCAGACAATTGAATTGGCTTTTCTTGACTTATTTTCTGTTCTAAACATATGGTGGATGGTTTTGTCAGGAAATTTGTAATTACAATCTGAAATTCACGTGCTTTGATTTGTTCTTAAATTTAAAACAGAATTTTCTGCAATCGCTTTTTTTATGGACAACATGTGGCTGACATTTGCAATAGGACAACCTAAGACTTTATAGGTTTTGGTATTCCATTAGAGTAGCTTGAATGGGACGATTATACCACTTACCTTTTTAGCTATTTGAGTGTCTTTTGAATCTACAAAAACATAAAGAATACTATTGAGGTTAAAGTCTTTCAAGTAGGGGAATGATTTTTGTTCCAACATGTTGGCATTGCAAACATGCATCGACAAGTCTCCCTGCTGCCACATACATTGTTGCATTATCTATTACAACTTGGACCACATTTTTCATTCCCACCTTGTATACAACATCCTAAAACATTAGACTCAAATTCTCAACATTTGAAACTTTGTTTCAGGTGTCAACGCACCTCAAGAACACCACCTCACTATTTAAAGCTGCTAGAAATTTGATGATATGTGATTCCTACCACCTGAATATGCTATATTCATACTTACACCAATATTTATTTTCCTCTTCAACCATTGTCTCCATTTGCCACTACTTTCTGAAGAGACAACCCACTTTAAGTCATGTGGATTCTGCATCTTTGACCCTTCCCTACACTAGTCAGGGTTGTAAACAAATTCTCCTAATATGGGTTACTTGCCACATTGAATGGAAATTTGTTGTGATACCGGAAATTCACACACATCATGCTACTTCTTGTTCCAAAATGCAACTTCAAGAAAAGGCTACAAACTCGGAAAGCTTAGTGGAACGAAAAATTCTTGTGACAGTATTCAGCTAAAAACTTGATGAAGTTGTTTTGTTGCAAATTCATGGACCACAAGTGGAGCCCACAATCTCTATCCTATCTATCTCTAATTCCAAAGCCATGTTGAGATTCATCTTCGTTGCATGGTTGCAAATGTCCTTATCCTCTCCAATCTATTTTGTTTTGTCAATGTCAAGGTCACAATTCACCTCATAGACAACTTCTAGCTAAAGGTTCAAACACAATTTGACGTCACAACCAAAAATCTATGCAAGGTGGTATTTGAAGCAATTGATGCCTCCACCAATTTTCAACTGACAATAGTTGCAAATAGCTGATCCCACAATTGATCCTGCAATTGATGCATCGGCTTATTTTCATCAATCATCAATACACTATATTTCATATCTTATTGTCTTCTTATAATAGAGGTTTTCATTTAGAGGAATGTGGCATGGCTTGTAATAGGATATATTTGTGTAAGGATGCAATTATTACTATCATGTGCAATTGACCAAGAAACAAGCACTAATAGAGAGCCCAACTATATCGCTTCAAACAAGCAAAAAACAATACATTAAAATAACTACAACCATTGTTAAAAGAGAACATATGAAAATGTTGACAAGAACAAGAGATGCTCAATGACTTCTCCCTCTAAAATCTTTGCAAATGATTCGAGGATGAAAATAATTCCTTTTGATATAACAATTCTACTAAGCCAAGATTGTTATGTTGGAGACCAAAGTTTAGATCCCCCGAATGACATCTTAGCATTGGTGGGCAAAGCAATATCCTATTGGAAGTACAACTTCATCCCCATAGGGGATGCAAATGTATGTGAGGCATCCCCACAAAAGGAAGCTGGAGAAGCACAAGAGTTGGTGGAGAGGAGCAAAACAATAGTCCCATAAGAGAGGCAAGGGGAGCACAAGAGTTGATGGAATGAAGGAGCAAAGCAATAGTTTCACAAGAGGAGCTAGAAAAGCTAGAGGCAAGCAAAAGGAGCAGGAGGAGTTTGTATAGAAAAGAAGCGGAGCAATAGTCCTGAAGGAACACAATGGACCACTGAGGGGGTGGTGAATCAGTGGTAATCAATAAAAATTTTTACCTTCAAAAGATCTAAGCAACAATAACTTTAATCACAAGACCATGAGCAGAGGTATTAAACAAATCAATGCACACACATAAGAGGCAACTCATAACACAATTGCATATGAGGAAAACCCACGGAGGGGAAAAACCTCGGTGAGAAATGCTGCTGGAGTCTACAGCTCCAATCTAGCCTCACAATGAAATCATTGGTTACAACTTTTATGGGCACCAACCCAAAGGAGCACCAACACCTATAGTTTATGAGCTTCTACTCAAAGGAGCACCTACCCCTGCTCTAAGCACCCACTCAGAGATTACAATGAATATAAGTTTCAAATACAAATCAGGCACCTCATTGCAAATGAGGTTTTTCAACTCATTTTTTTCTTCTCTCTCTGAACTCTGTTTTCAATCTCTCCTCTTCTCCGCTCTGCAACCTGCTCTCTGCCCTTTTTCTTTGTTCTTTGCTCTTTGTCTTCCTTTTCTGCCTCACACAATGTACATCACTCACTATATTATCTGCCTTGGCTCTGCATCTTTTTAATCTCTGGTTCTTGCTACTCTCTGACTCTGTCTCTGCTGCTTTCTCTCTCTTTTCAGTGCTTCTGCAACTACACCCCTTTCAGCTTGGCTGCTATGACACTCATTACTCCGCTCTACTCTATTATGAACTACTCTCCTCTGTCTTCTCATCACATGTCAGACAAAACATATTTTGTATAGTTGTCATACCACATGATCTATACGATTTCCTATACAACATGTTGATCGTTCACTTAGTAGGTTTACCTCTTTCCAGCAAGCGACTCAAATTCCCAGACTTGTTGTTTATTGGTACAACTAGTAAATTAAATATAGAAAATAACAATGTACATGACAATGCATACCAAACATGACAGTAAAATATATCTTTATTCGCACATGCAATCATTACAGAGAAGAAGACCAGAGATGGTCGGCCAAGGATTACAATAGATCTGACAATACCGTCCCTTCCTTGACAACACACGACATATTTAAAGGACTAGACGGTTGCCGAGAGGTACACAACCGTCAACCAACCGACACATAACCACCTGAGACTGACAACCCACTCAATACAATTAATTAATACCTTGTCGGATAATAAATATTACCAAACATAACAATAGGCAATTTATGCCAACAACATCATCCCCCCCCCCCCCCCTCCAAAGAAAAATTCGTCTTCCAAACGACAAGCAAACATTAAGTAATATTCGAGAAGACTAACGATAGACAGTGACTTCGACTGGACAACCCCAACTTGTAGTGTACCTGCCAAATCAAATGGGGGTTTGGGGGCAATGCCCCCAATGGGGGTCTGGGGGCGTTGCCCCTAGCGGGTCAAGGGGCAGTGCCCCTGCCGCCAACCCCAAATTGCAACCTTCAAAACCACATGGAACTCCATGGTGCACATGATTTTTTAAGATGCCAAAAACATTGATTTCTGCCTCAAAACCACACTGCGTGCAGTTTGGACTACATACGAACCACCTCTCCTCTTCGCACATAAATTCCTCTTCTACTTGTGCGTACAGAATTACCCCCGCACCAAGCTTCCCTCTCAATTGGTCGCTGTACACGTTGCTTGCGTGGCCCCCTTCAACTAAGTCCGTACGAATTGTGTACAATTTCCTTCCTCCAGTTGATTGTGTACGTATTTTTTACTTTGTGTGAATTTGGTACTGATTGTGTACGGATTTTCTTTGCCTTGCACAGTTTCGTACGGGTGCCTTCTGCCAATTCCTTCGTCTTGATTCCGTACGGTCACACTTCTCCAACTTCGGCTTGTAGTTCCATATGGTTCTTGTATAGACAGATGGTTGTTGTTGCACGATCAATTTCGTCCTCCTTACGGACTGTGTTGTGCCTGCCACCATACGGACTTACCTTCTGTTGACGTGTATTTTGTACACCATCATACACAGAATAAAATACCTAAAGGCATCTTATCCTCTCTTGAGAAAATAGTCTCTAACTGCTGAAGATTCGCGTAAAGGATCAGTTAGGTAGACTCCAAGGTTCTTTTGGTAGGGTCTCTACATGTGGACAAGCTCCAGTGGTATGATGTGATTTGCTGGAATCACAAGGGGACTTACATTGAACTTCCGATCTGCTTTGCTGGACACAGGCTCTGACTGACTTGGATTAAAAAAATGGAAAAAGGATAAGGGCGAAGAGAGGATCTAATCCTAATACTAAGAATGTAGGAGCAATGATTGATTTTTGATGAAACTCTAACTAGGTCTTGTTTTGACATCAATGGAACATCTACACAAGACTAGTGCAATCTTCTAGGGAAGCTTTATGATGTTCAAATCATCACCGCAGGAATAGATACCATCCAAGTTGATGCATATCAATGAAGAGGCGACAATTTGAAATTGAGCTTAGGCTGAATGATCCAGTTGACTACGCAAGGCAAGTCTGCAATCAACAAACTGCTAGTAGTATGGATGTACGAATTCCACCATCAATCAATAACATTTCCTCCATTCATCTAATCATCTACCATCTAAGATTGAAGACTCAACAAGGAACCATGCAAATTGTAAGAAAAACGACATATTTCACCATTACTTCAATGAAAATGGAGTTTGTTTACAATCAATGGCAACAATTTCTTGCCTTGTCCTCCTATTCTACTCTAATTGCTTCCAACTATTCTCTAACTATTCTAACTATTTACAATTCTCTCTAATTGCTAACTATTAGCCTTTACAAATGAAATGCCTGGGCTTATATAGTGCCCACAATACAATTTGATGGCTTAGATCAATTCAAGATCAATGGCCAAGATTTTACAATGAAAACCCTAATTAGGGTTTGTTACAACCATTACATAACATTTAATGCTTGACCAATGAAATAATTGTATTGCTTGGACACATGTCCCTTCTAGAAAAATCGACCAATGGAAAGCCGGGGTAGGTACATCGGAGTTTGTGCCACCTTCCATGAGTTAAGTACATTGAATCTGGACATGCTGAGATGGACTTCACTGATTGGAGAAGTGATGACTAGGACGCCACCTCATTTGACACTTGTAGCTTGCTAGATATTCAATTTGATGTTGTTGAGAGGCTATCTTTAATTAATTCATCTGGAATTATTTGCTTCTTCAACGAGCCCTTGTTCTAACTCCTTGCGTCCTTGATGTGCAGGATGATGATGTACCTCGCTTTGGAACACTGGATTGCCCTTGATGATGTTAGTCCAAAGAAGGTCGTCCATGTCCTGGCTTGATCGTCCTGGCGAAGACCGTCCTTGATCCGGCTTGATTTTTCTTGAAGAGACCTCCATTTGATGCCTACACAACATTTCAAAATTAGTAACATGATTTTGCAATACATAACATAAATTAGAGAGCAAATTTTTAGGAAACCTAATGATAAGTCCTTTATTAATCATTTCCTAAAAATGATTGAGCTAATGGAAAACAAAATTTCAAAATTCAAAATTAAGGCAATGACGATCTAAAATTCAAAATTAAAACAAAAAAACCAAATCGCCATACCTCACTAGAGAACTAACTCTAGAATGCAAAATGAATAAAATTCGCCCAGGCAAAATTGAAATTCGATAGTCTTGATGTGATCTTCAAAAGAACGTTCCTCTTATCAACTTCGCCACCCTTCAAGTCTTGGACGTGATCTCCTCTTCAAGTTAGCAATTTCGCCACCCTTCAGATTTCAACGTGATCTTCAATTGCACCTTTGACGTGGTCCTAAATGGATCTCCAAGTTCACCCTTGACAAATCGCTCCACTGAAATCTCCAAAATATCTCACCACTCTAGATAATATTAGCGCCACCTTTGGTTTGAAATTCGCACTCCATACTTGAAATACTTCGCACTTCCTTCCTTCTCCTCAAGATCGCATGTAGAAAGCAAGAAATGATTATGTGAAAATGATTGTTTTCACCCTCCATATATAGCGCTTGCACCTTTTCATCCCTTAGGCCGACTTGAGGATATGAAACGATTTTTTAAATGATTTTTAAATTAAATAACAAGGCCGACCTCCCTTTGTAGCGCTTCAAATTCGATTTTTATATTAATTAATTAATTAATTATTAATGCCTTACGTTTTTAATTTGCAAATTTCGATTTTTATAAAGGCAAAAATAATTAATAAAAGATCAACGCCACATTAAATGCCAAATTAAATAGGATTTTCAATTTTTTTATTGAACTTAGCATTTAAGGAAAATTTGAATTGCTTATTTGGCGCCAAAACTATGAAAATGAGAGGGACGTACCTCATCGCCCTGGTCCCTTGGAGAGGGACAGGAGCGATCCATGATTTTGTCATGATTTTTTGCAACTTCAACGTTCAACTCCTTCATCTCCACGTTTAAATTTGATCATTTGTCAGGTTCTTCGAATTTAATTGTCTTGTATGTGTGAATGAGTGCCTTTGGATGTAATATCGCCCTGGTCCCTTCCTGAGGGACAGGAGCGATCCTAGTGTCCTGGCTCAAATTTGCAAACTTTTGATCTTTGTTCTTCATTCATTGTCTTCCAAAGGACGTCCTTGACCGTGCCTATCTTTGCCTTGTCTTGGTTTTGACGGAACATGAGTGTTTTAGTAAAAATCGCTTTGGTCCTTGTCCAAAGGACAGGAGCGATATAGGCTCTTTGTGCAAATTGGTAGCATTTTAACGTTCAACACTTTGGTATATCACCTTCAAAAGACGCCTTAGACCTTTTACCATCTTGCAAAACCTTGGCTTGACGTAAATTTTGAGAGACTTGGCCAATATAATCAATATCGCTCTGGTCCCTTCCTGAGGGACAGGAGCGATCCTCAAGTTTTTAAGCTTGTCCTTGCGTTCTTCAACTTGCCATTACCTTCAATGCGTGAAATGACGTCCCTTGATTCCTCTTGGTGGCTTGATACTTGTTAAACTTTCAAAATCTTGGTCTTTATGGAAATTTCGCTCTGGTCCCTTCCTGAGGGACAGGAGCGAATTAGGATATTTTAGAGCAAATCCCTCAATGTGGCGATCCTTGTAACTTTGTGCTTGATGGAGATGCTTCGAAACGTCCTTGGTACCTTGTTCTTCACCTTGGAGTGTCTTAAATTTGGAGGAACGGCAATATAATCATCATATCGCTCTGGTCCCTTGGAGAGGGACAGGAGTGATCTTGGCTTTGTATGCTTCGCTTCACTTTGCTAGCTTCCAAATTTATATTCACGGGTTCATAATACGTCCTTCCATTCATCCATGCCTTGGAATCGGTCGTAACTTGGCGAGAAAATCCTCTATAACAAGAATCGCTCTGGTCCCTTCCTGAGGGACAGGAGCGAACTTAAGCATTTTATTGTTTTTGATCAAGTCCGGATGCTCTATCATGCTCATTTCGTCCTTCACCATGCCTTTGATGTCTCGATTCGTCCGAACGAGGTCAGGAATGGCTCAACTAATCATTTTCGCTCTGGTCCCTTGGAGAGGGACAGGAGCGCTTTTCGCTCTGGACCCTTGGAGAAGGACACGAGCGAAATTTGACTTTTCGCACTCTCAATCAGGATAAATTTGATGGGTATAAGTGACATTTCCTTCTATCTTTCTTCTTTCTTATACTTTAAGTTATATTCCATATATACTTTCAGGATGTTTGAGAGTGGTTTCAGACCTCCAGGAGTTATATTGCAAAATCTAGTTTTTGGAGGTTTTTTCAGTTTCCAGACTTAGTCAAATTCAGGATCAGGGCATTCCAGACTTAGCCAAATTTCAGGATCAGGACCTCACTCAAGCTGGACTTGCTATCCTATGTGATCCCCTGGGCGACGCTTCAAGTTATATTCATTTGATAAAATGCACCTCTTTGGACCTTTTCACATCGTCAAGACGTTAAAATCTTGCAAGGACAAAGCAAAATTGGATTTGTAGCTCCGGTCCTTCACTGAGGGACAGGAGCGATTTTGCTCCTACAGGCCAAAATAACACGATTTTAGACATTTTAACACTTCACAAGGCGAAAATAAATCATTTGAAATGCCTAGGATCAAAATTCAAAAAAGTCAAAATTTGGTCAAAAATATTCAATTGGACAAAAAATCACATTTCATCTTCAACACTTAGACAAATTTAAGCTTTGCGTCAACATTCCAATTGAAAATTAGACCATTCTGGCGAATTCATTGCATTCAAAATTTGCATTCTAGAAAAGGAAATTCAAAAAGCTCCCAAAAACGACTGGATTTTGGCTTGAAAAGGCAAAATTTAAAACCCTAAGGCTTGGCCCTAAATCCAGACGACCAACTAACTAACAAAACCCTAAAAAAGCAAAGCGAAAACGAACAAAACGAGCAAAAAAACATGGGTCCCCATTTGCAATGGGGCGATGTGTGAAAACGTCACAACACCTTCCAAGCTAATTTTGTACGGATTTTTTCCAATTTTGTACGAGTCTCAGCAAATTTCCTTTGCACACCCTCACACCTTATACAGATTACCGTATAGATTTCTCTCTCCAATTCTTCGCACTCTGTACGGTTTTCTCCTTTAGTCAGTTCCATACAGATTCCTCCTTGCAATTCTGTATTCCCCGTACGAATTTCTCTATACGGTTCTGCACAGCCCATACGGATATGGTACGGACGACCTGATCTGGCTCATACTGATATGTACGGCCCACTTCCTTGTTGATGTAAGACCATGTATAGACTACTTCCTCTGCCTTTATTGCCTTCTCTGCATCGAGTTCCTCGTGCTTCCTGGCTATGTAATGTGCTTAGAGTGGCTAGTTCTATTTCGTCCCCATGCAATGTATGGGCTAGGTTTTGCGCGTATCTCTATGGGTTGTATGGTCTCCTTGCTGTGCGATCCCTTACTCCGTAGGGTGTACAGCTGGTGTCGTACGACCGAGATGGAATTCGTTGTGGCTTGCACGGTTCCTTCTGTTTGATTTTTCCTCTCAATTCCATATTCTTTGACAATACACTTGCATACGATCTGACTCTATACGGGTATGATTTCCTTTCATGCAAGCTCCTTTGTTTGTACAACCCCTATCCTTCGCCAGTGGGCTTTTTCCATCCACTTTCCATCTTCGTACTACCAAATGTATCATTCATAACTTTACATGCTTCCATCAATTGCTTTTCACCATTTTTTGTAGCTTCAAGAAAATTGCATGTTGGTAAAAATACCTCATAGTCCTCCATTTGCTAGTGGAATAGTCCATTCAGGGAACTCGTCTCATCTTCAGAGCAATCTTCCAGTTTGAGCACCCCTTCATCATTGGGTTTCATTCCTTTCCTCCCTCCATCCATACCTAACTCTCCACCCTCAAACTCAGAGTCCGAGGGTGCCAGTTTTTCACTCATTGACTCACTGCCTGATTCCTCAAGTCAATGACGTGCTTCCTCTTGTCACTCTCGATCAAGAGTGTTTTGCTTCCAGTTATGATTCGCCTTGGCAGTAGCCAACCATCCCCTCCCGAGGAGTGCATCATACGCCTTCTTCTGTAACTGGATGACTACAAAGTCCAAGAAAAATCTGTGTCCCAATCATTACTTTTTGTGCCATCAATGTTCCCAATGGCTGGATGTCGTGTTGGTTGGCACCTACCAAGTGGAAGCTTGGCGGCCAAAGATTCGGCTTCCCCAGACATTTCTACGTGTCTTCTAGTAGTACGTTTACTCCCGAGCTTCCATCGATAATGGTGTTTGTCAACTTCTTCCCCATTATTTCCATCTCGACAACCATCGACTTCCTCCCGATGCTCACCATCAACAACATTGGATCACTTGACTCATTCCCTTTGGCTGATGGTTTTCTCGTCAGTTCCTCCTCATGTGGCTTACATTGTTTCTGGATGACTGTGTCGTCGCTGACTATGTTGGCAATTGCCATTCTCAGTTGTGGCATAGTTTGAAGAAGGTCTACCACCTTGATGGGTACGGTTGTTTGTAGCACCTGCCGAACTATGTTCTTCTCTGACTCCTGCAATGACATACTTGCAGTTCCATTGGAAGTTATTTGTTCCTTCGCCAACACTTGTTCTACTTCGGCTTGTTCATTTTCCGTACCAGAGTTTGAATACATCACCTTCTTTGTTTGTGCTCTTGTGATTGCCAAAACTACGTCCTCTTATTCCTCCACATCCAGCATATTAATACCCTTCTGATTCGGCCATTTGGTGTCTTCATGGTCACTTGGTCCACACCATTTGCACAATAATTGTATGTTGTCTTTCTTGTTATGGCAATCTCTCGCAAAGTGTCCCCATTCACTACATTGACGACACTGTATGATAGGACATCCTCTGGAGTCGGACTGTATTTGGTTTCACCCTCGTTGATTTCCATAACCACTTAGCGGTACATTCTGTGATTTCGATGGGCTGGACTCTCCCTATGTGAAGAGTACTTGTGTACTTCTCATCTTCAAATTGTACGGGCACCCCTTGATTGAATGCCCCAGCACTTGGCAAATTTCACAAAACATATTTCTAGGACAATTACCTTTCGTGTGCCCCTCCCTTTTGCACTCAATACACCATAGTTCATTACCTTCATTGCTGGTTCCTTTCTTAGCCTTCAATTCTTTCATCATTCTCAACATATTCCGTCGAAGGGCTCGTACGGTTTTGGATTCTTCGTCATTGCTACTTCGGTGCTCTCATCATCATCGGTCTTCCTCTTCTCTCAGGAGGAGGTTTTATTTTCACTCTCGATGTCCATCGCTCAATTGTACGCATTGACGTATGAGGACAGAGGCACTGCTTTCATCTTCTTGTGCAGTGAGGGTATCAATCCCTCCATGAACCACCTCTTCTTCAACCCGTCAGCCGGCTGGTTCTCCATCTTGTTCAACAGTTCTTTGAGCCTACGATTGTAAGCACGTACATTCTCATTTTTCCCTTGCTTAGTATTATAGATTTCCGCCACGATCTCATTATCATCCCTCAAAAGTTTGAATTCCTCCTGGAACGCCCTCTTCAGATCACTCCATCTCGTCTTGTGCTGGGCGTTGAGGTCTGTGTACCAGTCAATGGCGATCCCCTGAAGGGTGGCGGGAAATTCTTTCAGCCAGTAGTCCCTGTCATCTTGGCCATTTTCCTCCCAAATGGTTATGCATGTTTTGCAATGCCGTATCGGGTCCTCCGACTCGTCTCCCGTGAACTTTGCTCCTGGGTGTTCAACATTGTTTTCACTCGGAAGGTACGTGTGTATTTGCCTTGTGTGTCGGACCTGGGTGGACTGTTTTGACTGCTACGTTCTGGTGCTTTCCCTCCACTCTCGGCCACGCAGGCATCCTCTACACGTCCACCTTCAACGTCCCCAACACTTTGAGTACTTCCAGGTGTGTCGAACTTGATTGAATTGTTCCAACTGCTACATTCCAGTGCTTTCCTTGCACTCTCAGACACGCGCGTGCCCTCTACACGTCCACCTCCCACGTCCCAACACTCCGAGTACTTCCAGGCTTTGACTCGTCTATGTGCTCCCTCCGGCCGAGGGTCAGCAGATCACCTAATTGCTTGGTCTTGACCACCCAGTGACCTCTTCTCACCTTTGATGGGATCTACGGACATGAATCACTCAAGGCTGACCCAATTTCTTTTAAGGCAACGACGCCAAAATGTTTACTGGTACAACTAGTAAATTAAATATAGAAAATAACAATGTACATGACAATGCATACTAGACACGGTAGTAAAATATATCTTTATTCGCACATGCAATCATTATAGAGAAGAAGACTAGAGATGGTCGGCCAAGGATTACAAAAGATCCAACAATACCGTCCCTTCCTTGACAGTACACAACATATTTAAAGGACCCGACGGTTGCCGAGAGGTACACAACCATCAACCAACCGACACATAACCACCCGAGACTGACAACCCACTCAATACAATTAATTAATACCTTGTCGGATAACAAATATTATCAAACATAACAATAGGCAATTTATGCCAACAACACGTGCCAGACTGTATTGAACAACTCTGTACTGTTGTCGATGATCTCCACTGTATCAGATTGGATTATCTGCACTGAACACGTCTCCTCTGTTCACACACTATTCGTTGTACCTAGTTTGATATTTTTAGCAAGCTCAATTTGTCCAACAGATTTGATTTCCTGCATGTTGATCATCTTGAGCCGCACACCTGTCTGCTATTGGATCGCCATTAATGAAATCACCATCCTCTATCGACCTACCTTGAAAGAATCGACAACAATCTCCATCATCACTGGCTTCTGCATTGATTGGATCGACCAACTGCCTTATTTAGCATCCTAGCAAATCTACTTGATCACCTGGAGCACACATGTCATCATATTCTTCGTCCAAGTTGCTCTGTCAATCTTAATTAGCATCCTTGTGGACCTCTGAGTCTATTGGCTTGCAGACATGGCCACAAAGTCGATCACAAAATTCAAATATATCAGCAAAATAACCATTCATCTTTTCAACAGGTGTCCTCTGATTTTCTCTGTACATGCCACGTTGTCTAGTCAAACTTGGTCAGCGTCTAGGTGGACTATCGGGCTGCTCAGATCAGTTGAACTCCATACTGTGACTATCCTTCCTGTTATGCGTATCGCATGTATGTCTACTCACACAAGATAAGCTTCTGTTATTCTCAAGAGGCCTTCTCTTTACTCATGTTAGCCCGCACCACATTAGCATAGTCTCTTAACCCACGCAGGATACGCCTTGTCTTCCCTTGACAAGCATCTTCTTCTTCTATGTTAGCCCACACAACATTTTGTGTGCCTCTTAACCTACACGGGATAAGGTTTTCCTCCTTTGTCTTTGCTTTTCCTTATCCCGCGAGTCTCTTCTCATCCCTACTTGGTCACATGGGATAAGCAGACCCTTCAATGCCTACTTCGCCTTTCCTTATCCCGCGGGCTTCTTCACTTCCCATCTTGGTCACGCGGGATAAGCAGGCCTTCACTTCCTTTTGTTTTCTTATTCCACAAGCTCACTGACATCATTCTCGTCTCATGCGGGATAAGAGCCTTCTTCATGGCATGCTTTCACCTGTTAGCCCACACAACAAGCACATGACCTTTTCCCCAACGCTCAACCAACATGTTGCGGGATAAGAAGAAACATCATGTGCACCTCACAAGTTTTATCCCGGGAGGTCAAAACTCTCTCTCAAGAACATCGTGGGATAGGATAGCCCGATTGACCAGTCAACAATGTTATCCCACAGGGTCATTTAACCCTCATTCGAACACACCACGGAACCCTCAGATGCACGTGAACCAAACAGTGGCTACCACGTGGAAATCAGGACATACCAACCACAACATGTGACGAGATGACTGTTGCCAACACGACCACTATGTGAAGACGATGAATGTGGTTGACACCTCTGCAGCATAACACGACGTGTTATGCGCAACTGCTACCTGCATCACTGCAACCTCCAACACTTGTTCCTCTACATCCTCCAAGCCAAACGACCACACATCAAAATTACCATAACTATCGGCATAGTAGGAATATATCATTCCGCCTTCAGTAGCTACTCCGATATACATCCTCGATCTCTTGGTCAGCAAAGCTATTCTGATACAACTTCAAGTAGAATTGTGATGCAACTTCCAGATCGGCCAGAGTTATACCGATCAAATCACCTGAGCAGCTTTAGGACATCCAACAAGAACTTCATAGACTGAGGGAGTTTGCAACAATAGTGTCTTCTTCAACAATAGTGTCTTCTTCAACAATCTTATCCATCAACCTGACCACTGAGATCTCTGAAAGTCTCTCCAACTTATGACATCAATCAACCTGATCTCAGTAACTCTTCTACTTAATCTGCAGCCTGCAAGTTGACCTACTTGGTTGACATCAATGGCATCAATGGCACTCATATGCAACTTCATCAGCCCCGCACACACACATGTTGACATCAATGACAACTTCAATGCCAACAAGTCCCACAAGAGAAGCTGGTGGAGTAGTAGCCCCACAAGAGGAGGAGTTGGAGGCAAGATTGTAATGTCCCCACTTTGAAATAGAATTTAATGGTAAATAATAATAATAAAATTAAAATTAAAATTAAAATATAAAAGAATATAATTAAATATAATTAAATTTTAATTAAGTTAATGAATGGTCAAAAGACATGGAATGAAAAGTTGTGACTCCTCAAACATGAGATATAAAGGGGAGAAGAGAACCTCATTTGAGAGGGGGATAATTTGGGAATCAGAACGATTTAAATAAGAAATGCAGATCTGATTGTGAAAGGTTGTGTCCCTTTCAAAGGGCAGAAATAATAAAGAATTGCACTCTTTCAAAGGGTGCTAATGGTGAAAGGGTGTGTCTCTTGCCAAAGGGCACACATGATGAAGAGGTGCGACCTCTCCCTCACATTGAGAGCTATATAGGAAATGAATCAAAAGCATCCAGTTACATCACTATGGATCAGATAAGACAGAAGAGCAGTTAATAAGAACTGGCTCTCAAGCATCAAGTTTAAATTGCAATCTGCTATCACTGGATTCTATCTACCATTTTCTTATTCATATCCATTATTGGACTTGCCTGATTAAGCATCAGACTTTTGGGTACCAAACCAAGTTGCATATTATTCTAGAAAGGAGATCAAAGGAAAGACGTTAAGCCTGCACCAAGAGGAAATCGGAATTGAATGCAAATATTATCAGAACAGCAGCCTGCCTCCCAGTTGGGGCCATTACATCAAACCAAGGAAGATCGAACTGCTGGTAATATCTATGATCATAACCCTATCACAGAATTATTATCATTACAATCTAATCTCCTTATCTACTTCTGTTATCATTATGCTCGGTAGCCTTATGATGGTCTCAGCCTTAAATCTACCATTTCAGCATTAGGGCCAGCATATAATAAATCTAACAGTAGTTCATATGGAAATAGTAATTGGTATTATTATTAGATCAAACATCTTGGGAATAATAATTGTGTTTAATAGTAGTTCATCTTGTAGGGGAAGGTATGAGATGTAATGAAGGGGTAACGAGGGGCTCATAAATGGAGTCGTCAAGGAACCCGGTTACATTCTTTACCTAACCCAACAAGACATGGCTAATTTGGGAGAAATAGATTTAAAGGGGAATTCCAATCACAAGAAGAAGGATAAGGATGGAAGTGATGAAGGAGAACAGTGATAGGATACCTCACTAGGTAGACCACCTCATGGTAGTTGACTGATGGACCCATGACACCAAGGGGACTCTAGCTTTCACTCTGCTCTTGGGCCTAGGATAGAGGATCTCAATCCTCCTTACTCCCACTCTCTTATGGTTGAGGTCCAATAAGGAATTAGACATAACTATGGTTAAGTTAATATTCCTGACCCTAGGTATAGAGAATTTATGTTTAGTTATCATTTTTAGAAGATTTATATTATGGTTTACATACATTTCAATGGTTTCCTAACCTATTGCAGGATCTCAAACAGGTACGCATCTTGTTCCATTTGTAGTTTTACATAAAAATGGTGATTTAGGGCAAGAACTAGGGTTTTTACAAAAAGGGGGCATTACAAAGATGAAGTGCGGAGTGTGATATCCTTGCAGGATAAGCAGTGGGAGGACTATCCCTGTAGGTTGAATTTTAAGTTCAGTGGTATACCCATTGGGAGAGCATTAGATAGAGCAATATCCCTACAAGAATGAATTGTAAGGGGTGAGGGCCCCATTACCAACTCTCACTAAATAATCTAAAAAAAACAATAAATTTCTTCCTGACCACACTTACTGTGGCAATTCACTATACAAAAACAAATAATTTTAAATAAAAACACACACTTTGACATAGTATGCTGACACAGCCCACCATAATGTATCAACTCCTGAAATGCAAGATAACGATGGCAATGGTATAGGAAAATAATTAATCAGCAATCTTAGAAGGAAATATTAATTAAAAGATGAAATCAACATGCCAAATTGAATTCAATCAACAGATAGATGTCTAAAACAAACCAAGAAGTTAAAAGCTCAAGAACATCATCAACTTACAGTGCGATTGGCTGTAAGGTGCTCCAAAGCTTCCCTCACCAATAATTCTGATTTGTTATCCAGTGCGGAAGTTGCCTCGTCCAAAATCAATATTGATGACTCCTGGTATATGGCCCTTGCAATAGCCACTCTGCCTCAGCCATTTACAACAAGATAGTTCCAGTTAATTTTGTAAATTAAATTGTCATTCCAATTGATCCAACTAAACAGAATCAATTCATTCAATGCATTAGTAATCATGGATATTAAACAGTCAAGATGCAAAACAATCATCGATCCTAAATTGAAACATGGTAAACACCTTTGGCGCTGTCCTCCACTCAAACAAGAGCCTCGCTGACCAACATCTGTGTCATATCCTTTTGGAAGTTTTCTAATAAATCCATCAGCATTTGCCAATTTTGCAGCCTGTTCAACCTTCTTCATGTCAATCATGTTAGGCATGTTTCCGTAACCAATATTCTCTGCAATGCTTCCAGCAAAAAGCACCTGGAAACCATATTAGCCATCAGAATTAATATCTCACAAAGAAACCAAAAATACTAGGGAGAAATCAGAAGGGGTGAAATCGAAAGTGAATTTTTTATAAGGTCAATACAAATCTAATATAAATAGAAACAGCTTAATGAATGGTATGTGCAAGAAAAAAGAGAGCTCCGTAGTCAAATAAATCATGTAACCTATAGAAACCAGGTATGATCACCCAAAGAAAGACTAAAGACATTGGCAGCTACAAAACCATGGTTTCTGGTTGCCATCAGTAACCACTCTTAAAATCCAGGGCCGAGAAAAAATCGTTAATGAAAAATCCTAAAGAGGATGTCTGATGACTCTGTGTCAAGTAATCTCTTGAATAAACTAGCCATACATGTCTTTTGTGATCAATGTATCTCTGAGATATTTAGACATTTTGTAAGGCATGCTACAAATAGATAAATAATATGTTTCAGCCTCAGGTAACTGATTAAGTGCAATGCTAAGTACATAGGTGCAAGGATAGTTGTCTTTAGTCAACATCTTGCTTGATAATTGAGAAAACTAACCTTTTTGCAGATTGAATTGCCCATGTTTACCAGAGATCCTGTTTACTACTAAATCGTAATGAAGACAACACCATTCCCAGAAATTGTCTGAGTAATGACATCTATTTTACTCTGAATGGTGGAATTGATGTATATGTTGTAAATAGCTTCTATTGCTAATTGCATACAATAGTTTTCTTTGATGATTTACCACACTTCAGTTTTAGATTTGTTGTCGCCTAGAACTTGGATCCATGTGAATTGGAGCAATGCAGCAATAGGTCAGCTGTCTATAGCATAAAATCATAGAAGTTAAAAACAAAACTGGAGAAAATCAAATAATGGGTCAAGATATCCATCAATCAGAAGTGAATTGGAGATCAGAAGATCAATTAACTGAATGAGGACCTTGGTTATTTCACAGTACATAGCTATCAACAAATTGATTCATCAAGACACAAAGGACACCAATGCTTACAACATAAGGAGAGAAAAAGTCTCCATGTTCTACTTCCTTGACCCTTAGGTCCTGAACAAGGATTGCATAGAACACTGAACCAAAAATTATCTCATCTTGTGTTTCAAGAGCAGAAAAAGCAGGCAGTAACATTTTTAGTAACATTGTGGTGAATTGATAGAATCATGATGAGCAATAATGAAAGATAAAGAATGATATAAGGAAATGAAAGTGAACTTATGGTATTGAATGATGATATTTATCGTAATAAATGAGTGATACAAACAATGAAGACTCCTGATAATCCCAAGAATCATCTATGTTAATCCTTGTGTGAACTGAATGCATATGATGTTGACAATCCCTATCCTAATGCATGATCAAAAACATTGATGATTTATTAACACTAACAATTTTGATTATCCTTATCATTGAATACTAGTTCCTCCACTGAACACCTAATGCATTGGACTGTAATGTATATAAATGAGATGAGGAAGTTCAATAATAGGATCTGGATGATTTTTCTGATAAAGTAGATGTTGATGATGTGAAAGACCTGGCTTAAGTGTTGAATACAGCCTATAAGAATTGCTTTTCTTCACAATAATCTGTTTCAAACTTTTAAACAGGACCTCCAGATAGATATAAAAAGTGGAATGTATAGCCAAAAGGCATATAAATGGCTTTTGTCACCTAAAAGAGCCTATATTCAAGGTAGTAAAGCAAGCCAAAAATTCACACCTAGAAATAGAAAGCCCAAATGTTCACAGAAAGAGAAATAGATGAATAATCCTTCATGAGTGGTGCAATCTTCTTTTCTGATTCAAATGAGCTCCTTTGTAGATGGTATTCTAAGTTGAAAACCTTCAAAAGTAGCCCATAAGCTCATTATGTATGAAAAAGAACACTTAGAATTCCAAAACTCAATATGAAGCAGAACAGAGTAAATAATATGAGAAAGAAATGTAACCCTCAAAAGCGAATGCAGTCTTCTAATTTTGACAACTTACACCAAAAATGTGCCAGCCTTATAATTTCTAAGGAAAATCAGGATACAACCATCAAAGACGTGATGGATAAAGTCAACAAAATGAAGTTAGTTGAGCCTTTTGAAAACTAAATTTCAAAAGTGAATTTGATTCTCAACATCCAGAAGTTAGTTCAATCGTTAGCATAATGACAACTTGCTGTGATATGCAAAGCCAAAAACAGAACATGATGTCAGCAGAGAACCAGATATGTAAATGAAAGTAGAAATAAAAAAATAGATTACTAGGTTAAAGTGACCACATCACTCAGATGAGTGTCCTCTTAATAGCAACAAGCTCCTTAATTTTTTCCTGCTGAAATCTTGTTCCCGACTACATTTGGTCCAGGTGTTTCTGACATTATGCAAATACACCTAGACCAAATGCAAATCACATTTAAATTTTTAAGGCAATATACATGTCCGAGCACTTTACTGTAGGACAGTCTTTACTTTGTTTGAAAAAATTAGTAGTACATATCAAAATATATCAGGCATTAAAACGTTCAGTTCATTTGAATATTATCAATCTTCTCAATGCAGGGAAAAGTGAATAAATCTAAAACATTTTACATGATTGATATCTTTTAACAGTAATGAAAGTAAAGTTCTCAGAGACATTTCAATGCAGAAGTTGGCAAACATTTGGTACAGAAGAAAATTTGATTGTAGAATGATGCTAGCAGCCTGATTTTGTGCAGCAACTTAAGTATTTATAAGTTAAAACAATTATTTAGACAGTATGTAAACCAGAAGAAGATATTTACTTATCCAAAGACAAAACCAAAGCAGAAAAATATTTTACAGTTGCACCTTGAAACAGGCCTTCTATTATTTCTAATAACAAAAATTTGCACAAAAAATATAAAGATAAACTTTTGAATTTAATTAAAATTTACCCCACAATTTTTTATTATTTTATTCCAAAACTTTCTACCAAAAATATGAAGAAAAACTTTTGAATGCAATTAAAATTTCCCTCACAAGATAAAACATGGGAAATTAATAAATTTAAACCAAAAACACTTACATTTTCCTGTGGAACTAATCCTATGCATTGCCTCAGCCTTTTCAAACTGATGTTTCTTATATCATGATCATCCACAAGTATGCAGCCTGTTGGCACAAAAATGACATCACTATAAATGATAAAAAAATGACATATATCATGGCATTAGATCCTTTATCCTCTCAAACTTTTTATTGGATACAAGCTTATAGATACAATGCACTTAGAGTATTCAGGCTGCTCACCCAACTCCTAGTCAATAGCATCTTCATGCAGGATCAATCCAATAATTACATTTACTATTTTATCAAAGACCATAAAAAAATTCCTTTTTCCATGCCCTAAACACAGCCACATTGCTTGGATTTGATGTCAGTGAAATAACAGGGCTCTAATAAATTTGCATTGATGGAAAAAATTCAATAAAATTGTGCAACACTGAACAGTTAAATAAAAGAGCAACCAGTATCGAAGCAAAATAAAGATGTAACATGCAGCAGTTTTTTCAGTATAAAAATCTGTTAGTATAAGTTGGAAAACACTGACATCAATAATTAAATATTAAATACACTTTGCAAGTATTTAGTAGAGTTGTACCTTCAATAGGATCATAAAGGCGAAGTAATAATTTGGCAAGAGTTGTCTTTCCACCTCCTGATTGCCCCACAAGAGCAATTGTTTCACCAGCTCGGACATGAAAACTCAGGGCACTCAATACTTGTGGTTGTGTGTTGCCATATCGAAAACTGACATTACAGAACTTTACATCACCAGCAACAGAGCTTAAAGGAATATTATTGTTTTTATCTACCACCTGCAGAATATGAAAAGGTGTAAATCAGTTACAGACATCTAGAATAAGAATATAACAAAGAAATGTAATGTTTGAATATGACATGTCTAAGCATACAATGCAAAACGACTTCAAAAAGAAATTAAAAAAACAAAGCTCTTGGCTGCTACTTGGCTACAAAGGCACCCAATGCAAACAGGGTAATCTAAACCCTTAACAATGATGCTACTGACATAACACATTTTATGTTTATTGTTTATGATGTCTAACCCAGAATTAAAAATAGATACAAATGTGGAATATATATATGTGTGTGTGTGTGTGTGTGAGAGAGAGAGAGAGAGAGAGATCTGTAAGTCGGACTGAAACAGTTGCATTGGGCAACAAAAGTTGTCAGGCTCTGAAATTCTTTGCTGTGATTGTTTTAGTTCTTTGTGTTGACGATGACCTAGGGACATTATTTTTGTCCTAATAAGAAGATGCATGGGTGCAGCATTAATTTCCAACCCTTTATGTATATAACATGCAAAATATTTTTAAAAACATAAGAAATGAATTTAGAGAACATATAGCTATGAAAATTGTTGCTTTTCAAATCCACAGCAAGGAAAAATATTACAAATTATTGAAATAATTTAAATTTAAAAAACTTCTGCTAGCAGTATGGTTTTTGACAAGTACTCACCAGAAAATCACCTACCAAATTTTTCACAAGTAATCACCAAAAAACTTGCCTACTCAGTTTTTCGCGAATAACTTGCTCAATAGATTTGGCTCACCATCATGTCCCCTTTCCAATCAATAGTCATAAGGAGACCCTTAGCCTATTATGTAATTTTCCATAGTCTATTGGAGTGGTGCAATTTTATGGTTTAACTCAAGTTGCCAAAAACGTAATTTTAAGTTATATTCATAAAAGGCAACTTATGTTTTATTATTAAAAATGCTGTTTTAAAAATAGGGACAAAATGTCTCACAAGGAATGGGGTCAAAAATTAATGTTAATTTTAAAAAGACTTTCTAGGCAATTTGCGAAATAAATTTTGGAGGGAAAAGAGAAATAAGAAATAAATATTATATTCCCTCAAAGTGCCTATAAAACGAGTTGAGCATTGAAAAAGGGTACCATTTTATGAAATCAAACCCCTCTCTTTTGATCAAAATTATGTTCATCTATCTACCTAAGGAAAAAAAACCTTTAAGGAAATGAATTTGACTACAATACCAGGTTCTTCTCTGCCCACTCGGAATCGGATACTGGTGTGGTGCAGGTTCACACTTGGGTTCATCCCGGGTGCGTGTGGACCCAACAACTTAAAAAACAAGTTTTTTAATGCTTAAAAAAGTCGTTCAAACCCTAATTTCATTGATATGACTCAGTTTTGACCTTCTCTTTGCTCATACACTCATTTCTTTCCTCCATACTTACATTTTTCACCATTTTTTTCTTCTAAGCTTGTTTTGAAGGTGGTTGCATTTTTCTTTGAAGGTGAAGGCTATGAAGGTGTGAGACACACATCAAAGGCTTAGGAATCATAGGAGAAGGAAAATTTAGCCATCAAAAGGTGAGTGAATCCTCATTTTTTCAAGTTTTCAAGAATTTTTTCCATACTTTTCAAGTTTTCTTTTTAATTTTTTAAGAAGTTTTGAATTTTTTTTTATACTTCATATGCATAATAAGGGGTTATAATGCCAATTATTATTCAAATTTTTTTAATAACGTTTTGAGTTTTCTATTTTAGGTTCATTATTCATACATGATGGTTGCAAGTGGAAGCTTTGCCTCTAGTTTATTTGTCAAGGCCTAAACTGAAGCGAGCCCTTTTAAAATTGATGGTGATTCACCACTTTAGCATTATACAACAATGATCAAGCAAATGTCTCGTAGTGGGAGTTTTCTTTGGCAGTGTAACCGTTGTGGCAAATACCAGCTCATACCATCGAGTGAAAGGTCATTTTTGCAACATCTCTAGATGTGGAATAAAAGCTTATAAGGGGCCAGATAACAAAGGGCTGCCAAAAGCTCTAATCCTACAATATATTGGAGAACAAGAGGAAGTTGGCAGGAGAAGCAACAAACCAAAGACTGATCATCCTCTTGCCAAGGCATCCTCAAAGAGGCCTCCTAGTGGATCCACAAGACTGGTTGGCCCACATCCTTTCATGGAAATGCTACCACCTTTTGAACTAGAGGATGTTGTGGTTACAAAAAAAAGAGGCCCATTGGATAGGGCCTTCAAAAATGAAATCAAAGAGGTTGCATATCAAAGCGTTGCTCCTTGCATTTATGGCAATGGGATTCCTTTCAACATTGTTAGATCACCTTATTTTTGAGAGATGGTGCATACCCTTTGCAATACACCTCCTAATTATGTTTGTCCCGAGTATGAAAAGGTGCAAAATACCTTATTGGCAAAGGAAAAAGCTTCCGTAGAGATACAATTGAGAGTGATCAAAGATACATGACAAGAAAAAGGTGTGTCCAACGTTTCTGATGGATGGAAAGATTGTAAAAATAGGCCATTGATCAAATGTTATAGCAGTGTCCCCTAAAAGGGCGATGTTTTCAAAACTAGTGGATTGTGAGGGGCAAGTGAAAGATGCAAGTTTCATTGCCAATATCCTCATAGAAACCATTGACATGGTAGGGCCTCAAAATGCTCAAGTCATAATGGACAATGCTAAAAGTTGTAGGGCAGTTGGATCTATAGTGAAGGCTACATATAGTCACATTTTTTGGACACCATGCACAATCCACTCACTCAATTTAATCATGCAAAAGATTGGTACACAAATTGATTGGGTTAAACAAGTTTCTACGAAGGGCGAGGAGATTCAAATGTTTGTGACTATTTATCACATGTCACGAACCATATTCAGGACCTTCTCCAAGTTGGAGTTGTTGTATTTTTTAATTTTATAGTTTTTATTTTTTTTAGTTGATATATGACATGTAGTTTGTTATGTTATGTTAGGTTGCCAAAACACAATTTGCATCTCACACACTTGTCTTAAGACGACTTGTGAAGGTGTGGGAGGCCTTGAGTGATATGGTCATCAACACCTTGTGGAGTGTATGGAAGTAGCTAAACACTGAAAGAGCCCAAAAACTAAAAGCATTGATCCTTGATGATGATTAGTGGGATCATGTGGACAGTGTTTTGAGTTTCATTGAACCCATCATGAGCATGATTAGGTATGCTGATGCTAATCGTCCATGTTCGGAAGAAATTTATGATGGCATGGACTTCATGGTAAAGAAAATAAGAGAAATAATAGAGGCCAAGGAACATGACCCGATGGAATCATTTTTCAAAATTGTGCAACAAATTGTTGTTGACCGTTGGAACAAGATGACCACCCCCTTACATCTCTTAGCATTTTCTTTGATGCCAAAATTTTATAGCACAGAGATACTTGCATTGCCAAGGAGGGTGCCACCAAATAGAGATGTGGAGGTTGCTATTGGCTATAGGGCTGCCTTTAAAAAGATATATCTAGATGATGAAAGTAGAAGACCGTCTTGAGAGAGTTTGGCCAATTCGTCTTCAAAATATCATGATAATATAGCTCTTCATGCCAAATATGGGATGGATGCTAATGAGTGGTGGTATGTACATGGTCAAGGCTCCATTTTCTTGTAGCCTCTTGCAATTAAATTCTCTCCCAACTATGTATCTTTTTATTTTTTATTTTTATCATTTTCCATTTGATGCTATCATATTAAAATATTTATATTTTATAATTTGTCTTAGTTTTTAGCTAAATGTTGTATGCAAACTCAATAGGTTGCAAGTTCTTCTTCAGTTAAGCGGAATTGGAGTATATACTCCTACATCCACTCAGTCAAGCACAATTGTTTGGGTGCAAAAACAACAAAAGATTTGGTCTACATACACTCCAACCTTTGTCTATTGTCACATAAGAAACCTGAATATAATGCAGGTGTGACAAAGCATTGGGATCTAGCCCTTGAGTGTGCTGATTTAGATGCTAAAATTGCACAACTTTCCCGAGTCTCTATAGATGAGGCAGCTCTAAAACATGACATAGACGTAGCTAGTGGGAGTGACAATGCAATGGATTGTGGTTCAAATGATGAGCTTGGGATTGACTTTGATGCTTTTGATGAAGATGAAAATGGAGGTTAAAAAAATACCATGGCTTGTAATTTGAATTTTCATTGTGTCATGACATTTTGAGAATTGAAAGTTGAATGTTATCAGTTTTGCAAAATCATGAATATGATATTACAATATTTTGAATTATGGATTTATGTATGGGACAATTACATTGTATGGATTGTAATAACCATAAATTTTATGTTGAACATATATATAAGTGTGTGTGTGTGTGTACGGACGTAACCGTACCCGTACCCAAGGAAAAAAATTGTCATACCCGCAAATCCGTACCCGTAACCAAATCGGTAACGTAGGAATTCGATGATGAAAAACCTCTTATTTATTAGAATAATATTCTTTATTATTTATTAATGGTCAATTATGTAATATTATGTAAATATTGTAATTTTAGTTTCTTTCTATTAACGATTGTTTCTTATTTAGAAACATCATTCTCTTGTAAATTATTTAATGATCGTTTGATCATTTGTAAATATCAATTGAGTTTTTACCAATTACTTCTCAGTAATATGGTATCAAAGCGGGAAACAAAATAAAAAATTCGTCAAATTTTTTTTCAAATTTTTTTCAAAAGAAATATTTTTTCAGAATTCGAATTCTTTCTAATGATCGTTTCTTTGGCAGATTTTTCGAGGGCTTTGTCTGCTACCCACGCAACACTCAACCCCATCGCGATTTTCTTTTGTGTCATCGGGTTTCTTCTTCTTGCATGCATCGGTATTTTTTTTGCAGGTCTTGTCCTTATTCTATGCATTTCGCGCGATTTTCTACGAAAAAGGGTTTTCCAAGGTCGTGACACAGTCTTCTGCAACTTTCGTTGCCGACATTTGATTTTCGTGCACCATCTCTGCTGCCTAACACGACGTGACACAATTTTCGCATCTTTTGTTCTACATATTTCGCATTGCTTCTGTTCTTGCGGCCTGTGTGTTCTTCCTTGCACACGAACGGCTGCTTTGTTTTTTTTCCAGTGCAATCTTTTGCATGCAACTTTTCGCGCTCTTTTGCAAATCGCGGCACAATTCTTTGGTATTTTTTCCTCAAAATTTCTACTACTAGGTACCTATCTATGGGCATCGGCTAGGGTTTTTCTAACTCTTCGGATTCTTCTTCATCAAAACCATGAATTTTTACAGCTTCCTACATGTTTTTTGATGACAGGGTTTTTGCAACTTCGGCTAGGGTTTTGACCCTTCATTTTTAGTCGAAAAATTATTTTGATTATAGATTCCTTGTGTGCTTTTTGAGAGCTCTTCTGGCTCTTCGTCGGATTTTTCAAGGTTTGTCGAAATTTTTTCTCGAAATTCGTGTCAGTCGTACTTCACTTTTTTTGAAGTATGCACCTACTTCTACCTCTGTTTCAGATTTACGCCCTTTCAAATTTGCTCGTTTTCCATGCATTGGGAAACATGTAAGATGGTGTCATTAACCAACTTAATGTTGGAAGGCAATCAACGATTTAATGGCAAGAATTATAACACCTAGAAGCAGCGCATGCTGACTATTTTTTAATATCGCTGCCTTGATGATCTGGTTTTGGGAAAAGAATCTCGTCCTTCTGCAGCCGGATCAGATCAGGACAAGTTTGATGATCGCAATCGCAAAGTCGTCATGCTCCTTAAGTTGTTTCTCATGGATGACCAATTGCCTCAGATTTTGTCTGGCAAATCAGCATTAGAAATCTGGACACATCTGAAGGAGTTGAATGAGACATCTGTCAAAAGCCAAGCATTCTTCCTGAAGAACCAGTTGTTCTCCATCATGATGTATGAACGTATGTCCTTACAAGAGCATCTCATGAAGATTAAGGACATTTGAGATCAGCTTGAAGCTATTGGTCGGAAAATGGAGGAAGAGGATATGGTAGTCATAACTCTGAAAGTCTACCAAAATCCTACAAGCACTTCATAGAGACTCTCAACATTACATCTACGAACGTTGATTTGAAATTTCCAGAGTTGTGCACCAAACTTCTGCAGTAGGATCATTGGAAATAACAGTTTGGTAGCAGTGCCACTTCGTCCTCCTCAGAGCAAGCCTTTGCAGCCAAATCCTTTCACAAGGATAAAGGCAAAGCTCAACCCTCTCAGTCATCTCAGCAGAAGGGCTCTAATTAGTCTCAGGATGGTTAAAAGAAGAAGGTTCAATGCAACTATTATCATAAATATGGCCATATGATTAATGATTGTCGCAATCAGATAGCTTCCGAACATCGGAAGCAGGGGGTCTCAGCCTAAAGCCAATGTCACTGAGCACACAGGGAAAAAAGAGTCTGCCTTTTACACCTTCATGGCTAAAAGACCTACAGACTGTGTGAAATCTTCTGCTTGGTATATCGATTCTGGTGCTTCTCAACATTTCACTCAAAGGCGTGATTGGTTTACAAAATTCTCTCCCTATACTAATTCAGTTATTTTTGGAGGTGGTGAGGAGTATACCGTTGTTGGCAAGGGCAACGTTCAGATACAGTCTAGTGGGAGGAATCTCATATTCCTCAATGTATACTACATTCCTGGCATGGAACTAAACCTTCTCTCTATGAGTGAGATTATGCGGCATTCTCCTCAACTTGATGTCATCTTTAGTGCACACAAGTGTTCGATTGTTGATCGTGCATCTCACACTACTGTAGTTGTTGGCATTGAGGATCATGGTCTTTACCGGCTTGTGGATACAAGTGATTCTCTTGAGCATGCTTTCACAGCTAAATCATCCTCTATCACCAGTCTATGGCATTAACGATATGGTCACCTGAACATTCACTACCTTGCTCAGCTTGTTTGGGAAGATTTAGTACATGGCCTACTTGAAATTCAAACTCAAAATCAGCGACTTTGTGAATCTTGTCAGGCTAGGAAGCAACAAAAGACACTGTTCAAGGATGGTGACTGATGGCGAGCCTCTAGGGTACTACAGTTGGTCCATGTTGATGTATGTGGTCCAATGAATACTCCTGTTACTGGGTGCAAGTATTTCTTACTTTTTGTTGATGATTTCAGTCGTAAAATGTGGGTGTCCTTTCTTAGACAGAAATCAAATGTGTTTCCTCTATTTCAAAAATTTAAGGCCTTAGTAGAAAAAGAGTCTGGTTGTTCTATTATTACTCTTAGGTCTGATAATGGGGGGGAATTTTGTTCTACTACTTTCTCCACTTTTTGTGATACACATAGCATAAAACGTCAGTTAACCACACCATACACCCCTCAACAAAACGACGTTTTAGAACGTCGCAACCGCACCATTGTAGAAATGGAAAGATCAATGCTAGAACACATAAATGTTCCTAAGAAGTATTTGGCAGAAGTAGTGTTTACTCCAGTCTATCTCCTTAATAGGTCTCCCACACATGTTGTTAAGGGGAAGACTCCTGAGGAAGCTTGGACTGGTCGCAAACCCAGGATCAGTCATCTGAAAGTTTTTGGCTCTCTAGCATATGTATGGATTCCAGATGCTAAGCGCTCCAAGTTGGATTCCAAGAGTCAGAAGCTTATGTTTACAGGGTACAGTGACAACCATAAGGCTTACCGGCTGATTGATATAGACACTAATTGTCTTATCTTCAGTCATGATGTTTTTGATGAAGACCAAGGAGTATTTCAGCTTTCCTCGTCTGAGCAATATTCTGAGGATCGGCCTTTGAAGGCTTTTGATTTGGGTGTTTGTCTTCCATTTGGTTCACCTAATGGGAGGGATGATGCAGATTCTGAATTTGGTGATGCACTACCTGAATTTCCTCCGGATGATGCTAATCTTCCACTTGTACCTGTTCCACCTCCAGTTCCATTTATTCCTCCTGCATCTGATGTTGGCATTTCTACTCTCCAACCTAAATGGTGGGCTAAGACCATCAGTGATCTTCGTCCCGATGAACTCATTAAGGGGAGATCTTCCAGAACTAAGAGCAAGAAGCAAAATACAGTTAACTTTTCTCTCATGGCCAACATTCATAGTATTTATGAGCCTCAGACATATGCAGAGGCAAAAGGGATTCCAGAGTGGGAACAGGCAATGGCCGCAGAATACCAAAGCCTTCTGAAGGACAACACCTGGGTTCTCTCTGATCTTCCTGCAGGGAAGAATCCCATTAGCTGCAAATGGGTGTATAAGGTCAAGTATCATGCAGATGGTACTTTGGATAAGTATAAGGCTAGCTTAGTGTTGGTGTTTGTTTTATCATCTACCAAACATTAGAATAAGATACCTGTTGTGACGTTTTCACACATCGCCCCATTGCAAATGGGGACCCATGTTTTTTGTTTGTTTTTCGCTCGTTGTTCGCCTTCGTTTTTAGGATTTTGTTAGTCAGTCAGTCGTCTGGATTTAGGGTCAACCCCTAGGGTTTTAACTTTTGTCTTTTCAGGCCAGAATCCAGTTGGTTTTGAGAGTTTTTGAGCTTCCTTTCTAGGATGCAAATTTTGAATGCAATGAATTCGCCAAAATGGTCTAATTTTCAATTGGAATGTTGATGCAGAGCTTAAATTTGTCTAAGTATTGAAAGTGAAATGTGAATTTTTGTCCAATTGAATATTTTTTTGACCAAATTTTGACATTTTTGATTTTTGATCCTAGGCATTTCAAATGATTTGTTTTCGCCTTGTGAAGTGTTAAAATGTGTAAAATCATGTTATTTTGGCCTGTAGGAGCAAAATCGCTCCTGTCCCTCAGTGAAGGACGGGAGCTCGTTTTCAAATATTTTACTATTCCTGCAGGGTCAAGATGAATTACGAATTGGAAGTGATGGAGAAAGGCGAGATCTTTCCATTGAATATAAATTGAAGATTTTCATGAGCACAGAAATGCCTCCAGGGGAAAAATCGCTCCTGTCCCTCAGTGAAGGACCGGAGCTACAAATCCAATTTTGCTTTGTCCTTGCAAGATTTTAACGTCTTGACGATGTGAAAAGGGTCCAAAGAGGTGCATTTTATCAAATGAATATAACTTGAAGCGCTGTCGGGGAGATCAATAGGGTGGCAAGTCCGGCTTGAGTGAGGTCCTGATCCTGAAATTTGGCTAAGTCTGGAATGTCCTAGGTTCGCTCCTGTCCCTCAGGGAGGGACCAGAGCGATTTGCATAGGATCCTTCATTTTCCTTCAAATGCATGTCAAGGCAAGTTTACACAAGATCAAGGACGTCCTTTAAGAGGCAATGAACGAGGAACCAAAGTTGAAAGATGACGCATTTCGGCTAGAGCTTCAAGATCGCTCCTGTCCCTCTCCAAGGGACAAGGGCGATGATCCTTCCAGACATCCATACGCCTTGTGGAAGCCAAGTAAGACAAGCATGGAATGAAGAAATAACACTAATGTTCGCCTTATGATGGAAATTTGAGAACAAAGATGCAAGATCAAGAAGAAACAATGGAGATCGCTCCTGTCCCTCAGTCAGGGACCAGGGCGATGAGGTACGTATCTTTCATCTTCAAAATTTGGCGCTCAAACAAACATTTTGAATTTATTTAAATGCTAAGAAAATCGATAATTTTTGAAAATTCAATTAAATGGCATTTAAATATTGCACTTAATATTAGTTAATTGTTTTTGCCTTGTAAAAAAATCGAAATTGTTAAATTAAAAAAACGTTGGCAAATAATTAATTAAGTTTTTTTAATAAAAATTGAGTGGAGCGCTTGATATTTATTTGTTTATTTTACTAAAAGTCGGCCTTTTACTTTATTTTAAAATTCGCTTTTAATTACCAAGTCGGCCTTAAGGTAAGTATGAGGTGAGCGCTATAAAGGGAGGGTGAGAATCTTCATTTTCACATTATCATTCTTCATTCACATGCGATTTGAGAAGGTGCGAAATTGTGTTCGAAGTGCGATTTGGAGTTTACAAAGCAAGGTGGTGCCAAGGTTATCCAAGGTGGTGCAAATCTAAAAGTTTCCATTTAAGCGAATTTGCCAAGGCATTAGAGATCACGTCCAAGACTTGAGGGGTGGCGAAGGTGATAAGAGGAACGTTCTTTTGAAGATCACATCAAGACTATCGAATTTCAATTTTGCCTAGGCAATTTTATTCATTTTGCATTCTAGAGTTAGCTCTTAAGTAAGGTATGGCAAGATCTCTTGTTTTAATTTCGAATTTTGATCGTCATTGCCTTAATTTTGAATTTTGAAATTTTGTTTTGCCTTAGCTCAATCGTTTTTAGGAAATGATTAATAAAGGACTTATCATTAAGTTTCCTAAAAATTGCTCTCTAATTTATGTTATGTATTGCTAAATCATATTACTAATTTTGAAATGTTGTGTAGGCATCAAATGGAGATCTCATCAAGGAAAATCAAGCCGGATCAAGGACGGTCTTCGCCAGGACGATCAAGCCAGGACAAGGGCGACCTTTTTCAATCCAGCGTTCCAAGGCGAGGTACATCATCATCTTGCACATCAAGGACACAAGGAGTTAGAACAAGGGCTCGTTGAAGAAGCAAATAATTCCAGATGAATTAATTAAAGATAGCCTCTCAACGACATCAAATTGAATATCTAGAAAGGTACAAGTGTCAGATGAGGTGGCATCCCAGTCATCACTCCTCCAGTCAGTGTGGTCCACCTCAGCATGTCCAGATTCAATGTACTTAATTCATGGAAGGTGGCACAAACTCCGATGTACCTACCCCGGCTATCCATTGGTCGATTTTTCTAGAGAGGACATGTGTCCAGGCAATACAATTATTTCATTGGTCGAGCATTAAATGTTATGTAATGGTTGTAACAAACCCTAATTAGGGTTTTCATTGTAAAATCTTGGCCATTGATCTTGAATTGATCTAAGCCATCAAATTGTATTGTGGGCACTATATAAGCCCAGGCATTTCATTTGTAAAGGCTAATTAGCAATTGTTGGAGATAGTATGTAAATAGTTGGAATAGTTAGAAGATAGAAATAGAATAGCAATTAGAGTAGAATAGGAGGACAAGGCAAGAAATTGTTGCCATTGATTGTAAACAAACTCCATTTTCATTGAAGTAATGGTGAAATATGTCGTTTTCTTGCAATTTGCATGGTTTCTTGTTGAGTCTTCAATCCTAGATGGTAGATGATTAGATGAATGGAGGAAATGCGATTGATTAATGGTGGAATTCGTACATCCATACTACTAGCAGTTTGTTGATTGCAGACTTGCCTTGCGTAGTCAACTGGAATCATTCAGCCTAAGCTCAATTTCAATTTGTCACTTCTTCATTGATATGCATCAACTTGGATGGTGTCTATGCCTGCGGTGATAATTTGAACATCATAAAGCTCCCCTTAGAAGATCGCACTAGCCTTGTGTAGATGTTCCATTGATGTTAAAACAAGATCTAGTTAGAGTTTCATCAAAAAATCAATCATTGCTCCTACATTCTTAGTATTAGGATTAGATCCTCTCTTCGCCCTTATCCTTTTTCCATTTCTTCAAATCTAAGTTAGTAAGAGCCTGTGTCCAGCAAAGCAGATCGGAAGTTCAATCATCACATGTAAGTCCCCTTGTGATTCCAGCAAATCACATCATACCACGGCGAGCTTATCCACATGTAGAGACCCTACTAAAAGGAACCTTGGAGTCATCCTAACTGATCCTTTATGCGAATCTTCAGCAGTTAGAGACTTTTCTCAAGAGAGGATAAGATACCCTTAGGTATTTTATTCTGTGTTAGGCTGTGTACAAAATACACGTCAACAATACCCAAAGGTATTCTATCCTCTCCTAAAAAATCACTACTGATTCCAAGGTCTATATGTGCGAACAAGTGACTTTAGTGGGATAGCTAGTTGGGTAGTGTATGCTGAAAATCTCAAGGGGGACTTACGTTTACGAATGTCTTACAAGCTTCTGGACTTAGATAGATTTAACAATTTTAGGTTCTTTCTCTTTTTTTGGATTTTTCGAGATTTAGACTTTCAAAAAAAAGGGAAAAAACCTGAAATTGTTAAATCCATCTAAGTCCAGAAGCTTGAAAGACATTCATAAACGTAAGTCCCCCTTGAGATTTTCAGCATACACTACCCAAGTAGCTATCCCACTAAAGTCGCTTGTTTGCACATAAAGACCTTGGAATCAACAGTGATTTTTCAAGAGAGGATAGAATACCTTTGGGTATCTTATTCTAATGTTTGGTAGATGATAAAACAGACACCAACATAAAATGGCGCTAGAAGGAGGGCATGATCATTATCAAGTCTTGAATAGCTGCAGTTATTCATTCTGGATAGTAGATATGATGCAGCATGGTATTGCTACATGAATTCCCATTCGATCTGCCTCTTGAGCAACCTGAACAAGGACTAAATCAATCATATATTGCAGATCAGTTACGAACACTTGCTTGGAAATCGAAAGTAAGTTATTCTCAATTCAGACAAGTGAGTCATAGTATTACTAAGGAGGAAGAAAATGGTCAGCGAATAGAGGTTGTGATTAAGGAAAATCTAGAGAAGCAGAGGATTTTGGCCATTCACAAGCAAGTTCTTAAAGAAATCCGACAATTTTCTTTCTAGTCCACTAATATGGTAAGAGATGGGCCTGACAATCATTCCTCTTGAACCAGGAAGAGATCCTGAACCAATACTACAACCAGACTTGAATTTCAACAACGAACAAGAAAACGTCTTCATAGAATTATACAGCTTTGAAAAATCCCTGATGGATCTCTTTTACTAATCTGCTGTTATTTTTATTATTTTAAATTGATTTTTCCTACTTATTAATATTTTCTTTCAGAAATAGACAGAAGTTGTAGAAGGGTTGGATTCTTTTTGTATTTTGATGATTTTTCAACAAGTAAATAATGAAGTACAAGCACATGAACAAAGTACTGAAAATGAAGTTCATATACAGCCAAAACAAATTCAATTCAAGGCAGATTTTTGAATATAAAATCAAACATTTGACCAGATGAAGATTTCCAATAATTCCAGGAAGATTACAATCAGGAATAATTCCAACCTGAATGCTGAAAAAGTAACATAACCAGGAATGAAGCTACGGCAAGATTCCAGCCCTCCAAGTGCTGCACGTGGGAAGGAAAGTGGCTGCCAGGTACAGCCATACGGCTGCCAAGTACACCCAATTGGTTAGAAACCCCAAACCCCACGCTGAACTCTATCAGAATCGCTAAACCTCCAGAAAGAATGTCGTACAATCTCCAAGATGCTAATAGCTGCAAGCAAATCCAAACCACTGTATTGGGGGCTACATCCCAAATAGGCAAGGCATTGGGGTTGGCGTCCCAGATGCTGAAGAGCTCTTCTAGAGCCAAATCTCAAATCCAAGATGTAAAATGTGTAAAATGATAAAAAGAATTACGTCTCAACTTCCTTATAACACCTTCCCACTTAGCTCGAACCCTAAAAGTGACTCAATGGAGCGTTTAGGGTTAAAATGTTATATTTCTCATTTTAAGTTGCCAAGTGCATAGAAAATGACCTTTTTTCAAATATAAAGAAATCCGTTCACTCAAAGGATCTGAGTCAAAAGAGAAATATTTAGTAAAGTCCAAGACCTTTCCAACGAGCTATTACACCAAGGGATACACATCCAGATGAGGCCAAAAACCCCTTATTACTCCAAAATGGCTATAAACATAGCCTTATTTAAATAATAAACGCTAACTTAGGAAATATTAAAAATATAACCCAAATAGCTGCAAAATGCTCAAATGACACCACAAACCAGAAAGTCAACCTGCCACCTGTCTGTGACTGAAGTCGGAAATCAAGGATCCACTAGCAGTCTCATCCATAAAATCTAGGGATGCTCCTAGAAACTAGGAAACAAACCCAAATCCTCTAAAATTGAACCCAAGGAATAATCTCAAGGAGACCCAACCCTGGGTATGGTCATAACCTCCTAAATAGTAGGGATATCCTCCATAAATGTAGGAACGGTCTCCTAAAAATAAGGAACTGCTCCAAACTGATCAACTACTGCCAGAACACCAAGTCCTAGACACTGTATTACCACATCGAGTCTCTATCCATCACTGTCAGCCTACAAGACCCCATAATAAGCTGACTCACATGTCTCTGCTAGATAGAGCTAAAGAGGGGACATGAAAAGCATAGCTTGGAGTGTAATTATCCTGACTGGTGTCGAATACGCTTTATCCTTGAAGAGGAGGAAGAGATTGTTGATCGCATTGAAGCACAAATTTGAAGGGAGCAACGTCCATTTCCACCCAAGAAGTGGATCCAGCTCTCGCTCCTGCACAGCCGCAACAAAATTAAAAAGCACGTTGGATTGCATAAGTTCTTTCTCCCCAGATAAATTTCAAAGAATCCTCAAATCAGCCCTGAGTTCATCAAAGGAGTTTGTGGAGTTAGAACGACCCACAAGATCCAGACAGAAGAGGGTAGTTTCACCAAAGAAAGGAGAAAGTCAAACAAAAGAAGATAGGCTAGAAGAGGAATATATTTTCAATTTATTCCAAACTCCCGCCTCTCAAGTTCCAAACACCCCGATTCAAAGGTCTTCACCTCCAGTGTCTTTACCACCAACTATTCAACAAGTTCAACCAGGAGTTTCCCAAACAAACGTCGCAATGGCATGGCGCCCAACTAATGCATCTCCTATGGTTTTTACAGCCTATAATGCAATGCCAAAGAACCCTGAGCACTTTTGTTCCAAGTTTCATAGTGGTGACCTGAGCCGCTTAGCTAATGAGCATATAAAGATTTTTGAAGATCTCCTTCATAATAGAGATATCCAGCATGAGGATGTGGCCTGCAAGTTGTTTCCTTACACTTTTGATGAAGAAGCCTCTCATTGGTATATCCACTTGCCAGCCGACTCTATCCATAATTGGCAAGAGATGAAAGACATTTTCTTAGAAAAGTTCAGATCACCAATTTCTCCATTTGAATTATATCGACAATTCGTGGAAATAAGAAGGCAAGAGCATGAGCCTATTAGCACTTTCAACAATAGATTTCACAAGGCTTATACAAGGCTGAGAGATCCTTACAATTTGAATAATGTTGCAGCACTGCATGTCTACTTTGCAGCATTAGATCGCCTCACTTCCATGTTTGTGAAGTCAAAAGGCACACCCCCAACTAATTTGAAGGAAGCATATGCTTCAGCTATTTCAGTTAAAAATGATCTAGAAGTAGGTACTGCTACAGGACCCTTGAACTATTTAGGAAATCCCGCGACGCAAGGTGAGATTCAGAATATCAACAGAGCGTTGTCTCAAAATAAGCCGATGATGAACCCGATTCCCATGGCCACTAATCAATTGGTTCTCCATCCTGGAACTCCCATCTCGCAAGTACCTCCACCGCAGCCGGTATATCTCCAAAATGCGACAACTTCAAGTCAAAGCAATTAAATACAGAATATGCAAAGAAGCTATCAAGGGAATTACCAAGGGCAAGGTTCTTCCGGATATACAAGAGATGGTCAAAATTTCCAAAGAGATAACAGAACTACCAAGGGAATAACCAAATTTTCCGGAATAATAATCAAGTTTCCCAAAAAAAGACATGGAACACTGGACCTAACAATGGTACTGTGTCGTCTCCCTTGGATAGCCAGCCTGCTGCAAACAATCGTCCTGCGAACAAAGTATTCCTAGCTGAAGTTGCATTATCAAGGTGGTGCAGGTTGCACAATATTGATCAACATTCAGAACTGCAATGCCATGAGTTTCAAGTAGTAGCAGATATTTTCCGGACTGAGAAAAGAAATTTGGAATTAGAAGATGCTCCAATGACTGGATATGAGATTGTTCCCATATTAAGGTATGACCAAGCTTTAGTCATAGAAAATGTCAAATCCCCATCCCAGAACGGCTTGTCATACCAGCCCAGTCAAAGATTTCCACCCACATCTGCTCATAGCCCCGTGGAAGCACTGCAAGGTCAAGTCAAGCCTGAAGTCCAATTTGCATCAGACCAGCCAACCACAATTAATGGTTATAGTTTCCCCCCATTATATGATAGTGTCTTGGTAGAAGGGACTAGAGAAGTGCAAGCATTCCAGCAAACATCTGGAAACCAACCCAAGGTATACCAGAGGAATACTTGGTATAATGAGCCTTTAACCACGTCTATTCCTCCCAAAAACTTCCAGACCCCACCAAATCCCAATGCACCAGTTCTTCCCAGGGATTCTCCTGAATATCGCCAGCAGAATATCCAACCCAACAGAACGAAACTCGTCAACTCTCCTCAAGTTGAGCAAAGGCGACTGTTGACGTGTATTTTGTACACCATCATACACAGAATAAAATACCAATAGGCATCTTATCCTCTCTTGAGAAAATAGTCTCTAACTGCTGAAGATTCGCGTAAAGGATCAGTTAGGTAGACTCCAAGGTTCTTTGATGTAGGGTCTCTACGTGTGGACAAGCTTCAGTGGTATGATGTGATTTGCTGGAATCACAAGGGGACTTACATTTGGTGATTGAATTTCCGATCTACTTTGCTAGAACACAAGCTCTGACTAATTTAGATTTGAAAAATGAAAAAAGGATAAGGGCGAAGAGAGGATCTAATCCTAATACTAAGAATGTAGGAGCAATGATTTGATTTTTGATGAAACTCCAACTAGGTCTTGTTTTGACATCAATGAAACATCTACACAAGGCTAGTGCGATCTTCTAAGGGAAGCTTTATGATGTTCAAATCATCACCACCGGCATAGACACCATCAAGTTGATGCATATCAATGAAGAGGCGACAAATTGAAATTGAGCTTAGGCTGAATGATTCCAGTTGACTACGCAAGGCAAGTCTGCAATCAACAAACTGCTAGTAGTATGGATGTACGAATTCCACCATTAATCAATCGCATTTCCTCCATTCATCTAATCATCTACCATCTAGGATTGAAGACTCAACAAGAAACCATGCAAATTGCAAGAAACGACACACTTCACCATTACTTCAATGAAAATGGAGTTTGTTTACAATCAATGGCAACAATTTCTTGCCTTGTCCTCCTATTCTACTCTCTATCTACTAACTACTTTCAACTATTTACAACTCTCTCTCTAATTTATTGCTAATTAGCCTTTACAAATGAAATGCCTGGGCTTATATAGTGCCCACAATACAATTTGATGGCTTAGATCAATTCAAGATCAATGGCCAAGATTTTACAATAAAAACCCTAATTAAGGTTTGTTACAACCATTACATAACATTTAATGCTTGGCCAATGATAAAATTGTATTGCTTGGACACATGTCCCTTCTAGAAAAATCGACCAATGGATAGCCGGGGTAGGTACATCGGAGTTTGTGCCACCTTCCATGAGTTAAGTACATTGAATCTGGACATGCTGAGGTGGACCACACTGACTGGAGGAGTGATGACTGGGATGCCACCTCATCTGACACTTGTAGCTTGCTAGATATTCAATTTGATGTCGTTGAGAGGCTATCTTTAATTAACTCTTGTTCTAACTCCTTTTGTCCTTGATGTGCAAGACGATGATGTACCTCACCCTGGAACGCTGGATTGAAAGAGGTCGCCCTTGTCCTAGCTTGATCGTCCCGACGAAGACCGTCCTTGATCCGGCTTGATTTTCCTTGATGAGATCTCCATTTGATGCCTACACAACATTTCAAAATTAGTAACATGATTTTGCAATACATAACATAAATTAGAGAGCAAATTTTAGGAAACTTCATAATAAATCCTTGAGTTATTATTTCCTAAAAAACGATTGAGCTATTACAATTCAAAATTCAAAATTCAAAATTCAAAATTTAAGATTATGACGATCAAAATTCGAAACAATAAATCCATATCGCCATACCTCACTTGAGAGCTAACTCTAGAATGCAAAACAAGGAATTTGCCTAGGCAAAATCAAAATTAGATGGCTTCAACGTGATCTTCTTTAAATGAACAATCCCTTTATCAATTCATCACCCTTGAGGATATCTTTGACGTGGTCTCTGGCAAGTTTGCCCAACTTGAGACTAAGCTCGCACTCCTTTGATGATGTCTGTGCCCTCCTCTTGAATGACAATTTCGCGCCTCCTTGTCTTCTCCAAATCGCATGCTAATGAAGGATGTTAAATGATGATTTGAAATGAATAAACCACCTTCCCTTTATAGGCGCTTACCTTCATATTGATCTTAGGCCGACTTTGGTAAATAAGACAAATTTAAAAATAAACTTAAAAGGCCGACCCTTGTAAAATGAAACAAATTTTAAATCAAGCGCCCCATTTGATTTTTTATTAATTAATAATTAATTATTAAATGCCTTTATTATTTAAATTAATAAATTTCGATTTTTATAAAGGCAAAAATAATTAATAAATATCAAGCGCAAATTTTAAATGCCATTTTTAATTAAATTTGGAATCCATCGATTTTAGCATTTAAAATAAATTTAAAGAAATGTGTTTGAGTGCCAAATTTTTGAAAATGAAATAATACGTACCTCATCGCCCTGCTCCCTGACTGAGGGACAGGAGCGATTCATCAATTTGGTCTTGATCCTTGCATTTTTGACGTCCAAAATCTTGATCCTTACGTTCAGATCGGCATTTTAGCTGGGTCCTTCAAGTTTGATTGACTTTTCCTTGCGATTGAATGTCCTTTTGTGGTGATATCGCCCTGGTCCCTTAGAGAGGGACAGGAGCGAATTTGTGTTTTCTCCATTTCAAGCACAAATTGGTAATATTTAACGTCCATCTCCCTTTGTATCGCCTTCCAAATGATGTTTTAAATTTTGTGCAACTTTGTTTAGACGTGATCTTGGAAGGATAACGAGTGTTCTAACCAATATCGCCCTGGTCCCTTGGAGAGGGACAGGAGCGATCTCCATGTCCTGGCTCAAATTCGTAAACATCTAACCTTTGTTCATCGTTTATTGCCTTCCAAATAGCGTCTTTTACCTTGTCCATCCTCGCCTTGCCTTGACTTTGAAGGAGTATGAGTGTTTTTGATGAAATCGCTTTGGTCCTTGTCCAAAGGACAGGAGCGATATGAGCTTTTTAGCTTGTTTGACAACATTTGGACGTTCCAAACTTTGATATATCACCTTCAAAAGACACCTTGAACCCCTTACGACCTTGTGAAGTCTTGTCTTAACGTCATTTTTGCATAAATTGATCAATATACCCAATATCGCTCTGGTCCCTTCCTGAGGGACAGGAGCGAAGTTCAACATTGTGAGCTTGTTCTTGTTTTCTTCAACTTGCAATTATCTTCAATGCGTGAAATGACGTCCTTTCGATTCTCTCGGTGGCTTGATGCTTGTTTAACTTTCGAAATCTATGCCTTTATGCAATTTTCGCTCTGGTCCCTTCCTAAGGGACAGGAGCGAATTAGGTGTCTTGATGCAAATTCTTTAACTTGGCGACCTTTATAACTTTGTGCTTGATTGAAATGTCTTGAAATGTCCTTGCCACCTTGTTCTCCGTCTTGGAATGTCTTGAACTTGAATAAGAAGCAATATACTCATTACATCGCCCTGGTCCCTTGGAGAGGGACAGGAGCGATCTTGCTCTTGTAGGCTTCACTTGACTTTATCATCTTCGCAAATTATCTTCAACGGATCCATTGTACCTCCTTTCATTCATCCATGCCTTGAGATCGGTTGTAACTTGGCCAGAAAATCATCTATAACAAAAATCGCTCTGGTCCCTTCCTGAGGGACAGGAGCGAACTTAAGCATTTTGGTCCTTTGATGGCATTTGGTAATCTTCAATTTATCTTCAATGAGTTCATTTCACCTCCTTCCTTGCCTTCAAACATAAAACTTGCTTGATCTTTGCCCAAATCGTACCTTATGAAGAATTTCGCTCTGGTCCTTCAGTGAGGGACAGGAGCGAATTTGACCCTCTAGGCAAAAACTTCATCATTTCGTTGTTTTTGATCAAGTCTGGATGCTCTATCATGCTCATTTCGTCCTTCACCATGCCTTTGATGTCTCGATTCGTCCAAACAAGGTCAGGAATGGCTCAACTAAGCATTTTCGCTCTGGTCCCTTGGTGAGGGACACGAGCGATTCGCCTTGGTCCCTTGGAGAGGGACAGGAGCGCTTTTCGCTCTGGACCCTTGGAGAAGGACACGAGCGAAATTTGACTTTTCGCACTCTCTATCAGGATATTTTTTATGGAATATAACATTTAAGTATAAGAAAGAAGAAACATAGAGGGAAACTTATACTTTAAGTTATATTCCATATATACTTTCAGGATGTTTGAGAGTGGTTTCAGACCTCCAGGAGTTATATTGCAAAATCTAGTTTTTGGAGGTTTTTCAGTTTCCAGACTTAGTCAAATTTCAGGATCAGGACATTCCAGACTTAGCCAAATTCTCAGGATCAGGACCTCACTCAAGCCGGACTTGCTATCCATGTGATCACCCCGACAGCACTCAAAAATGCAAAGGCTAACTAACAAAACCCTAAAAAACCTAAAAAAAACAAACCCTAAAAAGCAAAAAACATGGGTCCCCATTTGCAATGGGGCGATGTGTGAAAACGTCACAACAGCGACCAACAATCCCCCAACCAGAGCCAGCTCAAACTCAAGCAAAAGACGGTCACAAAGATGAGTTAAGAGATTGAGTTCATTTGTGTTAGAGGAATTCAAGAAGATAAAAGTCAGTGTACCTTTGATTGAGCTAATGAAAATTCCTGAAATTAGAGAAACAATTTTAGGTAGTGTAACTGAACCTATTGCACCAAGAACTTCTCCGCAAAATGCAGTAAACAGAGAAGTACTCAATGCTCCTTCTAAAACTAATGTTGTATCGTTCAATGTTCCACAATAGCATCCCAATTTTGTAGGAATGATACATACATCAGTTGAAAACCAAGAGAATATGACACCGGAAGAGGTCCTTATGGACACAGACATATTTCAAGAAGAAATTTTAGCAAATGAATTGCCACAGACCTCACAAAAGGAAGACTGCCCTTCTAAGACGCATGAAGAAAAACAAGAAAAAAACCAAGTAGTTTTCTACCTAGGTAAGGATGAACCTGCTTCATTTTTGTTGTCAGTAAGAATATTAGGCAAGATGTTAGACAATTGCCTAGTAGATTCAAGTGCCTCCAACAATGTAATGCCACTAGTTGTTTGTCAAAGGTTAGGACTTGTTCCGGCAAGGACTAATATGAAAGTTACACAGCTAGACAAGGCAGAGGTCCTTGTGATGGGAGAGCTGAATAATATCCACATGCAATTAGCAGTAGATCCAAGAGTGCAAAGTTGAATCGACATTTCCATCATAGATATCCCAGATGGATATGGCATGTTGTTAAGAAGGGATTGGTCCAGAAGACTAAAGTGATACATTTCCACCGACTTTCTCACATGTGGCTGTCGTGGAAGGGAGTTCCAAATCAAATCAAAATCGATAGCACAACAAGACTTAAGCTGATGATTACAGAATATGGAGAGAACAATGAAATATTGTTTCTCGAGACGGGCCTAGGTTCCTATACACCTAGAGTAAATGAAGTCTTGACATTACAAGCCTCCTCCATTGGGGAAACAATTGAAAACGGATCAGAGCTCACATTACTTGATGATCCAAACAAAGAGGAGAAACTATTCAAGAGTTTCAAAGAGTTCATCTGGACAAGTATATGTCAGAGAGTATAAATGAGGAGTAAGATTCATGAATTATTGCTGACCAATTGGTGTCGAGTCCACGACACATCTTACTCAGAGTTCACTTGCAAAGTATGCCACAAAGCAATCAAGGAAGCTCGTCAGATGCTCCAACAGTTTGCAGATCATCAAAGTGATACGGAAAGTAAACAAGTTCGTCAGAAGCATAAGCCTAAAGAAAGCACAGTTGAATATACAGAGGAAGATCAACTGCAAGATCGGCATAAGCGCACCATTGAAATACAAGATTCATCATCCTCCCGAACAATCAAACAAGAAGTTGAAGGTGAAATAAACCAAGTGTTAGAAGAATTGGATCGAAATATCATGGAGGTTCAAGCTCTGTCACCTTAGCAAGAAAGGGAAGAACAAATTTCAGTATGGTCTCAACATGAAGGGCAAGCGTGGATCCTAAGGTTGGACGGATCCTATTCAAAGAAAGGAGCAGGAACCGGATTCAAATCAGCTAGTCCCAACGGGGAGACGCTTCTTGTAGCTCGCAGACTCCAGTTCCCCTGCACAAATAATGTAGCCGAGTATGAATCACTAGTACATGGGTTGTTGTTCGCCATAAATAAAGGGGCTAGAATTGTACATGCCTTTGGAGATTCAGAGATAGTAGTAAAGCAAGTGAGAAAGCAATATGTCTGCCATGATAAGAGACTATCTCATTACCGTAACAAGATCTGGGATCTCCTCAAGAGTTTTGATGCTTTCAACATTAGGTCAATAGGGTGAGCAGATAATCAAATTGCCAATACCTTAGCTCAAGCAACAAGTTCACTTGAACCTCTTGCCATGGAGAACATGGATCATCTTTCCATAGAATTGTCGCTAAACCCCTCAATCCCAGATAATATCACGAATTTCCAGGTATTTGAGGATGATGATCAAATTCATGAATTTTTGACAAGTTCAGATGTATTTGCAACCCAAATGATTGATGATGAAGAGACAGAGGAAGAAGCAAAATTGGATGATGATGGGATCTTAAATCTAAAAACAAACTTCATCCCTAGAGGAATGATACAGTTAGAGAGAATGTTTGATCAGGACCAAATCAATGAAATAGAGAGTCAAAAGACTGATGGTGACCAGTATGAGAAAGTCAATATGGGAACCAGAGACGATGTTAGAAATGTGTACATAGGCAAAGTTTGTACACCGAAAGAAAAGGCTGGAATAATTCAGGCTTTAGAAGAGTATGTTGATGTCATAGCATGGAGCTATGAAGACTTGAGAACCTATGATACTTCTATCATCACACACACAATTCCTCTCAAACAAGACAGTAAACCTTTCAGGCAACGCCAGAGGCCAGTTAACCCATTATTGGAACCTCTCATATACCAAGAAGTAAAAAAATTGTTAGCAACGGGAATCATATTCCCAGTGCGCCATTCAACGTGGGTAGCCAACTTGGTCCCAGTCAGAAAGAAGAACGGAGAAATCAGATTATGTGTTGATTTTCGTAATTTGAACAAAGCCTCAGAAAAGGACAATACCCCTTGCCATCCCTTGATGAAGCTTTACAAATTGTGAATGGGTCACAGATGATGTCCTTTTTGGACGGATACTCAAGCTACAATCAAGTACTTGTTGAATATGAAGACAAACTGAAGACTGCATTCACAACAAAATGGTGAACATTTGCCTACAAAAGGATGCCCTTTGGGTTAATCAACGCAGGAGCCACATTTCAGAGGGCCATGGATATCACCTTCAGAGAGCTGATTGGGAAGTATATAATCATCTACATGGACGACCTTACTGTATTCTCAAAAGAAAGGGAAAATCATGTCAAAGACCTAAGAAAGAGATTCCAGAGGTGTCGAAGGTATGGGATTTCCTTAAATCCAAAGAAGTACATATTCGGGGTCACCGAAGACAACTTGTTAGGACACTTGAATAAAGATATAACTCTTCTGGTCTAACTAGTATCATTGTCATTTATGTTGTGATATATGACTGTTCTATTACATGAATACTTGGTACGTGTGGAAAACACTGTGTTATCTGTTCATTCACCAGCCATACATTTAGGACTAAACATTTTGGCGTCGTTGCCTGAACGAACCTGGAGATAAATATGGCAGCAGGCGGAAGCAAATGGGCCAGCCATTTAACTAGCAATTAATTGTCATGGACATCGACACGCACGAAGAGAGTACCACGGAAGAGGTACGAGAGGAGCAGTTGACGGCAGACTTGGTGGAGTTGTGGGACGTGTCGGTCACGCAGTACGTGCAGCGAGAGGCTCAAGAGAGAGCCATCTCGAAAGGAACGATACGTGGTGAACTCACCGTCAGCACCCCCATCTTTGACCTGCTCGGAAGTATTCCAAGGTTACTCGCCAGAAATCCGATTGCACTCCAAGATCGAAGGGAGGAGACGGCAAAGGAACTTCGGCGGCAACAAGTCCTCCGACGGTATGAGGAGCGGAGTCGTAAGGAGGAAGAGGAGAGGGAGGCTAGTCGGCGCCGTACCTTTGGCACTTGAAGCCCCTACAGCCAAACAAAGACAAACGTACCACTACCACCAAAGGAGTAAACGAGGGAACTGTACGGAGATCTATCCGCATAAAAGAATAGGCCAAAAGGAGACTGCAGCTAAGGGAGGTTGCCGACTCGAAGAGTCCGGAGAAACACAGTAGAAGTTGGAGTGTGAGTCGGAGTCATAGTCGGGAGAGGCAAAAATCGTGTATGTGGAAGGAGTTGTCCGAGATCGGCATGAACCTGCCACTTCCAGACATAGCGGAGGAAGATCTCGCCGACCAGGCCCCACACTCGACGTCAAGTGAAGAGGACTCCGGAGCCGAGTCGCAAAGCACCCAATCGGAATATTCTGAACAAGGAGAGGAGGCGGTACGAGACCTGCACGAGGAAATCGCCACTATTTTTGAAGCAATGTTATCTGGCATTAAAAATTTGTCCTTGTTAGAGGGCATCAAAATAGGAGGTCAAATTCAGAAACCCCGGGAAGGAGGGACTATAGAAGCGAAGGTGACCAAAGCCCGACTGACAAGGACCCAACCAGACCAGGAGCGTACGGTACCTCCCGGACACATAATACCTTCCCGACATATATAGCCATTTCCAAGCACTGCATAAAACCATCCAGAAAAGAACAATGGCACACACCCCGGGGAAGCAAAAACTCCCAAAATTCATGGGCGACGGGTCAGAGGACCCTGTATGACATTGTAAGACATGCGTGACCATTTGGGAAGCAAATGGCCAGGACGACTGGGACTACTGGTTGAAGGCATTCCTAGCCACTCTGCGAGGAATAGCCATTGACTGGTATACGGACCTCGATGCCCAACATAAAACGTCCTAGAGCAATCTGAAGAAGGCCTTCGAGGAAGAGTTCAAACTCCTACAGGATGACAACGAAATTGTGGCAGAGATTTACAACACCAAACAAGGAAAAAATGAAAGTGTACGCGCATATAACAGAAGGCTCAGGGACCTGCTCAATAAAATGGAGAACCAACCGGCTAATGGTCTCAAGAAGAGATGGTTCATTGAAGGATTGGTACCATCCCTCAGACGAAAGATGAAGGTGGTACCCCTGCCCTTGTATGATGAGGCATACAACCGTGCGTTGGATATTGAAAGCGAAAATAGGACATCCTGAGGGAAGCGTCGGGTGAGCCATGGTGATAGTACGGATGAAGACAGTGATTGAGAGTCCAAAACCGTGCAAGCACTCCGAAGGGATATGATGAGAATGATGAAAGAACTAAAGGCTGACAAAGAAGGTGGCAGGGAAGGAAAGGAGCTATGGTACACCGACTATAAGACGGAAGGACACACTAAGGGGAGTTGTCCCCGCAAAGCCTTCTGTGACATCTGCCAAGTAATGGGACATTCCATTAAGGAAAGCCCGTACAACTTGAAAACACGAAGCACACAAGTTCTCTACACCCAACCTGACCAAGTCACACCGCCAGCGACACCTCCGAAGCTAGCAGCAAACTCTGACGCCTCTCTTGGAGGGTACAGGAACAATCGATAGGGTAACAACAGGTCCAATAATAACACGCCAAGGAGTAGAGTTTAATACGACGCGAAGGGATGACCCATGATTCAATGCAGAAAGTGCAACGAATGGGGTCACTTTGCGTGGGAATGTCAAAACGGGGGTGACACAGGAAGTTTTCTATGCAAATGGTGCGGTCCAGGGAATCATGAGGACATAGACTATCCAAGGCAAAAAGGGGTGAATATGCTAGAGGTGGAAGGATTGAGGGAAGGCATATTGGCAATCACAAGATTGCAAAACAAAAAAGCCATGTACCCTAATTCTCGCACGAAGAAGGAAAGACTACAGGAAGCCAGGGCGGAAATCGAGCAGGCGATGGCAGAAGAGTAGAGGGCCTCGCACCCGGCTGCCAGTACACCACTCCGGTCAGGACCGGAGAAAACTATCATTAAGTAGATGGTACAGACCACAATACTCGTATGGGTATCCGACCTTCTACAGACCATGCCACAGTTGAGGATGGCCCTGACAAATGCAGCCGGTGACACCACCGTTGGCTAGGAACACCGGACGATGACAGAACCACATAGTACGGCTCCAGTGAAGGAACATGGTACGGACGCCATGGATCCTATGCTACTCACAGTAAGCATTGGACGGAAACCTGTCGTGGTGGAGATGGACATAATGGGACAAAAGCTCACAAACACCATTGTGGATGGTGGGTCTCGAGTCAACGTACTACCGGAGGAAACATGGAGAAGCCTTGGCAAGCCTACTCTCTAGCCACCAACATTCCATCTTGTTGGTGCAGACCAACACGGTATCACACCTCTCGGTACACTCATGGCACAAAAGGTAGTGATCTAGACACAACAATTCATTCTGGATTTCGTAGTCATTCCATTGGAAAGAAAAGCGTACGACGCCCTCGTAGGAAGGGGGTGGCTGATCATGGCTAGAGCCAATCATAACTGGAAGAAGAATACACTCTCAATCAAAAGTGAAGGCCATAAGTATGTGATTGACCTGAGGAATCAGTCAGTCAATGAAGAGATCGCGTCGTCCGACTCCGACTCGGATGACTCAAATAGATGGGAGTGGGGTTCTGAAGGAGACGGAGGAGGGAAGGAACCCAACGAAGGAGTGCTAGAACTGGATGGATGCTCTGAATATGGAACTAGTTTGCTGGCTGGACTCTTCCATTGGTAGATGGAGGACTACGAGGTCTTCCACCCGGAGTGCCACATGTTGCAAATATGCGAGATTCGGGAATCAAGTGGTGGTATGGAAGAGCAGTCATTTCCCTCGGAGTACGGTAGGTACGAGGAGGGAATGGCACGGGTGGATGACACACCAGCCCACCAGTTTGAACGAGACAAACCCATCAAGTACGAGGAAAGGGATGTGAAAAAAATCAATCTAGGCAAGGACGAGGACCCCCAGGTGATACTCGTAGGGGATGACTGGAACCCCGTACTGGATCACTCGTACCGCGTGCGCTAGTCGAGGGAGTGTTTGAGTTATCTGTACAGTGTATGATCGATAAAGAAGGGAGACTGGTAGTGTTTGAGTTATCTGTACAGCGTACAGTCAGCAAAGAAGGGAGACTGGCATAGCCTGTACGGTGTACGACCTGCAAGGGAGGAATACTCTATGGCGGAACATTGCACCCACAGGAAACTAAGTCGTATGATCTTGTACGACTACCAGCGGATAAAGGAGAAAGATTGTACAATTAGAAAACAAACATACCGTACGTGCACGATCTGTACAATCCCCTCCATCGCGACGTTCGTACACGCAGGGAGCAGTTGTATAAAAAGTTTGAGGGTATCTATGCAAAGATTTGTGCCATCCATGTGGAGCTGAGTGAAGAGTTTGCATAGGTTGAAAAGGCCGTACGACCAGGGAGCGGAAGTGCACGAGTTAATCTGTACGGTGTAGAGGCAGTAGTTGGTCCAATGGTCCGTACTAGTATAACAGACTAGACAATGGCAGAGGAGGCCGCACCAGGGAAAAACGAGGTCGCCGTATAGGGAATTGGTACTAGTTCGACATGTTTAGGTATTGGTACGATAAGTACTAGTACAGTACCAGCAGGTATTGGTACGGTTCCAATAGGAACTTGTACGATTCCAGCAAGAACTGGTATGGTACTAGCAAGTGCTAGTACAACAGGTTCAGGTATCGGTACGACGATCACAGGTACCAGGCCGGAAGGACGACTTCTAGCAAAACGAATTCATGTTTTTTTCAAGCTGGAACACAAGACATTCTACATGTGCTATCATGCTATCAGCCTATTCCTGGACGCCATACGCCTGCAAGTACCACCAGAAATGTGGGGAACCTTCAAACCGCATAGACGGGTGGAACCGAATAAACCTACCATGTACTACTATACTCACCTGGACACACTAAGTGACACCGCGTAGCCAGCCAAAAGGAGAAGAAAGTTGGACACGTCCGTAGAGGTCGAAGATGCCAACAGCGCAGAGGATTCTAAGGAGGCAAAAGAGACTGAGGAGCAGGAAAGTGGTGATGAGGGGTTTCATATGGCACCTCACACAGTTGCAAAGGATGAAGGGGAAGCAGAGTCACAATAGCAGGAAGAGGAGGATCAACACGGAAGGTTACGGGCACAATGGAAGAGTACGAGGGTAAAGTTCAAACCTTCCAAATTATTGTTATCACTTGAACCTGCACCCCTGTTTGCTAAGCTATCAACTCAGCAGGCTTGTGACACATGGGAACCCTCCTAGGCCTATGGGTTGCCTAAAAAATGGAGTGAACCTCCAGAGTAAGCTGGTTCTTTTCAAAATCTGCACCTAAACTAATAGCTTCTTCAAGGAAAAAAGTAAGGAGGAAAAAACATGTAAAGCTGAAATCTAAATCTAAGGTGATTTGCACCAGATGATATTTTGAAATCCAACTAAGCAAAAGATACACAGTATAACAGTGATAATAAACCTCTTTTACACTAACCAACAACCCATGATCTTTGCATCAATACTTCATAAGAAGGCTGCATAATCACAGTCCTAAGAGGAAAAAACCCTTTTCACAACCTAAGACTGGTAATTACTAAAAACACAGCTTATGACCTGCAAGAGCATATATGTTTCTGCATAGGGCATCAACAAAAAGTGCAATTTTAAGGGGGGCAAAAAGCCAACCACAAAGAACTGTCTAACCCTAAAGATACAATAACAGAAAAGATGAGAAGTAGAGAGGTAAGCCAAGCTATTATCCTTGCCAAACAGGTATCACCAAGCTTTATAATTCCTGAAAATGTGTTACAAAAACATCCCTTCCTACAGAGAGAACTCAAAAATTACAGTCTGCTAAAAGATGAATGAATCAGAACCTTAATCAAAATGAAGGCTTCTAGTATATATGCTTTTTTCCAAGGCAGTCAAAAAGGCTCCACCTCCTCTTTTTAGGTCGAGCAAACTCAAAAAACCAACCTTTTTGGCCCCAAACATGTCTGAAAAGGAATGTACTTGAGCCAAAAAGTCAAGCCACCCATTCTGCAACCATAAAACCCCTTAAATGCATCATAAATGACTCTGAAATATCCCTGACAGGCCTGCAAGCCCTCATAAATGCAAAAATATCTCTCCCTGACCTCCAAACAAATATCTGATAAAGTGATTTTTTTAAAATCATGATTACCTAATTGAACATTTGTTTGATTTTATTTTATTTATATTTAAAGTAAAGGTTTTAATAACATAAAAACAATAAAATTATTTTATTTAAAGTGATAAATAAAAAAATATCACTTTAATAAGATAATTTTATTATTTTTATTTATTAAATAATAAAATGTAATAAAAAATATATTTAATTAAAGTGTTTTAATTTACACTTTAGTAAATAATTTCCCTTATTATATTTTATTACATTTTTACCATAAATATAACATAAAATGAAAAAAAAACACATGTTTAATTAGGGAATTTTTTTTCAAAAAAACTTTAAAAAGCATCCATTTACATCTATTTAGGAGATCATACTTCCTAAGTGATTTTTAAAATTACTCAATAAGTAATTTGAAAAAATAAAAAATATTAAGTGATGTTCAATCACTTAGGAAGTAATGCAAATTTTTAAAGTGATTCACAAAATCACTTAAGAGGTATTTGGCGATAGCTTACTATGTGGTCTTTTACGTTTCACGTGGCATAGAAAGGAGAAGAATAAAATGTAAAGGAAACATAGGCAATTCGATGATATTTTAGGGGAAACATAACCCTAAAACTCTCATTTTCCTCCTCATTTTGCATTCGACTTTCTGGAATCTTCTCTTTGAAGCTGGGCGCCGCTAGGGTTTGAACTGGGCATGGAAGGAGGAAAAAGAAATCAGTCATTTGCTGTTGCTGGGCATAATTGTGAGTGCTGGGCCTATTTGGCGTTTACAGTCTACTCTTCTCTCTGTGTTTTTGTTGATTTCGGGCCTATTTTAGGGAGCCGTCGTGGAGATTCTCTTGTATTTCTGTGTATTTCTTGGGCGATATTCATCCCTGCTGCTGTAAACCTCTAGGCACCGCCACGAGCTGGGGTTTGGGCTCTGCTGGAAACAATCAATTGCAAAAACGAAGTGCAATGATGACTTTTTGTGCGTGTTGGGCGCCAAATCTACAAATTTCTTCATTCCTTGGTATTTGAGACTCCCTCCTGTTGCTTCGATGCAAACTTTTGGAAGCTGGGCGCTTTTTGTCTGATTTCTTGCACACTTTCAGGTCTCCATGGGTTTTTAGAAGGAATTGCAGGTATCTTCGCCATTAATGGCTGCCACTACTTACCCCCTTTGACATTTTCAGTTCTAGTTCTGATTTTCTGAGAATAATTTTCCGAAAAATAAGGGTTTTAATCTCCACGTATATGAAATTATTGCCATTCATTTTGGATTCCACAAAATTTTTAGAGGAAAACAACTAATTTAAGAATGGTAACCTCTTACAGTCCACACTGTTAACATTTACTACCCTCAAACTGATTATTGTTACTCCAAATGATCTGTAATTGAGATAGATATTCCACAGTATGATCTACTAACATGAAGGCTCTATCACATAGCATGCCAATGAAACCCTTAAGACTTCAGAAGTGCGCTATCTTTTGCTCTTTATCCCTTATGCTTTTATGTTTCTCTTTCAATGACCTCCTTGAAGGAAACCATTTCTGAGCATCTTCCAAAATGATGATCTCCAGTTCTTTTATTACTAAGGTCTGATTGTCCATAATTTACACTGCTCTGCAGTTCCACCAAAACCCTAAGTAATATCCCTGCTTTGATGAGGTTCTCACATTTGGGTGGTCCTTTTATGCAAATATCACATCTATGTATTGTAAAATAGGCAATTGGTAGGCAGTATACATTCCATATTTCATTGCAATCAGATCCTCCCCAAAGTACTGAACCAGTGCTTTCGCTCTGCAACATGTTGCTGAAATCCCATATCTAAAACAGTCTTACAGCATACTAGGTGCATTTTGAGTTTGTTCCGCATCTCTTCTACTAGGTAACAGTGATGGAAGCCTTGTCATGTCAGCATATAAAGTACAATCTGCTAGTAATCCATCTCTTCCAGCTCTACCAGCCCCTTGATAATAAGCCTCCAAGCTCTGTGGCCAACCATAATGAATGACTTGCCGAACATTTGACTTGTCAATTCCCATGCCAAAAGCAAGTGTTGCGACAACCACCTGTAATGAGTCATTACGAAACAGATCATGCACGTTATGCAAACATTTCTTTGGCAACTTTGCATGATAAGCTGCAGCCTTCCGAAAATGATGGTTTTAATCAGATTTTTTATATAAAAAAGACTAAAAAAAAGTGAAAACAATACTGCTGTGTGCATCTCTGAATGACTGTAAGGATTGAAAATGGTGGAAAACATTATAAACCCTCCTTTTTTGTCATCTGCCATTATGCTGTGCATTAAAATATGTATTTTATGAAAACTGTAGCTGCATACTTCTACAAACTACTCTTGAATCTGAATATCATTTGCAAGGACATAGCTGTCTTTAAATTGTTGAAATGTCTGATCAATAACGCCTCTTCCAGTTTATCATAAAAAAATTTCAGGCTTGATGCATAAAATGTCCTCTTAATGATCATTTGTAGATATTTGCACATCTTGTTCCTGCTCCTTGCATGCATTTTCCCTTATACCTTTTGGAAAGGCGCATTAAATGTTGTTTGAAGACTTGTGCACCTGCTGTCATGGAAGATATGTAGCCTGTGGCGTGAATAATTGCTGCCCATACTGACTTTATATCTTGTTTGTATCACTTTCTGGAATATGACTGCATGCCTTTGTGAATCAATCACTGTGATTGTATCTTTGATTATATGCATCCCTTCTATAATTGTGTTTAATGGTATCTTGCATTGTGTTAGAAAATGTCTTCGTTATGATTCTGAAAATGCATTGTATTCCTTACTATTCGCTGCCCACTGAATCTGAAAAACTGAATATGCATTTTCTATACTTAGTGTACAGCTTTCTGTATGCACTGCATATCTCATTAGCATGCATAAATACTTTGTCCACGTCCTTTAAAAGGAAAGTCTTATCATGCTTATTGGCTGATCATGTGATTGCATACTTGCGTTTTGTTACTCTTTTTCCTTTTATCACCAGCTCTGATATAATTTGATTGTATGAGACCTTGCTATCGTTTCACATGAGCTGGGCTCAACCCTTGTGGGAGCCTCATTCATCTCCACTCATTTTTGTGAATTTTGTGACCAGCAAGCTGTCCTTTTTCCTAATCCTGTACATGAAACAAACATGTTAGCAAAAATATGCATATGTATGGTGATTTTCCTTTGATCCGATATTTGCCTTTCGAGATCCCTTTGTGATGCGAGTTATATGCATCTGATGCACGTAGGGATCATATATATATATGCGTGCATTAGTACACATGTTAGAAATGTAGTCAGCCATTGCTTAGAACAAAATGTTCTAACGCATTGCATATTTTAACTCTTTTGCAGGTATCGGAAGGAAAGCAGATACGGACTAGTGGTGAAGCAGCAAGACAAAGGCAATGTCAAGTCTACTTCAACTGTTCCAGTCATTCAGGCAATGACTGGTTCCATTCTCAACATGCCTTCTTCATTTTTTGTACTTGTGTATACATATCTGTATATTTCTTTTCTGCACTTGATGCATGTAGCTAGTCTCACGGCTCATTGTGTGGGACACACATTTGAATATTAATAAAATACTTCTCCTTTTGATGAGATGTCTCTTTCCTTTGTTGTTACAGACTAGAAGTATTAAAAAATACCATCTTTAGCTCATTCCTTAGTGCAGTTGGAAACACAAAAATAGAGAAGCAGTACACGCTTGTTTTATTTTTGTAAAACTAGCATATCTTAACCTATTTTTCAGCTAGAAGCGAAAAATAGGTAACAATTATTTTTGGCACACTTGGTACCACAAGAAGCACTTACGATGGCCAGCCCTGTGGAGGACGTACGACCAGTAGAGGTGTTGTTCCAAAAAATCAATGAAGAGGAACCACCAACGCAACGACAGGCATCATTACCACAAAAACCAGCACTTGCGTCAGAAACCATTGAGGGTACCAATACGGTAGACCAGATAGTGGCAAGGGAGGTCATACTAGGAAAAGACACAATGGCCGAGCAAGGAATTGGTACAGCATATCCAGGTTTTGGTACGGAAGACATTGGTATGGTACCAGTAGGTATTGGTACAACATCAACAAGTACTGGTACAGTGTCAGTAGGTATTGGTATGGTTCCAATAGGTACTGGTACAACTTCAACATGTATTGGTACGGCTCCAACAAGTACTGGTACAACTCCAAGAGGTACTGGTACAACATCAACATGTACTGGTACGGTTCCAACATGTACTTGTACGGCTCCAACGAGTACTTGTATGGTACCAATAGGAACTGGTACAACAAGAACTAGTACGGTACTAGTAGGTACTAGTGTGGCTCCAACAAGTACTGGTACAGTACCAATAGGAACTGGTACGACAAGAACTGGTACAATACTGACATGTACTAGTACGGTGCCAACATGTACTAGTACGACATGAACTGATACGGTGCCAACAGGAACTGGTACGATACCAACATGTACCGGTACGCCAAGTGCCAGTACAGTACCTCACAGATGGAGCAAAAAGATAAGAAACTGTTGGAAGCTGCCCACATGGTAAAGAAGGCAGCCACCAAGCCACCTATCGACTTGGAGGACATTTTCTCTCGCATAGGGGAACAAAGTCCAAAGGGAAGAAAAAGCCTAAGACCTACTCCCTCATAACCAAGGACGAGCAAAGGAACTACACCATCCATATCGCCACCCCGCCTGTCAATAAGCCAGCAGATCAAATTGCGCAGGCCGATTATAGCATTACAACCGTTCCGATAGGGCGAGCCACCAAAGAACAAGAAAGGGAGGAGTTCAAGGACTCCGTGCAAAACATGCTCAGGCAACTCGATGAGATGACTGCTGAGAGAAACATGTATCGAGTTCGTGCCGAGCAGGCCGAGGGGTACGTTGATCACTTGCTGAGACCATTGCATAATGCCCCTGAATCCCATGTTCCCCCATCAACATTGGCGCAAAGGACAACAACAGAGTTTGAAGGAGTATGGGATACCGCCATGGCTATCAAGGAATGGATTCGAAGCATTAAAGAAAGGGGAGAACTGATCATTGAGGATGTAAAAGAAATGTCCCACCACCGAGAGACCATTTTGGTCAAGCTGTTCGAAGTGAAGAGGGAATGCCTCAGGGCTCATGAGGTCACTGCTACAACTCTTCCCCTTGTAAGGGCTCTTTTTTGGACGCATGCGCAGATTCCTACATTGTCCGTCATCTTGGATTCCTATAACATCAGCACTTTTAAAGAATGGTACTGGATCATCACCATGAAGAGCGAAACAAAAGATACCATTAACAAAGAGCAAGCGGAATGCGAGGAAATTTTGAAGGACATGAGGGACCTTGGTGGGACAATCCTCCAATCAATGGTTTTGGGTTGGAAGAATAGTTTGTCCGATGATGTAATGCAACCGAACTGGGAGGATAGATTGAGAATGGATAAGATCGCCTACTCCACGGAGGATCTAGATTTTGCCAGTAAATTGCATTCAGATATTTTATGTTTTGAGGCTCATCGGTCCGACTGGAAAGATGGTTTAAAGCACGTAGATCATCATTTAGAAGGCATGCAATATAAGATACGTCATCCTCCTATGCCTCAGTTCACGGTGCTGTTCCAGTAGTGCATCAGGTTTCAAGAGTATGTTCGTGCAGAACATGCGGCAGGTCGGGACCTCTGGAAGGACTATTTGAAAACCGAGGATGAATTTCTGGAAAAAGGATCTACAGCTGAAAAGGAAAAAGTGCCTTCATAAAGTGCATAATTCTTTTAAAAATCTAAAAAGGCACTTTTGGCCATAAAGTTCATGTTTAACTGCCAAGTTAGCTGTAAATTTTGAGCTCCGTGCATGTGCACTTTTTGGGCTGCTGTTGGTAGTTATTAATTACCTATTTTAGGTAGTTATTGTTCCTCCTTGGGTGGTTGTTGATAATTACCTCCTATTTATGGGCATGGGTACTATTTTGTACAAATGAATCTGGGCCACCTATTTTGTTTAAATCTTGGCCATTCATCTAATTCTGAAACTCTATTTAAAGGGACTGCTTTTCCCTTATTTTTGTAAGAAGTCTAAGATTGTTGCTGAAGCTCTGGCGAAATTTATGCTGGATTAATGGAAATTAAAGCTGTTTCATTTCTTTGTGAGTGCATGGTCTCCTTCACCATTTAATTATTTTGTTATGTATTTTGTTTTCAGATAGCGTTTTTAGGATAAAAATTTGATAGAAGCCTTGGTGTTCATACCTTTAAGGACTGGCTGATTGTCACTCCCCCTGCATGGTTAGTCTGAACCCATTTATATGCTCAGTTCAGTTGTTAAACATCAAGTGAATGAATGTCAAAATTCTGCATTTATGTTTAGTAGAATGAAAATTTAGTTCCCCTCGAAGATTGCACTAGATTTTATAGCATTGTGCCTTTTTTAGTTGATAATGTTAAATCTAGTTTTTTTTTGGAGGTTTCTGTCTGTTTTCTTGAACATGTTATCTTAGATTAATAAGATTTTCTCTATCTCTTTTCCCCTTTCCTTTTTTCCTTTTTTTTTACCAAGAAGAAACCATACAGTCAAGTTGAGATAGTATCAATCCAACTGAAATCAACTGATATAGGACTGTTAAGCTTTAGGGAACTCACTCGAAAGTCGTTCATCTAACCTTAAGTCCCCTTTGTGTTTCCAGCAAAACACATCAAACCACTAAGTTATCCTACAGTCAAGACCTGACAACCGAAACATTGAGGTAATCCCCATTGATCAATTAAAAATAGCACTAGGGATTTCCTTATCTCAAGAGAGGATAGGATTCTTAGTATTCTATTCTGCGCTGGCCGGATGGAACCATAGTGATGTGATTTCAGACACGTCAACAAACCCCCACAGCTGCAAATAGCTCAAAAGCAATAGTTCCAATGCAAAACAATCTCGCCCAAGAGCAAGATTGGTGTCAACCATGCAATCAGCCACACAACCAAGGTGAATGCCAAAATGGAGGGTTTGTCCAAACCTTAGTGGTGCAGGATGAGCCGACCACTTTTGGCCGGCAATATGACCCAAATCAGCCTAGTCCTGGCACTCAGGCTTACTTACAACGGGATCCTACCTTTGTCAATTGGCAAGAGGCAGAATTTTGTGGTTTGAACCAAACAAATGGTGAGTCTATGATGCAATATACAAGTCCAAAGAAGAGAACCATGGAGGCTGCATCACCTTCAACATCAGCCCAAGCTCCAACACCCAATGTAGCCGTCCATGATACAAGCCAGAGTACCATGCAAGGGAGCAAGAGGTGGGAAGAGGCCCAAGTCGCCCAAAGAGAAAAAGTAGACCTTGTAGCCTCAAAGGGTCCTCTAAAATCAGCTGGTGTCCCTTTCAACATAGTTGATCAGATGAAGAAGGCCAACCTCAATGTCACTATGTCGGAGGCCCTTTCAATCCCATCTCAAAGGGATTTGCTTAAGGAGGCACTGAAGGATGTCGATCAGTCAGGTGGTGAGGCAGCAGTCAGTGGAAAGGCAGTCTCCACCAATTTGGTGCAACCCAAGGAGGAGGACGATTCAAGCAAGATCAGCAAGCCTCCCCCTTTCTATCTCTCTTTAATCATAGGAGATAATTTGGTTCACAACTGCATGATAGATTCAAGAGCTAGTAGCACAGTCATGCCTAAGAAGGTAGCTAATCTTCTTGGCATAGAATATGAACCTGTGACCAAAGTGGTGGTCCAATTAGATAGCACTTCTATTAAGACAGTAGGGGTGGTAAAAAATTTGAAGTTAACCTTGCATGCATGCTTAGGTTGCACTGTCTTGCAAGACGTATCAATCATCGACCTCCCTGCCTTCTTTGCCATCTACCTATCTAAAGACTTCACCACCAAGATGGGTGGGTACCTATCTTCTGATTGGTCCCACATGCTATTTCGAACAAGGTATGGTACCAAGGTCACCATAAAGGCAGAGCCCATTGCCCAAAACCACATTTAGCCCTACACCCCCAGCCCTATAAGCATGAATTGCACTTTGCATGAAGAGGGGGAGGAGTGTAATATCCATGAACCTGCTACTCTTTTGCAAGAGGTCCCTGATTGCTTGCTGGACGAATGGGCCAATACTTTTCAGTTTGATCCATTAGCAGAGACTGAAGAGACTAGGCTTGGCACCTATTGTATCCATGAAGAGGATACTCCTATCCCTAACCTAATCAAGACACGAGAAGACTCAGAGGGGTTATGGAACATGTTTTTTGATGGTTCAAGAAACAAGAATGGTGCAAGTACCGGTGTGATGCTTGTTTCTCCTAAGCAAGAGAAATATTTCTTCTCTTTTAGGCTTCAATTTGGTTGCACCGACAATGTCACCGAGTATGAAGCCTTGATCCAAGGTCTCCAACTTACACTAAGTAGAAAGATCAGATCTTTGCAAGTATTTGGAGATAGTGAGTTGGTTGTTAACCACATCCGAGCCCAAAGTGTAGCAAAAAACAACCTATTCAAATCATACAAACACGGGGTTTGGGATTTGATTGAAGGATTTGAGGCCTTCAATATCCAAAGCATTCCTAGAAGTCAAAACAAGCAGAAGGAGCAACACATCAGGCATGTTGTGAGGCCTGCTGTCCCAAACAAATAGGTAAATTGGCAAGTGTTCAAAAGCAATCAGCAGATCGTCAACTTCTTGCAAAATGAAGCAGAGTTTTCTGCTAAAAATCAGCCTAATCTACAAGACCAGTATGGAGATCAAATCATGCAGCTCAACTCCAACAAGCTGCCCAAAGGTCTAGTTACCTTGGAAGGCATTTTCAACTCGGATGATCAGTTGAAGAAGAGGATGAACTTGGCTGCAAAGAGGGGTGATTACAAGCCGATTGTTGTTGCTGAGGGTAGGTCCTTAAACTTGGGCAAGGTGTGTTCCTCAACCGAACAAGAGGCCTTTGTTGAGATTTGCCAAAAGTATGATGACATAGTTGCTTGGACCTATGAAGACTTGAAGGGTTTTGACACTAGCTTAGCCCAGCATAAATAGAGCTAAACCTGGATGCAAAGCCAGTTACACAAAAGCAAAGGCCAATAAACCCAAAGACTGAGCCACTAATGAGGAAGGAGTTGACCAAGATCATAGAAGCCAATATCATCTTCCCTATCAAGTACTCCTCCTGGGTGGCCAACCTTGTCCCTGTAAGAAAGACGAATGGGGAAACCAGGCTATGTGTAGACTTTAGGGATCTCAATAGAGCCTCCCTCAAGGATCACTATCCCCTTCCCTCTATGGAGCAGATTCTCCAAAAGGTCAGTAGCTCGAAAAGATTTTCATTCTTGGATGGGTATTTTGGCTACAATCAAATCTTGGTCCAAGAATCAGACCAATACAAGATTGCATTTACTACTAAGTGGGGTAACTATGCTTACTGTAAAATGCCCTTTGGGATAAACAATGTAGGTGCCACGTTCCAAAGAGCAATGGACATGGCTTTCAAGGGTGTATTAGCAAAGTTTGTGCTTGTATACCTTGATGACATAACTGTTTATTCGAAGCATGCAGCTGACCATCTTGGTCATCTTGAGCAAGTGTTCATGAAATGCAGAGAGTATGGCGTGTCCTTGAACCCTAGCAAGTGTGCATTTGCTACTGATCAAGGAAGATTGCTAAAAAACATCGTATCCAAGGAGGGTTTGACCATTGACCCAGAGCGAGTGGAGGCTATACTTTCTCTTCCACTCCCCAGTCACAAGAAAGGATTGCAAAGTTTCCTTGGTAGGATCAACTTTCTGAGGAGGTTCATTCCCAACCTTGCCACTATGGTAAAACCCCTCACTTCCATGTTGAAGAAAAACTTGGCTTTCAGTAGGACCAAGGAGGGGAGGGTCGATTTCGAAGAGATCAAACAAGCAATTGCTCAAGCCTCTACCCTTGTCAATCCTAATTATGAAAGGGATTTATCCTCTATACCTTTGGAGGAGAATCTACCATCTCAGCTGTCCTAACACAGCTAAACGATGACAATTTGGAGCAACCCATTGCTTTCTTTAGTGAGGGGGTAAGGACTATGAGCTTAAGTATAGTTATGTAGAAAAGCAAATCCTCACTATTGTAAGGGCACTCAAAAAAATTTAGACACATGTTGTCCAACAACAGGATCCATCTCTTAGTTCCGTATGCAAGTGTCAAAGATTTCCTTCTAAACAAGGACATCAGTGAGAAGAGGGTTGGGTGGATAACCAAGGTCATGGAGTATGACATCAACATCGAGATCACCAAGCTTGTAAGAGGCAGGGGCCTATGTGAATAGCTTGTCTCATCTTCTGAGACTACTTCAGAGGTCGCCCTTGTGTTACAAGAGGATCAACCAACTAGCAACAACACTCAATTCAGTTGGGTAAGTGACATGACCACCTTTTTAATGGAAAGTAGATACCCCCAAGGTCTAGACAGGACCAAAAGAAGGCATTTCGGGTTGCAGTCTATTCCTTGTGTCTTAGTGAATGGCACTCTTTTCCGAAAAGACTCCAATGGAGTCTTACTAAGATGTCTCTTCGTTTATTTCCACCGGTACAATAGAATCGGTAGTAGAGACATTTTGTTAATCAGCTGGGTAGTACCGGTAATGGAGACTCTTTTTGAACCGGTTAATAGGACAAGCATTCCGGTATTAAAGTTCCAGTATAATACAACCGGTAACCGGTTGTGGCAGCTTTACAGTGTTCCAGTAACTAGAATCCTGCTTCCCACGTTTTCATGATATCCGGTTGTGGGGGTAGTTTTTTAAGGTTTCTTTTGGATTTGTCTTGACCCGCTACTCTCAACTTTGGCCTCTATGAGGTTTGTACTATGGGCAGGTCCTATCTTTCCCTTCGGATCTTTGGGGGGTTCTTTCTTATAGCCCCGACTTCTCTTTTCATTGTATCTGAGCAAGGATATAGGGTTTTCTTCCTGATTCTTTCCCTATTGAGCTCTTGAATCGGTTATCTTATTAATATATATTTATCAATGGCTTGCTACTTTTGCTTAAAAAAAAAAAAGATGTATCAAGCAAAACCAAGTCAGCAGATTGTTAGAGGAATTTCATGATGGTTGTTCAGTGGGGCACTTCTCTGCAAGGACTATGGCTATCAAAATAATGAGGGCTGGTTATTATTGGCCATCCTTATTCAGTGAATCACATAGTTTGGTGAAGAATTGCAAGAAATGTGCTCTCTTCTCTAGGAAGCAAAAACTAGTTGCCCTACCTCTTCATCCCATCCAAGCAGATCAACCGTTTGCCCAATGAGGTTTAGACTTCATTGGCATGATAAACCCACCTTCTAGTGCTGGCCATAAGTGGATCTTAGCCGCAACAAATTACTTCACTAGGTGGACATAGGCAGTTGCATTGAAGGATACCACTAAGACCTTGGTGTTGGAATTCCTTGAGGGAATTGTGACAAGATTCGGTGTCCCCTCCACCATCATATCAGACAATGCTAGGGCATTTGTTGGAACCCAAATCAGTTCTTGGGCAGTTAAGCATGGTGTATACTTGAAGACATCATCCAACTATTACCCTCAAGGTAACAGCTTAGCTGAATCTTCCAACAAAAACATCATTAGGATAATTAATAGAACAATTGAAGACAATCAGAGGGCATGGCATACTAAGTTGAGGACGATCTTATGGGCTGACAGGATCACACCCAACAGGGTGATTGGTAACTCCCCTTTCATGCTAGCATATGGGAAGGAAGCAACACTCCCAACTTCCCTAGAGTTACCTTCTCTTGAACTAGCACATCAACTGGAATTGATAGAGAATGATGCGATGATAGTAAGATTAGCTGAGCTAATGGAGCTGGAAGAGGTTAGAAATCAGGCTATGCATACACATGAGACTCATCAAGAGAAGGTCAAGGTTTTTGACAAAAAAGGCTACTAATAGGGTCTTCAAAGAGGCAGATCTAGTTCTCAAGTGGGATGCAAACAAAGCCAAAGCTGGGCAACACTCCAAATTTGATGCTCTCTGGAGTGGTCCATATGTTATCACTAGTTGCAAGGAGGCCAATGCATTTCATCTTTCCAAGCTTGATGGCGAAGTTCTTCCAATCCTAGTGAATAGGATTCATCTCAAGCCCTACTTTTGAAGAGGGTGTTGATAACTATGTAAATATTAGACTAGAAGTTGTTTTTCTTTCATAAGTGCTTATGCACATGCCGCATTCTCCTTAAGAGGGTGCGCACTCTAGTTTTCAGTTTTCCTCCAAGTGATGGCACACACATATTTTAGGTCTTTCAATGACTCAGTGCCCAATGGATGCTCAAGCCTTCTGGACTTCATACTGAGCAGGCAAGCATCCCGTAGAAATCGCCAAAAATGTTGTCATTTTATGACACCCTTGGTCCATCAGTAAGTTTTGATCAGAGATACGATCCATGGACCAGCACTGCCCTAGTTGATCAAAGAAAAAGCAGAAGAATCATGAAGTGTGAGTTGTTGCCTTGTCCGGAGAAAGTTCCTCCCTTGGCCTTTTCTTCTTTCTCCAGAACTCTGGAACCTAGAGGTTCTGAGGTTCTTTCCCTTTGCCTTCTCTCGCTTTTCCTTCTCCGGAACCCCAAGGTTCCGAAGTTCCTTCTTCGTTTTCTTCTTTCTCTGGAACTCCGGAACCCCGAGGTTTCGAAGTTCCTTCCTTTTGCTTCCTCATTTCTTTTCCTAGAACTTCGGGAAACTGAGTTTCCGAAGTTCCTCTCCTTCTTTCCCTTTCACTTCTTCTCTCCGGAACCCCGAGGTTCCGAAGTTCCTTTCTTTCCATCTTACCTTCCCCAAAACTCCGAAACCCCAAGGTTCCGAAGTTCCTTTGTGCAGTTCCGCCTTTTCCTTGCCTCCTTGAAATTCTCACATAACTCCGGAACCACGAGGTTCTGAAGTTCCTTTCCCTTGCCTTCTTCGGAACTTTGGAACCCTAAGGTCCCGAAGTTCCCTCCTAGCCTTTCTCTGGAACTCCAAAACCACGAGGTTCCAAAGTTCTCTTCCTTGCTTCCCTTTCTTCCTTCCCGAAACTCCAAAACCCCAAGGTTCCGAAGTTCCCTACTGCGTCTCTTTCCTCTTCCCGGAACCCCGAGGTTCCGAAGTTCTCTCCTTGTCTTCCCCACTTCGGGAACCCGAATTTCCAAAGTCCCCGGACTTCCTTTCGACTGGCGACACTTCCAAATGGCATGATCGACACTCAAGGCTTTAAATGCTCCGATAGTTTTGGTGACTTATGCACTTTCTTTTGTGGATCCACAGGGGTGCATTTAATGTTTTTGGCAAGATTTCCATCAAGGGAGGTACGGGGCCATGCCTGTTGTGGTGACTTATGTCATGTCTGCATACTCTAACTTTGGAAGGTCACTCAATCCACCTTCTCAAGGTTGCCTTTTGTGGGTATGGCTAGGTTGCTTGCATGTACTCAGGTCAAGTGCATGCACTCCCCTGCACTCCCAGACTGAGATGCAGGGGTCATGATCACTCTTGTAACCATTTTTCTATATAAGGTTGTTAAGCCTCATTGTAAAGGGTTCTCTCCCTGCTGGCTTGAGCTATTCCATGCTCTCCCACTTCTCTTGTATTTATCTTGTATTTGTGCAACTGTAAGTTTGGCCATTGGCCTTATAATTAATTGAAATCACCATTCTTGCCTACTTTCAACTTATGTATGCTATGTATGTTTCCTTACCTTCATCATAGGTGTATGTTTTGTGGTTCTTCTCTCATATATGCTATGTTAAATTATTTCTAAGTGTGACTTGTGGGAAACCTTCTCCCCTCTTGGCAATCAGTGAATTCTAACCTTCATACAATTGAAGTTTGTGCATCTCCTGGGTGTCTTAGTTGATTTTTTGTGTCATTTCGGGTAGGGAAAGGAACAATCTCTTCTTGGTGCATCACCTCCTTTTATTTCAAGCATTTCTCTCTTCCCTTTACCTCTGTAGTTTGTTAGGATAGGCCTAGGAGTTAGTTTTGAAGTGTTGAGTTGGTTCAACACCTACACCTAGATTGAAAAGGAAGCCGGCCTTCTCCGGAGATTCAACCCCCTTGCACAAGGTCCCACACTTCGGGGTTGTTTCCATGTTTCACAAGGTTGCTAAGTTGATAGCTCAGCAAGGGTACAAGCTTTTGTGATAACAAGAACCAAGCATGTGGAAACTCATTGTCATTTCATTCGGAAGCTTGTTGAAGACGGCTCAGTTCAATTGCAGTAGGTTCCTATTGCGGATCAGACTGCAGACATTCTCACCAAGTCTCTCAGCCCAAATAAGTTTGCTAAATTCAAGGGAAGCTTGGTGTTGTTGACAGGTTGACCATTAAGGGAGGGTATTAGAATAATATTCTTTATTATTTATTAATGGTCAATTATGTAATATTATGTAAATATTATAATTTTAGTTTCTTTCTATTAATGATTGTTTCTTATTTAGAAAAATCGTTCTCTTGTAAATTATTTAATGATCGTTTTGATCATTTGTAAATATCAATTGAGTTTTTACTAATTACTTCTCAGTAATACTATTCATGTGCGTCATTCCATCTATGAATGTGCTGAACTGTTTCAATAGTATTTCCAGTTATTTTGGTGTTCAAATTTTTTATAGTGGTTTCCAGATTTCGAAATTGTCATTTTTTCTTTAGAGTGGAATTTATATTGAAGAGTATATCAATCATTTAATCAGTTTACCAAAACTGATCATTTGTCATTTTGGAGTATATATGCTAGCCATGCTGTTCTATGAGAGTCGTCTAAGCTTCAAATAAGAATTTAAGAGTTTGAGTTGAATGAATATCATAAAGGACTGATTGCCGGACTAACTCTTTGTTGATGCATCCTAGTCCTTGGCCTCCAAGCATTAAGATTGTTGTGATTAAAAATAAACTAGGCATAGTATTAGATGCCATACAAGGTACATCATGTTTGTACTTTTCTAGAACAAAATCACTTCCTTCTTTAGGATTAAAGGGGCCATTAACACTTGCCGTATAATCTGCCAGCCCAACCAAGTCATCTGAAGTTGAAATCAGACCATTTGGGACTGCTGTATCCCTTTTTGAGGTGATTTCTGGGTTTCTATAACAGCTAGTAGAACTGCATTCTACTACATTCTAATATATTTTGTAAGTGCTTGCATTTTGTTGATTTTACAGCTGATTGTTGAGGATTTTCGCATCATGTTTCTGTTCATGACCTTAGGAGTTTATCTACAGATTGTGATCATTTACAGCACTAATAAATAACGTACGCCATGTGACAATCCATACAGTTCTTTGCGAAATAATGTCATGTCCCCTTTCTAGTATTAGATTGATGGAGAAAACCTCTAGCCTATCCTTTATTTCCCACTGGCTAAAGGGTAAAGCAAGAAAAATGATCAATAATATACTTTTATGTTGGGCCTAGTAATTTTTATTTTAAGGGGAAATTCAATAGTATTATTATATTACTATAATAAGAATAATAAAAAAAAATTAAATGCTTGACAATAAAAATGTTTTTAAATACTTTTGGAGAGAATTTTTAATTCAAAGCCTCAATTTAGAGAGCTTTATAAGGTGGCCCTTGAATTCCTTTTGATTCATCTTGTTGTCATTTTGTAATCCAACTTTCAGGAATTTGAGCATTTGTGTTCAATTTTCACAACCAAAAATGAAACCAAGGCATTTCAAAGATATTGGAAGTGCATTTTAGATTTGATCAAGAACTTCCTTGCCACCCCTAAATGGAAGTGCATTTTAGATTTGATCATAACATTTGACTAGAGCGAGTAGGGCATCTGGCATAGTGATATGGATGGTCAATTTTATGATCAGGTTAAGCATAGGGAAGGTCTATAGTTGGGCAAGTATGTTGTCTGAGAGGATTCAAGAGTTCTCATGCCTAAAGAACAAAGCACTCTATATGGCACAGCATGCTATCAGGCTTCTACTAGATGCTATACACAGTCGAGCACAGATATCCCTAAGAGGTGGGGAAGATTTCAGCCAGGAGGCCAACTCGACACCTCTTGGCCAACTGTATTTTACTAGACAAACATAGGTGTACAAGCTATTGGCAAGTAATAGTACAATCAAGGATTCCACCTGCTAGGAAGAAGAGGAATCAAAGAGATGCTTTGGAGAGTGGGGATGACTACGACCCTATTGCGCTATCTTTATCAACCGAGGCAACTACAAAGGAAGTATCACTTGCAGCGGATACCTATTCTACAAGTGATGTTGAGGAGGCCATCCTTGTGCACAATGCTTTGCACCACCACCACTAGCCACATCAGCATCTTCAATTGAAGGCTCTACAATGACTAAAGAAGCCACCAAGATTAACCACTGGCTTGACTCATTGGGGATACCAATGGATGTCTCCCCGCCAGATTCACTAGGGCTCGTGACCAAAGGGTCTAAAGCCACAGGAGACAAAGGTTGTCACCTTGGCAGTTGACACTCAATCGGGCCCTTCAAAGCCCTCACAGCCAATCCAACCACCTTCAAAGGTTGTCATTGAGATGGTACTGGATACATTCCCACAACCACCTTCGAAGGCCCCACAGTTACCCATGTTCGACCCCTCAAGTGAGGAGGGTCAAGTGAGGATGAGTCAGTGGGAATTTCTATTATGATTAGTCGACCAAATGCAAACGAACCCCTTGGCATAGTCCAATATTATTGTTGTGACATTTTCACACATCGGCCCATTGTAAATGCGGACCCTCACTTTTTTCTTTCCAAGTTAGTTGTCTCAGTTTTGTCGTTTGGCTTAGTAGTAGTTTTGGCTATTGACCTTTTACTTGAGGAGATACAGTGCTTGAGGTTGTTAGGAAGTAATCAGGTAATTTCTCTCTCTTTAGGTTGGAATGAGGTCAATTTAGCTCTCAAGGTCTTAGGAAATGAACAATTTGTGATGTTCATTTCATTTGATCATCACCATGTGCCTCCAAGGTCAGAGGTGAAATGTTGAGTGCAGGTGTGGAGGTCAGTCACAAGAATTAAATGTTTGATGCATGCCAATCAGGATGAAGGCATAGGCAACTATGAAGAGGCTTTGTTGATGTTGAAATACCCTTAGAATGAGTGAGGTAAGTGCATGTTGGTGGTGGTTTTATGCATGTTCAACACAGAATAAAATACCTAGAGATATCCTATTCTCTCTTGATCAAAATCTTCCATGTGCTAAATAGCTAAGCTATGTGATCACAAAGACGACTCCAAGGTTCCCAAATGCATACGGATGGTCTCAGTTGGTTCATTGTGATTTGCCGGTAATCTCAAGGAGGACTTACATAATTGTTCGAGGAGTTAATCAATCTAAGGATTTTGTTGATTCCCGACACTTGTAACTTTCTCTTCTTTTTTTTTCGAAATGATTTTGCAATAAGCGCTTTCCAATCCTACTATTTAGTCCTAAATGTATGGTTGGTGAATAAACAGATAACACAGTATTCCCTATATGTACCAAGTGTTCATGCAACAGAACAATTGTACATCATAACATAAATGACAAATGATAATAATTAGACCAGAAAGTTATATCTTTATTCCAATGTCCCGAATTGTCCATCCATCCTCCTCCTGCCAAGATTCCAACCAAACAATATATAGACCCGACGGTTGGTCAAGTTGCCAACTGTCAACAACTCCCAACTACCCAACGAGAACCTCTCGGCAACAACATAAACATAAAAATGACATAACATACTTATAACTATTATTCTTACTAACATACGTTTTTACCCCTAACATTACCCCCCAAAAAAACGTAGTCGTCTTCCAGACGACTAAGACAATAAGAGCTGAAATATAAAACATAAACTAGGACCGAGAAGAGGGAGGAGGCATCCCTGTAGTGGTCGCGGTAAGAGGTTGCTATCTAGCCTAGAGTTTTAGGTTCTTTTTTGCCATCAACTGTCATTCCCATGCTTTCTTTACCATGTGAGCAGCTTCCAGTAGCTTTTTATCCTTTTGTTCTAGCTGTAAAGTGAGCTCCACCACCTGGGTTGCTTATGCTTGTGCCTCCTTCTCCTGCATGTTGCAACGGGCCTCATAGGTATTCATCTTCATTTCCATCTCCTTCCTAAAGCTCCGCTCCATTGTGGCCAACTCTGCCTGCTTTTCTCCTTCCTTTTCCAGGGTTGTTATGTACATCCGTTGAGCCTCTTTTTCCACCTGGTGCTGCCGCATCTGTAAGTACACCTCTCGGAAAGCTCCCTCCATGTTGCGGAAGGTGGTGCCCAAAGTGCCTGTGCCTCCTATCAGGTGCTTGTGGGTCCAGTTCTGAATCATCTCAAGCGTACTATGGTCCGGCCACCCCTGCTGCTCAAAGTGTTGTGTGAACTCATCCTTGCACCCTTCGATCATGAAGTGACACAGCTATGTAGCGTCAGCTGAATTGTCGGCCTCCATCTGTCCAGTAAGCTGAGCCATGTTCCGTGCAACATCAGAGAGCCCTTGTAGCTCCTCTAGGAATCGTCCGAGTGAGCCTACTGGGTCATTCGGGTCAGGTGGTGTGATATGGAGTCCTGTGAAGGCTCCTTCGCGTCCCCTACTCTGCTTGTCCCTTCCATGTTGTTCCTGATTAGTGGATCTCTCTCTATCCAGATCTGGGACAATGAAATCTGTATGTGTGGTCATGCCTGGCCCAATGGCCATGTTATGCAGTGTAGGAGAGGGGGGAAGGTGTGGGGCAAGTGTGAACTGCCCTAGCCATCCATCCAGCGAGGCATCTATATCTTCATCTGTTAGAGTATCCAAAGTTGTTGCTGCCTCTAAGTTAGCTAGTACCATACCGGTTCCTACTGACACCGTACCAGTTTTTGCTGACCCCGTATCAGTTTCTGCTGGCACCGTACCGGTTTCTGCTAGCACTGTACCGGTTCTTGTTTCTGCTGCAAGTACAGCCAAGCTGATCTGCAGCAACGATACCCATCACTGTGCCGGCGGTTCCGCCCTCTCCAATCTTCTAGAACAGTACCCCCATTGGTTGTACATCTCCCACTGGGCTGGCTACTACAAGCACATCCTGAGGTACCAAGTGTGCCAAGGATAGTTTCAAGGGTGTAAATTTTACCCTCGTACTTTTCCATTGAGCCCGTAATCCTCCCTGTTGCTCCTCCTCTTCCTCTTCCTCCTGTTGCCATGACTCTGTTTCCTCTTCCTCCTCTACAGCTGTGTGTCCTGACAGGTGGAACCCCTCATCACCACTTTCCTGTTCTTCCGTCTCTTCCACCTCATCCGAATCCTCTGCGCTGCTAACCTCTTCAATCTCCACGGATGTGTCTAGTTTCCTCCTCTTCCGTGTGGGCTGCGTTGTGTCGCCAAGGGTGTCCAGGTGGATATAGTAGTACATGGTGGGTTTATTTGGTTCTACCCTTCCGTGAGGTTCAAACGTCCCCCATACTTCTAGTGGTACCTGCAAGCATACAGCATCTAGGAACAAACTGATAGCATAATGGCACATGTAGAACGTTTTGTGTTCCAGTCTCAGGAAGTCATGGATGTGTTCTACCAGGAGTTGTCCTCAATTGTACACCTTCCCGCATCTGATCCCGTTCATTAATCCTATCATCCATATAGCTATGTCAGAGGCGTGGCTGGCTCCCGTAAGGCGGCTTTTGACCAGGTCCATTAACATCCTCCATTCGCAAGGTGCGATAAAGGCCCACTTCATTCCTCTACTGTCGGCCCAGGCACTTTTCCACTGCTCCTCCATGAGGTCATCTCTACACACCAAATCCATCAAGAAATTCTTCTTTTCTCTAGTGAGTTTTTTGGTTGGCTTGGCCGCGGATGCTCCTTTCTCCGATATGCCAAATACCCGCCTAAAGTCCTCGGGTTTGAACAAAACTCGCACCATGCACCCTTGGAACTGGATGACTGAAGCTCTTTCTTGTGGATTATAACCTGATACCATGGTTCACAGGACTGGCTCGAACTCTTTAATGTTGAATGTGGGCATTTGGACGGCATGGTCGACCTGTGCCCTCCTAACAGATTCTTTTGTCACATGGTCTGGAGGGTTTTCCTCCCACCAGGTACGGCATTCACTGCCAGTCACACTCTCAAATGCTACATTTGTCGCCGTGAGTCCCTCTGAGTCCTTGGGTGTCTTCGGTCTGCTCCTAGTTTTCTTGCTGCTGGCGGGGTCTGTGGCAGTCATGGCTACACTGCAACTGCCTTTCTCTATTCTTCTTCCCATACCCCTTCCTGAGTCATTATAACTGTCTGACAAATTGTCTCGCCAGTTTGTACGACCCATTGTGTCACTCTCAGTTTCCCTATTGTACGACTTCTTCCTTGTGTTCTGGTAGACAGGCCCTTTGCCTCTTATACCTGTGTGTTGCCTCCTTGATTGGCCTGTCAAGTACCTGTCATACGGATAGGGTGTTGCCACTGTACATCGTACGCTTCTCTGTCTACCGCCGTATGGATTCTGTCTTGTGCGAATTCTTCTGCAAGTGCTGCTGGGCGCAGACCATACACCGTACGGTGAAGATATGTCTCTTCTTTAGGCTATGTTCGTACGGTAACACAGTACGTCGTACGGTACCACACGTTGGCTCTTTCGTGGTTTTCTTACACCGTACAAGTACGACGAACAACAGCCTCCACCCCGTGCTTCGTACGCCAAAACCGTATGCGTCATACGCCGTACACGTACGGCATGTGTGTGTCGTACGCCGTACAGTGATCTTTGCTCACGCTTGCACAAACTCCGTACGTCGTACACGTATAGTAAATTGTGCTCTTCCTCATGCTTTGTACGTCGTACGGTGACTTCAGTTCTCTGACTCGCTTGTACCTTGAATTTGTACGTCGTACGGTATGATCTGTTGGCAACTCTCTATAATTAGTACGTCGTACGGTGCAGCTTCCTGGCGCTCGTGATTTCTTGACTGTGCAATCCGTACACCATACGGATTGATCAACTCCTCCTAGTTTTCCTTGGCATCCGTACAAGTGGTTCTGCTCAATTCCGTCTAGCTGTCAGGTTCACCCTGCTCTCTTTCCTACGCTGTGCCTAATGGGGTCTTGTGGAAACTTTAGTAAGCACTTTTCTTTGCTAGGATTAGGGTTAGGTATACATGCTTTATTAATTTAACATAAAATAATTGCTTTTTCAGTTACTGTTTTTGCTTGTACTTGCCTGACATTCCAATTTTTTAATACCTACTGACTTGGACTTCCTTGCTTTTTTCCTAGATTTCTTCCCTAGTTCTCTGTTCCTTGCCTTGTCTTCCTTCCATTTCTTGTTTGGTTCCTGTTCGAAGTCTCCATCCCCATTGTTCCTCCTTTTTACTCCTGAGGTATTGTTGGGAGTCCTCATTCTTATTTCTGAGTCGTGTAGCCAAGTACACACATGTGGTAGTCTTCTGTAGCATTCTTGTGCACAACACGTCCCTATGTATTCCAGGTCCCATATCTTGTCCACCAGTGGGGCGGGTCCCACACCCTTGTAGCGGTCGTCAATGTACTGATCCCCATACTAGTGGTACCATTTTACTCTATCTCCGTCAATCTCTGGTGGCCCAGCCGAGTTAGGAATCACCCGGTACAATGAGTTAGGTCAGGCCTCTACCTTGCCTGCTTCGGAAGCGATGACGAATAGGTCCTCTGTTTTCAGTACCATTTTTAAACATGGGCCTAGGGTTGCCCCATATTCTTCCAGGTTGAGCTCTTCCTCCAAGTCCACCGGCTCCACCTCTTTAATTATGTTCTCAGCTTTCCTCCGAGCTTCTGCTTCTTCATCAATGTCATATGCTACATATCCCTCCTGAGCTCGTTCGTATGGGGCCCGTTTTTTCCAATATTCTGAAACTCGCACCCACACAGCTGGGTCTCCAAAATACGGATTCGTGAGATATTTGTGGGTCCTGGGAACCCCCACACCTACCACTCTTTTTGGTACAAGTTGTTCTTCCATGGCTGCCCAGGGCTTCGCCCAGTCGTCATCCCTCCGATAGGGTTCTCCTTTTACTACCAGGTCTTCCTCGACCTCCTTGCTTTGACCAATGGTCCAATGCCCTCTCGTGGCATATCCTAGCATGTTGATCCCAATCACAGGTTTATTTCTTTCCCTGTAGATTTTTAACTTGGAACCGTTCACTAGGTCCCTGATCGGATTGTTATCGAAAGTTGCGAGCTTTACTGCTCTGTTCCTACCGACCTCTCTGATTTTATAGGGCCCAAGCCAATGGACCTTGAACTTCCTTGGTCGAAGTTCATTCCGACCGTTATACTTCAAAACTAACTATCCCAGCTGGAAGTTGCCCTTCCGCAGATGTTGGTCGTGCCAATGCTTCCACCGATGTTGTGCCACCTCAATTGTCCATTGTGCCATCAATCTCCGTTCATCCAACTTTATCAACCCATCAAGCCTTGCATTCAAGCTTTGTGTGTCCCCAAGTCGATTTTCCACCGCCACCTGAAGGCTCGACACAATGTACTTGGCTGGTACCACTGCCTCCTGCCCGTACATGAGCTGAAACAGGGTATGCCCGGTAGTGACTTTGTATGTTGTACGGTAGGCCCATAGTACGGCTAGTAGTCTTTCCTCCCAATCTTCCTATTCCACCCCACATGATTTGTAGATTATTGATACCAACACCTTGTCGGTTGCTTCTGCCTAACCATTAGCGCGGGGATAGTACGGACTGGATAGGTTATGGAATATTTTAAATTCCACAGTCATGGTACGGATTACTTGATTGACAAAGTGCACTCCTCTGTCACTGGTGATTTGAAGTGGTATCTCGTACCTGGTGACAATCTGTTCGTACAAGAACCGTGTCATACTCAGAGCCGTGTTATCCGGCAAGGCCCTAGCTTCTCCCCACTTGGTGAGATATTCCATGGCAACTACAATATATTTACAGCGGTGTAGGTTACTTGGCTTCAGAGGTCCCACAAAGTCCAAACCCCATCGTTCGAATAGTTCTTGCGGTTGCGAAGGGAAGAGAGGCATGAAGTCCCTCATGAGAGGTTTTCCCGCTCGTTGGCAAGTGTCGCATCCAATCACCCATTCTCGAGCGTCGGTGTGTAGGGTTGGCCACCATAGTCCTGCCAGAAGCACTTTCCTGGCGGTTGCATCTGGTCCCATATGCCCACCTGCTAATTTGTCATGTGCCTCCTTTATTACACTGCGAATTTCCTCCTCCATGACACACCTCCTCAAGATTTGATCAGGACCCATCTTATATAAAATCCCATTAATTAGTTGGAAGGTTTTGCTCTTTAGTGCCAGCTTCCTCCATTCTCCTGAAGGCATCTCGCTTGGAAATGTGGAGGTAGACAGGTACTGGCCTATCTTTTCATACCAGGTTGGTAGTATTGCAATTTGGAACAAGTGTGCATCTGGAAAGTCTTCGTTTACTCCCTCGGTCGGTTCCCCTGATCTGATCCTTGATAGTTGGTCGGGTATTACATGGGACTTCCCCGGTCGTACAACAATGGTGAAAGTGAATTCCTGTAAGAGCAGTAGCCACCGACTTACCCTCCCTTGGATGATTGGTTTATTCACTAGATACATTAGTACCTGGTGGTCCACATAAAATGTGAACGACATAGCCAACAAGTAGTGCCAGAACTTCTATACTGCGTACACCATCCCTAGTGCCTCTCGCTCCGTTGTGCTATAGTTTTGTTCGGCCTTTGACAGAAGTTGGCTTGCAAAGAAGACTGAATGGTCTAGTCCTTGCACCCCTACCTGGGGCGAGGGTAGCACCAATTGCAAATTTGGAGGCGTCGACGTGTACATGAAATTCCTTGTTCCAGTCTGGGTACACCAATATCGGTGCACTCACCAACCGATCCTTCAATTCCTTGAAGGCTTCTTCTTGCTCCGAACCCCACACAAACGACTCTCCCTTCCTTGTCAACTTGTCTAAGGGCCAGGACACCAGCACAAAGCCTTTGATGAATCTCTGGTAGTAGCTGACATGGCCGAGGAATGATTTCACCCCTGTTACATTCATTGGGCTCTCCATGTTGACAATTACTCCTATCTTGTTTAGGTCTGTCTTCAATCCTTCCTTATAGACGATGTGGCCTAGGAGTTTCCCTTGTGGTACCATAAACCTGCACTTCTTTGGATTTAGGGCTAACCTAGCCTTCCGACACCTTTCCATGCATTCCCCCAAAGCCTTCAAATGGGTGTCTTGATCGCTAAAATTCGACCAGTCATCCAGAAATGCTCTGAAATTCCCTACTGACATCTTGTCAAAAATGTGCAGAATTATTCGCTGGAAGGTCGCGAGCACATTGCATAGCCCGAAGGGCATGCGATTATAGGCATACACTCCTTCCACCGTGAATGTGGTCTTCAACTTATCCCCTTCCGCAATACTTATCTGATTGTACTCGAAGAATCCATCCAAAAATGTGTATATTTCATGCTCGGCGACTTCTTCCAGGATACTGTCAGTGAATGGATCGGAAATGGGTCCTTGATGGTTACTGCATTTAGGTACTTGAAATCCACACATATCCTTATCTGATTAGCCTCTTTTTTAAGGGATATGACTATTGGGGAAACCCAGTCACTTGTTTCCACTTTGAATATAATCCCTGCTTGTAACATTTTATTGATCTCCTCATTTACTTTAGCTGCGTAGTTTTTGTTCATCCTGTATGGCCTCCTTCATACCGGTTGGGCTCCTGGTATGAGGGTTATGCGATGCACACATAGCTCCGGCGGTACCCCCTTCAAGTCTTTGTAGGTCCAGGCAGAAACGTCTTTATATTCCAGAAATATCTTGAAGGCTGCTGCCTTCAGTACAGGGTTCCAGTCATCTCCTACCAGTATCACCTATGGTTCTGCCTCATTGCCCAGATTAATCTTCTCCACACCCCGTTCCTCGTACTTGATGGGTTTATCCCGTTCAAACTGGTGGGCTGGCGTGTCATCCATTCTTGCCATTCCCTCTTGGTATCTATCGTACTCCGGGGGAAAGGATTGTTCTTCCGTCCCGCCGCTTGATTCTCCTATCTCACATATTTGCAGCATGTGACACTTCGAGTGGAAGACCTCATAGTCCTTCATTTGCCAATGAAAAAGTCCCACCAGTGAACTGGTTCCATCCTCGGAACACCCGTCCAATTCCAACACTCCTTCCTCGTCGGGCTCTTTCCCTCCTCTGTCTCCTTTAGAACCCCACTCCAATCGATTTGAATCTTCTGAGTCGGAGTCTAATAACGCGAGCTCTTCACTGACGGACTGGTTCCTTAGATCAATTACATACTTATGTCCGTCATTCTCAATTGAGAGCATATTCCTTTTCCAGTTGTCATTAGCTTTGGCCATGATCAACCACCCCCTTCCTAGAAGAGTGTCGTACGCTTTCCTTTCCAGAGGAATGACTACAAAATCCAGAAGGAATTGCTGCGTTGACCAGGTGGAAGGTTGGTGGCCAAGGGGTTTGATGTCGTGTTGATCCACACCGACCAGGTGGAAGGTTGGTGGCCAAAGTGTTGGTTTGCCGAGGCTTTGCCAAGTTTCCTCCGACAGTACGTTGACTCCGGACCCACCATCAACAATGGTGTTTGTAAGCTTTTGTCCCAATATATCCATCTCAACCACTGCGGGTTTCCGTCCGACGCCAACCGCGAATAGCATAGGGTTCATGGCATCCGTACCAGATCCCTTCACCGGGTCCGTACCCGACTTTGCCATAGTTTGGTGTTCCTGACCGATGGTAGTGTCCCCGATTAGATTTGTCAGAGCCATCCTTAACTGTGGCATGGTCTGTAGAAGGTCAGACACCCGTACGGGTATTGTGGTTTGTAACATCTACTTGATGATAGTCTTCTCTGGTTCTGACCAGACTGGTGTATCAGCAGCCAGGTGCGAGGCCCTCCGCTCTCCAACCATCGCCCGCTCGATATCCGCCCTTGCCTCCTGGAGCCTTTCTTTTTCTGTGCGAGGGTTCGGGTACATGGCTTTCTTGTTCTGCAACCTTGTGATTGCCAGTACGTCTTCTCTTGATCCCTCCACATCGAGCATGTTCACCCCTTTTTGCTTTGGACAATCTATGTCCTCATGATTTCCTAGACCACACCATCTGCACAACAAACTTCCTGCATCACCTCTGTTTTGGCATTCTTAGGCAAAGTGACCCCATTCGTTGCACTTCCTGCAATGAATCATGGGTCGCCCCTTCTCGTCATATTGAATTCTGCTCCTTGGTGTGTTATTATTGGGTCTGTTGTTACCCCGCCGATTGTTTCTGTACCCTCCAGGTGAGGCGTCAGAGTTTGTTGTTGGCTTCGACGATGTCGTTGGCAGTGTGGCTTGGTCGGGTTGGGCATAGAGCACTTGTGTGCTCCGTGCTTTCAAGTTGTACGAGCATTCCTTAGTGGAATGTCCCATTACTTGGCAGATGTCACAGAAAACTTTACAGGGACAACTTCCTTTAGTGTGTCCTTCAGTCTTGCAGTCAGTACACCATAGTTCTTTTCCTTCCCTACCACTTTCTTTGTCACCTTTAAACTCCATCATCCTCATCATATCCTTCCGAAGTTCTTGCACGGTTTTGGATCCCCCGTCGCTGTCTTCGTCTGTGCTGTCACCATCGTTGGTCCGTCGCTTCCCCCGGGATGTCTTGTTTTCACTTTTAATGTCCATGGCGCGGTTGTATGCTTCATCGTACGATGGCAGAGGGACCACTTTCATCGTCCTTCTCAGGGATGGTACCAATCCTTCCACGAACCACCGCTTCTTGAGGCCATCTGCCGACTAGTTCTCCATTTTGTTAAGTAGTTCCCTCAGCCTTCTGTTATATGCGCGCACACTCTCGTTTTTTCCTTGTTTGGTGTTGTAAATTTCTGCCACAATTTCGTTGTCATCACGTAGGAGTTTGAATTCTTCCTTGAAGGCCTTCTTCAAATTGCTCCAAGACATTTTATGCAGAGCCTCGAGGTCTGTGTACCAGTCAATAGCTATTCCTCGCAGAGTGGTCGGGAATGCCTTCACCGAGTAGTCCCGGTCATCCTGGCCATTTGCCTCCCAGATGGTGATGCATGTCTTGCAATGCCGTACGGGATCCTCTGACCCGTCGCCCATGAATTTTGGGAGTTTCTGCTTCTCCAGGGTGTGTGCCATCGTTCTTTTCTGTGCGGTTTTATGCAGTGCCTAGAAATGGCTATATGCCGGGAAGATACTATGTGTCCGGAAGGTACCGTACGCTCCTGGTCTAGTTGGGCCCCTGCCAACCAGGCTTTGGTCACCTTCGCTTCTATAGTCCCTCCTTCCTGGGGTTTCCAGGTCTGATCTTCCTAATTTGATGCCCTCTGACAAGGACAAATTTTTAATGCCAGACAACGTTGCTTCAAAAATAGTGGCAATTTCCTCGTGCAGGTCTCATACCGCCTCCTCTCCTTGTTCGGAAAATTCCGATTGTGTGCTTTGTGATTAGATTCTGGAGTCTTCTTCACTTGACGTAGAGTGTGGGGCCTAGCCGGCGAGATCTTCTTTCACTACGTCTGGAAGTGGCAGGATCCTGGCGACCTCAGCCAACTCCTTCCACGTACACGGTTTTTGCCTCTCCCGACTATGACTCCGACTCACACTCCGACTTCTGTTGTGTTTCTCCGGACTCCTCGAGTCAGCAACCTCCCTTAGTGATCGTCTCCTATCGGCCTATTCTTTTATGCAGAGCAATCTCTATACAGTTCCCTCGTTTACTCCTTCAGTAGCAGTGGTACGTCTGTCTTTATTCGGCCATAGGGGCATCAAGTGCCAGAGGTACGGCGCCGACTAGCCTCCCACTCCTCTTCCTCCCTACGACTCTGTTCCTCGTACCATCGAAGAACTTGTTGCCGCCGAAGTTCCTTTGCCGTTTCCTCCCTTTGGTCTTGGAGTGCAATCAAATTCCTAGCGAGTGACCTTGGAATACTCCTGAGTAGGTCAAAGACAGGGGTGCTGACGGTGAGTTCACCACGTACCGTACCTTCTGAGATGGCTCTCTCCTGAGCCTCTCGCCGTATGTACTGCGTGACCGACACATCCCACAACTCCACCAAGTTTGCCGTCAACTGATCCTCTCGTTCCTCTTCCGCAATTCTCTCTTCGTGCGTGTCGCTATCCTCGACAATTAATTGCTGGTTAAATGGTCGGCCCATAAATTGCTTCCGCCTTCCACCATGGTTATCTCCAAGTTCGTTCAGGCAATGGCACCAAAATGTTTAGTCCTAAATGTATGGTTGGTGAATAAATAGATAACACGGTATTCCCTGTACGTACCAAGTATTCATGAAACAGAACAATTGTACATCATAACATAAATAACAAATGATAATAATTAGACAGAAAGTTATATCTTTATTCCAATGTCCCGAATTGTCCATCCATCCTCCTCCTGTCAAGGTTCCAACCAAACAATATATAGACTCGACGGTTGGTCAAGTTGCCAACCGTCACCAACTCCCAACTACCCGACGGGAGCCTCTCGGCAACAACATAAACATAAACACGACATAACATACTTATAACTATTATTCTTACTAACATACGTTTTTACCCCTAACACCCACTTCTACTAGGACTTGGAAAAAAGAAAAAAAGGGTGAGGGTTTAGGAAGATAATTCTAATCCTAAGCTAATTTTATGAAGTCTGGAGACAAAAATTGCAAAAATGGAATTAAAACCAATTCTTGTTTCGCCAAATTCAACTACACAGGAACGGTGCTATCTTCTAAGGAATTCAAAAGATTCTGATATCATTCATATTCACCAACATATTGAATAATGAATACAGCAATAGATGTTACGTTTTCATTTCCTAGTTCAGGCTAACTTTGCAAAATAATTGAAAATCATCCAAATATAAAAAGAATTAACACATCAACTCCACATTAAGCAATTTTATCATATCCTTTATTCAATTTATCAGCTTCAAAATTAAATCTATTCCAATGAGAACCGAGAAACCATGCTAACTCGCAAAAGTGAACAAAGATTCACCAACAATTGAACAATAAATCATGTCTATTACTTGAGAAGTATTACTACAACAATTTCTCTGAAATCTCTCCCTTCACAAATGAGAAGAGGGTTTATATAGACACCCCATTACAAAGTAATGACCCAAATTGATCCAAGATCAACGGCCAAGATTAAACATTAAACTCTAATTAAGGCAAGCTATCATAATTATCCAAAATGGACCAATGAGAAATAAACAACTAATAAATCCAGCTTTCTTCTAGGAGTGGGTGTCCCTTATCATTTTCTTTGGCAACAAATTCAATGAACCTGGTCACTATGGGGTCGACCCTTCCATTGGGACACTTGGCAAAATGTCAATCTTGTATTCCATCAGGTCCATCTCATATCGATATGTGGCAAAAGTGGATATCCAGTCTATTTCCAGTTTTCGAAAACCACCCTCAGTGGACAGGAATGAGGATGCCTTGCTGAAATACTGCTTCTGGATTGAATTTGCAGAAGTGAAGAAGTCAATCTGACATTTGGCTTTCTACATCCATGTCCTTGTCTCGTACTACTTTGGTTGTTTCTTCTTTTCTTCCTGTTTCCTTAGCCTTTCCTTGATGCCTTCAACTTCCTATTCCTTTGTTGTGAGACTTCGTTTGCGCCTTTTTGGAAATCCCTCCTTGAGTTAACATCAACCACCTAAAAATCATGAAAATTTTGTAAGTTAAAATAAATAAGGGGGATTGATGTTAATTTCCAGCCTAGAGTGCAAAGTTTGAAGGAATTTTCAAAGGATAATTCTTATTTAACTTATGAAATTCCAAGGATCAGACTTTGTAAAAATTTGGAAATTGAAGCATTTGCCCCTAAAAAGCATATAAAAGCAAGATGATTTTGAATGAAATTTGAAGAATCCGAAATGAAAGTTCTCATGCACTTCTGGAAAACTAGAAATTCCAATTGACAATCGAAAAGAAATTTGGAATTCCGAATGAAAATCTGCCCTCAATCCTTAGTAAACCTGAGAATTTTAATAAAATTCCCTAAATTGCTTTAAGGAATCACTCCAACTTTGACCTTCTCTTTATGTCAAATTTTATCGAGATTTGAATTTTTTCAACACAGCTAAATTGTCTTCATCTTCCTTGGGCGGACTTGCTACTTGGTTAAGAAATTTTCCTTAATTCCCAAGGCGGACTTCATGTGCAACAAGGAATTTCTTCCTTTCCCTAGGCAGACTTCATGTAAGAACCACTGCTAAATCTAGACTAATTTTCTCAATTTTAGTTGTTTGAAATTTTGTCAAACACTTAGCATACATGGCCTGATTTCTAATTTCTGGGTTCTTATTTTGTTGTTTGATGTTTGATTTCAGTGCCAAACGATTAAAAAACATGTAGAAATGCAAGTACTACGATGCATAAGCCATAAACAACACATTTTGTTAAGGATATAGCTTCATTTGGATTGAAGCAAGTAATATATAACAACATTGAATGAAGGGTCATGTCCCCTTAGGGTCATGACTCTACGTGGCATAAGCCACGTAGAAGTCATGCCCCTACATGGACATGACTCTTCATCCTTTTATTGATAGGCATCGACACTTGCTGTGAACTGAAACCAATAACTGTGGCAGTTTCACAAACCAGCAAGCTGTCGATATTATCATAGAAGATTAATAGTTAGAGTTATATATATACACATCAGAGGTAAAACATATTCATTGCAATAATCTTATTAAAGTCTATCCTCACTACATATTACCAGACTATTGTATTTTCTATCTCTGATCTAAATTCCTTAAAATGGTATCAGAGCCACATTGGTAGAGAAATAATAAAATAGTGACACCTCTTTTCTAAAAAAGAAAAAATTCAGACTTGCACTCAGAATCAAAGGAAAATCAATCATGGTGAATAGTGTTAGAGTGGAGGATAGACTCGAAGGCACATCCAACTTCGTCTCATGGAGAATTCGAATAACAGCAATTCTTCAAGAACTCGAACTGGATGCATACATAGAAGAAGATACTAAGATGCCCGAAGATGAGCCAGAGAAAACAACTTGGAAAAGCCACAATAACAAGGCTAAGAAAATCATAATTGATGCTGTTAAAGATCACATTCTCCAAACCATCTCAAAACTAACTACAACTTATGATATGTTCAAGACCATTCAAAACTCATATGAAATAAATAATGCAATCAGATTGCTCACTTTAAAACAGAAATTAATGCATATCTACATGAAAAAAGGAGAAACAGTCACATCCTATTTCATGAGGATTTCAGAATTAAAAGACCAATTGCCAACTATTGGGAATAATATAGATGATATGGAGCTATCTCTAATAGCACTTAAGGGATTACCATCCAGTTCGGAATCCTTTATTCAAGGCATTAGTGCTCGCCTGACACTACCAAAATTCGATCAACTCAAGAATGATTGTACTCAAGAAGAATCTCGACTAATCACAAGAGGATTGGATCCAAACAAAGGGGGAGAAATCCAAGCACTACATGCTAACACAAGCAACAAAGGGAAGAAAAGGAAGTTCAAACGGAAGAGAGGAAATAATCACAAAAGCAAAGACTTCTCCAAGATTCAATGCTACAAGTGTGATAAATTTGGACACACTCACAGGTTTTCCCCAAAAAGAAAGAAAGCTCAAGCAACCATAGCTGAAGTAGAGAATCCTCTATTTTTCTTAGCCTTATCAAGCAAACTAAACTCAAACAAACATATGTGGATAATCGACAATGGAGCATCTCGATACATAACCGATTTTAGAGATCAATTCAAAACCTTTGAAGGCCACTCAACTAAAGAAGTTACAATAGGAGAAAATTCTACCTATCCAGTGAAAGGAATTGGGACCTGCTCAATTCAATTAAGAACGGGAGTTACATTACAATTGAAAGATGTTCTCTTTGTACCAGGTATCAAAAGGAATTTGGTCTCTATTTCAGGACTAGCTGATCAAGGACATCGTGTCACCTTCTGTGAAGATAAAGTTCTACTCTGGCCTAAAAACTCTAACATAAAGAATGCTATTCCTATAGGATCTAGAGATGGTAGTTTATACAAATTATGTAATACTCAAAAACAAGCACTAAATCATAAAGTATCAAACTCTAATGAAATTTGGCATAGAAGATTAGGACATCTTCGATTTAGTGCCCTACCTTCTATAGGAAAAATTACCACAGGATTACCCAATCTAAAATCCGATCCTGTTAAAACTTGTAAAGGATGTGCTCTAGGGAAGAACTCAAAAGGGTCCTTTCCCTCACGTGAACACAAATCAAAAGTTGTACTAGAACTTGTCCACACTGATTTGTGTGGTCCAATGTCATTACCATCACTAGGGGGATTCTTGTATTACGTGATATTTGTTGATGATTTCTCTAGGAAAACTTGGATCTATTTCATAAAACTCAAAGAATCAAATGAAGTGTTACTGAAATTTAAAGAATTTAAGGCCCTAGTGGAAAATCAAATTGGGAAGAAAATAAAGACTCTGAAAATTTTAAAGAATTTTGCATTTCTGTTGGGATTAAGAGGGAGTGTACTGTACCTTATAATCCTCAACAAAATGGAGTTGCAGAAAGAAGAAAAAAGAACCATCATTGAAGCTGCTAAAGCCATGATGCATGATCAAAATCTACATATCTCATTTTGGGCTGAAGCCTCAAATACAATTGTGTACATTCAAAATAGATGCCCTCATTCAATCCTAGAGAATATAACACCTAAAGAAGCCTTTACAGGAAATAAACCAGTTTTAAGCCATCTAAGAATCTTTGGTTGCCACGTGTATATTCACGTTCCTAAAGAAAAGAGAACCAAACTAGAACCCTCCAGCAAGAAAGGCATATTTGTTGGCTATAGTGAAACCAATAAAGGATAGAGAGTCTATATTCCAGGACGAAGATCCATTGAAATTAGTAGAGATGTCAAATTTGAAGAAGATGTTGCTTATAAACTATCTCTAAGTGCAGAAGATGATCTAACCGCAGAATTAGATGAAAATCCTACAATTGAAAATCAGAGAGAGAATAGCATAGAAAATCATGAACTTCAATCACCTAATTTCGAGAATGCTGAAAATCCTAACAAGAAAAGACCACTATGGGCAAGAAAGATGATTGAAGAAAATAATGTGGAACCCGATGAAATATTAAAAGAGAATAAGAAAACAAGAAGTCAATCATGCTATGTTGCCCTCATGACCGAACTTACAAAATCTGAACCATCAAATGTTGAAGAGGCTTTAACATGTCAAGCTTGGAAAGATGCAATGATTGAGGAATACCAATCTATCTTAAAAAATGATGTTTGGGACATTGTACCTAGACCAAAAGACAAATCAGCTGTCTCATCAAAGTGGTTATTCAAAATCAAATATGCACCAGATGCTAGTATTGAAAAACACAAAGCCAGATTTGTTGCCAGGGGGTTCTCTCAAAAGGATAGAATTGATTACGAAGAGACATTTGCTCCAGTTGCCCGATATACTTCTGTAAGAACCATCATTGCCATTGCAACTTTCAAAGGGTGGAAGATACACCAAATGGACGTGAAGACCGCATTTTTGAATAGAACAACCTGAAGGCTTTGCTACACATGATAGAAATCTCTATGTGTGTAGACTGAAAAAAGCTCTCTACGGCCTTAAGCAAGCTCCTAGGGCATGGTACGGAAGGATAGATAGTTCTCTCCAAACTAGGATATTCCAAAAATGAAGCAAACTCTAACATATACTTCAAAATATCGGATGGTGACATGTTAATACTTGTTCTCTATGTTGATGACTTATTGATAACAGGAGAAGATCACCTCATTGCAAAATGCAAACAAGATCTTGTGGCTGAATTCGATATGAAGGATCTAGGTCTACTGCACTATTTTCTAGGCCTAAAAAGTATGGCAAAAAGAGAATTATATTTTCCTAAATCAAGGAAAATGCACCACTGATATCCTGACCAAATTTGGTATGATAGATTGTAAGCCTCTATCCATTCCAATGGAAACATATCTTCATAAGCTCAAAAGTGAAGCAGTAGGTTCAGAACCTACAGATCTTACATACTATAGACAAATTATTGGATCTCTTATGTACCTGGTAAACACTCGCCCTGATAGTTGTTACGCTACCAATGTGTTAAATCATTTCATGTGCGAACCTAAGAAGATTCACCTAATGGCTACTAAGCATATTCTGAGATACTTGTGCGGCACTATTGGACTTGGCCTGAAGTATAAAAATGTTGAGATACAACTCCAAGTGTATTCTGATTCCGACTAGGCAGGAAGTTCCATTGACCGTAAAAGTATAATGGGGTGTTGCTTTAGTCTTGGATCAGCTATGATATCCTAGTTTAGTAGAAAACAGTCAGCAGTTGCTCAGAGTTCCACTGAAGCCGAATATATGGCTTTCTCCATGGGAGCACGTGAGGCAGTATGGTTAAGGAAATTGCTAGTTGGACTATTTGAAAATCCCCTAAACCCCACAGTGATTCACTGTGATAATCAAAGCTACGTCAAACTATCTGTAAATCCAATTTTTCATAATCGATCCAAGCATATAGAAATCCCATACCAATACATAAGAGATATGGTAGACAAAGATGTCATCAAATTGACCTACATCAGCACTGAAGAGCAAAGTGCCGACATATTCACCAAACCTCTTGCAAAGTTGAAAGTGGAGTACTTTAAAGGTAAACTTGGTATTACTAAATTATAATGGAAATTTCTGATATTAATCTTAATCATATGTAATTGATATATATTCATGAATATCTTGAATGCAATATTGCATGTATGTGTTATGTCATGGAAGGTGACGATCTTTCACGTGATGCAAGTGTAAGATCGCTATTGTAAGGTGACGACTTTCACAATAGCCTAATCTGTTATCAAGATTGACTACATTAAGTTGCTGTCCCGGAATGTGCTGGAAATCTTGATACTAAATTTGCTATGATGAGCTATTGAATTGCTATCATTAAATGATTGTTCCAAAATATGTCGGAAATTATGATAACAATCATATCATGATTGACTACATTAATCTGCTGTCCCGGAATGTGCTGGATATCATGATACTAAAATTATTTCACCTGTGATAATGACAATGTTACAATTGTCACTAGAATCAAGGTTGTAATCTGATAAGACTTCAAGTAGTTGTTGTCCTAGAGTGCTGGATATCAGATAATCAATATCTCTCTGAGATATGAAGTATTTCACTAGTAAGTGTTACCAAGTGAATGATCATGTCAAAAAAATGTGTATATCTACAATGTTGTTCCTTAAAACTTAATTATGAAATTCAATCCTCTTTTGCTAAGAGGGAGTGTTAACGATATAACTTCATTCGAATCGAAGCAAGTAATATATAACAACATTGAATGAAGGGTCATGTCCCAGTAGGGTCATGACTCTACGTGGCATAAGCCACGTACAAGTCATGCCCCTACGTGGACATGACCCTTCATCCTTTTATTTATAGGCATCAACACTTGCTGTGAACTGAAACCAATAACTGTGGCAGTTTCACGAACCAAGTTGTCGATATTATCATAGAAGATTAATAGTTAGAGTTATATATATATATATATATATATATATATACACATCGAAGATAAAACATATTCATTGCAGTGATCTTATTAAAGTCTATCCTCACTACATATTACCAGACTATTTTATTCTCTCTCTCTGATCTAAATTCCTTAACACATTTGACAGTCAAATCTAACTTTATTTGCCTTAAATCAGTTCTAAAGACAAATTATATCAGGTTTGATACAAAGTTTCAGATTGGTAAAACTACATAAAATGTGTCTACAACAAACAACAACTTCAATTTTGGCATTCTGAACATACCCAATTGATTGATGCTTCCATTTGTCACATAAGGGAGTCTTGTATGACACAAATCTTTGAAGATATTGGCTGCAATACCCTTACACAGGGCTGATAATTTTCTGAGCACAATCTGAAGCTTATGGCAGCCTCAAAACAGTCCCCAAACTTCCTCCAAAGTTGGCGGCCAGGGTTGGAAATGGGCGTTGAAACCCTAGGTGCCAAACATGTGAAGTAAATGCCAAAATAACCACCCAGCTCTAAGAGAAGCAGTCTGATATGAAAATTGCAAAGGTCTAAAACAAATCTGCCAATACGAAAAATGAAGTCAATCACCAAGGCCTTCCAAAAACTAGTCAATCCTTCCTCCAAACTCTAGCAAAATGATTATCAATGAAAGATGGACCTTAATAACCTCCAAATCTGATTGAATATGCCTTCAACTTGCAAAGACTTCAAACACTAGCTGATGAAACAACTTTCCTTCAAACTAATCTAAAAATCTACAGTGCAATGTAGTTCCAATTCTGATCTGAAAATGTAATATAGCTCCAATGGAATTCCATGATGAATCCCTCCCTAAGTGATCTTAGGTTTTAGACCAAGTCACACAATATCTCCAAGGGTTTTCCTCTTAGAAGATGATCCAAGAGATAGCTCTCCAAAACAAGTGAAAACAAATAAACTCTAGAATGCCTTCACAATTCCCTTTTTCCTCCTTTTATAATAGTCTTTTCCCCATTTGGAGAGAAATACTTTATTTTATTTCTTTTATTTCATTTTCCTTCCAAAAAGCAACTTTCTGTTATAAATTAAAGTTGACATTATAATAAAGTCACTTTATTAATTTAAACTCCCCTGTTGCTCCAAAAATGATCTTTTCATTTAAATAATGATGATTTTGGCACACAAGGTCCTTGTTTTATGTGCCCAAGATTTAAAAACTTTTTGCCCTGGTTCCAATGTGCTATAATACTAAGGTGCTCATTAAACTATTTTAATTAAAATAGCAACCTTAGCAAATATAATTAAATTATAGCCAATAGTACACCCAACTTGCGAAAATGGCCGAAAAGCATCAAAATTGAAATCTGACAACACGAGAGTGATCCTGATGATGAAAGATAATAAACAAGCTTGACTAGGTGACTTACTAAAAATAGATGCTCCCTCTAAGAATCTTGGAGCCCAAACCAGAAGCCGAAAATAACATCGGAAGCATCATTTACTTCCTCTAAACCCTCCAAACTCATAGTAAAAATATCAAAACAACCCTTGGATTATGCTGACACAAACCCAAAATGTCAGCGACAATTGCACTGCTAGAGAATCCGAAAACGGGAACATTACAATTCATGTCAAATTGAGGATTCTTGGGCTTGGAGGGCGGGCTTCATGTGAGGTCAAGGAATTTTCTCATCATTCCCCTTGGCGAACTTCACACTTGATTTTAACTTTTTGCTTTAATCCACCAACAATCAGCCAAAATTTTCGAATTTTTTCCAATCCATCAATACTTAGGCAAATTTCATTGTGATTTTTTTGCTTTAATTTTTCTTTCAACACTTAGGCAAATTTCACCTAGAGCGGACTTTCTTCATGGTTGGGAATTTTTTCATCATGATGCCAAGGCAGATTTGCTTCAATTTGTGAATTCCTTACCCAAGGGGCGAACTTCACCTTGCTTGTGGAATTTTTCATGTCTTCATACTTAGCCAAATTTTTGCCTTGAACTCCTCAAAACTTAGGCAAATTTCATCTTCGCTTTTGACTTTTGTTTTAATCCACCTATACTTAGCTAGACTTCTCCTTTATCTTATTAAAATAATATTTTATAATATAAGTTTAATGCTCAATATTCTTGTAATATAGTCGATAGATGATTCTATGCAAATTCTTTTTAGAAACTTGCCATTTTTTGTAAATCTTGTATTCTATAAGAGACTCGATCTCTTTTGTAAATAATCAATCTATTTTTCACCAATTACTTAGTGTAATATGGTATCAGAGCAGGATTAACAAAAAATTGTTCTTTTAAAATTTCGAAAGAAATTTTTTAAGTTTTTGAAGAACGTTTTTTTCTGTTGGTTCGAAAAGGTTTCTCAGGTCGTGTATTCTCCTGCGTTTGTACCTACACGAATTTTTTCCACGAACCACGACCTTTATCCACAACAAGAAATCTGCATTCACGTTTATTTTTGTGACCTCCGTGTCTGCTTTGTGCACAACCTCCCACATTTTTTAGTTCACGGCTCTGTATTTCGCGACGTCTTTCCATCTGTGCATGATTTTCCTGCGGTAGTAACCTCCCCTTCAGCCTACATTTTTTCATATTCCCTATGAAATTACGAATTGTGATAGACATTTTTGGGGTTTTTTTTTTTTGCGACAGTTATCTCTCTACAGCCCATGCAATCTTTTTTGTGCATGACCTTTGTTCTAAACTTCGTGATTTTTTGCGCTTTGTTCTGCGTGCTTCTGCCCATCTCACCCGATCTCTGCTTATTTCGTGATTTCTTCTACTCGCAATTTTTTGCAAAAGATTTTTTTTGACTCGCACTTATCTTCTTTTCCGGCAATGTGGCCATATCCTCAGTGAGAATATTTTTTTCTACTTTCCACGATCTGCATTTTCCAGTTTCAAACTAAGCCTCTTGCACGCTGTGTATTTTGGCTAGGGTTTCACAGAAAACCCTCAAATTCTTGCCGAAATTAATTTTCAACCACAGATTCTTATTGGGTTTTTGGTGAAGTTTTCTAGGTAGTCATATTTTTTTGGGTCTACAAATATTCGTACGTCGAGTTTCGTGCCATCCATACTTCATCTTTTTTGAAGTTTGTACCCGACTCTGCCTCTACTTAAAATTCACTCATTTTTAGATTTCCTGTTTTTATGTGCATTGGGAAACGTGCACAATGGCATCATTGACCAACTTAATGTTGGGAGGTAGTCAAAGATTTAACAGCAAGAATTATAACACCTAGAAGCAGCGCATGCTGACTATTTTTGAATATCATTGCCTCGATGATCTTGTTTTGGTAAAAGAATCTCGTCCTACTATAGCCAGATCAAATCAAGACAAATTTGATGATCGCAATCGCAAAGCCGTCATGCTCCTTAAGCTCTCTGTCACAGATGACCAGTTACCTCAGATTCCTTCTAGTATATCAGCATCAGAAATCTGGACGCATCTAAAGGAATTGCATGAGACATCTGACAAAAGTTGAGCGTTCTTCTTGAAGAACCAATTATGATGGATGAACGTATGTCCTTACAGGAGCATCTCACAAAAATTAAGGACATTTGAGATCAGCTCAAAGCTATTGGTCGGAAAATGGAGGAAGAGGATATGGTAGTCATAACATTGAAGAGTTTACCAAAATCCTATGAGCACTTCATAGAGATTCTCAACATTACATCTACGAATGTTGATTTGAAATTTCCAAAGTTGTGCACCAAACTTATGCAGCAGGATCGTTGGAAACAACAGTTTGGTAGCGGTGCCACTTTATCCTATGAGCAAGCCTTTGTAGCCAAATCCTTTCACAAGGATAAAGGCAAAGCTCAGTCATCACAGTCATCCCAGCAGAAGGGCTCCAGTAGTTCACAGGAAGGTTCGAAAAAGAAAAAGGTTCAATGCAATTATTGTCACAAATATGGCGATATGATCAAGGATTGTCGCAATCAGATAGCTTCTGAACAGCGGAAGCAGGGGGGGTCTCAGCCTAAAGCCAATATCATTGAGCACACAGAGCAGAAAGAGTTTGCCTTTTACACCTTTATGGCTAAAAGACGTGCAGACCATGTGAAATCTTTTACTTGGTATATAGATTCTGGTGCTTCTCGGCATTTCACTCACAGGCGTGATTGGTTTACATATCTCCCTATACTGATTCAGTTATTTTTGGAGGAGGTGAAGAGTATACCGTTGTCGACAAGGGCAACATTCAGATACAATCTGGTGGGAGGAATCTCATATTCCTCAATGTATACTACGTTCCTGGAATGGAACTAAACCTTCTCTAAGTGAGTCAGATTATATGGCATTCTCCTCAGCTTGATGTCATCTTCAGTGAACATAAGTGTTCAATTGTTGATCGTACGACACGCACTACTGTAGTTTTTGTCATTAAGGATCATGGTATTTACCGCCTTGTGGATACAGGTGATTCTCTTGAGCATGCTTTCGCAGCTAAATCATCCTCTACCACCAATCTCTAGCATCAACGATATCGGCACCTGAGCATTCACTATCTTGCTCAGCTTGTTGGGAAGATTTAGTACATGGCCTACCTGAAATTCAAACCCAGAATCAACGAGTTTGTGAAGCTTGTCAGGTTGGGAAGCAGCATAGGACACCGTTCAAGGATGGTGACTCATGGCGAGCATCTAAGGTACTACAATTGGTCCACGCTGATGTATGTGGTCCCATGAATACTCCTTCTGTTACTGGGTGCAAGTATTTCTTACTTTTTGTTGATGATTTCAGTCGTAAGATGAAATCATCTTACGACTGAAATCAGTTTGTGAAGCTTGTCAGGTTGGGAAGCAGCATAGGACACCGTTCAAGGATGGTGACTCATGGCGAGCATCTAAGGTACTACAATTGGTCCACGCTGATGTGTGTGGTCCTGTTATCACTTGAACTTGCACCCCTGTCTGTTAAGCTATCAACTCAGCAGGCTTGTGACACATGGGAACCCTCCTAGGCCTGTGGGTTGCCTAAAAATTGGAGTGAACCTCCAGAGTAAGCTGGTTCTTTTCAAATTCTGCACCTAAGCTAACAATTTCTTCAGGGAAAAGAGTAAGGAGGAGAACATGTAAAACTTAAATCTAAATCTAAGGTGATTGCACCAGATGATATGTTGAAATCCAACTAAGCAAAAGATACACAGTATAACAGTGATAATAAAATTCTTTTACACTAACCAACAACCCATGATCCTTGCATCAATGCTTCATAAGAAGGCTGGATAATCACAGTCCTAAGAGGAAAAAACTCCTTTCACAACCTAAGACTGATAATTACTAAAAAAACACAGCTTATGACCTGCAAGAACATATGTATTTCTGTATAAGGCATCAACAGAAAGTGCAATTTTAAGGGGGGCAAAAAGCCAACCACAAAGACCTGACTAACACTAAAGACACAATAACAGAAAAGATGAGAAGTAGAGATGTATGCCAAGCTATTATCCCTGCCAAAAAGGTATCACCAAGCTCTGTAATTCCTAAAAATGTGTTACAAAAACATTCCTTCCTGCAGAGAGAACTCAAAAATTACAGTCTGCTAAAGGATGAATGAATCAGAACCCTAACCAAAATGAAGGCTTCTAGTATATATGCTTTTTTCCAAGGCAATCAAAAAGGCTCCACCTCCTCCTTTTAGGTCGAGCAAACTCAAAAAACCCACCTTTTTGGCCCCAAACATGTCTGAAAAGAAATGTACTTGAGCCAAAAAGTCAAGCCACCCATTCTGCAACCATAAAACCCCATAAATGTATCATAAATGACTCTGAAATATCTCTGATAGGCCTGCAAGCCCTCATAAATGCAAAAATATCTCTCCCTGACCTCCAAACAAATATCTAATAAAGTGATTTTTAAAAATCATGATTACCTAATTGAACATTTGTTTGATTTTATTTTATTTATATTTAAAGTAAAGGCTTTAATAACTTAAAAACAATAAAATTATTTTATTTAAAGTGATAAATAAAAATAAATCACTTTAATAGGATAATTTTATTATTTTTATTTATTTAAATAATAAAATGTAATAAAAAATATATTTAATTAAAGTGTTTTAATTTACACTTTAGTAAATAAATTCCTTTATTATATTTTATTACATTTTTACCATAAATATAAAATAAAATGAAAAAAGCACATGTTTAATTAGGCAATTTTTTTTTTTTTTAAAAACTTTAAAAAGCATTCATTTACCTCTATTAGGAGATCATGCTTCCTAAGTGATTTTAAAATTACTCAATAAGTAATTTGAAAATAAAAAATTAAGTAATGTTAAATCACTTAAGAAGTAAGGTAAAGGTTACATATTTTTAAAAGTGATTTACATTCACTTAATAATGTGGAAATAAGTGATATTAAATCACTTAGGAAGCAATGTAAGTGTCACATAAAATATTCGCTCCCCTCCTCTTAGGTATTTCACGAGGAGAAAGAGAGAAAAAATGAAAAAGAACAAAGGCAAAATGAAAACCTAAAGTTTTCATTCACCATTTCATTCGATATCTGGAAACTTCTCTCTGAATCTGGGCGCCGCTAGGGTTTGAACCGGACGTGAGAGGAGAAAAATATCAGTTTCTTTCTATTGCTGGGCGCTGAAATGAGTGTTGGGCCTATTGGGCGTTCGAAACTTGATCTCTTTTCTGTGTATTTGTTAATTCCGGGCCTATTTAGGGAGCCGCCGTGGAGATTTTCTTGTATCTCTAAGTATTTCCTGGGGCGTTCGAAGCTTGATCCCTGCTGCTGGGTGCGATTTTTCCTTGGCTTTTCACTCTGCTTACAGGTTCGCCATTTTTTACTAAGTCTGGAAGGAAAATTCGTATTTTATGAATCATTGCATGGCTTTTCAAATTTAACCTGAATATTTCTAAACACGTAGAAGAAACAGATAAACAGAAAAATATATGATGGAGGAGAAAACAAATGGGAGGTACGAGGTAGGTTACAAATAGCAACTAAAAGATATTCTTGTGACACCATTGTTTGTAAACTCATGGAACTGAATCTGCTTCTTGAGCCCTCCGACCTTGCCATACTCTTGATTGAGTCCCAAAATGATCTACTTTTATCCTCTTCTGCAGCAGCTTCACGTTCTGTACTCATTTTTCTCTGCTTTCCTTTACCTGATTGATCTCCAGCTTTCGAAAATATTGACAAAGACTTGCTGGTATGAATTCCTTTGGCCAATCTATTCCGAAAACGTCTAACCAATCCGTGTAGTTCACGACCAAGCAGCTCACCTGCTAGTTCCAGCCTTTTGTTCTTGTAGTCATCTTTACATTCTTCATGTCTCTGGAGAGCCTCTTCAGCATCTTGATCTTTTGGAAATTTGCAATTCTTGAGTTGGTCATTAATATAGGCCCAAACTTTTTCTTTTCTTCGAAAACATTTTAACTCTGCCTCTGCCTTATAAATTGATGACAACAATAACTCTCTTGCCTCACACTCACTGAATTCAATTCCTATCATTTGGATCATCTCAAAATCTGATTCTACACCCAGAGCATAAAACATAAGCACAACTGGAACTGTAATTGCAAAGAAATAAACAGAAATCACTTTTCTTCCTGCACACCATTTGTCATCTTTTGATGTCTAGAGGACTTTGACAATAACTTTATTCTTGTTCATGAAAAATCCACCTGTGCAAGGTGTGTAAATTGCCATCCAGATTGGACTATTTGATACCCAAAGTCGACTTGTGCACCGTTCTTCTTGTGCAATAAAGACCTTCAAATTTATGACTTAATACAGATGAATTTATTAAACTCTGGAACTAAACAAGTAGACCTTTACATTTTGAGCAAGTAGACACCTGTGAGACAACCCCGAACGACATCCTCTGTGTTTTCTTCACATGGCCTTTGCCTCTGCAATCTTGATATTTACGACTGCTTGCACCAAACTTTTCCCCATTCCCTATGCAACTTCCACAAGTCTTCCAGAAAATGTATCAAACTCCTTCACAACTCCAAAAACTGCTTCCTCGATCCATCTAACAATTTTGTTTGGCAGTGTGTTCATTTGCTATCCTCTACAAGCTTCAGGACTGAACCTTTCTGTGCTTCTTTGAGCTCCTTGGGTGACCTTTAAGTCCTTCAGACTTTCACGTGGACTATCTTCATGCATGCTGCCCTTTTTAAATAACAGTCTTGAAAAACTCTAAATGGCTGTGATTGATTGCTGTCCATACTGACTTTATTTCTTGTCTGTATCATTTTCTGAAATATGACTGCATGCCTTTGTGAATTGATCACTGTGATTGTATCTTTGATTATATGCATTCCTTCCATAATTGTGTTTAATGGTATCTTGCATTGTGTTAGAAAATGTCTTCGTCATGATTCCGAAAATGCATTGTATTCCTCATTATTCGCTGCCCACTGAAACTGAAAAACTGAATGTTGCATTTTCTATACTTAGTGTACAGCTTTCTGTATGCACTACATATCTCATTAGCATGCATGAATACCTTGTCCACGTCCTTCAAAAAGGATAGTCCTATCATGCTTATTGGCTGATCATGTGATTGCATACTTGCGTTTTGTTACTCTTTTTCTTTTTATCACCAGCTCTGATATAATTTCATTGTATGAGACCTTGCTATCGTTTCACATGAGCTAGGCTCAACCCTTGTGGGAGCCTCATTCTTCTCCACTCATTTTTGTGAATTTTGTGACCAGCAAGCTGTCCTTTCTCGTAATCCTGTACATGAAACAAACGTTAGCAAAAATATGCATATGTATGGTGATTTTCCTTTGATCTGATATTTGCCTTTCGAGATCCCTTTGTGATGCGAGTTATATGCATCTGATGCATGTAGGGATCATATATATATATATGCGTGCATTAGTACACATGTTAGAAATGTAGTCAGCCATTGCTTAGAACAAAATGTTCTAACGCATTACATGTTTCAACTCTTTTGCAGATATCAGAAGAAAATCAGATACAGACCAGGGCGAAGCAACAAGACAAAGGCGACATCGAGCCTGCTTCAACTGTTCCAGTCATTCAGGCAATGACTGGTTCCATTCTTGACATGCCTTCCTCATTTTTTCTTTTGTACTTGTGTATACATATTTGTATATTTCCTTTCTGCACTGGATGCATGTAGCTAGTCTCACGGCTTTTTGTGTGGGACGCATGTTTGAATATGAATAAAATACTTCTCCTTTTGATGAGATGTCTCTCTCTCTTGTTGTTACAGACTAGAAGTATTTAAAAATACCATCTTTAGCTCACTCCTTAGTGCAGTTGGAAACACAAAAATAAAGAATTAGTACATACTTGCTTCTTTTGTAAAAACTAGCATCTCTTTAACCTATTTTTCAGCTAGAAGCGAAAAATAGGTAACAGGTCCCATGAATACTCCTTTTGTTACTGGGTGCAGGTATTTCTTACTTTTTGTTGATGATTTCAGTTGTAAGATATGGGTGTATTTTCTTAAACAGAAATCAGATGTGTTTCCTAAATTTCAGAAATTTAAGGCCTTCGTAGAAAAAGAGTCTGGTTGTTCTATTATTACTCTTAGGTCTTATAATGGGGGGGAATTTTCTTCTACTGCTTTCTCCACTTTCTGTGATACACAAGGCATAAAACGTCAATTAACCACACCATACACCCCTAAGCAAAACGATATTGTAGAACGTCGCAACCGCACCATTACAAAAATGGCTAGGTCTATGTTGGAACACAGAAATGTTCCTAAGAAGTATTGGGTAGAAGTAATGTTTTCTACAATCTATCTCCTTAATAGGTCACCCACTCATGTCATTAAGGGGAAGACTCCTAAGGAAGCCTAGACTGGTCGCAATTCCAAGACCAATCATCTGAAGGTTTTTGGCTCTCTTGCATATGTTTGGATTCCAGATGCCAAACACTCCAAGTTGGATTCCAAGACTCAGAAGCTTATGTTTACAGGGTACAGTGACAACCATAAGGCTTACCGATTGATTGATATAGACACTGATCTCTGACCTAAATGGTGGGCTAAGACCATCAGTGATCTTCGTCTTGATGAGCTCATTGAGGGTAGATCTTCTAGAAATAAGGGCAAGCAGCAAAATATAGTTAACTTTGCTCTCATGGCCAACATTCATAGTATTTATGAGCCTTAGACCTATACAGAGGCGAAAGGGATTCCAAAGTAGGAACAAGTAATGGATGCTTAATACCAGAGCCTTCTGAAGAACAACACCAGGGTTCTCTCTGATCTTCCTTCAGGGAAGAAGCCGATTAGCTACAAATGGGTTTATAAGGTCAAGTCTCATGCAAATGGTACCTTAGATAAATATAAGGCCAGATTAGTTGCTCCAGGATTGACACAGCGGGAGGGCATTGATTATGAGGAGACCTTTGCTCTACTGCCAAGATGAGTACAATTTGTCTTCTTCTCGATATTGCAGCTCAGTTTGGATGGAAAGTCCATCAAATGGATGTGAAGAGCACCTTCCTCAACAGTGAGTTGCAGGAAGAAGTCTACATGACACAGCCTCCTAGTTTCAAGATTGCCGGAAAAGAACATCATGTATGTAGACTCGAGAAAGCACTCTATGGGCTCAAACAAGCTCCTCGAGCATGGTACACCACGATTGATCAGTACTTGGTTGCTCATGGTTTTCAGCATAGCCCTTCTCATAGTAATTTGTATATCAAACACTCTGGTGATGATATTCTCTTTCTTGTTATCTATGTGGATGACTTAATCATTACTGGCAATTCAACACATTTGATTGCAGAAATCAAACAAGACTTGTGCAAGGCATTTGATATGACAGATTTGGGGCTTCTCCATTATTGTTTAGGTGTTGAGGTTTAGCGGACTAATGGTAGCATTTTTATTTCTCAGTCTAAGTATGCCAAGAACTTGCTTGACAGGTTTTAAAAGCAGGATTGTAAACCGGCTTCCATGCCTATGGAGACAAGGCTGAAGTTGTCAACCAAGTCTGATTCTCCTCCTGTCGATGAAACACAATTCAAGCAACTAGTGGGTAGTCTCATCTATCTCACTTCCACTAGACCCAATCTCAGTTTTGTAGTGAGCTACATTTCATGCTTCATGACAGCCCCCAAGGCTGATCATTGGGTAGCAACGAAGCGTGTGCTGCGTTATGTGAAGGGCACTTCTGATTATGGACTTCTTTACACTAGGAGTCACGATCTTAGAATCAGTGAGTTCACAAATTCAGATTGGGCAAGTTCGGTTGATTACAGGAAATCAACATCTGGATATGTGTTCAGTTTGGGATCTGGTGCAGTCACATGGACAAGTAAAAAGCAGCAGGCAGTGGCTCTCTCCTCGATAGAAGAAGAATATCGAGGAGCAATTAAGGCAGCTTGTGAGGCGGTTTGGCTTCGTCGGATGCTTGCGGATATGCAGATATCTCAAGCAGGTTTGACTCCCTTGTTCTATGATAATCAAGGAGAGCTCAAACTTGCCAAGAATCCCGTCCTCCATGAAAGAACCAAGCATGTGGAAACTCATTGTCACTTCATCAAAAAGCTTGTCGGAGATGGATTAGTTCAATTGTTGTATGTTCCAACTGTTGAAAATGTGCCTCTAATTCACTTGACCCTTGTTCATACTGATCGGGTTAACTCTAGCCGATGAAACAGTGTGAAAGAAATCTGTGAACTCTATCAGTATAACTTTTGCCAATGAGCTCGACATTCGGAGCTCGAAGTAGCAGGTTTGAAGTCATCCCGATGACCCGACGAAGTCGTCTTCGATCATTGGGAGTGCTATCAACTATCAGATAGACTTGTTCGGTGCTATGCCGATACCCGATGAATCCTCCTTCGGGTCATCAGAGCGCTATCGGCTATCAGGTAGACTTGTTCCGTGTTATGCTGATACCCGACGAAGTGGTTTTCGGTCATCGGGGTAGCATCGGTTATCGGATGGATGAAAGGATAAAAGGCGTGCAATTTAGATCCAGATCCAACGGTCATCGCTTTACCACTATGGAAAGATGCATGTATATTATTTCCTGCAACTTGGTGACCATGGTGGGGCCCGGCATAAAGAGCAACTCAGACAGTTTAACGGGTGAGCAAGTCCGGGATGATCGGACGATTGTCGCTATACCGCTATGGCAAGATGCACGAGGTTTATCCTATGCGACTTGGCGACCAAGGTGGGGCCCAACAAGGAGAGCTTCATTCCAGGCAATTCGTGTTGAGGTGGCAAGGCAGTGACCCCGGAGCAAATCAGAGGGTGCCACGTGGCAGAGCACAAAAAGAGAGATTGAGCAGATTGGACGATTGGGATAGATGATAGTTCGTCTTGGCGATGACTCGATGGAGTCGCCTTCGGCGATCGGGTCTGTCATCAGCCATTAGAGATGTAGTTTTGAAGTTACGTCGATACCCAATGGAGTCGACTCGTCTGGGTCGGTGTATTTGAATACGAACCGGTTCGATTCCTGGATGCATGTGGGATAATTGTTTTTTCACGAATGCAGGCCGGCACAGACAGTTAGATGTCTAACCGATTGGTGCAAACTGACAGTTAAACGGTCGACATGAAAATGTATATGAAGCCAAGAGGAAACTCGAACAAGGCTATTGTTCTGATGATAAGCTGTATATTGTGGTGTGTAGCCGAAGTGATCAGAGTGAACATCTGTGCCGTGATAACAAACTTTATTGTAAAGTTTCTTTGCTGAGAATAAAGTGCTCTTGTTGTCGGTGGTGGGTTTTTCCCGAAAGGGTTTCCCACGTAAATTCATGGTGTTTATCTCTGCGTGTGTTTGAATTCTGACATTGTCTCTGTTTCGTATATGCTAATCTTAGTATTTTGTAAAGTTTTATAACACACTAGTCTTGTTTCCCTTGCAAATTGACATTAGGGAAGCGTTTTTCCGCACTGTGCTTTCCTTACACCAACGATAGAGCAAACAGCAGATATTCTCACCAAATTGCTCAGTCCAGATAAGTTTGCAAAATTCAGAATGTATCTTGGTGTAGTTGATAGATTGAGCATTAAGGGAGGGTATTAAAATTGTTGGTGTAAATAATTATTCATCATGGATGCTATTACACTTTACTTAAGTTAACTTAGGATAATGCATCTCATCGTTGTTTGGATATGAGACGCTTAGGGAAGTGTGCACATAGGGATATAGCTTGTAGGAGAGATTCCACCTTTTGTGGTCTTATCTTGCTGTTACACTCCACATTCGGTGGGTCATCCACCTCTTGTGGAATATTATATTATTTCTCCTACGTACCCCTACTTTTTCTTACCTACCCTTGTTTTTCATTGAGCCACATATCATGATTGTATTCTCACATATCCATATGGCCTTGCCTATATAAGCAGGCCCATATTCATTGTATTGGTTAATCCAGTTGATCATTTGCATATTAATGAGAATATAGTATGTTCTTGTCATACTTTTGTCTCTCTTTTATGCTTTTCATTATGTCCTTGGTCTTGGCAAAATCTCACATGGTATCAGAACCATTGGGGCTTCATTGATTGGTTTTGGGAGACATATTGGAAGGCTTAAATTTCCCGATCTGAGGTACTGCATGTTTTGGAGGCATCCTAGAGCATTTTCAACCACACCATTGCGTTCGGAAGGCCATTTTCATAAAAAATTGAGTATAAACTAAACCTATTTTGGCGAATGTCGGATTTTGGGTGTGCAGAAAAATTTTGCCCAATTTGAGCAGTATGGTACGGATTTTTCGAAGAAAAAAATTGAAAAAAATATTTTAACGATCATACGGCCGTCAAATTTAACACAGTGATCTGCTGATCTCAGCTTGCGTCAGCATCTTTTTGAAAATTTTAGACCCCTCTCTGTTGAGCAGTTTAGTTTTTTGGGTCAACTTTGGAGGCTCATAACTTGCTCAATTTTGCTCCTTTTTGGGAGCAATTTTTTTTTATTTTGGGCTAATTTTGCATGCTCTCCATAGTGGTGTCGTTATTTTCTAATTTTGGTATAGAGGTTTTTCAGAATTTTCGGATTCTCTCAGCTGTACCTATCCAATCTTCGATTTTGCAACTTCAAAGGCTTCGTTTAGGCTCATACGACCTTTTCAGGTGCTGTTTTTTTGGAAAGTGCATATTTTTTCGTCTACTTTCATAATCTATGATTGTTTTCAGAGATTTTTAGTGGATATTGTACTTTCAGATATTGGTCTTTTTTTGGCCTACTTGGTACTTGTAATTTGCTTGGATCTTAGTTTAGATCTCTTGCATTATCAGTTTGAGTCTCCTTTGGCCTCATTGAGGCAGTTGTAAAGTTGAAATCAGAAGTCAACTTTGCCATTTTTTGCGAATGGCCCATTGTACACACACTAAGTATAAAGTGTCAAATCATCATTTTGGGCTCGTAGGAAACCGATTGTGAGACATTTCAGAGTCTTTGGGTGTCCAGCATGGGCTCACATTCCTCCGCAGAAATGCAAGCCATTGGAACCTCAAAGTAGGCCTTGTCTTTTTGTTGGATATCCTGAGGGTGTTAAGGCATATCGATTGATGGATCCTAAGACACATGAGGTGTTCATTGAGAGGAGTGTTCATTTTGAGGAAATCTCTCCTAGCTTAGCCTCTCTACCTCCTCCACCTTCCTCCATTGTGGATAGTGATGTCAATGACTCAGATGATGAGACTCCTTCAACTCCAACTCGCAAGGTTACACCTCCGCAGGGTCCACTTGTAGTTGAGGAGCCTCATTCTCCACCTCCACCTAGACCTCGTTGGGCTCAACAGACACTTGAGTCCACGGGTTCTCTTGTTGGGGATCCTTCAAATACACGGAGGACTCGATCACAACATCAGGACCTTCCACATGCTTTCATTGCTACCGCTTCCGATCCACAGACATTTCGGGAAGCATCGGGGGTTCCTGAGTGGGACCAAGCTATGGAAGAAGAGTATCGTTCTTTGATGAGGAACAACACATGGGAGTTAGTCCCTCTCCCTAAGGGGAGAAAGATGGTTCGATGTAAGTGGATCTATCGGACCAAGTTTGCAGCAGATGGTAGTGTGGATAAGTATAAGGCTCGGCTTGTTGCGAAAGGTTTCTCTCAGGTTCCAGGTGTTGACTATACTGAGACCTTTGCGCTCGTAGACAAGATGAACTCCATTCGCTTGACACTTTCTATTGTTGCAGCTCATGGTTGGGTTGTAAATCAGATGGATATGAAGAGTGCTTTTCTTCATGGGGATCTTGATGAGGAGATTTATATGGAGCAGCCACAAGGTTTCATCTAGGATTCTTGCTTGGTTTGCAAACTAAGGAAATCTCTCTATGGCCTTAAGAAGGCCCCCAGGGCTTGGTATGCCAAGATGGATTCCTTTCTTCTCTCAGTAGAGTTCACCAGGTGTCATTCCAATCCGAATGTCTACCTTTTGTGACAGGATGAGTCTCACATGATACTTGTGCTCTATGTTGATGATTTGATCATTACAGGGAGCACCGCATCCATCATTAGCAGGGTCAAATCTGCTTTGCATGACAGATTTGCTATGACTGGCTTGGGTCTTTTGCACTACTTTCTCGAGATAGAGATTTCACAGTCACCTTCCGGGATTACACTATCGCAGCCCAAGTATGCTCTTGATCTACTTGCACGCTTTCATATGGCTGATTGTAAGCCTGCACCGACTCCCTTTCTTTCAGGAGTCAAGCTTGAGGGTCAGTGCTCTTCTCCACCAATTGATGCCACGTTGTATCGTCAACTTGTGGGTAGTCTCATCTACTTGACTCACACACGCCCTGATATTTCATTTCCAGCTGGCATGGTTTCCCACTTCATGCACGAACCACATGAGCTTCATTGGAAAGACGCCAAGCGCATCCTTCACTACATCCAGGGTACACATCATTATGGGATTCACTATGTAACAGGCATAGGACTTCGCTTGGTTGGTTACACAGACTCCAATTGGGTTGGCGATCTTGATGATCGTAAGTCTACTTCAGGTTACATCTTCCACCTTGGTTTGAGCCCCATTTGTCGGCAAAGCAAGAAGCAGCATGCTATTGCTCTCTCTTCAACTGAGGTTGAGTATCGAGGAGTTGTTAACGCAGCGATTGAGACCATTTGGCTTCAGCAGATTCTCACAGAGTTTGGATTCACCACTCCACGGCCGACAGTTCTACATTGTGACAATCAAAGTGCTATTGCAATCTCGAAGAACTCTGTCTAGCATCAGTGGACCAAACACATTGAGATCCATATGCACTACATCCAAGAGCTGATTCAGGAGCAGGTCATTGATTTGCAGTATTGTCCTACAACGGAGCAAGTTGCAGACATATTCACCAAACCTTTCACCGATAGTAAGTTCCAGTAGTTGCAACCTCTCTTGGGGGTGCGGGATGTCTCATTAGAGGGGGTCAGCTGACTTCTCTTTCCTCTCTTATGTGGGGGACTTTTTCCTCTTTGAGGTTTTGACCTTCTTCTTTGAGAGTCTTTTGTACATTCATCTCTCTTTTGGGGGGGAGTTTTTTCCCACTAGGTTTTCTCCCTTTCTCCGTTTCTGAAAGATTGCATTGCATAGGTTTGCTTCCATTTGCATATTGTACATGGGTACCTATCATGGCCTAGTAGTCGGGGCCCATCTTGCATTGTTAACTTGAGTCTTCATTCCCCTAAGTTGCACTTAAGGGGGGGTGTCTTTACTTAAGTTAACTTAGGATAATGTATCTCATCGTAGTTTGGATATGAGACACTTAGGGAAGTGTGCACATAGGGATATAGCTTGTAGGAGAAATTCCACCTTTTGTGGTCTTATCTTGTTGTTACACTCCACATTCGGTGGGTCATCCACCTCTTGTGGAATATTATATTATTTCTCCTACCTATTGACGTGTTTTTTATGACCGCGTCTAACACAGAATAAAGTCACCAATGGTCACCTTATCCTCTCTTGATCAAGATTAGTCTGCATGCTATGATTGCTTAAAGTTCAAACGGCTAATCCCAAGGTTCCTTCAGTGCATGGACGTGACTCAGATGTTTGATGAGTTTGCTGATAACCCAAGGGGCCTTATGTGTGTTCAATTGGAGAAGACTCATGCAAGCTCAAAGATTTATGCATGGATGATTTGCAATGAAAGCTCTAATTTTGCATCTTTTGGATTTTTTTCGAATTAGGCCGAAAGCAAATGAGAGTAAGGTAGAGAGAACTATGCTAAAGCTAATCTAATCCTAAGAGCAGGAGACGAGGTAACTCATGCAAAATCAAACCACGCTTCGTTTCACCAGCATAGCACAACTACACGAAGGCGGTGCAATCTTCAAAGGGTGCGTGGAGGTTTTTCAGATCATCAATATAGACCATCGGATTGAACAATCTTTACTGATGATTGAAGTTAAGCATATACAAATCAAAAGACTCAGGCTAACTTTGCACGACATACAACAATCAACTGCACACCAAAAGTATGAGCTCGAATTCTACAACAAGTGATCCAATCAAATCCAGTTCTCCTAACAACATATAAGCAAATCTAATCTAATTGAAGAGAACAAGACCATGCAGATTGCCAAAGTAGAACAAGAATACACCATCAAAATCGAACAACGCATTAAGTTGGCTACTTCACAATCCTGATGCAACAATCTCAGATAATCTCCCCTCCTTTTACAAATGAGGGGGGTCACCGCTTTATATAGGCCTCAGGCCATGCAAACCCTAATTAGGGTTTCACCCCAGAAGATTCTCCACTCAAGGTGCAACAAGGTGGGAATCGGCAATTAATGACCGATTATGCCCATATACAATTAATTCAAAGCCTAGAATAGCACCCACTAGTGCATTAAATGTGCCCCATGATGTTGATTATGCTCAGAATATAGCGAACACCCTCATGCAAGGAATAAATGTCCATCATGCTCCAGGTGATGACGACATGCAAGGAGAATCTGTCATAAAACCATAAATGAGGAGGCTGCATGCAAGAAGATTCCTCATCCGACGGCGACATGCATTGACTGGACCCACACTTAAAATACCTCCAGCAATAAATACGCCACTACTATTCAACCAAAAGATTCTCGTCCAAGAATGGACGACCATTATCTCGCTCATTTATGGCGTATGCAATGAATTTGCTAACGACGGCTTCCAACTCTCCGATGGAGACACTTGGCACATTCTCAATGTCAAATTCCATCAAGGCAATTTCTTCCTCGCTCTTGGAAAAGAAGCTCTCCCACACCATCATGACTTCTTGTGTCTTCTTCATTATACAGGAGAATGAAGAAACATTTGCAAAATGCTCCTTGGGGAATGAACCTACGAAGAAGAAATTGTGCAACTGAGATTTCAGGGAGTTCACTGTTATTCCACCGTCATTGAGTTTCCTCACGAACAATGCCTTAATTACACTAATGATTTCCACCTGCACCCCTTTGATGGACTCTTTCAAAGTAAAGGAGTCCACTGAATTTATCGAAGGTGTTCTTTCCTGAGCAGACGGCATAGGACCATCGGGGAAAGTCATAAGCTTCATTTTCCTGAGTCACTTTCTCGTCAACCATAATTTGCCTTGGAGCCTTCGTCAAAGCCCTGAGTCGTGGAATGGTTAAGTCCTAGTAAATGTGCACATCCTCCCATAATCCTTCTGTTGTCTCTAATTTGCTCAGGAGGGCCACGAACTTTGAATGAAACTGAGCTAGGTCTTCAATGAATTTTCCTGCTTCGGTATAAACATCCTCTATCCATTCCCTGGAATTTTGCGCCATCGCTCTAATAACCTCTACATCATCAACCACTTCCTTAGGAAGGGAGGAAGGAGTGAATGAAGGACCTGCCTCCCTGAGGGGTCTTTTGAAACTCCGGACGTACTCGCATAGGGCTCTATTTTCTTCCCTCAGTCGCTTACATTTCGCCTTTGATTTCAGCATCTTCTCTTTCATGGCCAAGGAAGATTCTTAAAAGTCTCCCATTACTTGACCTGTGGAGGCATGGCCAAGATCAATTTGTCTGATAACATAATCCTCCTACTTGATTTTGCTTCTGTCTTTATCTACTGCAGGCTCAGCAATGTGCAGGGTCTGGGATCCAGATTCTTCCTAGCAACCTTGGAAAATTTTTGGGGAGCCTTTCTTTCTGCTGGCTGATCCATCCTTTTCAATAATTCTTCCAACTCCTAAGTAGGATCAGTTTCCCTTTTTGATTCCCTTGTCATCCTTCCCACCAACCAATCTGGAATGGGGATTGATGGGATGGGGTTTGGGATAGACTAGCCTAGTCTATGCTCCTGGATCCTTTCCGTGGATCACCTCGTGTTCTCCTCACACCCTAGGGTCTCTACGACTCCCTATGCTTGAGGAATCCCCTGACCTTGCCCAATCCACCCACCAATGAGTTGCTATGTTGTTGCTAAGGTCTCACCTACTCATGAGACAAAAAACCCCTTACTATGGCTAATAAGGGCTAAGGCTTATTCCACACTTTCCAAGGTCTTAGCAAGGTTAAATCAGGTCTCAAACCATGTTTTACATCCCTCCATGTGCCCCCAAGAAGTTGCTACCTTCATCCTTTCTACCGATTTCACTGTTTTGTGTTTTTGCTTACAAAACAGGGCTACAAGGATTAGGACCAATTAGGCCTCCTAACCCCATCTTCTAGGGCTCTCTCTCACAAACGATGCACAAACAACCCTAACTCCCAAAATGGACTACCATTCAATTGGCAAGGGCTGAAGGATTTTCTATGTTTTGGGCCTCCAAGTGGCCGTACAGTGCCTAGGGCGAATTTTTGGGGTTTTTAAGGGTTTTGTGAGGGTTTTGTGGACTACCTGGGTCACAGTGAAGGTTTTGTGTGTTAGCCACCTTGTTTGGATTGGTGGAGGCTCCTCCTTCACACCAATGATGCTTCTAACACTCCTCTACAAATCCTCCAAAGGATGTACTCTCCTCTGTCCAACCTTGCTCTCCAAGACCTCTGCAATCTAACCTCTCCTAACCAGGCACTATCCAGTCTCGCCTAGGAGTGGGTCTTTACTTGGCCTTCCTGCATTTTTAAGGGCCCTGCTTGTTTTGCAGTAAGGTACAAGGTTTAAACTCTCATTCCCCATGGTTTCATAGTGGTTCCACAACGGGGAATGGAGTTATGCAGTCATTTACACAATCCTGTCCAAAATTGGACAGTAAGAAGACAATTTATAGACTATTTACAAACTCACTCAATCTGCAAGTAAAAACCTAAACTAATTGCTTGAAATGAAAGTATTTACACCATGAGAGACAAACCACACAGTTTTGGACGTATCTCAATGCATTAACTTGCTTGTTTCCTTCATTCAAATTGACTGGTAACAATTTTACAGTCTCAGTCTGATATTTTTGCTAGAGCCGTACAATGTCTGACATACAACCCATGAATTTAGGGTTTGCAAGTACTTATACCACCTTTGCCTCGATCGGTGTGCCAAAATTAGGGCTCTCCATGCACAACAAGGGTCTATGACCATTTTGGGTGGAAAAGTTGCTTGACAACTTTTAAAAGTTGTCATGCAACTTTTGCATCTTTTGAGCAACTTTGCCATTGTTGCTTTTCATGACTCCTAGGCCTACTTTGGGCTATCCTAAGGACATCAACATGCCAATAAGGCCTAACACACACTCTAGGCACACTCAACCTCTCCTGCACAAGAAATCACAACAAACTCACTAAGGACCTAAAACTAGGACCTAGTCTAGCACACGTGAGCTCATGGCTCTTATTCATGTACAATGGCTTCTAAAGAAGCATAATACCAACAAAACAAAGAAAGAGAAGGAGTTTGGAAGGGTGCTCCTGCACCAGGGATGGAGTGACTATGATCCTCTACATGCTCCTGTTCCTGTGACTCTTCCTCCATTTCACCAAGGATAGCTTCCATGAAGTTATCCTGGCGAACCTCTTCTTAATGTGGGGGACTTTCTTGCCTTTGACTTCTTGGCCGATGGTGTCCCTGTGAAGTGTTAATGCTGAGTATATCTGCTGCTAGAATGCTCTCTGGAAGTGGACTTGTGGTATGTGGAAACAACTCTATCTCCTGCACACTCAAGGAACTTGTTGGTGAATGCTCTCTTTCCGTCCTTGCTTTCTTTTGTGGAGGTTCTTCCTGTTGGACTTCCTGTTGAACCTCCTGTGGAATTTCCTGTTGGATATCCTTCTTCTTTACTGTCCTTGGTCTCTTTTGGGCATTTTTTTCTTTATCCATCTAAACTTCACTTCCTGCCTGAACCTGGGAAGAGCCTTCGGTTGCCTCACTATGGGAATCTAGACTTCCCATTAGCTGATATGTTAGATGAACATTCCCTTCCACCAACTTTCTTATCTGCCTGTCAATCCAGTCCTTAGTGAATTCCAGCACCGATCTAGCTAAGATACTCAAATCATCCATCTCAGACTCTGACCAATCTGGCAACTGAATAGCCTCATCCTTTACTTTCTCAAATTCAGGTTGTATCAAATCTGCATCCTCCTTTGCCTGATCTAGTACTTGATAAATTTCACTTATCCTGATGGTGTCGAGGGGCAATCTGGAATGCATTTTCTTCCGGACCTCAAGGTCGTCCTCAGCACCTGCCCAATAATCTTCTAAATGAAACTTGTGTATGAATTTGGCGCCAGCAACCTTTCTGATTTGGCGGTAAGCATCATACTGGGCCCTGGATGTATAAAACGGCAGGCAATAGAATACCAATTCCCTTGCTGCACTGTCAGCGGCTTCTAGGCCTGGGCATATTTCCATGAACTCACCCAAGACAACTGGGAATTCAATTGATTGCTTTTCTTCTTCTTCTGCAATTGATCATAGGCAGCTCCAGCAATACGAGCTTGTTTGATGGATATCTTGGCAATTTGTATGACTGGAATGAGAATCCTTGCGTCCTGATGTAGGTTAATTTAGGAAATTGCAAGAACGCAGCTCCATACTTCTGGACCAAGGCACTTGCTTGCGGCAACACCCTTACGTAAAACTTCTTTTGCATAAGCCATGTCAAGTACATGGTGAAGGTGTCATTTGCCAACTTGTAAGAATTGACATTGTGAAGATGCAACTGGGGATAACACTCATGTACTTTCAGCTGAGCCGGTCTGCAACCCATAATTCCTCTTGCTGGCAAACCATCAAATCCTCCCCTTCGTGCAAGCATATAGAACAGGTAGGAGCTCATGAAATAGGACTGGGACCTTTTTTCTTTTAAGTTTTTCAACTGCTCGTGTAAGTAATGACTGATCAATCTAGCCCAATCGATTAGCCCATTTGAATTCATGATCTCGCCTATGTAGAAGAACATCCAGGCCTCAAAGTTCACAGAATGTGAACACCCCATTACTCTACTCAGCATCTTTATCAGGTCCACATACTCCGGCTTGAACTCGAAGATGGTAAGAGTTTTTGGCATCTTGGAGGCATGCACCCTAGGCTTCAACAACCACTGCTTATTAATCAAATCAGCACACCTGGCAGGACCTGCTTCATATACTGCTGGTCCTATATGTCATGGAATAGTGCGAAGGAATTCCGAAAGCCTCACCAATTGACTCCGGAGTCAATGTTGCCAACAGCTTGCCATCAGGCATTGAGATTGTCTTTCACTCTAAATTATAATGTGTTGCACATTCTTGGACCAAGTTCGGGCACTAAATAGTGGGAGGAAAACCAGTTGCCGCAACAATTCCGCTTTTGACAATTTTGACAGCTGTTGGTGATTGACTGTGCCCTGCTGTCCCGAACATTCTGATCTTGAATGCAGCCAAATTGAATGTGCCTAAATTAGTATCGCTGATTTCTTCCCATCTTGAATTCAGCCGGGAATGGGGAAAGAACCTTTCATTTCTTCCTTAATCAATGCCTACCTGGAGAGGGTAGCTGCCTTGCTTGATTCCGCCATCTGGGAAGCACCTTGGAGATGATGAAAATAGAGACTAAGTCTGACTACCCTTCACTTCTCCAGCTCTTCTTTCTTGAATCCACCACATGAGAAATGAAATACCTTTCCAAACTTATATAGAATTCTTCAAAACGTCTTGCTAAGTTAGGAGGCATTTAAATTAGCAATTGCATTCATGATGCGTCATACTTTCCCCAATTACTATGCCATGCAAAAGAAACTTCCCATGCGAGTGAGTTTGAATTTAGAAATATACTTAAATGCACTAAGTCATGCGTCATACTTGGAAGATTCTCTTCGCCAACTCATTGATTTCCACCTTTCCAATTTCGGAGGGAAATAGAAGGATTTTCTCAGGATTCGCTTGATTCCATTCTAACTTGTCGTCTCCTGCTTTTGCAGGAATTTCCACATCTCTTTTCAACATCCCTATTTTTTAGGGATCCCCCTAAAATTTAGGAGCCAGGTTCATTAGATAGAGAATTTCACCATAATTCCGAATCTATAAAATTTTCCATATTCCGGCGAGATTCAATGTCTAAAAATAGCAAATTCAAAAATTTGCTCAAGGGGAATTTTGCTTTTTGATTCTTCCTTGACCCCTTGGCTTCCATGCCTTAGGCAAAATTTCAATTTTTTAAGCTTGGGCGTGGAATTCACTGTGTCTTGGAATTTTATCATCATTTCCTTGGTTCTCCTTGACTTAGTTATTTCAACATTCTTCTTTTGGGCGCAATTTTCCTTTGGTCAAGGAATTCAATGACCTAGGAGAAGGAATTCCTAGTTTTCAATATTCTCCATGCTCTACCCATTTTGGCGCCCTCCATCATTCCTAGGTGCTATTTCTTCAAGAATTCAAGAAGGAGGAATTTTGAACTTTTCCATCCTTCCTTGACTCTTGCTATTTGGCGCCCTCCCAAGTGCTAGGGCGGAATTTCACATGAGGCATGGATTTTATACCTTTTCCACCTCTCCTTGGAAAGTCCATTTTAGCGCCTTCCATTAGGCTAGGGCGTGTTTGTCACTGTGGAAGGGAATTCCAACACCTTCATAAATTTCTTGCACCCTCCACTTTGGTGCCCTCCACAAGGCTGGGGTAGATATTATTCTTGGTCAAGGATTCTTGGAATTTGTCCATTCCTCCATGCATTCTCCATTTTGGCGCCCTCCACAAGGCTGGGGCGGAATTTTGCATAATTGATGGATTCCCTCGTTATTCCTCACTCTCCATGGGATGCTAAGTTTAGCACCCTCCCTAGCACTAGGGCGCAATTTTGACCTGAGGAAGGAATTTCTTCACTTCCAAGGATTTCTTCTATCTCCCAACTTGGCGCCTTTCACCTCTCCTGGGCGCTAAAATGCCTTGGCCATGGATTCTCACACTTTCCATGTTATCCTTGGATACTTGGGTTTAGCGCTCAACTGCATACCTGGGTGGAATTTTCACTCTGGCATGGATTCTTGAAATTTCCATGCTATCCCTGGACACCTGGATTTAGGGCCCAACTGCATACCTGGGCGAAATTTTCAATCTAGCATGGATTCATTCAACTTTTAAGCTTTCAGACTCAAAACATTTTGATCTCCTTGTGATTTTGAAGTGTCTTCCTGGACTTGGGTGAATTTCTGAGCTTTCTATTTCAGGCATGGGCTTCCAGCACTTAACCATTTTCTGGCTTTCTCTGTCTTCTTTCTGACTTTCCGGAATTAGAAACAGCTACAAATGTCTGATCTTTGTCACCTTGCCCGAATGGTCCTGTCAGCACTGACTTTCCAAAAATAGAAACCTTCAAAGTGTCAGCATTAGACCCCTAGACAGGGTACAGGAATGACTTACTATAAATAGAAACTTACTAAAAATAGAAATTACTAAAAATAGTAAGTTTGATTTTTGGCATAATGACGACATTCTAGGACACAAAAAAATCCCTAAAAAATAGGAACTTTCTAAAAATAGAAAGTTGCTCCGTTTTGGCTCAAATTTCATTGGGAGGTTCCTTGAAGGGTCCTGATTCCAGTCGTATGTTCAGTTTTTCCAAAACCCTAACAAAAACCCCTAAAATCTAGGACAAAAGGCAGAAACCCTAGAAAAGACAAAACAAGCCCTAGACTTCACCCAACTTGCTCAAACAAAAAGCAAACAAACTTCAAATGACCCCCGAACATCCGCAAAGCAGAGAGACTAATGAGACTACAACCAAAACACACAAAAAACCAAGACCAAACGATTGAAAGGGCCTCAAAGTTAGGGGGATCCCTATCTGGGATGGGGTGATCTGTGATTAGGTCACAACACTACCTACCCCTACTTTTTCTTACCTACCCTTGTTTCTCATTGAGCCACATGTCATGATTGTGTGCTCACATATCCATATGACCTTGCCTATATAAGCAAGCCCATATTCATTGTATTGGTTAATCCAGTTGATCATTTGCATATTGATGAGAATACAGTCTGTTCTTGTCATACTTTTGTCTCTCTTTTATGCTTATCATTGTGCCCTTGGTCTTGGCAAAATTTCACAAAATAATATTTTATAATATAAGTTTAATGCTCAATACTGTTGTAATATAGTCGATAGATGATTCTTTGTAGTTTCTTTTTAAAAACTTGCCATTTTTGTAAATCTTGTATTCTATAAGAGACTCGATCTCTTTTGTAAATAATCAATCTATTTTTTACCAGTTACTTAGCATAATATATCCACCTTGGGCAAACTTTGCACTTGAACAAAGAATTTTCTCAATTCCTAGGAGGACTTGACTCTTGTTTGAGGATTCTTCACCAAAGCAGGGGGGGAGGGGGAGGGGAAGGGGACTTTGCATGAGAGTAAGGAAGTTTTGCTTCCCAAGGGCAAACTTAGCATTGGATAAAGTATTCCTTCCATATCTACAGAGCAGACTTGGTATGCACTTGAAGAACTTTCCACATGCTAGAGCGGACTTGGTATGCACTTGAAGAACTTTCCACATGTTAGAGCGGACTTGATACTAAGTCAAGAAATTTCGGAATTTTTTCCTTAGGCTTGGGCGGACTTCAATGCCATCAGGAAATTTTTCCATGGATAGGGGCAGACTTCAGTGCCATCAAAAATTTTCACCAAGCATGGGCGGACTTCAATGCCATCAAGAAATTTTTTCATGGATAGACGATCTTCATGATTGAACAAGGGGTTTCTTGATCCAAGCTTCAAACTTAGCCATTTTCTCATGATCTTCAATTAGATTTTTGGAAATTATCCTCTAGATTCAAAGATGGTTCCATACTTGGTTTGTTTTGGATGAACTCTCTTGGCTCGACATTTTCTTGACTCGATGACCACCTGTGATCCTGGAAAAATAAAAAAAGCAACTTTCTATTTTTTGAAGAAAAAAAAAACGGAAAAGAAGGTTCCCAGATTGGCCCCAAAATGCCAAAAACAGAACTTTCTATATTTAAAAAAAGCAAATTTCCTAAAAAATAGGATGCCAAAACACTACCCTAAAAAGCAAAAACAAGGGGGTCCCCATTTGCAATGGGGTGATGTGTGAAAACGTCACAACAGGGACCTATCAAAACCCACGAGAGGCATTGCCCCCGGACCTGTTGTGATGTTTTCACACATCGCCCCATTGCCAATGGGGACCCATGTTTTTTGCTTTTTAGGGTTTGTTTTTTGGTCTTTTAGGGTTTTGTTAGTTAGCCTTTGCATTTTGAGTGCTGTCGGGGAGATCAATAGGATAGCAGGTCCTGAAAATTTGGCTAAGTCTGAAAGTCCTGATCCTGAAATTTGGCTAAGTCTGGAATGTCCTGATCCTGAAATTTGACTAAGTCTGGAAACAGAAAAACCTCAAAAAACTAGATCTTGCAATATAACTCCTGGAGGTCTGAAACCACTCTCAAACATCCTGAAAGTATATATGGAATATAACTTAAAGTATAAGAAAGAAGAAAGATAGAAGGAAATGTCACTTATATTCCATTAAAATTGTCCTGATAGAGAGTTCGAAAAGTCAAATTTCGCTCCTGTCCTTCACTGAGGATCCAGAGCGAATTTCGCTCATGTCCCTCACCAAGGGACCAAGGCGATAATACTTATTTGAGCCATTCCTGACCTTGTTTGGAAGAATTGAGACATCAAAGGCATGGTGAAGGGCAAAATGAGCATGATGGAGCATCCAGACTTGATCAAAAGCAATGAAATGATGAAGTTTTTGCCTAGAAGGTCAAATTCGCTCCTGTCCCTCACTGAAGGACCAGAGCGATTTTATTCATATGCACATTTTTAGACCTTCTTTGGACATTAACTTTTATTCATAGCATGAAGCAGGATGATATCTTCCCTAGCAAAGACATTTCATGGTGAAAAGTGAAGCATTTGGGCCTGGAGGACAAAAATCGCTCCTGTCCCTCACTGAAGGACCGGAGCTTGAAATCCAAAATTGCCTTGTCCTTGAAAGATTTGAACGATTTCGCGAATTGAGAAGATCAAAGGAGATACATTTTATCAGTTGAATATAACTTGAAAGCGCAATCATGAGGAAAATTGACCCTAGAAGCAAAATCGCTCCTGTCCCTCTGCCAGGGACCAGGGCGAATTTAAGTGATAGCTCCCGTCCCTCTCTCAGGGACCAGAGCGATTTTCCCTATAAGACAGGTTTTGGGCGAAGACCAAGTAAGTGTTAAGTTTGAGGCAAGCAAAGGAGGCATAACGAGTCCGTTGAAGATAATTTGAAGATTGCAAAAACGCCAAGTGAAGCCCATATTGTCCTAGGCGCTCCTGTCCCTCTCCCAGGGACCAGAGCGATTTCTTCCTTAGACAAATCTCTCGCCAAGATGAAGCAAATTACATGTCAAGGATGAGTGAAGGGAAGCATAGCGGATCCATTGAAGATGGTTTTAAAAGTTAGCAAAGCATGATTGAGCCTACAAGTGAAAGTTCGCTACTGTCCCTCTCCCAGGGACTAGGGCGAACTCAAGGTTATTTAATATTCCCTCCAAGCTTAAATCACTCCAAGCTAAGACACAAAGGGGCAATGATGTTTGGAACGCCTCGGAGAGAAAATAAAGTATCAAAGACCGCAAAGGTGATGGAAATGCCCAAATTCGCTCCTGTCCCTCACCAAGGGACCAGAGCGAAATGTTCAAGTGTGTCCAAGTTTAAGTCGCCACTCACATTTCAAGTGTTCAAAAGGGGAGTAAGGAACATCATTTTACACCGTGAAGACAGTTGCAAGTTGATATAAACAAGGATGAGCACAAGGAACAAAGGTTCGCTCCTGTCCCTCACCAAGGGACCAGGGCGATATTCACTCAAATATCAAATTTGCATTGTAAAGGACGAGTAAAGTATGCATGGAATGAATGGATAACATTGTTACCTGCCTTGCGATATAAATTGGTGATTAAAGAGACAAAGACCCAAGGAAAAGGGCAAGTTCGCTCCTGTCCCTCACCAAGGGACCAGGGCGAAAGTACTTTAAAGCGCACTCCTTCCACAAAAGGGACGAATTAAGCTCAAGATTCCCAATTAAAATGCTATTTTGGACGTCTAAGACATGACTCTGAACGTGAAAAACAAGAAAAACAAGGCCAAAATGAAGGAGCGCTCCTGTCCCTCTCCCAGGGACCAGAGCGATATGGTTAGTGTCCCTTATTCCTCCCATGCTTAGGCGCCAATATTTTCGAATTACATTAAAATGCCAAATTCGATAAAAATGTGAAAGATTTAATTAAATTGGTATTTAAAAAATAGCGCATGGACATTCAATAATTAATTTAAAGCCTTTAAAAAATCGAGGTTTTTAATTACAAAGACATTTAATTAATTATTATTAAATTAAATTTTAAAAAAAGGGAGCGCTTGGGGTATTATTTTGCAAGGTCGGCCCCCTCTTTTATTAAATTTTATTTGTTTTTTGGGCCTATTTTCCAAGTCGGCCTAGGGGCAATTATCAAGATGAGCGCCTATATAAGAGGGGTGTGTTGAGCATGTTAATCCATCTTTCAATCATTTGTCCAAGTGCGATTTTGAAGGAGCAATAAAGGAGTGCAAAATCTGGTCCAAGAAGGAGTGCGAGTTGAAGGCTAGAGGTGGAGCGAATTTTCCTCAAGACGTTGAAGGCTAGAAGTGGTGAAGTTGATAGAAGAAGCACATTTTGAAGACTTTGATCCACATTTTGCCTAGCAAACTTGCTTAATTTTGCATCTTTTCTTAGAGTTAATTCCCAAGTGGAGGTATGGCGAGATTCTCCTAGTCTCAATTTTGAATTTTCAATTTTCAATCTCAAGTGGCTTAGTAAATTTAGGAAATGATAATTCAAAGATTTATCATGAGGTTTCCTAATTTAAAACTTAAATCCTCTTTCTAGTCTATATTTTCACGTTGCAAAATATATTACTAATTTTGAAAGGTTGTGTAGGTATCAAGATGGCGACTCCAAGCTCGAAGGATCTGCAAGTCGGAAGGTTCTCCTCAAGGAAAATCAAGCCAGATCAAGGACGGTCTCCTCAAGGATGATCAAGCAAGGACAAGGGCGGCCTCCTCCAATCCAGCGTTTCAAGGCGAGGTACATCATCATCCTGCAAATCAAGGACACAAGAAGTCAGAGCAAAGGGTTCGTTGAAGAAGCAGATAGTTCCAGATGAATTAATTAAAGCTAGCTTCTCAACAACATTAAATTGAATATCTACCAAGTTACTGACAAGGTGGCATCCCAGTCATCGCTCATCCAGTCAGTGTGGTCCACCTCAGCATTTCCAGATTCAATGTACCTAACTCATGGAAGGTGGCACAAACTTCTATGTACCTACCCCGGCTATTCATTGGTCGAATTTTCTAGAGAGGACATGTGTCCAAGCAATACAATTTTATCATTGGTCAAGCATTAAATGTTATGTAATGGTTGTAACAAACCCTAATTAGGGTTTTCATTGTAAAATCTTGGCCATTGATCTCGAATTGATCTAAGCCATCGAATTGTATTGAGGGCACTATATAAGCCCTGGCATTTCATTTTGTAAAGGCATTAGGAATTAGAGAGAATAGGTTAGTTGGAAGAGTTAGAATATAGTTGATAGAATAGCAATTAGAGTAGAGTAGAGAGAGAAGGCAAAGATTGTTGCCAAGATGTTGTTGTAAAAGACTTGTAACTTCATTGAAGAAATGGTGAAATTTATGGGTCGATTCGACAATTTGCATGGTCTTTATACTTCTCATATTTGATTTCATGTTATTAGATGAGTGGAAGAAATATGCTTGATTGAGGGTGAAATTCGCATATCCATACTACTAGCAGTTTGTTGATTGCAGACTTGCCTTGTGTAGTCAACTAGAATCATTCAGCTTAAGCTTAACTTCAATTGTCGCTTCTTCATTGATATGCATCAACCTGATGGTGTCTATGCCTGCAGTGATGATTTGAACATCATAAAGCTTCCCTTCGAAGATCACACTAGCCTTGTGGAGATGGTCCTGCGATGTCAAAACAAGACCTAGTTAGAGTTTCATCAAAGATCAATCATTGCTCCTACATTCTTAGTATTAGGATTAGATCCTCTCTTCGCCCTCATCCTTTTTCCATTTTTTCAAATCTAAGCTAGTAAGAGCCTGTGTTCCAGCAAAGCAGATCAGAAGTTCAATCATCAAATGTAAGTCCCCTTGTGATTCCAACAAATCACATCATACCATTGGAGCTTATCCACACGTAGAGACCCTACTAAAAAGAACATTGGAGTCATCCTAACTGATCCTTCTTGCGATATCTTCAGCAGTTAGCGACTTTATTCAAGAGAGGATAAGATGCCTTTGGGTATTTTATTCTGTGTATGATTGTGTACAAAATACACGTCAACAGGACCCCCGCAAGAGGTGCTGCCCCTTGACCCCACTGAGAACGTTGCCCCCAAAGCCCCATTTGGTTTCTCAAGTACACTACAAGTTTGGGGTTGCCAGTACAAGTTATCATCTACACTCTTGTAATTAGTCTTCCCAAATATTATTTGATGTTTACTTTTCATCTAAAAGACAACATTTTTTATTTTTATTTTTTTTGTGGGGATGGGGGGGGTGGGGGGATGATGTAGTCGGCATAAAAGTGCCTATTGTTATGTTTGATAATATCGATTATTTGGCAATGTATTAATTGTCCAAATTAAGTTTGTTGTCACTCTTGGGCAATTAATGTGTTGGTTGGTTGATGGTTGTGTTCCTCTTGGGAGCCATTGGGTCCTTTAAATATGTTGTGTTCCGTCAAGGAAGGTAGTAGGATAGCGTTAAATGAACTATAATCCTTGGCCAACCATCTCTGGTCTTCTTCTCTGTAATAATTTCATGTGCGAATAAAGATATATTTTACTCATATATCTGGTATGCATTGTTATCTGTATTATTATTTCTTGTATTTAATTTATCAGATATAGCAATAAACAGTCAACAGGCTACCCCATTAGATGACCATGATTCTCATCCATGAATTATTCTTTGCCAAAGTTTGGTTCAGCAATGACACCAAATGTTTACTTATTCTACTTCACAAATTTGTAGAGTAAACAAGAATATAGAACTACACAACATAATAATATACATTACTTGCAACATATTCAAAATGATATGGCTTTATTATAATTTGACAGATATGCAATAAGTACAAGATATCATATTAGCAGTCCCTGACTATGAATAACAAGTACACATATAGTAGACCAATGTTAGCTAAGGCTACCAACTGTCAATAACAACTAACAACCAGTAGGGGACAAAAACAATTACAAAACATAAATATTTATTACATAGCCGACTATAACATATTTATTTCACTCCTTGGCGACTGCATAGTTCTTTGCCTAAAAATGTCATGTCCCCTTTCAAGAATTAGATTGATGGAGAAGACCTCTAGCCTATCCTTTATTTGCCATTGGCTAAAGGGTAAAGCGAGAGAAACGATCGATAATATACTTTTATGTTGGGCCTAGTAATTTGTATTTTAAGGGGTAATTTTATAGTATTATTATATTACTCTACTAATTAAAATAAATAAAAATGTTTTTTAAACACTTGACAATAACAAAAGCATTTTTAAATACTTTTGGAGAGAATTTTTAATTCAAAGGCCCAATTTGGAGAGCTTTATAAGGTGGCCCTTGGATTCCTTTAGAGTCATCTTGTCTTCACTTTGTAATCCAACTTTCAGGAATTTGATCATTGTGTTTAACTTTCACAATCAAAAATGAAACCAAGGCATTTCAAAGATATTGGAGGACAAAAACTCTCTTGGAATTCCATCATTGGATTTGGGGACAAAAATCCCCATCTACATCTAGAGCATCTCCACACAAGGTCTGCATATGAGATGAATTTGGTGTTTACATCCAAGTTTCAGATTTGGGCAACTAGTGTTTACAAACAAATCATTGATAATGCTGGTTTTCAGAACTTAAGCGTAGTTGTTCACATCATTTCATCTAGAGTGACACATTGAAGAGTTGTCTTCAACATCTGTTGCTCATTTCAAAGCTGTATATTTATTTGTTGCTGGTTTTCAAAGTTATTCATATATTTTTCCACTATTGACATTGATTTTATGAGCCATGCCAATCTACTATCCCATCATAGCCTTGTTATCTGCACATCATTAGAGGATGATCACGCATTGCAGAGTTTATAAAGGAATTCATACCCTGTTCATGAGCCTTCATATGCAGATTTCACTATTCTGAAATTGTTTGCAGGACTAACACACGTGTGACAATGGTACTAAAAGCTAGTCATGCACCATATCTTTCCCAATTGCGCATCCTTTAGAGTGGGAAAGGAGTTGAGCTGCTACAGCATGAATAAGAGTGTCATTTCATGCCCAGGCATTTCACAATACGCCCATATTTGTAAGATGCATATTATGTAGTAGGGATCACAGTATTATTTATGTTGCAAATTGTGTAAATTCCAGGCTATGCCTCTTTATGTAATATGGGGGCTATAATCTCAATTTCTTGTTGATGCAACATTGTTTACCAAAATGTAGGAATTGTTTAAGTCTGAATAATATGATATGAGAAGGATTTTTCAACTGTTATAGTTTGTATTTATCAATATTATCTACATTTCCTTCTAGAAAATACCAAAGGGGTTGATACCAGCATTTACTTTTGTTTGAGTTTGTTGATCAAGCTCCATTCTTGTTTCTAGCAATCAAAAAAGATACAAAAAATTAAACATTTCGAATTTGGGGACATTAGAAAAATTATATAAATTAATGGTTGACTTCAATATTGTATGTCTAGGAGGCTATGCTGCCACAACCTTAGTGAATCAGATTTATTTCCAGCAACATCAGATTTATTTCCAGCAACATTTTAGTTCTAATGTTAATTTATGCAGTTCTCCACCAGATCGAGGAATTTGTAAATATTTTTGAAGGCTTGCCACCTGAACTAGATTCAATCATTTTCAGTTACATCTTATAATTAATCTAAAAGGCTTGCCACCATAATATGCATATCTTACCTCCAGATTTTTGTAATCCTGTGCAAATATAAAATTGTGTGGCTTCCAGAAAACAAGCATAATATTCTAATGTTATTCTAATCCTTTCACTATATGCTATAGCCTTGCCCACATCAAGATCTCTGTGATCAAAAGGTGTTAAGTATTCATGCATCGTTGAAATTTGCAAAAAATCAAAAAATTATTGTTAGGGACATTACACTCAACCACTTCAAATTGGTCAAGTACTCATTGAATTTTAAAACTATGGTAACTCCATTGATCTGACATGAGCCACTCTCCATAAAATATTTAATTGCATATGATATCATTGCAATAAGGAACGCCAATATAAATGTTGAGAAATATATCTAGAAGTTTTCAAAAGTTGAGTCTTAATGTATTTTAGTGCTCATAAGTTCATAACAAATATATGATATTCAAACCACAACCAAATTTATACCTGTGGACAAAATGTTGTTAACTCAAATAGGCGCTCAATGGCTGGTTCACCCTGCTTGAGCTCATTGTATGCTTTCCCAATCGCCTAGTACATTACAACAAGGATCAAACTTTTCACTGAGATTAATTTTTGTAATTCTGGAATTCATTTATTTGTATGGAGAAATCAAAAAAATTGAAAGAAAGATTGATGATATATCCTATAATGTTAAAAGTTTGGTAAACCCATTTGTTATTGCTACAAATGAAAGGGATGTAAAATTAAAATGATGGAATATCCAAATTTCAAAATTATGTGGATTCACTACACAAGTTGTTTCAGAGCATGAAGTTTCCTGCTTCTAATCTACCTCACTGATTCACCATCAGTTGGGAACTGATGCTAATTATTCCCTTTAGCATAACATCACATAAAAGACAATTATAATATTAACAAAACATTTTTCCAAACTCACAGAAACATGTTTAATGACCACAAGGATATTCTCATGACCCACAGTTAAGACCCTTGATTATTAAGCATGACCATATATTTACAGAAAACAAGAATTGGCTACATTTGAAGCAGCATTAAAAGGTAACAGCATGCCAAAGAGTAACAACAAATTGTACAGATATCGTCTCATCCAAAATTTGGTCACCTACACAACATGAGTACAACCCTTCACAACCATCAGACCATGCATGCATCCTATTGCACACCACATGGGAATGAAAGCAAGGAAGATGACTACTGGAGACACGGTGCAATAACAAAATTTACAAGTCAGAAGTCCACATAAAATTGAATTCAATATAAGATAAAAGATCTTGAATGCAAAGAAGAATGGAATCCATTCTATCTACACAGGTTCAATGCCCTACTTTAAAGATACATAGTAACTTTATTATATTTTTTAGTTTTTAAATATAAATTTAATTTTGTAGAACTTCATTGGTATAGCTGAAAGTATTTTTATATGCAAAAACAAGCATATTTTAAGGATATGCTAATACTTTTAACAATATATTTTAGAATTAAAATTTAAAACAAACAAAATTATCGAAATTAATATTCACCCAAAACATAGCTACTAAATAGCTTAACAAAGAAAGGGGAAGAATGCAAATGCCTTGGCTATATAGGCAAGCAATAAAGAAATAACTCTTTAATAAGTCAACAAGGATTTGTGAACTTTATATCTACTCACTACTGCAAGGATTAGATATTGCACAGCGTGCAAATCCAATAACATTGTATTTATTTAATATTTGTAATGTGCTGTAAATATGGGACCAATTAGAAAAGGGCATCCCACTTGTAAGGAATCTCAGCATTCCTTTGATAACACTTTATGCCACTTGGCATTTGTATTATGGCGTGTAAGATATGTAAGTATGATAATGTCATTGTAATATGTACAAAAGCATCCATGACCTTGTAAGATACATAAGAGAATATAAGACATGTAAGACCATCTAAGAACATGTAAGCAAAGTGTTACATACAGAACTACGTGGAGCATCTTTTAATGGATAACAATAGCACACATAAGAGCATCTTCTATGATGTTTGAATGGACCAAGCCCGAGTTTAGTAGGTGTACTCTAACTTGGGAGTTATGTTGTAATGTCCCCCCTAATGGGACCCTCTTATATTCTGACCTAGAATCACAATTTTAGTGCATAGTAAATACAATAGAGGGACACTATTGTCAACTAGAGCTTGGTCTGGAACCTACACAACAGGTTAGTCAAAATTTCCATTATGCTACGTGTTGTGACGTTTTCACACATCACCCCATTGCAAATGGGGAACCCCACTTTTTTTGCTTTCTTAGTTGTCAAGTCTTTTAGCTATTTGCCTTTCATTTGAAAAAGTGTAGTTGGTCAAAACTAATCAAGTCACCTTCAAAATCAAGAAAATTTGGCTAAGGCATGAAAATGATCTAAGTTGTCATTGCTTTTGACACCGCCTGTCATTGCTTTCGACACCTTGTCATTGGTTCAAACTCCCTGTCTTTGACCCAAGACACCTCGTCTTTGACTTTGATGATCTACAAACAAAAAAAGTGTCTTTTATGATCAAGTCAAGTTCGAATATGATGAAGAAAGGTGGCAATGCCTTAAACTCCAAACGATGCAAGTCATTCAATAGATGCGATGAACGATGAGCATTTGATGATGCCACCTCAACACTTAAGTGTCCACGATGCAATCTCTATATTACATTCAAAGCAATTTTTCAAACTCGAAGAACGATTGCAAGCATCAAATGCAGTGTGAGTGAAATACATTTAAAAATGCCAATTACCTCTTGATTCTTAACGTAGGGTATTCAATTTGATTATTTCAAGCTCAAGGCCTCTTGCAAATGACAGATGCAATACCTTTAATGAATGTTCCCTTACCATTGAAAATTGGTGATGAGACATTTAATGTAAGAGGCGAATTTGAATTTCCTAAGTGCCGAATTTTGAAACATCAAGATTATCACTTAAAATCTGCAGTCGATATCAACCAAATACTGAATGAGGTTGGCCAAAATGTTTATCACCCCAATCGAACCTCATTAAATGAAAACGCCAAATGTTGAGTGATGAGGTATCGACCTTTTTCCAAGCAGCTATAAGCTCAAAATTGATCATTTCATTTGATCAATTTAAGATCAACATTGCTTTTATATGTGCAACTCAATTCTCATATTGATCATCAGCAACTTAATTTTACCAGCGATTTGGTTATTGGTGCGAACTCATTACAAACATCGATTTGTGTTTGAGGCAATATTGAATTTGGGGGTTAATAACACATGTTAGTTTGAAGTTGGGATGGGTGTTTATGTTGGTTATGTTGAGTCGCCGAGAGGTTCCCGTGGGGTGGTTGGTAGTTAGTGGCGGTTGGCAACTTGGCCAACCGTCGAGTCTATATATGATTCGGATGGAACCTTGGCAAGGAGGGTATTGTATTGGCATATTCTTGAGAATTCAATAAAGACATCATTCTTCTAGTAGAGCTGTTTATTGTTGTGACTTATGCTTTGATATATGAATGTTTTGTTACATTAATAGTTGGTACGTGTGGGAAATCCTTGTTTTACCCGTGAGTTTACCAACCTCACAATAAGGGCTAAACATTTTGGCATCGTTGCCGGAACGAACCTGGAGATAACTATGGCGGCAAGCGGAAGGAATTAATGGGCCGGCCATTCAACCAGCAATTAATTGTCGTGGACAGCGTCACACACAATGAGAGTACCGCGGAAGAGGCACGAGAGGATCAGTTGACGACAAACTTGGTAGAGTTGTGGGACGTGTGGGTCATGCAGTACGTGCAGAGGGAGGCTCAAGAGAGAGCCATCTATGAAGGCACGGTATGTGGTGAACTCACTGTCAACACTCCCGTCTTTGACCTGTTGGGAAGTATTCCAAGGTTACTCGCCAGAAATCTGATTGCACTCCAAGACCGAAGGGAGGGAACTGCACGGGAACTCTATCGACAACAAGTACTCCAAAGGTATGAAGAGCGCAACCGTAGGGAGGAAGAGGAGAGGGAGACAAGCCGACGTCGTACCTCTGGCACTTAATGCCCCTACGGCCAAACAAAGACAAATGTACCACTGCCACCGAAGGAGTAGACGAGGGAACGGTACGGAGATCTCTCTATATGAAAGAACAGGCCGAGCAGAGGCGGCGATTAAGGGAGGTTGTTGACTCAAAGAGCCTTGAGAAACGTATCAGGAGTCTAAGTGTGAGTCGAAGTCGTAGTTGGGAGAGACAAAGGCCGTGTACGTGGAAGGAGTTGGTGGAGGTCGTCAGGAACCTGCCGCTTCCAGATGTAGCGGAGGAAGATCTCGCCAACCAGGCCCCACACTCGACATCGAGTGAAGAAGACTCTAGAGCCGAGTCACAAAGCAACCCATCAAAGTATTTTGAACAAGGAGAGGAAGCGGTACGCGACCTACACGAAGAGGTCGCCAATATTTTTGAAGCAACACGCAATGACCCCCAATTAATGTAAATATGATATCCTGGTACCTTATTCTTGTCAAATACACAACAATTTTAATTATTAATAAATAAATAATTATTAATTATTATTTAATTATTATTCATTTTTTATATATATATCACCTTTTAATCAAATGCTACAAATAACATGAGGGACAAATAATAATTAATTATTATTTAATTATTATTCATTTTTTATATATATATATCACCTTTTAATCAAATGCTACAAATAACATGAGGGACAAATAATAATTAATAAATAAAGGATAAATCTTGGTAAATATTAATTAATAATGATGAAACAAATAAGTAAGAAAGTGAACCGTAATTTATTAAGGATAAACCAATAATGTTAAGGATAGCGTTGGAGCCGATAATGAATTAAATTAAAAAAAAAAAAAAGAGAAACCTTAAGTCACGAAAGGATTAAACTAATATAGGCAAAATATATATTAGTCACGCACAGGAGTCACGCATAGGAGTCACGCCCCTTGACGGGAACCAAGCCAAATACATAAGACCACGGGGTTGCGCTAAGCAAGGAGGGGGATACGAAGAAGGATAGCCATGTTGGAAGCAAAATCGTGGAAGGAGGGAAGCATACCCAGCATATCCAAGATACACCTCCAGCAAGTAATCGGTAATTGGTTCACCCTAAACCATAGTAAATATTTCATAAATAATACCGTAGGATTCGAATCATACTGCAAGATAGACTTAAATAGAATAGCCGATAAATAACAGAGATACATTCTAAATTAACAGAGATGCATTTAGAATCAAAGTTGCAAAGATACATTCAGAATTAGCATCATAGAGATGCACCTAGAATTGAAATAACATTTCTAGAAACAGAGATACATTCAAGATTATATTATAATAGCAATATATTAGTGATGTTAAAAAAACAAATTACCATAAGATTGTAGAGATACACTCAGAATTAAAACAGAGGAAATAGAGATTGCTTCAGAGGAAATTTACAGAGCTAGGAATCATTGAGGCATTTCAGAGCAGAGTTGAATGCCCTAATTCCAAGAGGAATCCAAAGAGAGATTCATAGGGAATCTCTTAGAGACAATATATATATCGTAGAGATTAATCATATGCATATGTTAGAGCTAGAGAGGATTGAGCAGGGGTGGGATCTCTGCCAAGCTTGAGAGCATTAATGACTTCACTCATTAATAGAGATCCCAAATAGAGACCTTAGGAGGACGACATCTTGGACTGCTCCTAACTGAGAAATGTTTCTCAATAGAGGGTTGGGTCAATCCAGGCAAGGTCCAACTAAGTATTGTATCCTTTTTATAGATAACAATAAATTAGTTTAACATTAATTGTTAAATATGTAGAATAACGTATCGCAGTCTTTCTTGTATAATTGCGCAAATAAATATATATATGTTTAATTACCTTTCATATTGTTTGTATACTAACGTTTGTTTGCAGGACTTGGATGCCTAATAATCCAATCCCCAACTGGGAACATTACACAACATTATCCGGCATCAGGAATTTGTCCTTGTCAGAGGAAACCAAAATAGGAGTGTCAGATCCAGAAACCCCGAGAAGGAGGGACTATAGGAGCGAGGGTGACCAAAGCCCTGCGGATAGGGGTCCAACCAGGTCAAGAGCGTATGATACCTTCCAGATACATAATACCTTCCGGGCATATAGTAACTTCCAAGCGCTACATAAAACCCTCCAAACAAAAACAATGGCACACACCCTGGAGAAACAAAAGCTTCCAAAATTCATGGGCGACGGGTCGGAGGATCTCGTGTGACATTGTAAGACATGGGTGACCATTTTGGAAGCAAATGGTCAGGACGACCAAGATTACTGGTTGAAGGCATTTCCAGCCACTTTGCGAGGAATAGCCATTGATTCGTATACGGACCTAGATGCCCAGTATAAAACGTCCTGGAACAGTCTAAAGAAGGCTTTCCAAGAGGAATTCAAACTCCTACGGGATGACAATGAAATTGTGGCGGAGATTTACAATACCAAGCAGGGAAAAAGTGAAAGCATGTGGGCATATAATAGAAGGCTGGGGTAACTGCTCAACAAAATGGAGAACCAACTAGCTGATGGCCTCAAGAATAGATGGTTTGTTGAAGGACTGGTACTATTCCTCAAACGAAAGATGAAGGTGGTCCCTCCGCCCTCGTATGATGAAGCATACAACCGTGCGATGGATATTGAAAGTGAAAATATGACATCCTGGGGGAAGCATCGGGTGAGCGATGGTGACAGTACGGATGAAGACAGTGATGGGGAGTCCAAAACAGTGCAAGCACTCCGAAGGGATATGATGAGGATCATGAAATAACTAAAGGCTGACAAAGGTGGCAAAGAAGGAGAGGAACTATGGTGCACCGACTGCAAAACAAAAGGGCACACTAAGGGGAGTTGCCCTCATAAAGCTTTCTGTGACATCTGCCAAGTAATGGGACATTCCATTAAGGAATGCCCATACAACTTAAAAGCACGGAGCACACAAGTGCTCTACGCCCAACCCGACCAAGTCACACCACCAGCGACACCTCTGAAGCTGGCAGAAAACTCTGACGCCTCTCCTGGAGGGTACCGAAACAACCAGTGGGGTAACAACAGATCCAATACCAACACTCCGAGGAGTAGAATTCAATACGACGCAAAGGGACGACCCATGATCCAATGCTGTAAATGCAACAAATGGGGTCACTCTGCATGAGAACGCCAAAATGGAGATGACACCGGAAGTTTGCTGTGCAAATGGTGTGGACCGGGGAATCATGAGGACACAACGTGTCCAAAGCAAAAAGGGGTGAATATGCTAGAGGTAGAAGAACCGGAGGAAGGCGTACTAGCAATCACAAGATTGCAAAACAAGAAAGCCATGTATCCTGATCCTCGCACGGAGAAAGAAAGACTCCAGGAAGCCAGGGCAGATATTGAGCGGGCGATGGCAGAAGAATGGAGGACCTCTCACTCGGCTACTAGTACCCCACTCTAGTCAAGACCATAGAAAACAATCATTAAGCAGATGTTACAAACCACTATACCCGTGCGGGTATCCGACCTTCTACAGACCATGCCATAGTTGAGGATGACCCTGACAAATGCAAAGGGCGACATTGCCATCATCCAGGAACACCGGACGATGGCAAAACCACATAGTACGACCCCGGTGAAGGAACCCGGTACGGAGGCCGTGGACCCTATGTTGCTCACGGTAAGCATTGGACGAAAACCTGTCGTGGTGGAGATGGACATAATGGGACAAAAGCTCACAAACACCATTGTGGATGGCGGGTATGGAGTCAACGTGCTACCGGAAGAAACTTGGAGAGTTCTGGGCAAGCCTACCCTCTGGCCACCAACATTTCATCTCATCGGTGCGGATCAGCACGACATCAAACCCCTTGGAACTCTCATGGCACAAAAGGTGGTGATCGAGACACAACAATTCATTCTGGACTTCATAGTCATCCCACTGGAGAGAAAAGCGTATGATGCCCTCTTGGGAAGGGGATGGCTGATCATGGCTAGAGCCAATCATAACTAGAAGAAGAATACACTCTCAATCGAAAGTGAAGGCCATAAGTATGTGATTGACCCGAGGAATCAATCTGTCAGTGAAGAGCTTGCGTCGTCTGACTCCGACTCGAAAGACTCAAATAGATGGAGTGGGGTTCCGAAGGAGACAGAGGAGGAAGGGAACCCAACGAGGAGGGAGTATTGGAACTGGACGGATGCTCTGAGGATGGAACTAGTTCGCTGGCCGAACTCTTCCATTGGCAGATGGAGGACTACGAGGTCTTCCACCCGGAGTGCCACATGCTACAAATATACGAGATTGGGGAATCAAGTGGCGATATGGAAGAACGGTCATTTCCACCAAAGTACGGCAGGTACCAGGAGGGAAAGGCATGAGTGGATGACACGCCAGCCCACCAGTTTGAACGAGACAAACCCATCAAGTACAACAAAAGGGGTTTGGAAAAAGTTAATCTAGGCAAGGACGAGGACCCGCAAGTAATACTCGTAGGGGATGATTGGAACCCCTATTGAAGGCGGCGGCTTTCAGGATATTTCTGGAATACAAGGACGTCTTTGCCTATGATGGGTTGGTGCTTGGGATAGACTAGCCTAGTTTATGCTCTTAGATCCTTTCCTTGGATCACCTGGTGTTCTCCTCACACCCTAGGGTCTCTAGGACTTCCTTTGCTTGAGGAATCCACTGACCTTGCCCAATCCACCCACCAATGAGTTGCTATGCTACTTCTAAGATCTCACCTACTCATGAGACTCAAAATCCCTTACTATGGCTAATAAGGGTTGGGGCTTGTTCCACACCTTCCAAGGTCTTAGCAAGGTTAAATCAGGTCTTAAACCATGTTTTACATCCCTCCATGTGCCCCCAAGAAGTTGCTACCTTCATCCTTTCCACCGATTTCACTGTTTTGTGTTTTGTGTTTTAGCCACTTTGTCTGGATTGGTGGAGGCTCCTCCTTCACACCAATGATGCTTCAAACACTCCTCTACACCTCCTCTAAAGGGTGTACTTTCCTCTATCCAACCTTGCTCTCCAAGACCTCTGCAACTTAACCTCTCCTAGCTTGGCACTGTTCAGTCTCACCTAGGATTGGGTCTCTTGATGGCCTCCCTGCATTTTCAAGGGCCCTGCTTGTTTTGCAGTATGGTACAAGGTCTGCACTCTCATTCCCCATGGTTTCATGGTGGTTCCACAACGGGGAATGGAGTTATGCAGCCATTTACACAATCCTGTCCAAAACTGGACAGTAAGAAGACAATTTACAAACTATTTACAAACACACTCAATCTGCAAATAAACACCTAAACTTATTTCTTGAAATGAAAGTATTTACACCATGAAAGAGATTCCACATAGTTTTGGACGTATCTCAATCCTTTAACTTGCTTGGTTGTTTTATTCAAACTGACTAGTAACAGTTTTACAGTCTCAGTCTGAACTTTTTGCTAGGGTCGTACAATGTCTGACATCCAACCCATTAATTTAGGGTTTGCAAATACTTATACTACCCATACCTCGGTCAGTGAGCCAAAATTAGGGCTCTCCACGCACAACAAGGGTCTATGACCATTTTGGGTGGAAAAGTTGCTTGACAACTTTTAAAAGTTGTCATGCAACTTTTGCATCTTTTGAGCAACTTTAACATTGTTGCTTTTCCCGACTCCTAAGCCTCTTTTGGGCTATCCTAAGGACATCAACATGCCAATAAGGCCTAACACACATTCCAGGCACACTCAACCTCTCCTGCACAAGAAATCACAACAAAACACTAAGGACCTAGAACTAGGACCTAGTCTAGCACACATGAGCTCATGGCTCTTATTCATGTACAATGGCTTCTAAAGAAGCATAACACCAACAAAACAAGGAAAGAGAAAGAGTTTGATGGGTGCTCCTGCACCATACTCCCCCTCTGCACACAACTAAGAAATAGAAGAAGAGATGAGAGCCGGGTCTATGCCAAGTGTCTTGAACCTGCTTTCTTCAACCCAGGTAGCTTCAGACTCAGGCTCTCCTGCCCACTTCACCAAGTGTTCCATGTAGATCTGGTGTCTGGTGGACTTCTTTACTCTGGATTGCAAGATCTCCTCTGCTATTGGCTTCTTCACCTGTGGTAAGGCATTAACATCTAGGTCCTATAGTACCTTGGCTTGATTCTCAGTTTGCCCTTCTATCTCACCCTTATACATGATCAGATCAGCAATGTTAAAGACTGGTGATATAGCCAAATCTGAAGGCAGGTCAATCTTGTAAGCATTCTTACCATACTATGACAGGAATCTACAAGGTCCTACCCTTCTCATTTGCAATTTGGTAGGCTTACCACTTTGCATCCTAGCTTTGCTCAAATGGACCATCACATAGTCACCCACCTTGAACTAAACCTCTCTCCTTTTCTCATCCATTTTGGCTTTCAGCTTTTGAGTAGATTCAAGGATGGCCTTCTTAACTTGCTCTTGGACTTCCTTGATGGTTTGAGTGAAGTCCTCTGCTTGCCCACTCTTCATTTCCAAACTACTAAGGTCTCTCAACTCACATACTCCCCTTGGATGTCTGCCATACACAACCTCAAAAGGACTTTTACCAGTGGTCCTATTCACACTGTCATTATATGCATATTCTGCTTGAGGAATGATTAGGTCCCATGTCTGACCATATTCCTTAGTTAGACACCTCAACAAATTGCCTAACACCCTGTTGATGACTTTAGTTTGACCATCTGTTTGTGGATGGTAAGCTGAGCTAAATGACAAGTTAGTTCCTAGTCTCCTCCATAATGTTTGCCAAAAATGACCCATGAACTTGCTGTCCCTGTCTGAAACAATGCTTAAAGGGAGTCCATGAATCCTAACAATCTCTTTGAAGAAGAGATGTGCAACAGAGCTAGCATCATGTGTAGTCTTACATGGTATGAAATGACTCATCTTGGAAAATCTATCTACTACTAAATAGATGATGTCCATACCTGTTTTAGTCTTGGGAAGTCCTACTACAAAATCTATCTTTTTGCTAGGGCCGTACAATGTCTGACATCCAACCCATTAATTTAGGGTTTGCAAATACTTATACTACCCATACCTCGGTCAGTGAGCCAAAATTAGGGCTCTCCACGCACAACAAGTGTCTATGACCATTTTGGGTGGAAAAGTTGCTTGACAACTTTTAAAAGTTGCTTGACAACTTTTAAAAGTTGCTTGACAACTTTTAAAAGTTGTCATGCAACTTTTGCATCTTTTGAGCAACTTTGCCATTGTTGCTTTTCCTGACTCCTAAGCCTCTTTTGGGCTATCCTAAGGACATCAACATGCCAATAAGGCCTAACAAACATTCCTGGTACACTCAACCTCTCCTGCACAAGAAATCACAACAAAACACTAAGGACCTAGAACTAGGACCTAGTCTAGCACACATGAGCTCATGGCTCTTATTCATGTACAATGGCTTCTAAAGAAGCATAACACCAACAAAACAAGGAAAGAGAAAGAGTTTGGAAGGGTGCTCCTGCACCAGCCTGAACCTACAAGGACTTGAAGGGGGTACCACTGGAATTGTGCCTACATCACATAACCCTCGTACCAGGAGCCCAACCCGTACGGAGGAGACCGTACAGCATGAACAAGAACTACGCGGCCAAGGTGAATGAGGAAATCAACAAAATGTTGGAGGTTGGGATCATATTCAAAGTGGAAACCAGTGATTGGGTTTCCCCAATAGTCATTTCTCTCAAGAAGGAAGCTAATCGGATAAGGATATGTGTGGACTTCAGCTACCTAAACGCAGTAACAATCAAAGATCCATTCCCAATCCCATTCACTGACAGCATTCTGGAAGAAGTAGCTGGGTATGAGATATACATGTTTCTGGATGGGCTTTCGAGATACAATCTAGATAAGTATTGCGGAAGAAGATAAGCTAAAGACCACATTCATGGTAGAGGAGGGGGTGTACGCCTACAATCTCATGCCCTTCGGGCTATGTAATGCACCGGCAACCTTCTAGAGAATAATTTTACACATTTTTGACAAAATGTCCGTAGGAAAATTCGGGGCATTCTTAGATGACTGGTCGATTTTCAGTGATCAGGACACCCATCTAAAGGCACTAGGGGAATGTATGGAGAGGTGTCGGAAAGCTAGGCTGGCTCTTAACCCAAGGAAGTGCAGGCTTATGGTACCGCAAGGGAAGCTTCTCGGCCACAATATCTGTAGAGAAGGTCTGAAGACCGACCCGGATAAGATAGGAGTGATTGTCAACATGGAGAACCCAATGAACGAGACAGGGGTGAAGTCATTTTTGGAACATGTTGGCTACTACCGGAGATTTATCAAAGGCTTTGCACAAATCTCCTTGCCCCTAGATAAGCTAAGAAGGAAGGGGGAGCCGTTCGTATGGGGTACGGAGTAGGAAGAAGCCTTCAAGGAATTAAAAGATCAACCGGTAAGTGCACCAATACTGGTGTACCCAGACTGGAATAAGGAGTTTCATGTCCACATCGATGCCTCCAACTTTGCAATTGGTGCTACCCTCGCACAAGTAGGGACGCAAGGGCTGGACCATTATGTTTTCCTCTCCAGCCGACTTTTGTCAAGGGTTGAACGAAACTACAGCACAACGGAGAGGGAGGCACTCGAGATGGTGTACGCAGTACAAAAGTTTCGCCACTACCTGTTGGCTACTTCATTCACGTTTTATGTGGACCATCAGACACTAATGTATCTGGTAAATAAACCAATTATCCAAGGTCGGGTAAGTAGATGGCTACTACTCCTGCAAGAGTTTACCTTCACCATTATTGTGCGGCCAAGCAAGTCCCATGTGATAGCTGACCAACTATCAAGGATCAGATTGGGAGAACCAGCCGAAGGGGTGAACAAGGACTTCCCAGATGCACACTTGTTCCAGATTGCAGTACTACCATCGTGGTACAAGAAGATCGGCCAGTACCTCTCTACTTCCACATTTCCAAGGGAGATGCCCCTAAGGGAACGGCAGAAGCTAGCACTAAAGAGTAAGACTTTCCAGCTAATCAATGGCCTATTATATAAGATGGGCCCCAACCAAATCCTGAGGAGATGTGTTATGGAGGAGGAAATTCCTAGCGTGTTGAAGGAAGCACATGACGGGTTGGCAGGCGGACACATGGGACCAGATGCAACTGCCAGGAAAGTACTTCTAGCTGGTCTGTGGTGACCAACTCTACACACTGATGCCCGGGAGTGGGTGGTTGGGTGTGACACTTGCCAATGGGCAGGAAAACCACTCAAGAGGGACTTCATGCCCCTCGCAGCCACAGGAGCTATTCGAACGATGGGGTCTGGATTTTGTAGGACCCTTGAAGCCGAGTAGCATGCACAAGTGCAAATATATTGTAGTAGCTATGGAATACCTCACCAAGTGGGCAAAAGCAAGGGCTTTGCCAGATAACACGGCTCTGAGTATGACACGGTTCTTGTATGAACAGATCATCACAAGGTATGGGATAACCCTTCAAATCACTAGTGACAGGGGAGTGCACTTTATCAACCAAGTAATCCGTAGCATGATCGTAGAGTTCAAAATCTTTCACAATCTCTCTAGTCTGTATTACCCCAGAGCTAATCGACAGGCAAAAGAAACCAACAAGGTGTTGGTGTCAATAATTTACAAATCGTGTGGAGTGGAGCAGGAAGACTAGGAGGAAAGGCTACCAACTGTACTGTGGGCTTACCGCACAACCTACAAGGTCACCACAGGGCATACCCCGTTCCAGCTCATGTATGGGCAGAAGGCAGTGGTACCGGCCGAATACACCGTACCTAGCCTCCGGGTGGCGGTGGATAAGAGACTCGATGATGAAGAAAGCTTGAGTGCAAGGCTTGACAACCTGATGAAACTAGACGAAAGAAGAATAATGGCACAATGGACAACGGAGGTAGCGCAACGACAGCGGAAGTGCTGGCATGACCAGCACCTACGGCGGGTCAACTTCAAGCTGAGGCAATTGGTTTTGAAGTATAACGGCCGGAACGAACTCCGACCGGGGAAGTTTAAAGTTCGTTGGCTCGGACCCTATAAGATCAGAGAGGTCGGCCAGAACGGGGCGGTGAAGCTATCAACTTTAGATAACAATTCAATCAAAGACTCGGTGAATGGTTTGAAGCTGAAAATCTACAAAGAATTAAACAAACCTGTGATCGGGATTAACATGCTGGGATATGCCACCAAAGGGCACTGGACCATTGGCCAGAGCAAGGAAGTTGAAGAAGACCCGGTGGTAAAAGACGAACCCTACCGGAGAGATGAAGAGTGGGCAAAGCCTTTTGTAGCCATGGAAGAGAGGCTTGGGCCAAAGCAGGTGGAAGGTGTTGCGATTCCCAGGAACCACAAGCACCTCACAAACGCATATTTTGGGGAGCCAGCAGTATGGGTGCGGGTTTCAGGACATTGGAAGAAGCGGACCCCATATGAAGGCCTTCAAGAAGGGTACGTAGCATACGATATCGATGAAGAGGCTGAAGCCCGAAGGAAAGCTGAGAGTGCAAATAAAGAGGAGGAACCTGAAGACCTGGAGGCGGAACTGGACTTGAAGGAGTACAGGGCAACCCTGGGTCCCTGTTTAAAAATGGTGTTGAAAACAGAAGATTTATTCATCATCACCTCCCAACCAGGTGAAGCAGAAGCCAGACCCAATCCATTATACCGAGTGATCCCTAACCCCGCGGGACCACCGGAAGTTGACGGAGAGAAAGTAAGATGGTACCAACAGTACGGAGGCTGTTACATTGACAGGCGATATAAGGGGTTGGGACCCACTCCATTAGTTGACAAGATATGGGACCTGGAGTACGTAGGGTCGTGTTGTGCACAAGAATGCTATAGGAGGCTACTGCACATCTGTATGTGGTTGCACGATTCAGAGATAAAGATGAAGACTTGGAATGACCCCTCAGGAATGAAGAGGAACATTGGAGATAAGGACGTTGACCAAGGATCAAACAAAAAATGGAAAGAAGACCGGTCAAGTGACAAAGGAAGAGCAAGGAAGAAATATAGTACCCGAACAGCAAGGAGGAAACTAAGGGGGCAGAAAGATCATTCAGCGGCATTGGTAGAAGCAATAAACTACCCGGTGGACCCCAAAGGGCCATCTAAACGACACAACCTAACCCAGGGATACCTTGGTAAACTGAAGGTACGAAGAATTACATTTAAAAAGTGTTGTCAAATAAAAGAATTAAAACAATTTCTAAGAAAGGGGGTATTAAAGTTAGGGAAGGGAAATATATGGAAAGGAGAAAAAGGCCAGGGTCAACAAGTATTAAAAAATTAAAGTGCTAGGCAAAAGTAAGGAAAATAAATAAGGAAAAAAGACGACTGATAAAAAGGCAATTGTTTTGTAAAAAATTAATAAAGTATTTGAGCCTAACCCTAACCCTAAAAAGAGAGAATGATTATAAAAAAACCCCCTAGAAGTTCATTTCTATATAGCACACAGGCAAGATTGTATGGGTGATAGCAGAAGGACCAAGAGACAGGAAGCAAGCCCAGATGAAGGCACAGCAAGGGAGAATCCGTATGACGTACAGATTACAAGTACGAAGGCATCACGAAGCAAGTCGTACGATGTTGGAAGTGAGTCGTACGGCGATCTTTGCATAGCGTACGGGAAATCCGTACAAGGTTCATTAACTCAAGAGAAGTCGTACGGTGGAGTCGTACAACCCACACGAACACACCTCCAGGCGAAACCGTACCATGAAGTTGTACGGTACACAAGCACACGCCAGCCAGAGATATCGTATGGAAAGGAGGGGTCGTACGGAAAAGACAGTCAACTCTTGTACACTAAAATTCCATACGAGTTACCAACATCAACAGCGTAGTCATCGTACAGTCAAAGGAGGTATAGAAGACAGAGGAAAAAGGACATCGTGCGGAAGAGAGTAGACATTATACGACAACCGTACAGTACTGGAAGAAGGTTGCAGCACAATACGTACGGTATTCTGTACACAGCAGGCAACGCTATAGGAGGAATTTTGTGCCATCCATACGGAGTTGGATGCAGAATTAGCATGCAAAAAAAAAAGCTCGAGGGTTAAGGGAAGGAAGTATACAGGCCAATCAATACACTGTAGAAGTAGCAGTTGGTCTAATGGTTCGTACCAATTGGCGAGTCACACTAGCATACCGTTATAATAACGATCAAGGATGGGACAAAGATAGGAAAACAGGGCAAAACAGTTGTAGCGCAACCATGACAGCTACAGATCCAACCAGCAGCAGCAAGAAGGCCAAAATCAGGCCAAAAGTGCAAAAGGATCCAGAGGGAATCACGGCGGAGAATGTAGCCTTTGAGAGTGTGACTGGCAATGAATGTCGTACGTGGTGGGAGGAAACTTCCCCCAACCATGTGATAAAGGATTCCCTCAAAAAAGCTCAGGTGGACCATGCCATCCAAATGCCCACATTCAACATCAAGTATTTTGAGCCAGTGTTGCAGACTATGGTATCCGGATACAACCCATAGAAAAGGGCTTCCATTATTCAGTTCCAGGCATGCACGGTACAAGTTTCATTCAAACCAGAGGACTTCAAGAGGGTATTTGCTATACCGGAGAAGGGGGCATTTGCAGCGAAACCAACCAAGAAGCTCACCAAGGAAAAAAAGAAATGGCTGATGGATTTGGTATGCAAGGATAACCTCACAGAGGAACAATGGAAGAGTGTCTGGTTGGACAATAGGGGGTTCAAGCATGCGTTTATCGCACCAGGAGAGTGGAGAAAGCTGATGGACTTGGTAAAAACTCACCTCACAAGAGCCAGCCATGCATCCGACATAGCCGTCTGGATGATATGGTTAATGAATGGGATTAAGTGTGGTAAAGTGTACAACTAGGGGCAACTGCTGGCGGAAAGAACTCATGATTTTCTCAAGCTGGAACACAAGACATTTTACATGTGCCACCATGCCATTTGCCTATTCTTGGATGTCGTAGGCCTGCAAGTACTGCGAGAAATGTGGGGAACCTTTGAACCGCACGAACGAGTGGAACCTAATAAGCCAACCATGTACTACTATGCCCATTTGGACACACTGGGTGACACTGCGCAGCCGGCAAAAGGAGGAGGAAGCTGGACGCGTCCGTAGAGGTTGAAGATGTCAGCAACACCGAGGATTCTGAGGAAGAGGCAAAAGAGACTAAGGAGCAGGAGAGTGGCGATGAAGGGTTCCGTCTGGCACCACACACAGCCATAGAGGATGAAGGAGAAGCAGAATCGTAGCAACCGAAAGAGGAGGAAGGGGAAGATTAGCATGGAGGGCTTTGAGCGCAATGGAAGAGCACGACAGTGAAATTCACACCCCCAATATTATCCTCGGCACACTTGGTACCACAGGCAGCACTTATAGTGGCCAGTCCAATGGGGGACGTACGACCAGTAGGAGTGTTGTTCCGATAAATCAATGAAGGAGAACCACCGGCACAACGGCGGGTGTCACTACCACAGATCAGCCTAGCTGTACTTGCATCGGAAGTCGCGGACGGTACTAGTATGGCAGACCAGACAATGGCAGAGGAGGTCATACTAGGGAAAAACGAGGGTGTCATATAGGGAATTGGTACTTGTATAGTGAGCACTAGTACAGTAGGTTCAAGTACTGGTACGACAAGCACTAGTATGGTACTAGCATGTACTGGTACGCCATGTGCTAGTACGGTACTGTCGACGCATCTGAAATCGCATTACTATGGTTCCATCCGGCCAATGCAGAATAGAATACTAAGAATCCTATCCTCTCTTGAAATAAGGAAATCCTTAGTGCTGTTTTTAATTGATCAATGGGGATTACCTCAATGTTTGGGTTGTCAGGTCTGGACTGCAGGATAACTTAGTGGTTTGATGTGTTTTGCTGGAAACACAAAGGAGACTTAAGGTTAGATGAACGGCTTTGAGTGAGTTCCCTAAAGTTTAACAGTCCTATATCAGTCGATTTCACTTTGGATTGATATTATCTCAGCTTGACTGTACGGTTTCTTCTTGGTAAAAAAAGAGAAAAAGAAAGGGGAAAAGAGATAGAGAAAATCTGATTAATTTATCTAAGATAACATGTTCAAGAAAACAGACAAAAACCTCCAAAAACCAAATTTGACATTATCAGCTAATAAAGCACAATGCTGTAAAAATCTAGTGCAATCTTCAAAGGGAACTAAATTTTCATGCTACTAAACATAAATGCAAAATTTTGACATTCATTCACTTGATGTTTAACAACCGAACTGAGCACAAAAATGGGTTCAAACTAACCATGCAGGGGGAGTGACAATCAGTGAGTCCTTAATGGTATGAACACTAAGGCTTCTATCAAATGTTATCCTAAAACTACTATTTGAAAATAAAAGACATAACAAGAATATTAAATGGTGAAGAAGGAGACCATGCACTCACAAATAAATGAAACAACTTTAATTTCCATTAATTCTGCATAAATTTCGCCAGAGCTTCAACAACAATCTTAGACTTCTTACAAAAATAAGGGAAAATCAACCCCTTTAAATAGAGTTTCAGAATTAGATGAATGGACAAGATTTAATTAAAACAAGTGGCCCAAATTCATCAATACAACATAGTAGGGAGCTCAAAATTTACAGCTGACTTGGCAGTTAGACATGAACTTTATGGCCAAAAGTGCCTTTTTAGATTTTCAAAGAATTATGCACTTTATGAAGGCACTTTTTCTTTTTCTGCTGCAGCTCCCTTTTCTAGAAATTCATCCTCGACATGCAAATATTCTTTCTAGAGGTCCCGACCTGCCGCACGTTCTACCTGAACATACTCTTGAAATCTGATGCACAGCTGAAATAGCACCATGAACTAAGGCATAGGAGGATGACGTGTCTTATATTGCATGCCTTCCAAATGACGATCTACATGCTTTAACCCATCCTTCCAGTCGGACCGATGAGCCTCAAAACACAAAATGTCTGAATATAACCCACTGGCAAACTCCAGGTCCTCCGTGGAGTAGGGGACCTTATCCATCCTCAATCTATCCTCCCAGTCCAACTGCACTTGGTCATTGGACAAACTATTTTTCCAGCCCTGAACCATTGATCAGAGGATCCTGCCACCAAGGTCCCTCATGTCTCTCAAAATTTCCTCGCATGTCTCTTGCTCTTTGTTAATGGTGCCCTTTGTGTCATTCTTCATGCTGATGGTCCAGTACCATTCTTTAAACGTGTTGATGTTATAGGGATCCAGGATGGCGAACAATGTAGGAATCTGCGCATGGGTCCAGAAAAGAGTCCTCATGAAGGGAAGAGTTGTAGCAACGACCCCATGAACCCTGAGGCATTCCCTCTTTACCTCAAACAATTTGACTAAAATGGTCTCTCGGTGGTGGGCCATTTCCTTTACATCCTCAATGATCAGTTCTCCCCTTTCTTTAATGTCTCTAATCCATTATTTGACAGCCTTGGCGGTATCCCATAATCCTTCGAACTCTGTTGTAGTCTTTTGCGCCAATGCTAATGGGGAAACATGGGATTCGGGGGCATGATGCAACGGTCTCAGCAAGTGATCAATGTACCCCTCGGCCTACTCAGCACGAACTCGGTACATGTTTCTCTCAGCAATTATCTCGTCAAGTTGCCTGAGCATGTTTTGCACGGAGTCCTTGAACTCCTCCCTTTCTTGTTCTTTGGTGGCTCGTCCTATTAGGACGGTTGTAATGCTATAATCGGCCAGCGCAATCTGATCTGTTGGCTTATCAACAGGCAGGGTAGCGATATGAATGGTACAGTTCCTCTGCTCATCCTTGGTTATCCAGGAGTAGGTGTTAGGCTTTCTTCCCTTTGGACTTTGTTTCCCCTATGCGAGAGAAAATATCCTCCAAGTCGATAGGTGGCTTGGTGGCTGCCTTCCACTGTGCACAAACAACTAACCAGTCTTGAGGCATGGTCTGCCCGGATGATATGGTCAAATTCCCACTCTACTCTTTAATGCTTTCAGCTAGTTCATTGCATATCTGTAACTGATATGTTATGGGAGGAGCGGAGGAAGTGCCCAATCCCTTGCTTACAGTTGAGTTCTCCCCTACCTCACTGAACAACTGTCTGGTATCCCCATGTGATGGTTGTTCCTCAGCTCTATCAGGCTCGTGGGTCTCATCCGCGCTTCGTTCTCCTTCAACGGTGGTGTCATCTTTGCCAGTACTATGCAGTTGCAATTTGTGTCGACTCCCCTAGGTGAGTTCATGTATATCAGCCTCTTGATTGGACAGAATTTCTCCTTCCTCAACTTGATTTTCACGTTCGCCATAGTCAATGATCCTCACCTTTGTATTTAGCTTGTCTTGTGCCGAAGGATTATCAGCGTCGAATGCATCAACATCGCTCTGGGAAGGCGGAGCAGGTATATAATCAAGTTCAACTACATCGTCATCGGAACTGGGGTCCTTTGATGATGAAGTGACCTCTAGTCTTCTAATAGGGATCTTCTCCCTTCTAGTCCTTTTTGACGTCCGAGTCCCTCTGCTACCTTTGGCTTTCCTTCTTTTTTCGGGCCTCTCAACCTCTTCCTTTGGTGCACTTGAGGTTCCCTCATCTTCCGAGGACAGAGAATCAAGACTACCCATCGTATGGTAGGTGAACTGAACTCCTTCATGAGTTAGCCGCTCAATCTGTTGGTGTAGCCAATGATCGGTGTACCTTCCTGAGGCTGCCATAACTGCCTCAAAATCAATAATTGGATCCTGTGACCAATCGATGCCCGGCAAGAGATGTCTTACTACCTCAAACTCTCGAACCTGTAAGCAATTTCCAGAATCTGTTACCTGATCCGGGACCCGACGGTATTCATAAAGTCGCATTTGCTGCACACTTAACCTTGAATATTCATGTCGTCGGACCTCGTAGTCATCAGAACAATTCTTCCAATAGTCTTCAATTGATTCCTTTGCTCTGTAGAGCCTGTCGTAGGCTCTCTTCGCCAAATTGTCATGGTCAAAACATTTCCTTGGGAAATGTTCCTGTAGGCCATAAGAGGCTAACTCGGCAAGTGACTCTTCGGCATGAGTTGCATTCTTTAAATGTACATCAAGGTTACCCACAATCATAGGGAAGGTGAATCCGGACTGCTTCTTGTCTTTGAGTAAACTGCTCGCCAGACTTGCTTGCCTTGCAACTTCCAGAAGAATTATTTTGTCGGTTGGATAGCATGGAAGTCGGAAAGGAGCTCCATCAAAGCTGGCTATCCGGATATAAGAGAACCTAGGGAATTCAATAAACCAGGCGTCGTACCTTTGTACCAAAATGGTAGCCTACTCTGAGAGCCTTATGTGTAATCCCCCCTACATCAGCCTGACTAGGCCCATTGTGAAGGCGTCATTGACACGCTCATACTGACCAATAGTATAAGCAGGGTTGTTCTTTTCCCTCTAAGCTATGTCATAATAATGTAGTTGAGGATAGCAATCGTACACCTTTACTTGGTTGCGCCCGTTCTCGATTTCACCTTTCTTGATCAACCCTGGCAGTGGCTGGTGTTGGACGAACATATAAACTAGATAAGAGGTCATGGTGAAGTGCTTTTTCTCTTCAAGTTCGACCAACTGGGTATGGATATTGTCACTGATGATCTGGGCCCAGTCGAACTTGGATTTCCCAGCGAAGACCTGCTCTGCAAAATAGAACATCCACTCTTCAAAACAATTAGACTGAGGGAGTCCCATAACCCGGTTGAGCAAGGTGACCATATCTCCATGCTTATTGTGAAAGTCACTTCTAGGGGTCTTTTTCCCAAATCTAATACTCGGAGGCCTTCTCTCCTTATACCATTCCTCGTTTATCAATGTCCTGCAATTAGCAAGGTTCATGTCATATGCAACTTGTGCTTCATCTATGGTTGTCACAATGGGGTTATCCGGGAAGGGGATGTTGAGTGCGTCGCCGATGGCCTCAGTTGTGAAGTCAGCTAGGACCATATTCTCCAGAACCACTAATCTGGTCTCTGGCTGATAATATCGAGCAGCCTCAACCACTAGCTCATAATTCTGCACTGATGGAGGAAATCCTGCTGCCTGGGCGATACCACTTTTCATCATCCGCCTAGGCCTACCATAGGGGTTAGGGGAGAATACCCGATATCTGAAGTCCTGAATGTCAATGTGGCCCAGGTCAGTATTGCCTACGTTTTCCCATATGCTTTGGACTTTTGAATCCCTTGGTCCTCCTCTCTGGTACTGGTATTTCATCTTCTCGCCTTTGCAAGGGATGTCTGATTTAGAAGCCCGAGATGTTTCGGTTGCACCAGGTGTCTTTGAGAATTCTACCGTAGATTTAGGCATCTATCCTGCACAACCGGAAGCGGATTACGAGACGAGATGAAGGAAACAAAACAGGTTAGATAAAAGGGATACATTAGCGCATAAGGATCAATGGAAAACCGAAATCTGAAGAAAGCATGATACTTCAGAAAAAGAGCCTAATTAATTTGGACATGAAATATTATTAAGCTCTTCGATTAAAAATTTACTATTCGGCTACGGTTCAAGGACTTAGGTGTTTAATGATCGCTAAATTTGCACGTAGTCTTTAAGTTCAATTTTTCAAAAATGAATGAGGTTCAAAATTCCCTAAGTCTAAAATTTGCATCCCTGATTAACTTTAGGCAGACTCTAATTTTAACTGCTTTGTTTGATGCTTTTTAAACAGGAAAAGATGCGGTCTACGGGATTTAATCATTTAATCAATTTTGCATAAACACATCTAACCAATCTTGCATATATTTCAAATGATTCCAAGGGAGACAAAGGGAGCTTACCTGGCAAATATGGCATCAATCCGCACAAACCCGGCCTGCAGGGTTGTTTTTTCTTTTTGAAATTTGAAAATGCCCTTTCTTTAACTTGCAACTTTCACGCGTCTATCGATTTTTGGGATAGAGGGCATAAAATGCGAACACCCTACCTATGCCTTGCATTTTTTGAAAAAAATGCACAGCTCGCAATTCATAAGAAGAATGATGTTTTCCCTAAGTTTGAAATTTACCTCGCGATTTTGATGCAGAATGGTAGGGTTTTGCGATTTTGAAGTTTTAACGCTTTGACACTTTCTCTTATCAGCCGAATTTCGGGGGTTTTAGGCTTCCGCGATTTTGAAATTCTTAACGCTTTGACACTATCTTGTTCTTCACCAAAATTGGGGAGTTTTGTCCTCTTTTGCAAACTTTATACTTTAGGATTTACCTATGATGTTGCCGAAAACGAGGTTTTAGCCCTTTTTCAAAGTTTCAAAAAGCTTCACGATTTAGCTTATGCTGCCGAACTTCGGCGATTTTGTGACCTTTTGAAAGTTTTTAAACTTTTATCATTTTACGTTTTATCGCCGAAGTTCAGTGTTTCAGGAGCCTTTGCAAACTTTAAAATAAGTTCGCGTTTTAGTCACTAGTGCAAATTTCGGCGATCTTATGACCTTTTCAAACTTTTGATATCTCGCGATTTTCCTCTTATGTTGCAGAACTTCGGCGATTTTATGACCTTTTCAAACTTTTCATATTTCGCGATTTTACGCAGTTGGTGCGGACTTCGGCAATTTACCTTCTAATGCAAGCTTTGCGATTTTGTGACCTTTTGAAAGCTTTTAAACTTTATCATTTTACGTTTTATCGCCGAAGTTCGGCGTTTCAGCCTCAAGAGCCTTTGCAAACTTTAAAAAAAGTTCGCGTTTTAGTCATTAGTGCGAATTTTGGCGATCTTGGAGCTTTTTAAAACTTTTTACCTTTAAGAATATGCACTGATATCGCCGAAATTCGGGATTATTGCCCTCTTTGCAAAGTTCAACTTTCTTTTCACATTTAACCCCCTTTTGGCGAAAATCGAGATTATTGCCCTCTTTTGCAAGCTTTTAACTCTTTTTTCACATTTAGGCGATTTTGCAAGCTTTTAAGCGAAAATCGACCTCCTGAGGGATTTTGCCAACTCCTGTTTAACTTGCGTTTTTAGGCCACTAGGACTTTTGCGAGCTTTTCAAAATTTTAACTTTGCCCTCAGATTTGGCGAACATCGGCCAAAAAGCGATATTTGAAAAGTTTTCAACTTGAGCGATAAATTCACCTTGCAGATTCACAGGCCTATGCTCATGACAACATCATCCCTTGGACTAATCACGAGCACTAAAAAAAAAGATGCAAGACACCCTACGCAGAACTCAACAGAGCGAAGGCTAAAAACCAAAAAGAGGGGGACCCTGTCGGCGACAGGGAGCGTGTGCAACGCACAACAGGTACCAACGGAGAAAGATGAAGCAGGGGATGTATTGATGACTGGGGATGCTCTGGAGGAGTTGGCAGTACTGGAGACACTAACGGATGAAGATATAGATGTACCATTGGATGGGTGGCTGGGGCAGTTTGCACTCACACCTCACCCCCATCCCTCCCCTGCACCGCATAACATGGCTATTGGACCGCACCAGACACAAGACAAGACTACCTCTATCACAGACCAGGATGTGGGGATGTCTGTTGATAGGAAGCATAGGGCAACAGGAAGTGGTGGGCAGAGCCGGAAGATCAACTATGATGGGGACAGCAGGCCAGAAGGATCACTGGCAGGACTTCACCTCACTCCACCAAATCCTAGTGATCCAGCAGGCTCGCTCCAACGGTTCCTTGGAGAGCTACAGGGGATCTCATATGTTGCATGTGGGATGGCACAAATGACTGGGCAGGTGGAGGTCGGTAACTCTGCCGACGCTGCAAAACTTTGCCACTTCATGACTTCTGGGTGTGCAGATGAGTTTGCCTACCACTTCGAGTAGCAGGGGTGGCCAGACAGTAGTACGTCGAAGATGGCACAAGAATGGACGCGCATGCGCCTAGTGGAAGGAGGGGGCACTTTGGGCACCACCTTCCGCAACATGGAGGGAGCCTTCTGGGATGTGTACCTACAGATGTGATGGCGCCAGATAGAGCAGAAGGCCCAGCGGTTGTATATAACAAAACTGGAGAAGGGGAGAAGCATGCACAGCTAGTGGTAGCAGAAAAGAATCTACGGGATGAGCTAGAAACGAAGGTGACTACTTATGAGGCCCGTTCCAGCATGCAGAAGGAAGATGTGCATGTACTGGTGTTGATGTGTATTTTGTACACCACCAAACACAGAATAAAATACCCAAAAGGTACCTTATCCTCTCTTGATTAAAGTCTCTGAATGCTGAAGATGTCGTGAAAAGGATCAATCAGGATGACTTCAAGGTTCTTCGTTGTAGGATCTCTACATGTGGATAAGCACCAATGGTCATTGTATATGTTGTTTCTTCAAGGGGCCTTACATACTTTTAGAGAAAGCTTGTTCGTGTTACTCTCTTTTCGACTACAGGAACAGGATTTTCCTAACACTAACAGATTTTCAAAAAATGTCAAAACGATAAGGGTTTTAAGGAAGGAATGCTAATCTAATCCTAGGAATGACTCAATGAAGGCTAGACTTGGTAAGATTCTACCAATTTCAGTATCGCCAAGAAATTACAACTCTACTGGAATTGATGCGATCTTCTAAGGTGATTCAGTAACTTTTCAAATCATCAAGGATATAAATACTATCATAGAGATACATATCAATACTTCCAAAAATGATTGAATTTTTTAAGCAATCTCAATATTTCCAGTTGACCACACAAGGCGTCCTTACAATCAGTAAGAAGCTAGTGGTTTGGAACATGAATCTCACCAAAGATCAAGCACAACACTTAGTCCTTCAAACTTAAACTTAAATACTACTTCAACTGAGAGTGATTCAAGAAAATAAACAATCATGAAGATAGCCACAAGTATTGCAATAAAACACCATAACTTCAATATTTTATTGATCTCAAAGCCAAATAGACAACAATTGTTCAAAATTCTTTCTTCACTACTCAAGCTTGCTACACAATTACTTTTTCCTCTCTAAGCTCTCTCTCCTTTTTTCTAACTTCTAACTATATAAAATGAAAATGAGTGAGGGTATATATAGCATCCTCAAATACAATGAATGGCCTAGATCGAAAGAAGATCAACGGCTGAGATTTTGACACCTAAACCCTAATTAGGGTTTGTTATAAAAAGGTCCCCATTTAGATAAACATCATTAAATGCATAGCCAATAATTAATTGGCACAAACATCGAGGAAACATAGACCAATAGGAATTAAGCTGCCACATCATCCTATAACAACTTTTCATCTAGAATTTTGTTCCCCTTCCTATGCTCTTTCTTAGCATATTCAATGAATCTGGACATAGCTCTCTTGATCTCAGCAATGGGAATCTCAGGAAGATTCTTCATTCGTTCTTCCAAGTGAAGGACTTGATCAAAAATAGTGAGAAGAGTTGTCTCCCATCCAGGTTCAAGTTCTTTGGTCTTGTCAATCAGGAACATAGTAGTGTACATCTGATCTCGTTGTTTATCTGTGATGATGTTCTCCTCTTTGCAAAAGATAACCTTGACTCTCTCCTCCAACTCTTGGATGTCCACATCTGTCTCAATCTCGATCCGCCTACCAAGAATGGTACATAACACCTCAAACACCTTATCTTGAATTGGATGAGTGATACCTTCAACTTGACTGCATCTGGTGTTGATGTCTTCAAATAGGACCTCTTTCATCTAGAGCAGAGCTGACCACTGTAGGAGATTATGGGTCCCTCCATCCATTATCTTTTCTTGTGCTAGAATCCGTCTTCGTGTTTGTCTTATCACTTGTAAGACAGGAATGATAACATCTCTAGTGTGAGTGAATGCAGCTACAGTTATCATTAGATTATGGATAATCTCAAGGACCTAGATAGCTCGATGAACTGTCTTCATCATTCTTGTTGCAAATTCAACGGCTACCGTGTGGGATTTATCAATCCAAGAGCTCATAAGCTGAACCAAGCTCTTTACCCTTTCTACCTCGCCTACTGATTCAAGAGGGAGTGCCTGTAAAGGGGATACTGCTGGATCCTGACATCTCAAGGGCTGATTGAGATGACTAAAATAGCTTCTCCAAGCACTGACCTCTCTCTCAAGCTTCTTATTTTTTTCCATTTCTTCTTTAAGTTTGTCTTTAAGTGCTTCAAATGAATCAGTTGCTTTTTCCATTCCTTGTTCAAAGGTAAGTGGACCAAGCCCAAATGTTTCTAAGTCATACACATCTGCAAGAATCTCACCCTCATATTTGTCCACTACTAGTGTAGCTACTTGCAATTTCCTGGATCCTGTCTCATCTCTAATTATCTTGGACATCCTTGTGGCCTTCTTCTTTTCCATTACCTCTTGAGAGTTTCCTATAAGGCTTTCCAAATCAAATACATCTTCTTCCTCTTCAATCACAACTACCCTTGTCAGTCTCTCTTTCAACCAATCCGGAATGGCGGATCTTGTTTTCCTTGTATTTCTTTAAGCAATGGTCCATCCTCTCGGCAAGGAGATGTCGTTTCATCATCATTCTTCTCTTCATGTAGCTCATTAGCATCAACTTGGGGAGAATGACTCGTCGACTGCTGAGGTGTTTGTCCCTTTTCTTGCTTGTCATTTTGTACCATGGATTCCATATATTTATTAATTTCATATACCATCTTCGCCTGATCTTCTCCTTGATTTGCCTTCTTTTCATGTCGAGAAGATGTGCTTGGTGGGTGATCGGGGTTCGTTTTCTACTTCTTCATGGTGGGTTCCCTTTTCTCAGGTCTTTCTTTCCTCTTTGAGCCTTTGGAATGAGAAGTATTCTCACTCACGCTTGCTTCTCCTTCTTTTGGCCTTGCCTCCAAAGTAAATGTCATTGATACATTCTGCTCCTTCAACTTCTGATGCTGTACATCCACCCATCTGCGAGTGCAGGATAAAACGGGGGCCATCAAAGCTCTCAAGTCTAAAACCTCGAGCTCATTCCAATCTATCTTCACTTCTTTGTCCTCTTTCTCATAGGACGACTGGAGGTATCTACCATTATCCTAGGCTTGATCGACTACTCTATAAACTTTGCATTTCCTGATAAGATCTAAGGGTAGCCTGGAATGCATCTTTCTTTTAACCTCTAAATCACCTAGGAGATTCATCCAAAAGTCCTCCACCTGAAACTCGTGCTTGTACTTCCTGCCGACTGTCTCCTCCATATAACCATGAGGATCAAAATTTTCCCACGAGGCAAAGAATGAGAACGAGTATAAAGATAATTCATTTTCTGCATCTTTAGTGGCTTGAGTATTACGACATACTTCAACTGAATTCCCTAGTATGATGGGCACGGGAATTCCATTTCCATGCTTGTGTCTGGATGCTTTCGCATAAGCTGCCAATTGTCTAGTCACCTCAAGTAGTACTACCCTGTCTGTTGGATATCTTGGCAACATGTAGGGAGGTGAAGGACACCCATGAACTCTGATGTATGTGAATTTTTGAAACTGGATGAACCATGCACCATACTTCTTCACAAGCTCCTGCGCATCTAGAGATAGTCGATTGTGAATCCCACCTTGCAATATCCTGGTAATGTTCATCGTGAAGGTGTCATTGACTAACTTGTAGTCACTTCTAGGCGGATGATGCAGATGACCATAAGAGTCACAAACCCTCATTTCTCCGGGTCCTCTTCCAATCACTCCTCTGTGAGGTAGCCCTACATACTCGAAACTCCTGATTAAGGCATATGTAACATATGAGCTCATGTGGAATGATTTGGTGGGTCTTAGCCTCCTCAACTGCATGTCCAAACAATTGCTAATAATTCTGGCCCAATGAAGCATTCCTTTTCCTTGGACTATCATTTGAATGAAGAAGAACATCCACTTTTCGAAGAAGAAGGCTTGAGGAGCCCCTGTAACTCGATTGAGTAAAGTTATCAAATCCCTGTATTCCTCCTGGAAGTCAATCCTATGTGGTGTATTGGGAATCTTGTTCAGGCGAGGCCGACTCTTGAGCAACCAATTCTTATTGATGAGATTCAGACAAGTCTCGGGATCATCTTCATAGATCGACCTGGCCCCTTCTAAGCTTTTGTAAATCATATCTTTATGGTATGGAAGATGAAGAGCTTCGCTTATAGCTTCCTCTGAAAGGTAAGCTAAGATGTTCTTGTCTTTGGTTACGATCGTCCTTGATTGCGACTCATAGTGGTGGGCACACTCGATCATCAACTCATGACACTTGACTGCGGGAGGGAAACCTGCCGCCTTGATGATGCCACTCTCAATTATCTTCCTTGCAATAGGTGATGGCTTGCCAATGTAGGGGACCTCTCGAAACTTCTTCACATTGAAGTTTCCTAAGTTGGTGTCTCCGATATTACTCCACTTGGACATGATCCTGGTCTCCAACTCGTCACCCCTCTGATCTTCCTTAATGAGAGCCTGCCGACTAGTAGATCCTCCGGCTTTGGGGGTCGCCATTTGATGCCTCCTCCTTTGAAAGCTTAACTATCAACCTTGGAGAAGTGAAGAAAGAAGATCAGACTTTGCTGGATAAGGATTGAATTGCTGGCCTTCTTGGATGAATTATGTCTTAATTAACCTTCAAAAGAGCTTCACCCTCCACTAGCTTTTCAAAATCTGGAAATTTAGCCTCCAACCTGCTGGATTTCGCTCCTCAATCTGCTCCTCAAAATCGCACCTAGAAGGAATGAATGAATTATTTGAAATTTGAAGCAAGACTCTCCCTTTATATAGGGCGCTCACCCTAATTCCTTCAAGGCCGATTTGGCAAATAAGGGGTAAAAATAAATAAAAATTCCTTGAAAAGGTGGCCGACTTGCCTATAAAGGCATAATAATGATTTTGAGTGCTCATTTTGTATTTTTTAATTTTTTTTAAATTAATTTTAATGCCTCCAAGGTAAAATTTTTAATTATTTCAAGGCCTAAAAATTAATTTAAAAAAATGCTTTTAATTAATGCAAATTTAATTTAATCCTCCCAAATGTTTTGAATTTAGCAAATTTGGTGATTTAGTACAAACTGGAGAATATCAACGTTTGATCAAGGCCTAATGAAGTTTGCTAATGATTTCGCCCTGGACCCTCTAGGAGGATCAGGAGTGATTTTCTCAATTTAGTCCTGAATATCTCATACCTTGACTCCAAAATCTCCTGGAGGGTGAATTCATGCCTAATTAAAGTCTTGCATTTCAAATTTTGGTATTTCGCATGAGGAATTTAGGTGAAAATGTGTATTTCGCCCTGGACCCTCTGGAAGGGTCAGGAGCGAATTCTTCATCCTAGGCCATAATCCACCTTAGCTTGATCATAACGCTCTTCCAAATCGATCTCCAGGGTCCATTTCCTTGTATCACTGAGTTACCTTATCAGAATTTTGAAGGAAGAAATGTATTTAGGAGAATTTCGCTCTGGACCCTCTGGAAGGGTCAGGAGCGAAATTCACAATTGGGCTCAAAATTTTCATTTTCAAAGTTCAAAAACCTCTTCAAGGCATTCCAAATAGGCTTTTCCACTGAATTTCGGGCTTTGTTTCATTCAACTTAGGAGGAAAAGGGTGATTTTAAGGTTTTTTGCCCTGGACCCTCTGGAAGGGTTAGGAGCGATTTTTCCTCCTTAGGCTAATTCCTTCATCATCTTTCGTTGAATCCTTCACTCATCGCTAGGCAATATTCTTCCTTATTCATTCCACCCAAGTTTGTCTTGTTTCTGCAAGGTAAAATAGGGGTTTTTCAAATTTTCGCCCTGGGCCTCCTGGGAGGGTCAGGAGTGATTTTTCCTCCTTGGCCTAGAATCATCAAGTTTTGAAGCAAACAATTACTCATTAATGGTCTTAAAGGTCATTTCTACCTTAGTGCATCCTTGCCTTGGCAAAAACTCAAAAGGAATAGGTTGATTTTATGATTTTCGCCCTGGGCCCTCTGGGGGGCTCGGGAGCGAACTTTGAGTTTTTAGGCACATTCCTTCATTCCTTTAGCTTCAAATCACTTCTAAGGCATAAAAAATCATGTCCTTCTCCCACCTAAGTCATGAATAGCAAGATTTTGTCTTGAATTTGCAATAAAAGGGAAGGACTTGGAAATTTCACTTTGGACCCTTTGGAAGGGTCAGGAGCGAATTTCTATCTTGGCTTCAAAACTTTCACTTTCAACAATCCCTCTTCACTTCAAGGCAATCCAAACATCGTTTTAAACCCATGCCTAGGCTCAGCTTCACTCAAACTTTTGAGGAAAAGACAGATTTTTTGATTTTCGCCCTGGACCGTCTGGAAGGGTCAGGAGCGATTTTCCCATTCTAGGCTTGGTTGCATCTTCTTGACTATCCAAATTATCTTCAAAGGACAAAACATACTTCCTTACATCCACTCCAACCACAAAAATCGTTTTGATCTGGCAAAAAAAAGGGGGTTTTAAGAATTTCGTTCTGGGCCTCCTAGGAGGGTCAGGAGCAAATTTTGCAATTTTGACCAAAATCTCTCACTTTTCATTTTGAAACTTCTTTGCTAAGTAATATTTCATCTTGCACTGTGCTAGGAATAGGATTTCATGTCCAAAAAAGGCCAAAAAATGTATTTATAAGGAATTTTGCTCTGGACCCTCTGGAAGGGTCAGGAGCGAAATTGCCTTTCCTGAGCAAAACTCCTTCATTCTTTCATCTCCAAATGTGCCTAGGGGTTTCATCATATTCTCTCCACCATTCATCATGCCTTTGATACTCCAATTTGCCCAAACTGAGCAAGAAATGTCCTCTACTAAGATTTTTGCCTTGGGCCCTCTAGAAGGGTCAGGAGCGAAATTTAGGTTTTAGGCGAAATCCTTCATCCTTTCAAGTTGAAACTTTCTCAGGAGGGTAAAGGGAGTTGTCCTTGTTTCACTCATGTCCAAAACTTGACCCTTTTCATTGCAAAATAAGAAATATTCAAAATTTCGCTCAGGACCCTCTTGAAGGGTCAGGAGCGAATTTGCCTTCCTGGTCCAAAATTCATCATTCTGCATGCTTCCAAATCTTTAAATGTATCAAGTGACGTCCAATATTCATTCCAAGAGACCCTACACAAAAAAAAGTTAGCCAAAATTAGTGACAAAATAAGCTCAAATAAAATTTTCGCCCTGGACCCTCTGGAAGGGTCTGGAGCGAAACTCATAATTCCAAGCTAAATTGCTCAATTTTTAAGTTTCAAACCATTTCACAAGGCAAGGTCAAATCATTTTCAAGGCCAGGAGCCAAATTGCAAGTTTACTCAAGGCAAGAAATTGTGTTTAGAATGAAATTCGCCCTGGACCCTCTGGAAGGGTCAGGAGCGAAAATCCTATTTCAGGCATCATCTTGCTCTCCAAAATCGATCAAATCCCTCTCTACACATGAACACACAAATTCATCTTCAAACATGTCAAAACTTAGCCAAAATTGTGAAGGAAATCCAATCTACAAAGAATTTCGCTACGGACCCTCTAGAAGGGTCAAGGCAATTTTGACACTTTCAGGCCCTTGATTCATTTCATTCTCCATTTAACCAAATCAACTCCCTTTCTTCACTGACCATGCTTAGCTGACTCAAACTCAGAAACAAACAGGACCTTACCCAGAAAAACCTTTCTTCAATCTAGACCTGACCTGAGACCTATCCTATCCTTGACCTAACCAATTTGACTCTCCTGAAAGGCATGTTTCATTTTGACAATCTTGAACCTTCAGGTAGACTAGCAATTCCAAAACTTGGTTAGACTTAACTTGAATGAAACCCTAAAATGAGCTTCCAAGGTTTAGCCCTAATCCAGCTAGCTCAGACAGACCACTCACTCACTCAAAATCCTAAAAGCAGAGAGAAAAACAAGCAAAGAGAAAGCAAAACCAAAAACAAAAAAGGGGGTCCCCATTCTAATGGGGCGATGTGTGAATTGGTCACAACAACTGGCAGCAAAGGTGACCGAGCTTACCTTGCAGATAGAGCAAAAAGACAAAAAACTATTGGAGGCCACACACATGGTGAAGAAGGCACGGGAGTAATGGCAGAGAAGAACCTCAGACTCCACACAGGGCAACAACCTTCTTCTTCGACCACTACAGCGACGCCTCCTCCCCCTTCTCAATCTTAGTCTTTTGTTTTGTATTCCAGCTCCTATTGTCTTAGTCGTCTGGAAGACGACTACTTTTGGGGGGGACTGATGTTAGGGGTCAATAACACATGTTAGTTTGAAGTTGGGATGGGTGTTTATGTTGGTTATGTTGAGTCGTCGAGGGGTTTCCATGGGGTAGTTGGTAGTTAGTGACGGTTGGCAACTTGGCCAACCATCGAGTCTATATATGATTCGGATGGAACCTCGGCAAGGAGGGTATTGTATTGGCATATTCTTGAGAATTCAATAAAGATATCATTCTTCTGGTATAGCTGTTTATTGTTGTTACTTATGCTTTGATATATGAATGTTCAGTTACATGAATAGTTAGTACGTGTGGGAAATCCTTGTTTTACCCGTGAGTTTACCAACCTCACAATAAGGGCTAAACAGGGATCTTCATTGAAACAGTGGTCAGTTCGTGAATAATGTGATTCTGATTTTGAACAAGGGCAATCAACAGCGAAATTGACAAAGAGACTAAGGCATCTTTCAATGATAAGTTTGTGCGATTGTAATTTTCATATACAGCAATTTACATTCGGCATCAATTGGAGATCATTATAAAGGGTGGCGAACTTGATTTTGTCATTGAATCTGCCCATATTTTGTCAGGCGAATTACCTTATTAACAGCAAATGCATCTTTTGACGATGATGATGATCTTTGATTGAGACAAGTATCGATTGATCAGCTGATGAAAGTCTGCGATCTCATTTGAGACCTGATTAGATTGGGGTGAATTTGACATCAGTGATTGCCTTTACCATAGAGAGGGAATTCCTCAATTAAAGCGGCAGCACTGTTTGATGATGACGGCAAATTGAAGCAATTCTCATTTTATTTCAAACTGATACACCTTCACAGCGAATTACCTTATGGAAGAATCGATTTGGATCCAACAACATCAGCGAGTGTATTGATACAAGTATCGAATTTACATCAAATTGACAGAGTTTAGTGATCAAGCAGTAGCATAAGCATTCAAAGGACATTAGATTTGATCTTCAGTTTGTTGTAAAACAGTTCACAATTTTGAAATAAAACTTGGTTGGTAATTTTCATGTAAAATTGGACTGTGTTCAATACTGATCTAGCTTGTTGTTCTGATCATTTTTGTGTGATCTTGATTGTGAAGGTCCTCTTTGTTACATTTGATCATCTTAGAAATTTTATAAGGACTGATTGCTATCAGTTAGGATGATCACATCATATCTTGAGATAAAGGTTAGAGGCCCAGCTAGGGTTTTGACTTATCAATTTGAAGTTAGGATTCCTTGCTCTAAGGGATTAAGCTTTGATTAACTATCATATCATAAAACTAACTTAAGCATCTCTCACAGGTGAAAGATGGCTGGAGCAAGGCGAGCTCCCATCAAAGAAGACATTGCACTTCAAGGTGTCTGAGGCAATGATCGTATCCGTCTTAAGCAAAGACAGGGGCCAAGGACGTGATCAGCATGATGATTTATTGTAACACTTCAAGTCTTAGAAGGATACAAGGAGGCTGCTCGAAGGAAAGGATTTCACAAAGAATACACAATGAGAAATAGGATCAGTGCACTTCAAGGCACGATGAGGATCAAGTATAGGCAAGACAAGGTCTACAACAAATGCAACATCAAGGCAGCTGATAGCAATCAACATCAAGCACTTAAAGAGGAAATTTTCACGATCTTGAATTTCCTTCGAAAATCCAAGAATCGTTGTTAGTATAGCTAGATTGTTAAGTTTAATTAAATTCTGTGATCAAGAAGCTAGAACGGATGAAAGGTATAGTCTAGAATTTACTTCGAACTGCAGTAGTGCGAATGAAGGAAGCACAACACTTATTAATTTCGGTATTGTCCTCCTCCCCGTTGGATGCATGTTATATATCTAAGTGAATGAGAGGGTATGTAGAGAAGAGAGATGTCTTCCCACGTGGGAAGACACATCTCTTCCTACGTACCACTCCTAATATCACCACACATTAACAAAACAAATTATTTCCTTGACCGATCGCGATTTATGATAAATCGTTTGATCTCGGCCCAATGTCAAGAAGGGGTGTGACCAATGGCAAACACCCTAATTCGATATTTATTTATAGTTTATTTTTAACGTATATACCACTATGTTAACATATAATTAATTCATGTATCGGAAATGGTACGACCGACGTTACAAGAATTAACACTCCCTCTTAACTAGGGAGGACGCATTTCATGTTAGAGAAAAATCACAATTCATCCATTGATTGTGAAGGGAAGAGATATCACACCATAGCGATATCCAAAGATATGGTTCAACAATGAATATCAAGACTCATGATACTCACCATAACTCATAGTTATCAAGTAAGGTATGTGCACTGGCATCAAGTCACGTGATGCCTACCATACTGATAATGATTCATGGCATGTCCACGAATATTATGTCCATAATATTCACCATGAAGATCTCTATCATAATTATGGTTTATTTAGTGATACCAACCAACTGATATCTACCATAATGTCTCAGAGATATATACTATCATGACATGTCCACAGATATCAAGTCACATGATATCCATCAAGATAGATAAATTGATAATTGTAAAATCATCACCTTACAATATCAATTGAAACAAGTGTTCATTATTGAAAAGTCGTCACCCTTTAATAATGTTCACAAGAGGGCCCATGAAGTCATGGAGTCACACACATGACAAATAAAAGAGTTTACACATTAAACATCTTAAATATATTAGTATATCAAAATAAATGAAACTCTATCTCAAAATTAAATAACATTTTCAACCATACCAAGTTTATCTCTAAAGTGTTCAATCTTGATCCTGGAGAGAGGCTTGGTAAGAATGTATGCAATCTGATCACCTGTACTAATATAATTCAGTCGGGTCACATTCCTTTCCACCATATCTCGAACATAGTGATAAGGAATCTCAATGTGTTTAGACCTGTCATGAAATACTGGATTCATTGAAAGCTTGATGCAACTCTGATTGTCACAATAGATGACAGTAGGATTTAAGGGCTGACCCAAACAGTCCTACAAGCAGTTTCCGGAGCCATACTGCTTCTCTTGCTCCCATGGAGGCTGAAATGTATTCAACTTCTATAGAACTCTGAGCAACTGAAGACTGTTTTCTACATATCCATGAGATCATTCCTGATCCTAAACTGAAGCAACATCTTGATGTGCTTTTCCTGTCAACTACGCTTCTAGCCCAATCAGAATCAGTGAATCCATGTAGGTCAAGGTCTACATGTTTATAATTTAGACCAAAACCAATAGTTCCTCAAAGATATCTCAGAATATGTTTTCCAACAACAAGATGTATTTCCCTAGATTCACACATGAACTGACTTAGTGTATTAACAGCATAACATATATCAGGTCTTGTGTTTACCAAATACATCAGAGATCCAATAATTTGTCTGTAAAGGGTAGGTTCTGCAAACTCTAATTTTCCAGCTGCTTCCTTTAACTTGTGCAGACTTGTCTCCATAGGTGTGGTCATGAATCTACAATCCATCATTCCAAATCTCTTGAGTATATCAATGGTGTATTTTCCTTGATTAAGGATTATACCATCTGCCTACTGCCAAACTTCCAATCCAAGGAAGTAGTGAAGAATTCCTAAATCCTTCATATCAAACTCAGATGCTAATTCTTTCTTACATCAAGAAATACGATTATCCTCTCCTGTGATTAGTAGATCATCAACATAAAGAATAAGAATTAATAATTCAGCATTGATTACTTTATAGTAGAGATTTGGATCTGCTTCATTCTTGGAAAACCCTAATTCCAAGAGACAGTGATCAATTCTTTCATACCATGCCCTGGGGCCTGTTTCATTCCATATAGGGTTTTCTTTAATCTGCAAACATGTGATTCAACCTTATGAATCACAAAACCTTCAGGTTGGTCCAAATAAACTTCTTCAATCTTACCATTCAGAAAAGAAGTCTTAACATCCATTTAATGGACTTTCCATCCTTTAGATGCTACTGTTATCACTTGAACCTGCATCCCTGTTTGCTAAGCTATCAACTCAGCAGGCTTGTGACACATGGGAACCCTCCTAGGCCTGTGGGTTGCCTAAAAATTGGAGTGAACCTCCAGAGTAAGCTGGTTCTTTTCAAATTCTGCACCTAAACTAACAATTTCTTCAGGGAAAAGAGTAAGGAGGAGAACATGTAAAACTTAAATCTAAATCTAAGGTGATTGCACCAGATGATATGTTGAAATCCAACTAAGCAAAAGATACACAGTATAACAGTGATAATAAAACTCTTTTACACTAACCAACAACCGATGATCCTTGCATCAATGCTTCATAAGAAGGCTGGATAATCACAGTCCTAAGAGGAAAAACTCCTTTCACAACCTAAGACTGATAATTTACTAAAAAACACAGCTTATGACCTGCAAGAACATATGTATTTCTGTATAAGGCATCAACAGAAAGTACAATTTTAAGGGGGGCAAAAAGCCAACCACAAAGAACTGACTAACACTAAAGACACAATAATAGAAAAGATGAGAAGTAGAGATGTACGCCAAGCTATTATCCCTGCCAAAAAGGTATCACCAAGCTCTGTAATTCCTGAAAATGTGTTACAAAAACATTCCTTCCTGCAGAGAGAACTCAAAAATTACAGTCTGCTAAAGGATGAATGAATCAGAACCCTCACCAAAATGAAGGCTTCTAGTATATATGCTTTTTTCCAAGGCAATCAAAAAAGACTCCACCTCCTCATTTTAGGTCGAGCAAACTCGAAAAACCCACTTTTAGGGCCCCAAACATGTCTGAAAAGGAATGTAATTGAGCCAAAAAGTCAAGCCACCCACTCTGCAACCATAAAACCCCTTAAATGCACCATAAATGACTCTAAAATATCTCTGACAAGCCTGCAAGCCCTCATAAATGCAAAAATATCTCTCCCTGACCTCCAAATAAATGAAAACAAATATCTGATAAAGTGATTTTAAAAATTATCATTACCTAATTGGACATTTGTTTGATTTTATTTTATTTATATTTAAAGTAAAGGTTTTAATAATATAAAAACAATAAAATTATTTTATTTAAAGTGATAAATAAAAATAAACCACTTTAATAAGATAATTTTATTATTTTTATTTATTAAATAATAAATGTAATAAAAAATATATTTAATTAAAGTGTTTTATTTTACACTTTAGTAAATAATTTTCTTTATTATATTTATTACATATTTACTATAAATATACAATAAAAATTTAAAAAAAACACATGTTTAATTAGGTAATGATTTTTTTTTTTTTAAAACTTTAAAAAAACATTTATTTATATTTATCGAGAGGCATATTTCCTAAGTGATTTAAATTCACTTAATAGGATATGTGGAAAAAAGAATAAGTGATATGAAATCACTTAGGAAGCAATGTAAGTAACATATTTTTAAAGTGATTTATAATATCACTTAGAAGCATATGGCGATAGCTCACCATGTGGCCTCTTACATTTCACGTGGCATAGAAAGGAGAAGAATAAGATGTAAAGGCAAACATAGGAAGTTCGATGATATTTTTAGGGGAAATATAACCTAAAACTCTCATTTCGCTTCTCCTTTTGCATTCGACTTTCTGGAAACTTCACTTGGAAGCTCTGCTGGGCGCCGCTAGGGTTTGAACTGGGCACGAAAGGAGAAGAAATATCAGTCATTTTCTGGTACTGGGCGCCGCTATGAGTGCTGGGCCTATGGGCGTTTATGGCCTGATCTTCTCTCTGTGTTTTTGTTGATTCCGGGCCTATTTTAGTGAGCCGCCGTGAAGATTTTCTTGCATTTCTGTGTATTTGAGACTTCCTTCTGTTGCTGCGATGTAAACTTTTGGAAGCTGGGCGCTTTTTGTCCGATTTCTTGCACACTTTCAGGTCTCCATGGGTTTTTTTGAAGGAATTGCAGGTATTTTCGCCATTAATGGCTACCATTGTTTACCCTTTTTGACATCTTGTGCTGTGGTTCTGATTTTTTCCACTAATTCTGGAAGGAATATTTGTATCTTATGAATTATTGCATGGCTTTTCAATTTAACCTGAATATCTCTGCCTCTCCCTTGTAAATTGATGACAATAATAACTCCCTCATGTCATAGTCATTGGATGTGTTACCTATCATCTGCATCATCTCAAGATCTGATTTAACACCCAGGGCATAAAACATAATCACAACTGGAACTGTAATTGACAAGAAATTAACTGTGATCACTTGTCTCCCACCACACCATTTATCATCTTTTGATGTCTTGATGATTTTGACAAATACTTTCTTCTTATAAGTGGAAAATCCAGTTGTATAAGGTGTGTATATTGCCATCCAGCTTGGAGTATTTGATACCCATATCTGGTTAGTGCATCGCTCTTCTTGTGCAATAAAAAAACTTTTCAGTCCCATTTATAATGAAATACCCTCCAACTTCAAATGAACAAACTCCTTCTTCAAGTAACTCCTTACAAGTTAGACTGCTCAAGTAGCAAAGATACGATTTCACCATGATAGGAATTTGTCCAGCAAACACTCTTTTCCGTTCCTCACTAACAACTGTCAGATTTTTTGCATCATTCATTACTGAACTTGAACTGCTTTTGATTTGTCATTTGTTTTCATCCCTTCCTGAATGTAAACCTAGAGAGCCTCTTCAGCATCTTGATCTTTTGGAAATTTGCAATTCTTGAGTTGGTCATTAATATAGGCCCAAACTTTTTCCTTTCTTCGAAAACATTTTAACTCTGCCTCTGCCTTATAAATTGATGACAACGATAACTCTCCTGCCTCACACTCACTGAATTCAATTCCTATCGTTTGCATCATCTCAAAATCTGATTCTACACCCAGAGCATAAAACATAAGCACAACTGGAACTGTAATTGACAAGAAATTAACTGTGATCACTTTTCTTCCAGCACACCATTTGTCATCTTTTGATGTCTAGAGGACTTTGACAATAACTTTATTCTTGTTCATGACAAATCCACCTATGCAAGGTGTGCAAATTGCCATCCAAATTGGACTATTTGATACCCAAAGTCGACTTGTGCACCGTTCTTCTTGTGCAAATAAAGACCTTCAAATTTATGACTTAATACAGATGAATTTATTTAACTCTGGAACTAAACAAGTAGACCTCTACATTTTGAGCAAGTAGACACCTGTGAGACAACCCCGAACGACATCCTCTATGTTTTCTTCACATGGCCTTTGCCTCTGCAATCTTGATATTTACGACTGCTTGCACCAGACTTTTCCCCATTCCTTATGCAACTTCCACAAGTCTTCCAGAAAATGTATCAAACTCCTTCATAACTCCAAAAACTGCTTCCTTGATCCATCTAACAATTTTGTTCGGCAGTGTGTTCATTTGCTATCCTCTACAAGCTTCAGGACTGAACCTTTCTGTGCTTCTTTGAGTTCCTTGGGTGACCCTTAAGTCCTTCAGACCTTCACGTGGACTATCTTCATGCATGCTGCCCTTTTTAAATAACAGTCTTGAAAAACTCTAAATGGCTGTGATTGATTGCTGTCCATACTGACTTTATTTCCTGTCTGTATCATTTTCTGAAATATGACTGCATGCCTTTGTGAATTGATCACTGTGATTGTATCTTTGATTATATGCATTCCTTCCATAATTGTGTTTAATGGTATCTTGCATTGTGTTAGACAATGTCTTCGTCATGATTGTTTTGTTATTCTTTTTCCCTTTTATCACCAGCTCTGATATAATTTCATTGTATGAGACCCTGCTATCGTTTCACATGAGCTGGGCTCAACCCTTGTGGAAGCCTCATTCTTCTCCACTCATTTTTGTGAATTTTGTGACCAGCAAGCTGTCCTTTCTCCTAATCCTGTACATGAAACAAACGTTAGCAAAAATATGCATATGTATGGTGATTTTCCTTTGATCTGATATTTGCCTTTCGAGATCCCTTTGTGATGCGAGTTATATGCATATGATGCATGTAGGGATCATATATATATATATATATATATATATATATATATCCGTGCATTAGTACACATTTTAGAAATGTAGTCAGCCATTGCTTAGAACAAAATGTTCTAACGCATTACATGTTTCAACTCTTTTGCAGATATCAGAAGATATGGCGTTTCAAGGTTTGATGTATAAAATAGTGCTGGTTTATTTAGATGATATCACAATGTTCTCAAAGGAAGCAACGGATCATCTGAACCATTTGAGGCTAATTTTCGAGAGGTGCAGACAGTTTGGGGTATCTCTTAATCCCAAAAAGTGTATATTTGCTGTCCATGAGGGCAGATTGCTTGGGTACGTGGTCTCCAAGCACAGTATTACCATTGATCCTGAGAGGATAAGTGCCATTTTGGCCCTTCCTTTACCAGCTCATAAGAAAGGTCTGCAGAGCTTCATAGGAAGAATTAATTTTGTCAGGAGATTTATCCCTGATATTGCAGATTTGCTGAACCCTCTAACTGCTATGTTGAGAAAGAATGTCTTATAGCTGGACCAAGGAGGGCAAGAGAAGTTTTGAGCTGATTAAAGAAGCGTTGGCCGCTGCCCCTACGCTTCTAAAGCTGGAAAGTTGCCCCTGCATTGGATAACCCAAAAGGCATCTTCTTATAGGCCATAGTACCCCATTTAGTAGTAAAAGCTGTCTTATACTGGTCCTCCTCTTTGACCTCGTAGTTCGCCCTGTTCTGTCTTGGAGTGCTTCGCTCATCGGGATAGCAGTTTTGGGCATGAGCCGATAACCCGATGAGGCCACCTTAGGTTATCGGGGTAACAATGCAAATCGGAGTAACCTCGTAGTGTTTGTTCCAATGACCCGATGAGGCCACCTTAGGTTATTGGGGTAACAATAAAGATCGGAGTAACCTCGCAGTGTTTGTTCCAATGAGCCAATGAGACCGCTCTCAGTTATCAGAGATCGGGGGGTAACAGTTCATCTATCTGGCCGATGACCAAATGGAGTCGCCTTAGGCGATCGGGTATCATCGGGCGATCGGCTCTACCGTTTGAAGGTTATACCGATGGCCTATGGAGCAAAGACCGACATCGGTGTAAGAATGAACCGAGATCCAAAAAGGTGACCACTCGGACACTAAGGATGAGAGTGTTGATGTATATGAATACGAACCGACCCGACTCCTTCCTGCATGTGGGATAATTGGTTTTCCATGAATGCAAATCGACGCAAGCAGACGGTTAGACTTCAAGCCATTGCTGCAATTGCTCAGATGAACGGTCGACCAGTTTGGTATTAGAAGCCAAATGTAAACTGAATGAAGTGTAATGTGTTACGAACCAGAATAGCTATTGAGCAATCTGTAATTGAGTTTTGACCTGTGTGGTTTTGTTTCATCTAGAACGATTGTTTAACAGAGTGAAGGAAGTCTGCAGATTGGACTTTATTGTATTTTTTACATACCATTAATAAAGTCGTTATCTGTTGGTGGTGGGTTTTTCTCCCGGAAGGGTTTTCCCACGTTAATTATGTGTGTTCTCTCTCTATGTTGTTTATTTGTGTATGCTCATGCTTGTGCCATTTTCTGTAAATGTTGAAAATTTGTGTAGACTAGTCTATTCTCCCCTGCAAACTGACATTAGGAAAGCGAATTTCTACACTTGCTTTCCTTACAAGTGGTATCAGAGCTTGGCCCGTTTTGTTATCCTTGTTGGGTAGGGTTGGTTTTTTGGGTCAGTTTTTTTTCAGTGGGAGTCTTGCAGAGTGTCTACTTGTTTTACAGGTTGAGATGGCGAGCACCTCAGGGCACATAGACATGGAGAAGTTTAATGGTTTCAGTTTCGAACTATGGAAACTCAAGATGGAAGACTTGTTGGTCGATAGAGATCTCTAGGGTGTTGTGACTGCAACTTCTAAGCCTTCAGGCATGAAGCAAGAAGATTGGGATTTAGCCGACTGGAAGGCAAGGGGACTAATCAGGCTATGTCTTGTTGATTCCATTTTGTTAAACGTCCATGAGGAGAAGACTGCACATCTTCTCTGGAATAAGTTGGGAGATATTTATCAAGGCAAATCCTTGGTGAATAAACTTTTCTTGAGGAAGAAGTTGTACTCTCTGAAGATGGATGCAGGAACACCATTGGCAGACCACTTAAATGCATTCAACATGGTTCTTGCACAGTTAACTTTTGTTGGTGTGTCCATCCAGGAAGAAGAACTTTGCATGTTGTTGTTGTGTTCATTGCCTGACTCTTGGGAACACTTAGTGATGGCTTCGGTAGTACTACGACCCAGTTCAAGATGGATATTGTGGTTAATACTCTTTTGTCAGAAGAAATGAGAAAGAAGTTTTCTGAGATGACAAAAGATGCACTCTCTATTCAAGGCAGACCGAAGGACAAAGACAAGAAGAAAGGAAAGAAGTCCAAGTCTCAAGAGAGATTTAAATCTCCAGGCAAGAAGTCAAAGGTGAAGTACTGGAACTGTGGGTAGAAAGGGCATATCTGAAAGGATTGCAAGGAGGAGAAAAAGAAGAAGAAGCATTCTGACACTAAGTCTTCCCAAAGTGATGCAGATGCATTTGTAGCAGCCTTGGCAGTGCCTACCTCAGATGACACCTGGTTAGCAGATTCTGGCGCATCTTTCCACAGGACCTCCCACAAGGAGTGGTTCTCAAAGTATGAACCGTATGTTGGTGGAAAGGTATACCTGGCTAGTGATTCTACGTTGGAGATTGTAGGGAGAGGCAGAATCAAAATTCAGTTCCCAAATGGTAGAGTGAAGGGGATAAATGGAGTCCTTCATATACCAGGTCTAGCAAGAAATCTTCTCTCTGTAAGTAAACTTAATGATGTTGGAGTACAAGTTACTTTTGTGTTTGGTGGTTGCAAGATGACTAGGGGTTCCATTGTATTGGCAAAGGATGATCGTTTTGGTACTTTATATAAGTTAAATACTGAACCTATATGTTGTAATGTAACTTCTGAAAAGTCTGTTAAGACAATTGTAATGATGCATAATGCTAATTCTTTGGAAGCTAAACTTCCTGCTAAGAAAACAATGCTCTGGCATAATAGGTTAGGCCACATAGGTGAAAAAGGTTTAAAAGCCTTGACGAATAAGAATCTGGTTGAAGGTCTGGATGATTGTAGTTTTGAGTTCGATTTCTGCGAACACTGCATATATGGAAAACATAACCGAGTTCAGTTTTATTCCAGTTCTCACAAATCTTCTGACATTCTGGATTATGTTCACTCTAATGTATTTGGTCCAGTGGATGTCCCTTCTCTATCTAAGTCCAAGTACTATGTATCTTTTGTAGACGATTATTCAAGAATGGCATTTGTGTATTTTCTTAAAAGTAAATCAGAAGTGTTCAGTCGGTTTAAGAAATTTAAGAACCTTGTTGAAAATCAGACTGGGAGAAGGATTAAATGTTTAAGAACAGACACTGGTGGTGAATACTATAGTGCAGATTTCGACAAGTACTGTGTTGATCATGGAATTAAGAGACATAAGACTGTACCTTACACTCCACAACAAAATGGAGTCGCTGAAAGGTTGAATCGGTCTCTAATGGAGAAAGCAAGAAGCATGTTGAGCGGAGCTGGGCTGGAACAAACATTCTGGGCTGAAGCAATTGCTACAGCATGTTACCTGTTGATTCGTTCTCCTACTTCAGCATTGGTTGACAAAACACCTATGGAAGCATGGTCTGGTAAGAAACCTTCTTTAAGGCACCTTCGTGTTTTTGGTGCAGAGGCATATGCTCATGTGCCTGATGTGAATAGATCTAAGTTGGATAACAAAGCGGTGAAATGTATTTTCATTGGCTATGGAGTTGGTGTGAAAGGATACAAACTTTGGAATCCAATGACTGTTAAGGTTGTGTACAGCAAAAGTGTGATTTTTCATGAGCTGAAGCCTATGTCACTAGATCATAATATAGAAAAGAAAGGAGAAGCTGAAGTTGAAATTCCTCCAGCCAAAGAAGAATCTCCAGAGATACCTGAAGATGAGGAGAGTTCAAGTAGTTCAAGTAGTTCTGAAGAAGAACATGATCATGAGCCTCCTATGGAACCTCAAGAAGCCTCAACACCCAAGTTGAGAAGATCTACTCAAGAGAGGCAGCAACCTAATAGGTATACACCTAATAAGTATAGTCATTCTATGTTGAATATTAATTGCGCTTATGCTTTACTTGCAGATATTGATGAACCTAGGAATGTCAAAGAAGCAATCGAAATGCCTAATTCAAATTCCTGGTTGGAAGCCATGAATGATGAAATGTCATCCTTGGATAAAAATGGAACTTGGGATTTGGTGCCATTGCCTAATGGCAGAAAGCCTGTACGCTGCAAGTGGGTGTTCAAAAGGAAGTATGGTCCAGATGGCAACATTGACAAGTACAAAGCAAGACTGGTTGCAAAGGGGTATTCACAAAAGGAAGGTATTGACTATGGAGAAATCTTCTCTCCTGTAGCTAAGTTGACATCTATCAGATTTCTCTTGTCACTTGCAGCAGCATATGATTGGGAGATTGAGCAGATGGATGTGAAGACATCATTTCTTCATGGTGATCTTGAAGAAGAAATTTATATGTCCCAGCCTGAGCATTTTGTGGAAAAAGGTAAAGAACATCTGGTATGCAAACTCAAGAAGTCTCTGTATGGTTTAAAACAGTCTCCCAGAATGTGGTATCAAAAGTATGATACACTTGTTTTGTCTTTGGGATTTGTAAGATCAAAGGCTGATCATTGTGTTTACTACAAAACTAATGGTATAGGATTCTTATCATAGCTTTGTATGTAGATGATAGGTTGTTCATAGGAAACACAAAAGGTATGATCTCAGATTTAAAATCTCAGCTTTCTGTGAAATTTGAAATGAAGGACTTAGGACCAGCAAATTACATTCTAGGAATGGAGATAAAAAGAGATAGATCGAAGAGGAAACTTTGGCTCAGCCATAGGAAGTATATAACCAATGTTCTTGACAGGTTTCATATGTCTGATTGTAAACCACAGGTTGTTCCCATCTTGCAAGGAACTAAGTTGTATGTGCTTGACAGTCTGAAATCTCCAAAAGAGATTGAAGACATGACAAGTGTACCTTATGCAAGTGCTATAGGCAATCTGATGTATGCTATGGTCTGTACAAGACCAAATATTGCCCAACCAGTGGGAGTACTTAGTAGGTTTATGTCGAATCCAGGGAAACCGCACTAGGATGCTGTAAAGAGAGTGTTTAGATACCTGAAGGGTACTTCAGATTTTGCATTATGTTATCATGGTACTCTGAAGGACTCAAATAGAACTTTCAGCATTTGTGGTTATACGGATTCTGATTGGGCAGAGGATATTGACAGCAGGAGATCCACTAGTGGATATGTTTTTATCCTGAATGGTGGAGCAATTAGTTGGATGAGCAAGCGGCAAGTTGTAGTCTCTTTGTCCACTACATAAACAGAATACATGGTGGCCACACATGCTTGTAAAGAAGCAGTCTGGCTTAGGCGTTTGAGTTCAGATATTGGTTTTCATGCAGGGCAAGTTGAAATCTGGAGTGATAGTCAGAGTGCCATATGTTTGGCAAAGAATCCTAGTTTCCATGCCAGATCAAAGCATGTTGATGTTCTGTATAACTTTGTTCGTGACATGGTGGAAGATGGAGAAGTTTATCTTAACAAGGTAGACACTCTGGAAAATGTTGCAGATGCCTTGAGGAAACCAGTGAGCACGCACAAGTTCAGGTGGTGTTCAAATTCTATGGGTCTTCATACCCATGTTTCTCAGTAACTTCTGAAATGCTAATCGGTCCAGTGAATTCCTCATCAAGTGGGAGTTTATTGAAAATGTGCCTCTAATTCACTTGACATGTTCGGGTTGATCGAGCTAGCGTACACCGATGGAACAGTAGAGTGGAAGACTACATCGGAATTGTGTCGATGACCCAATTGGAGCTATCTTAGGCGGTCCGGGTTGTCATCGGCTATCGGGTGTTCCTATCGAAAGCTATTCCAATACCAAATGGAGCTATCTTAGGCGGTCCGGTTTGACATCAGCTATCGAGGGTTCTAGTCTGGAGTTAAGCCGATACCCGATGAAGTTGCCTTTGGCGATCGGGTCGATATCGGCTATCGGGTTAATGTGCTGAAGGCTACACCGAAGTCCCAATGAGTCCGCCCTGTTCTATCTCGGAGTGCTTCGCTCATCGGGATAGCAATTTTGGGCGTGAGCCAATGACCCAATGAGGCCACCTTAGGTTATCGGGGTAACAATGCAGATCAGAGTAACCTCGCAGTGTTTGTTCCGATGACCCGATGAAGCCACCTTAGGTTATCGGGGTAACAATGCAGATCGAAGTAACCTCGCAATGTTTGTTCCGATGAGCCGATGAGACCGCTCTCAGTTATCGGAGATCGGGGTAACAGTTCATCTGTCTGGACGATGACCAAATGGAGTCACCTTAGGCGATCGGGTATCATCGGGCGATCGGCTCTACCTTTTGAAGGCTATACCGATGGCCGATGGAGTGAAGACAGACGTCAGTGTGAGAATGAACCGAGATCCAAAAAGGTGACCACTCGGACACTAAGGATGAGACTGTCGATGTATATGAATACGAACCGACCCGACTCCTTGTTGCATGTGGGATAATTGGTTTTCCATGAATGCAAACCGACGCAAGCAGACGGTTAGACTTCAAGCCGTTGCTGCAGTTGCTCAGATGAACGGTCGACCAATTTGGTATTAGAAGCCAAATGTAAACTGAATGAAGTGTCATGTGTTATGAACCAGAATAGCTATTGAGCAATCTGTAATTGAGTTTTGACCCGTGTGGTTTTGTTTCATCTCGAGCGATTGTTTGACAGAGTGAAGGAAGTCTGCAGATTGGACTTTATTGTATTTTTGACATACTGTTAATAAAGTCGTTATCTGTTAGTGGTGGTTTTTTCTCCCGGAAGGGTTTTCCCACGTTGATTATGTGTGTTCTCTCTCTGTGTTGTTTATTTGTGTATGCTCACACTTGTGCCATTTTCTATAAATGTTGAAAATTTGTATACACTAGTCTATTCTCCCCTGCAAACTGACATTAGGAAAGTGAATTTCCGCACTTGTTTTCCTTACAGTGTTTTGGTAGTTTGTGAAGTTATAAGCATTTTAGCGATTTCGGAGGGCTAATTGGGGCTCTTTTCTTGTAGCCATGTTTTGAGCTTTTCCTCAAATCGGGTAAGAGGACAAATTGAAAGACCATCAAACAAAGTTGAATTAAGGTAAAGAGGATGTTAGACAATGTTCTAAACCTCCTCCAGCTCTTGGTGTTTGGAGCAAAGAAGCAAAGTTTCACCTTTGTGAGACTTGAGAGCAAGTTTGAATGAAAACAAGAACTAACATGGTATGAAGACCTCAGGGTTGGTTTGAAGCATAGAGTTGGTAATACACAAAGGGACTTACGCTTGGATTGTTCAATTCACAATGAAGGTTTAGACAATGAAGCTCTATCAATTGGACTTGGATCAAAGAAAAAGCTAAAAAGGAGACAAGGGTTTAGAAATTCTAATCTATTCCTAAGAATTCAAGAGATGTTATTGAATAGGTGAACTCAGTAACCACACTTTGCTTCGCCTCACTCAGGACTGTTAAATTTAGTCTCAGTCGTAACTCTAAATCGTAATCTATTTTAGCACACAGAAAATTCGATTTTATACTTGCGATTTAATTTAGTATTAAACTAACATACTAGTTTGTTATTGTTATGTTTGGTTTAAGTAATCCCGCCAGTGTAGAAGGATCGTGGCTCCACACAGGGGTCATGACCCTATGTGGAACCACGTGGTTCCACATAGGATCGCGACCCCCTGTGGAGGCACGATCCAATGAAGACAAATGATATATATCTGCCACCCTTGTTGAATAAAATTACATACGATACATGTGGTGAACGTAGAAGATATAATTGCTTGGTCTTCGCATCTGCAAAGGCAAACTGATAAGAGCTTGTGGATAGAATCGCCGACTGAGGCAATCCACGTGAGAGCTCATGGATAGAATCGCCGACTGAGGCAATCCACATAAGAGCTAGTGGATAGAATCGCCGACTGAGGCAATCCACATGAGAGCTCATGGATAGAATCGCCGACTGAGGCAATCCACGTAAGAGCTTGTCGATAGAATCGCCGACTGAGGCAATTCACGTGAGAGCTCATGGATAGAATCACCAACTGAGGCAATCCACACAAAAGCTTATGGATAGAATTGCCGACAAAGGCAATCCACGCAAGATCTTGTGAATAGAATCGCCGACGAAGGCAAATTCACACCTTGAGACTATGGTCCCCTGTGATGAGCATCATATGGTTGATGCAAATACTCCCAATATCATGAGATGATATTTTTGAGTTATGGTGAATATCATGTGCCTTGATATTCTTGTTTATACCATACTTCCTGATATCATAGTGAGATAATATTTTCTCTATTCCATAATTAATCTAGACTTAATGCATTTGCATTGATTTTATCTTCCCTAGCTAAGAGGGAGTGTTAATTATGTTTTATGTAGCTATGGTGAGGGCCATAAGTGTTGACATGGGAGATCACTACACATTATGTTTGATCATCCTCCCTAGCTAAGAGGGAGTGTTAATGTTTGTAGCTTCAGTCGAATGATCATTTAGAATATATATAATATATGTTGATTAATAATGTTATATTATTATATTATTATTAATCATATAAAATTTAATATTCAATATTAATCTATTATATTATTCTAAATTAATAATTGATTGATGAAACATTATAATATTGATTAAATTATTATAATTAAAGGAGAGACATGTCCGTTCAAGGACATGCCTCTCCAAAGGAATATATATAGTATAATGTTATTCAATTTGAGAACACATAGAATTCCAAGAATGCAAGTATCAGATTGAATCAGATATATACATTAAAATACATCCAATAAAACCTGGGAAAATCAACAAGGACAACTACACAAAGTGGATGCAATCTTCAAGGAATGTGCTTATGATCAGAAGTTAAGCATACACAAAGGAAAGCTCATACTAACTTTGCACAGTGAATGAAAATCATCCATTCACCAAAACAGTGAGCAGAGAAACAACACAAATCAATACTTATCAGATCTTGCATTCAATCTAACATACATGAAATAAATTCTAAACTATTTGGTGGAAGAAATTGAAAACCTTGCTTAATCACTCAAACAATAGGGATTACAAAGCCTTAAGAGAAAGCACACATGTAATATATTATGTGAAAAATAAGCTTCATGCAACAATATTTCAAAAACCTCACCACACTCTCCAAATGAGAGGAGGCAACCTTATATAGAAGTCCAGAAATTATGAACGGCCGAGATCGAAACAATGATCAAGGGCTCAGATTGAAAAATTGAAACCCTAATTAGGGTTTCCTAAAACTAACTACCCTTCGACCAATGAGAAAATTACATTTGGGGACACTTGTCCTTCTTGCTAAATATGAACCAACAATAAAAAATAGAAGGTTGTTGCATTGTGAAGTGTGCCCTCTAGACGCTTTTGTGGATAAATTAGGTTCATTGAACCTGGACATGCTGACTTGGAACAATCTGATTGGTTGGAAGATGACGAGGCGCCACCTTAGTGCGTTGGATATCCTCCTGAACTCTCCAATTTGTGCGAAGAAATCGTCTAAGTATGGAAATTTGTTTGTTCTTGTTACCATCTAATTCTGATTGGGAGCTTGTCTTTAATCTTTCAGGAGATGAAATCCTTCAAGAAGTTGTCCTAATTGCTTCCATAGGTCTGGGATTGTAGATGAAATTCCCCAAGAAATCTGAAATTCTTTTCTATATTTTCACCAAGTTGGAGAACTTTTCTTTCTCGATGCCTTGAATTTGGAGAAGAATTCCTTTGTGAAGTATTTCCCTTACTTAGCCAAATTTTGGCCATCTCTATGCTTGGATGAACATTGCCTGTAGACTTGTCTTCAATTCTAAATTTGGCTCATAACTCCACTTGTGTTTTCTGCGATGATCTTGCCACAGCCATCATCCAAAACCTGCAAAACCAAAAGAAAATTAAGTTAAAGTTCTATCTTTGAGCGTAAATTTTGAAGGTTTGACGGCAGAGTGCTCTGATTTTGGTCCCTTTTACTCCAATTTCCCAACACTTTTAGCCTTTAACAAGTTGCAAACACTTAGAAATTTTAGAAACCCTTGAAAACTCAATCCGATTTGAAGGTTCGGGGGTGAAATTTGTCTTTGATTACTATGAATAACTTAGTCCCCAAAATCTGTGAAATGAATGTTGAAATCAGATTCGGATATAGGTAAATGTGTGAAAATAAACTAAGTTCTGAAAACCACCTCCATTTTCCATGAAAACTTCATCAAAATTTCAAAATTAGATTGAAAAACTTAACCAATCTGCCTCAAATACCCATAACCTTCAAAATTTCAGAAGATATGTGGATTTTCTCTTCAAAACATTCAAGAATCTCCTTCAATCTGCGTGTGAACTTGTGAGAAATGTTGGAGATCTCAGACTTAAACTTAAAATCTCCTTCAAAATTACTTCAATCTGCAGAAAATTCTTCAAAATACTCTCAACCTGCACAAAACTTCTCTGAAAATGCCTCTCAACTTGTTCTTGAAATTCGAACTTCATATGATGAAATGTGAGAATGAAAGGCATTTGTATGCAGTTCAAATTTCATAATTAGAAACATAAAGGATTTTCAAAATTTGTTTCTAATTCGCTCTTCATTCATCAAACTTGGACATGTCTTGTTTCTTTGTTGAGTTCAGTCTCTTAAGAAGGTTTCTAATTTCATTTTCAGTTGAACTCAGTCACATGGGAAAGTTCTGATTTTGAATCAAGTCTGAGTTTAGTTCCTTGAGAAAGTTTCTACTTTTGAAACTTTCTAAAAACTTTCTTCTTTCCTTTAGCAGATTTTCTTGACAGCAACGTGGATTTTGTCAATCTTTTCCATATAAGAGCGGACTTGATTAGATTTGTGCACCATTCTTGCTATTACTCCACACCCTAAGGCAGACTTTGACAGATTCAGGAACCAAGGAGAGCGGACTTCATGGAGCTCGTGCACCTTCCAAGGCAGACTTCACGCCTTTCATTCCCTCTCAAGATCGGACTTTGACAAAAGTGTTCCTCAACTGAAGCAAACTTTAGGAAAAACATTCCTCATCTAGGTGAAGTTCACAAAACTTTTTCCTAACATGCTGGTCATATTTTCCAAGGTAGGGCGGACTTGGAGAATTCTTTTCCTCAAATCAAATTGGAGTTAGCAGAATTTATTCTTAGCCAAGGGCGGAGTTGAAGGAAAACCTTCCCTTCTAACTGCTGAGTTCATTATTTTCTTTCCCTTGCACAGATTAGACCTCAGAAAACTTCATCATCAGCCAGGGCGGATTTTACCATTTCCTTGCACCACATTGCTTGTTTGCTAGGAGGACTTGGTTAGATTTAGGAACCTTTCACATGCCACTTCATAATCCCTTGGGCAGACTTCCTTAACTTAATGCACCTTCTCCATTGCTTTAGGCGGACTTTCTTGAGTTTGATGCTCTTATCACATGGGACAGACTTCATCAAGGTTGAGACCAAGTCAAGGCGGATTTGGTGAACCTTAGGAACCATGGAGAGCAGACTTCATCAGCTTCACGCCACATTGCTTGTTTGCTAGGCAGTCTTTACTTGAAGTGTTTCTATCTTATCAAGCAATGAGGGCGGGCTTGGAAGAATCTCTTTCCTTATTGATCAAATATTCCAATGCAGGGCGGACTTCATTAAAGTTGTGCATTCCTTACTTACCACCTCCTTTAAACTCTCTCTTTTTTCATACTTCAAGGCAGATTTCACTGGCTTTGTTTTCACTTGCAAGTGATGTAGGGCGGACTTCACTTGAGTTGTGCACCTTTCTTCATGTTTCGGGAAGATCTTATCAACTTCTTGTACTTCAGCTTGTAGGGGAAGGGCGGACTTTGCTGAAGTTAGGCACCATAGACCTGCAGGTTAGGCGGACTTTCTTGATGTCATGCACCTTGATTTGAAGGAGGGCAGACTTGAGGAGACTTGAGAACCTTTCAACCTTGTTATTTCCCTCACTTCTTGGGCGGAGTTTGAGATACTTAGGCACCAAATGATATCCTCTTGAGTGGACTTTGCTTGATCCATGCACCATTACTTATCACCTTGGGCGGACTTCCATGAGTTTGTGTACCATCATGTTAACTTTGCAACCATTCCAAGGGCAGAATTTGAGAAGGTCATGACCATGCTTCCCTTCCATGAGGGCAGACTTTGTTCTTTTCATGCACCACTCAATGCATAGTGGGCGGACTGCACCAAAACTCATGGCAGACTTTGTGACGATTGTCCACCTACTCATGGTGGACTTTACCAACTTCAAGAACCAAGACAAGGGCAGACTTCATGAATTTCAGGAACGACATGATCAACTTGAAATTTTCATAACTTGTGCATTTTTTACCGGATCGCCTTGAAATTTGAAAACTATGCCTCAATCATTCACTAAATTCCTTGGGATTCCTAAAATTTAGAAAATTGGCTTTTTGGGTCAAAACTTGGATTTGAGGAGGAATTTATCGATCATTTCAATGTATTTCAGTGCGACCAGTGCAAACCCTATATCTACTTTCCAAAAATAGAAAAAGCAAGGTTCTCTAAAAAATAGGAAAAAATTTCTAAAAATAGCCATTTCGGGGATCATGCTTAAAGTGCCAAAAATGAAACTTCCTAAAAAATAGGAAAAAGGAAAAAAAAGCAAGCCTTCCAAAAATAGAAAGTTATCCAAATCCACTCAAATCAATTGCAATCTTTGTCCTTTGGCCTTTCTAGGCACTCTGACGGTGTCTAGACTCTGTTCTAACCATGGCTTGCACACACTGACTCATAATGTTCAAAACTTAGGCCATTCAAAACTAACAATCTTGGTAATACTGATGTCGGAAGGTCGCAAGGCTCTAACAAAAACCATAGAAAGCAGGAAAAAGAGAGGGTCCCCATTCTCAATGGGGCGATGTGTGAAAAAGGTCACAACACATTCCTAGAGTTAGCTTAGCTTCCTCAACCCTTTTCCTTTTTTCCTTTTTTTCAAATCAAGTGAAATCCCATGTTCCAACATCATTCAAGCATTCAAGCATTCAACGTAAGTCCACCTTGTGATCCCAGCAATATCACATCATATACAACTGAGTCTATCCATGAAATATCCCAGACCAATTTTTTTCAATTTTTCAATTACAAAGAGTAATGCAACACACATCCGTTAGGGTTAGCACTTAAACCAAAACGATGCGGAAAACAACTCTAACCAAGAATGTACACCAGGATCCCAGGTTGGGCAAGGCGTGAGCATATGGTCAGAGGGTCTTAAAGCATTCTGAAAGTAACTCTAACCAAGAATGTGCCCAAGATGGACTAACATATGGTCAGAGGATCTTGATGCATGCTGAAAGCAACTCTAACCAAGAATGTGCCCAAGATGGACTAACATATGGTCAAAGGATCTTTACAATTACAACTGCTGAAAGGAAAACTCGACACCAAGCATGTGCTTTCAAACCCAGGTTGCGAATGGAGCTACCATATGGCGGAGATGCTAAGAACTTATAAATGGAATTAAATGTAAATAACAAGCGTGAAATGAAAATGAGAAGAAATGCTGCCAGTACTACTGTTCAGCTTACAATATGATAGTAAATGCTTGCCAAGATCATAGGATTAAGACTATACAATGCTGTAACAATATAGAAGGCTATCCCGAGCTTAACAAAAATGATAAGTCCAAGAAATTCTACTCAAGGATCAATCTTAATATTCTGATTTATGACAGACCTGCACGTGAAATGCTTAATCAGCAACACATGGAATCACTAAAATGCTCATTACTCTCTCAATACTAGTCCGAATGACCCAAAACCAAAAGCAATGGCTTCCTATGAAGAAGGTGACCCAACCAATACCAAGAAATCAGACATGAACCCAAAAGATTATTTATCACAAACCCCAAGGCAATTCCCAGCAGTGACGCCAAGCAAGAATGGCGATTCTTCTCTATAAAATAAAACACTTCATATTAGAATCTGCAAATTTGCACAAAGGAGAGCCCAGCCAAAACAAGAGGAAATATGCAATACCCAGAATGAATATGTTTTTATTTTGAAATATATGAGTGAAACTACAAATCTGCCCTGCTAACCGCGACTCCCGAAAATGAAATGAAATGCAAATAACTGAACTTCAAGCACAACTCAAGCTACAATGCAATCCCCACTACAAACTCTCACAACTACACTAAATCACCACTAGTTGCTATCTTTCAAGCAAGAAGCAATGCCAAGGCTAGGAGGCATTCATTCCTCGAAGCAACCCCAATACCATTCTAACAGAGTAACATTACAATAGACATAAGATGCCAAATGAAGGGAAGAGGCCTCCATTTATAAGCTTAACAAGGGATCTCTAGAGGCTTCTAGAAAGTGTGCCCTAATTTCACATTTGAATTTTCCTCCAAGAGATGGCGCCACTTTTAAAAGCTTAATTAACCTTTATTTTAATTCACTTCTCTTCATAAAGTTGGCACCCCTTTTCATAAGCAAGATTTTAGACCTTAGGAAATATTAAATCCCTTCCATGATGCGTCCACCCTTGAAGACTACCTTTAAAACAACTTGAAGTGATGAAGCTAGGCCAAGGGGTCAACTTTAAAATATAACATTAAAACATAACATTATTTAAATGAAATGAACTTATCTCTCCAAAAACATCCCAAGGCCAAAAGTGACGAAGCCAACTGAACCAACTAAAGAAGAGAACCAACTATGTCGAAATAATCAAGACCATTGCCAGAAATAGAATTTACTAAAAATAGTAAATTCCAAAAAGTGCTCGGAACGCAAAGCCGGACATACCACTGCGAAGCCCTTTGAAAACCCAAAAAGAATCCACAATCCAAACTCTAATTCACGAGCAACAACAAACTCCAAAATTGGAAACCCGAATTTCACCCATTGAGTAGCCCACAGGTCTCCGAAATAGGCCATCGGTCAACTGAAACATTATGCCGGAGAAGGAGACATTACAATCCAAGAGCACGTCAAGACCTGACATTCAAGAACCTTGGAGTCGTCCCACTTGATCACGAAGCTTAGCATTTGGGAGTCTTTATTCAAGAGAGGATAGAATACTTAGTATTTTATTATGTGTTGCATAGTGCGTAAAAACACCATCAACACTACGATAGATCATATATTCAACATTCTCTATATATTGCCCTGTTTATATAAAGGATTCAACAAGCTTTTCTCTCCCTACATATGTCCCCATTATGGAGCTCAAGGAGAATCACACAAGGTGCCTCGAGTCTATCCCTCTCCAACAAGCCCAAGAGCACCAAGGACCTCATCAACTTGGCCTCTTGGCCCACACTTGGAGTTGGTGTACCTGTTAGAGCCTAGTGCTCTTGCTTCCTTGTATTCTCCCTCCATAATTGAATGGTGAGATTGTAATGTCCCCATTTCAGACTTGCAATAATTTAATCCTGAGACATCAATTTCAAATTAAAATGAGAATGGTAATCTATTAATAAACATAACTTTATTAAAACTGAACACATTTCATTAAAATATTGAATTTAAAAAGAGTAGAACTTATCTTGGCACTCTCTTTGATTTACCCAAACAAAATTCTTCAGCATGTTGTTGACTCCTCTTAACAATTTTTTAACCCTTTGGTAATATTGATTGCTCAAATCACAAACAAAGATTCCCAAATTCCCTTAAAAGCTTAAGTGGTGTTGAAATTAAAAACACAATCAATATCTCCAAATATTAAAAGTGGGCCCCATTCCCCATAGTGGAGCTGCTGCTAAAAACACAAAAAAGTTGTGAAATCTTCAACCTTTTCTGCAAATACTGTTGGAAGATTCTTTAATTATAATATTCTGAATAATTGTTGGATGGACCCACAAAGCACTTTGGCAAGCTTCTTCTAATATTAATAAACCTGAATTTTTGTTGAAATCTTTTTCCTTAAATTCTGATATCTCTGTCAGCACAAAGGACCCCCCCCACATGGTATTCCTTCCTTTATAATTTTCTGTATGATATTATACTTGGAAAACTTTTTCACACAACCACTGTTCTCTTTTTTATTCGAGAACTTGGGTGTGTACCCGAATATGGATTTGTTCGTCATACACTGCACTCCTTACTTCAAATATTCTCTTCTTTACACATCAGATTGCTGGGGCATGTGAGATATATCCTTTCATCACACCACACTTCACTAGTCACCGTTCACACATAATGCCTTTTCTTTTTTTTCTTTTTTTCCCCCTTTTTTAAAACTGATATCTAATCTGTATATATATCCCCTTCTTACCCTTACGTGAAAGAGTTATATCTCTTCATCTCACTCATACGTGAAGAGGCATGTCTTATTGATGAGGTTTAGGTTATGTTTAGTTTGACATTATATCGTCATTGATTGTAATTATAAATTATGAAACTATATGATTATATGATCAAACTATATTATATCACCAAACTAGAATACCATACTATATTATAGATCATCGATTATATTATTCTTCAATATATAATTATCATTTGCGGTCTGTTTTTATCTCTTCATATCGCTTTTAATAAAATATGATACGATCTGTCATGATTATAATTTGCCGTCTGTATATCGTATTTCTCACATCCAATATTCATATCGCTGTTTTCTTTAATTTAACCATCGATCAATACTCATGAAAGGTTCTGAAGTTGAAATAATCAATTTTGATAAAGTTCCTTTTAAAAGTATAGACGCTGTCCCAATATAAGTCTTCTAAAAATTGCTGTATATAATCACTGCATTCAGATGACCACAATCGCTGCCTTTCTATAGTCAATTTATCTTCTATGAAAAGTGGCACTTAATTTGACTTAGAATCTTTTAATAAAATTGTCCCAAGGAAGAATAGAATCAACCAGCATAATATGAAATGCACATGCCCCTTAATGTAATCTTATGATATGAAGTCTGTTGTTCATTAAGTCGCTGTCATTAATTACTATATGTTCTATGTAATGTTTATAATAATATTGATTTATTCTTATTTGAATATTTTCAGAATATTATTATTAATGAATGTTAATTAAATAATAATATTTAATAAATAATTAAGTATTAAATAATTTCATTTAATTTTCTATTAATAAATAATATAATTAAATAATAATATTTAATAAATAATTAAGTATTAAATAATTTCATTTAATTTTCTATTAATAAATAATATATTGATAATATTTATTTCATTAACCTTTTATATATATAATAATCAGGGAGGGGATATGACACATTACTACTAAACATTAATAATCATATATTAGAGGAAAATCGTGAAGTCTTATAAATGAGATGATTTTCCAATATCATTAAATGTTAATTAATAAATGTTTTAATTATTGTATTTATTTAATCCAATGTCCAAAGAGGGGTTATGACAGAGATTGAAAGGTATTACAAACTCCATCATATAATTTATTTAATCATCATATGAACAGTTAGTGATAGAAAGGCATTATTACACTGCCATACATATTGCAGTCTATATTAATATTACTATTAAATTCTGCATAAGAACATTATCAGGCGTCATATATTAAGCATACAAATTAAGCACATCCCCATGCATACAACAAGAACAAGGATGTTACTGCCTATAACTTAATAACAGTTCTGATCTGATCCGATCGATGGTGATGTCACTAGAGGCTTTTGATTCCTTTCCTTTATATCTCTCAGTGTGAGGGAGCTGTCACAATTCATCATGTATACCCTTTGGCAAGAGACACACCCTTTGAAAGAGTGCAACTTCTGCCCTTTGAAAGGGACACAACCTTTCATAATCATATCTGCACTTCTTATTTAAATCAGATCTGCACTTCCAATTCCCAAATTATCCCCCCTTCAAATGAGTTCTCTTCTCCCTTTTATACCCAATATTTAGCACATATTTAGGGGAATCACAACTTAACATTACATGCCTTTTGACCATTCATTAACTTTAATCAAATTTAATTATATTTTAATTTTATTTATTTTTTATTCTTTTGTATTATAATTTTATTATTAAATTATATTTCAAAGTGGGGACATTATATATGTACTATTCTTAAGAGGTGCATTCATAAGGAGGATGTTGGAATTTGGATCATGGATTTAAGCTCCCAATTTGGGTCCTAGTTTTGGCCCATGGTACTGGAATCCATTGGTGGTTTCTTGGATTGTCGTTGACTTACATACTAAATGTCTGAGATGGAATTTGTATATGGTGTTCAGATCATGGTTATGCTACTAGATTGATTCTAGAAAATAAAGTTGGAGATCTCCTGTATCTTATATTGAGAGCATGGATACTTTGAATGCATTGTAATCTTATTACTGTTGATAATACATTGGTTGCTGTTTGAAAATTGAGTTTTTTATAAAAAGGTTCTCCCAAGGTAAATCGTGTGTTCTACCTTGTCTCTCTACTGAATATTGTGTAGAAGTGTAACTTTTGCATTGCTTCTCTCATAGAATTAGTGTAGCAACTATCTAGTTTCCTTTCAAGTAAAAACTATACTGAATGAGTATTTCATTTAAGTACAGAAATGTGAAGCATTGTAAACTCAAAGTCAAAATTATACAATGACCATGTTTTCTAACAGTCAACATTATCTCATTCCAATATTATTTCTAGATGTTCTTATTAATTTAGCATTAAACACTAAATGCTTTGTATAACGGTATTCCTTTTCTGAGCAAAAAAACCAAACAATACTATTATACATGACAAACCATGTGATTACTCCATCAATCTACACATAAAAATTTTAAAGTTTGAAAACCCTCTTCGTTAAACATTTCAAAACAAAATGCATAAGGCAAAGATATTCAAACAAGAAGAGAACTGTAATGTCCCCAAACGTTTTTTTTTTTTAATTTAAAAATGAAAAAGCATGAAACCCTCACTTTTCAATAACCGAAATCCCAAGTTGGTCAAGGTGAGAGCATACAATGATTAGGATGCTTACAAAACTTACTGGTGGCAAGCCGCACGGCTCAGCAATGTATGCAGTAGCTAGAAATAAAGTTGATATACTAATATATTGTGGTGGTATAGCTTTCCACACATACAATACTTAAATCAACTTTTAAACTTATATATTTTCTAACCATGAACCACACAAAAATTAAAAGGCAAACATAAGTGTAGTCAGCGTCCTACTGAACACACCACAAGACTGAGGGGGGCTGAATAAGTTCAGACCTCAAAATACTTTAATTCTGATCTATTAAACTTCAAACCACAATTAACTTATTATTGTAATTATGAAACATGAAAGCACAAAACACAACAATCAAATGAACACCAAATTTACGTGGAAAAACCTAAACAGGGAAAAACTACGGTGAGAATCACACTCATAGTATGAACAATTGATTACAATGTTTAAGTTCAAGGCCAAGGAGCTCATTGCCCCTAAAGGGACTTGCAAGACTACGGCACACAACCTTGGGGAAAGATACAAAGGGCTACACAAACTACCAAAAGGAACACACCTTTTTTCGATAGGTGTAGAGGATCAATGAATTGAAATGAACAAAATCTCCTAATCATCAAATTGTCCTTGAACCACTATGTCAAGCGACCAATATCATGGCAAATAAATATGACATCAAACATTGTCTCAAAACTTTTCACAAACTGTCTTTCGCGCGTCTGCTAACCAAAATTGCTTGTGGATCATTCACATCAATTCAAACACATCCCATTACAAGGCAAACATAAGTGTAGTTAGCAATCCGCACTCCTGTATGTACAAGATCATTCATTGAAACCCTCAACTAGGTCAGCCATAGACAGAATAAACAATATTACATAAATTAGGCCACCTGGACAAATAATATCCATTGGGGTCTACTCCAGGTGATAAAGGGGACTCAAACACATAACAACACATCCTTCCCAAACGATTCCAAGGAACCACACACACTTAACACATCCTCCAAAGTCGGCATCAAATGAAAAGTGTAGATAAACAACAAGCACCCCAACTAGTCGGCCGAAAAACATCCTCCAATGCACAAAACTCAATGTGGATCTACACACGCCACGGTCAAACCCATATCAACATCCAAACACAACCTCCAAATCATATCTGAACCAAAAAGACATTATCCCGATAGGATAAACTACCTCAATCAACTGGAAACCAACCCAACAGACAGCACTGAACTCAAAAAAACAATACTTTACTTGCCAGTCAATCTAACACCAAAAAACTGAACTGGAACATTGAACAAACCAAATGAACATGTCCTCCAAGCCACAACATTGATGTGATGTCCCCATCAACAACCTAGTCATAATAACAATAAAATGGTCGAGGGTGGCAGCCTTGATATCAAATTTTAAATAGGTAAGAGTTAGAAAGTAGTAAATGAGCATAGCACCTATGTTAGATTATATATTGTAAAATGTGAGACCTTGAGGAAATCATCTTATTCCCATGGATGATAAGGGTAAGTCAGGAAAGGAATTGATACATAAAGACTTGCAAGCATCTGAGGCACTCACAATCAAATACAATGTCAAGCATAAAGACTTCAACCAAATTGCATATCTAACTAGAAAATGTTCATATTCATAGTACGGTGAAGATATATGGATTATGAAAGAATAAGGACACATAGACTTGTTCGAGTCAATCATTAACATCCAATTGGAGTAATATGGCTATGGAGGAGAGGTAGAGTCTAAGTCAACAAGAACGTCAATATCATCACCTTGCAACCGGTTATATCTTGTATCAACAACGATAGTATTATAGATGGATATAAGAGCAGTAATAAGAGTTTATCTTTTGGGGCAGCCAAGATCCAGCAACAACTAATCAAATATCAATCACAGTATTGAGCCACATAAACAAAGCCATAACATCACTGAGTATTTCTATATGGAGCACTGTAATTACCTCTGCAGAGGATGAAATAGAATTCAAGTCCAAAAGGATGCTGACGATCGAAGACTAATGAACCACAGTGTTAAGTACAACAAATTGGCAATTAGAGTAGCATCGATTAAGAATTGCTATGAAGTAATTTGATTGTATTTAGTAAAGAAAAATCGGTTAGTTAAATAAGGAAAGACACGATTTGGAGAAGGCAATGATAAACAATTTCCAAGAGACAAGGGACATGTCTCTTGGAGCATCCATTCCTATCGTATATGAAGACTATCCAAATCATTTGGAAAAAGATCATCGAATTGGAAACTTATTTACTCTTATCTGTTAAGGAATTTAGATCAAAGATGGAGAATACAATAGTCTGGTAATATGTAGTGAGGATAGACTTTAATAAGATCACTGCAATGAATAGTTTTTACCTCCGATGTGTATATATATTTATAACTCTAACTATTAATCTTCTATGATAATTTCGACAGCTGGCTGGTTCGTGAAACTGCCACAATTATTGGTTTCAGTTCACAACAAGTGTCGATGCCTATAAATAAAAGGATGAAGAGTCATGTCCACATAGGGGCATGACTTCTACGTGGCTTATGCCACGTAGAGTCATGACCCTATGGGGGACATAGCCATTCATTCAATGCTGTTATATATTACTTGCTTCAATCCAAATGAATCTATATCCTTAACACTCCCTCTTAGGAAAAGAGGATTGAATTTCATAATTAAGTTTGAAGGAACAACATAGTAGATATACACATTTATTTGACATGATCATTCACTTAGTAACACTTACTAGTGAAATACTTCATATCTCAGAGAGATATGGATTATCTGATATCCAGCACTCTGGGACAACAACTACTTGAAGTCTTATCAGATTACAACCTTGATTCTAGTGACAATTGTAACATTGTCATTATCATAAGTGAAATAATTTTAGTATCATGATATCCGGCACAATCTGCTACTGCAAATTAATGTAATCATTCATGATATGATTGTTATCATAATTTCCGACATATTTCGGAACAATCATTTAATGATAACAATTCAATAACTTATCATAGCAAATTTAGTATCAAGATTTCCGACACATTCCGGGACAACAACTTAATGTAGTCAATCTTGATAACAGATCAGGCTATTGTGAAAGTTGCCACCTTACAATAGCGATCTTACACTTACATCACATGAAAGATCGTCACCTTCCATGACATAACACATACATGCAATATGGCATTCAAGATATTCATGAATATATCAATTACATATGATTAAGATTAATATCAGAAATTTCCATTATAATTTAGTCATACCAAGTTTACCTCTAAAGTACTCCACTTTCAACTTTGCAAGAGGTTTGGTGAATATGTCGGCACTTTGCTCTTCAGTGCTAATGTAGGTCAATTTGATGACATCTCTATCAACCATATCTCTTATGTAATGGTATGGGATTTCTATATGCTTGGATCGATTATGAAAAACTGGATTTACAGAAAGTTTGATGCAGCTTTGATTATCACAGTGAATCACAGTGGGGTTTAGGGGCTTCCCAAATAGTCCAACTAGCGATTTCCTTAACCATACTGCCTCACATGCTCCCATGGAGGCAGCCATATATTCGGCTTCAGTGGAACTCTGAGCAACTCTTGAATGTTTTATGCTAAACCGGGATATCATAGCTGATCCAAGACTAAAGCAATACCCCATTGTACTTTTACGATCAATGGAACTTCCCGCCCAGTCGGAATCAGAATACCCTTGGAGTTGTATCTCAACATTTTTATACTTCAAGCCAAGTCCAATAGTGCCACGCAAGTATCTCAGAATATGCTTAGAATCCATTAGGTGAATCTTCTTAGGTTCGCACATGAAATGACTTAACACATTGGTAGCGTAACAAATATCAGGGCAAGTGTTTACAAGGTACATAAGAGATCCAATAATTTGCCTATAGTATGCAGGATCTCTAGGTTTTGAATCTACTGCTTCACTTTTGAGCTTATGAAGATTTGTTTCCATTGGAATGGATAGAGGCTTACAATCTATCATACCAAATCTGGTCAGGATATCAGTGGTGCATTTTCCTTGATTTAGGAAAATATAATTCTCTTTTTGCCATACTTCTAGGCCCAGAAAATAGAGCAGTAGACCTAGATCCTTCATATCGAATTCAGCCACAAGATCTTGTTTGCATTTTGCAATGAGGTGATCAGTGAGTGGAAACCTGAAAAGTGTGATTGCAGAGTAGAGGAGCTGAAAAGGATCTACCTTAGCATGTAGTGTTGTTATCAGATCAGAGCTTTACCTGTTGTCTTCTAACCATTTCAACACTAGGAAAATCCCTTTGCCGAGTAGCTTTAACAGGCTTATTGCAAATCCTCTAACCAGGTGACTCAAGATCATTGAGTTCTTCAAATCCTCTAGCGAGGTAACTTTTAACAGGGTATATAGCCATCCTTTAACTGGGTGATCTTTAACAGGATCGGTTCCTAACAGAACCTTATTGTAAAGTCTTTAACCGGACTAGGCTCCTAACAGAGCGAGCTTCAAAAGAGTTCAAAAACAAGCTTGTGGGTATTCATCCCCACCGTGATTTTTCCCATTTGGGTTTCCACGTGAAAAATTTGTGTCATGAGTTGTGCATTTTTCATGTGATGATTGAGCAGTCTTTGTTTAGGTGAATATGCATGCAAAGCTAATGTTTATGGTATTATTGATACAACACATGCATGAGTATATTGGTGAATTAGTTATCAAGTGTAGAATGTTATTTGAAGTATTCAGTTTTACTAGTTTTACTGGTTTAGTTGTCTGAAGTCTTACTGTGTTTAACAGGTATTGCCATGATTAAGTTCAGTGATGAAGACAACCGGTTAGCATTGTTTTAACTTGATAAGTTGTTGAGAAGTTTTTGTATGTACTGATTCATCCCCCCCTCTCAGTACCGATTAGGGTATTTGTTGTTCATCATTATTCATCAATTGGAATCAGAGCAACTCCAGGTCCTCGATGATATAAGCTTAACCGCTTGAGGTAAAAGATCCTGCTTTAATGATGAAGAGGGAAGGTCCTAAGTTCAATAGAGATAACTTCAAAATATGGAAGGACAAAATGAAGATTTATATCAAGAGTTTGGGTGCTCAACACTGGAGCTATGTTGAGAATGTCTATGTTATCCCCACTGGCACTCTTACCGATGATCAGAAAAGAGAGATTCAAGAAAATGGGCAAGTCATGGAAGCCCTTATTAGCAGCCCGTCCAATATTGAGTTCATTGATGTACAAGATAAGGACAATCCTAAGAATGTATGGGACACTCTGGAAACCATTTATGGTGGTGATGAGCATGTCAAGCAAGCTAAGGAAGAGAGCCTTAGAGAAAAATTTGAAGACATGAGGATGCTTGAAGGAGAGACCATTCAACAATATGGCATAAGGATCAAGACTGTGGTTGGAGATATCAAGAGCACTGGTGGAACAATTGATGATGCCACCGTTGTCAATAAAATTTTGAGATCATTGTTACCGGTCTATGCAATCAGAGTTGTTGCTATTCAGGAGCTAAGGTCTATCGACAAAACCAAGGTATCCTTAGACTCTATCATTGCAAAGTTGACTGCATATGAGTTGAATAGCTATGATGGCAGTGTTCAGAAGACTGAGTCAGCCTTTAGGGCATCTGCTGCACCAATCAGAAAAGGAAAAGAAGTAAGTACCAGTTATGAATCCAGGCAATGCAGAGATATGGATGATGAAGAGATTCTGATGGAGTTTGAAGCTCTTCTTGCCAAGAGACTTCCAAAAGTTACTGGAAAATACAGAGGTAAGCTTCCTTTAAAATGTTTTTCCTGCAATAAGATAGGACATATAGCTGTTAACTATCCTAACAATGACAATAAGGATAAATCGGAGAGGTTTAGAAAGTATAAAGGAGGAGGTAGGAGAAATTGTCTTGTTGCAGTGGATGAAGGTATTACTGATGAAGAATCTAAGGATGAAGAGAATGAGGACATAGTGTTTGTACTTGTAAAGGAAGAAGTGTCTGACAAGAAAATCCTCGTCTCTCGCATTGACAACTCTAATGAGTGGATTATTGATAGTGGGTGTTCTCACCACATGACTGGTGACCGGAGAAAGTTTTTGTCTCTGGAAGAATATGATGGGGGTGTTGTCCAGTTTGGCAATGATGCACCATGCTTGGTGAAAGGTAAAGGATCCATCTCACTGAATGGAAAGAGCAGTGTGGATGATGTCTACTGGGTAAAAGGTCTTAAGCATAACCTTTTGAGTGTTGCTCAGCTAAATGACAAAGGACTCATTCTGGAGTTCAAAGGTGAAGTCTGCAGTATAATTGGAAAGAGTGGTGAGCTTATTGCTACCAGTAAGCAGACCAGAGGTAACTTGTTTCAGTTGAATGCCAAGATTAGTCAATGTCTGATGGCGAAGTTTGGTGACATTTGGATATGGCATAGGAGACTTTGTCATATAAACTTTGACAATATTGTAAAAGCCAGTAAGATCAAGGCAGTAAGAGGATTACCTTTGCTAAACAAACCGGAGAATTCTTTGTGCAGAGATTGCCAACTTGGGAAGATGTCTTCCTCAACTTTCAAAGGTAAGTCTTTTTCAGCAGAGAACTTACTTGATCTTATGCACACCGATCTGTGTGGTCCAATGAAAAACTAGAAGTATTCAGGGAGGTAAGTATTTCATGATTCTTACTGATGACTGCTCAAGAATGATGTGGGTCACATTCTTGAAAGACAAGTCTGAGGCATTTGGAAAGTTCAAAGCCTTTAGAGAATTGGTAGAGAAGGAAAGTGGTCAAAGGATAAAATGCCTAAGAACTGATCAAGGACATGAATTCACTTCTGATGAATTCAACAAGTACTGTGAAGAGAACGGTATCAAGAGGCAGTTGTCTGCCCCAAGGACACCACAACAAAATGGCATAACAGAAAGGAATAACAGGACTGTAGTTGAAGCGGCCAGAACAATGTTGATCCAAGGAAAGGTTGCTCACACTTTTTGGAGAGAAGCGGTGAGCACTGCAGTCTATACTATGAACCAGGTACTCATCAAGAAAGGTAAAGATAAAACCCCTTATGAGTACTGGACTGGGAAGACTCCCACTGTGAGTTATTTTAAAGCATTTGGCAGTAAGTGTTATATCAAGAGAGGTGAGCATCTAAGCAAGTTTGATGCTAAATGTGATGAAGGAATATTTCTGGGATATTCCACTAAGAGAAAAGCTCTTAAGTGCTACAACAATAGGACTCAGAAAATTGTTGAGAGTATCAATGTCAGCATCAATCCCTGAGGAGCCTGAGGAAACCTGCAGCGAGCAAGTGGAAGATGAACCGGGTGTAGCCTTCTGGGAACCGATTAAGAAAGAAACAAGCAAAGACCTCAGTGTTTTTGTACCGGTAGAAGCTGCAGTAGGTGAAGAAGAAGAGGAAAAGCAAACAGAACCAGCTAGAGTCATTCCTAGATATGTGAAACTACATCATGATCTGAAGCAGATCATAGGAGATAAAGATGCAAGGATACTCACAAGAAGAAAGGTGAAAGAAAACTCTTGCATGATTTCTGAATTTGGGCCAATGGAAGAGGAACTGGATTAAGGCAATGGAAGAGGAGCTGGACCAGATAGAAAAGAATGCAACATGGTCTTTGGTACCCAGACCGGAACACAAGAATGTCATAGGTACCAAATGGGTCTTCGGGAATAAGCTGAATGAAGAAGGCACAGTTGTAAGGAACAAGGCAACACTTGTATGCAAGGGATATGCTCAGGAAGAGGGAGAAGACTATGGAGAAACCTTTGCCCCAGTGGCTAGACTAGAAGGTGTTCGAATGCTACTTGCATTTGCAGCATTTAAGGGATTCAAGGTATACCAGATGGATGTGAAGTCTACATTCTTGAATGGAATCCTAGAAGAGGAAGTGTATATTGAGCAACCGGACGGGTTTGCCTTATCGGAAGATAGTAACATGGTGTGTAGATTACACAAGGCCCTGTATGGATTGAAACAAGCACCAAGGGCATGGTATGAACGGTTACACTCTCATCTTGTGAAGATAGGATTTCAGAGAACAAGTGAGGACAACAACATATACTTGAAATCTGAAGGTGAACAGATTCTGATCTGTGAAGTGTTTGTAGATGACATAATCTTTGGAGGAGATGATGAAATGAGCCATGCATTTGTAGATGAAATGAAGAAAGAGTTTTAGATGTCTCTGATTCGAGAGATAAAGTTCTTCATTGGTCTACAGATTCAGCAGATGAAAGAGGGTATCTTTATTACCCAGTCCAAGTATGTCAAAGAAGTATTGAAGACCTTTGGCATGGAGGAGAGCAAACCGATTGGTACACCGATGGTCACCGGCTGCAAATTGACTAAGGAAGATGATTCAGTGCTGGTGAATGAGAAGGAGTACCGGTCAATGATTGGTAAGTTGCACTATGTGGTACACAGCAGACCGGATATTGCTCATGCAATGAGCATTGTAGCCCGTTTTCAGAAAAGTCCAAGAGAATCCCACTTGGTAGCAGTCAAGAGGATTCTTAGATACCTGAAAGGGACAGTTGATTATAGATTGTGGTATCCATACAATGGTGATTTTAATCTCAAAGTATTTACTGATGCAGATTGGGCAGGTAATGTGGACAACCGGAAGAGCACAACCAGTGGAGCATTCTTTCTTGGTGGAAGACTAGTCTCATGGACGAGTAAGAAGCAGAGCTGTATTTCCCAGTCTACAGCTGAAGCGGAGTATGTGGCAGCATTTATGAACTGCACTCAAGAAATGGATAAAACATGTATTGGATGGTTTCAAAGTACCTATATCTAAACCGGTGAGTATATTTTGTGACAACACAAGTGCAATCCGGTATTGCATGCTAGAACTAAGCACATTGAGCTCAAGTATCACTTCTTGAGAGAGAAGGTTCAAAACAAAGAGGTTGTATTAGAACATGTTTCCAGCAAGGAGTAGCTAGCAGACATATTCACTAAGCCCTTACTGAAGACTACATTTACCTATTTGACAAATAAATTAGGCATTCTACCCCTTCATGAAGTAAATTAAAAATGTGTGTTCCACATCAGTCAAGTACTACAGTGTCAAATCTTTCAGGATTGATGTGTTGAAGGATGCTACTAAATAGGGGGAGCAGCATAGTGGAGAATGGAAGCTTGTGCCTCCACTTTGGCATTGTTGTCAAAGGGGGAGAAGATATCTGATGATGAAGATATATGTTATAGTTGCACTGGTCTATGTTGTTTATAGTTGCAATGATACACTGAGTATTGCCATCAATGCCAAAGGGGGAGATTGTTGGCATATGAAGAAGCAATGACAAAGTATGTTGTCATTGATGTCAATAAGTGCAGGTGAACCGGCATGAAGATTGGAAGAAGTTGATATTGATGTTCAAGTAGGAGAACCGGTATGAAGGGATGAAGTGGACCGGTGCCAAGGTTTCACTAAGAGTGACTACCGGTTGGTAGTGCTCCAGGGTTTCTAGTTTGGCAATCTAGCTTGTGCGATGCAATCGGTGACATTTTGTGATGAGTTAGCTAAGAGATAAGGATGAGATCGAGATGCCACGTCAGTTTTGTGCACGTAAAGGATTTCCTTGAGGACCTTGCATGTGAAGATCGATTGCATTAAATGTTTACCTCGGGAATGAACATTTTTCTTAGCGGAATGCGAAGAGAGCATGATGGGTTACTGATTTCCATATGCGGTGAAGAATGGACGATGCAGAATGACTTGTGATCTGTTTGAGATTGTTTTATTCTATGCAAAGTGTTTCAACGGTCAGGATTGGACCGCTTGTAATTGTAAACCTAAAATGTTTAGGGTTTAGGGTTTATGCTACTGACCTAATTGTTGTCTATAAGGTCGATGATGTTTGTTATTGTTTTTGTTGACAAATGTTGTGTTTGTATCCGAGTGATGAGATACTTGCCAGACCAGTGAGTGGAAAACTACAGTGTGATTGTAGAGTAGAGGAGTTGAAAAGGATCTGCCTTAGCCTGTAGTGTTGTTACCAGATCAGAGCTTTACCTGTTGTCTTCTAACCATTTCAATAGTAGGAAAATCCCTTTGTCAGGTAGCTTTAACAGGCTTATTGCAAATCCTTTAACCGAGTGACTCAAGATCATTGAGTTCTTCAAATCCTCTAGCGAAGTAACCTTCAACAGGGTATATAGCCATCGCTTAACCGGGTGATCTTTAATAGGATCGGTTCCTAACAGAACCTTATTGTAAAGTCTTTAACCGAACTAGGCTCCTAACAAAGCGAGCTTCAAAAGAGTTCAAAAACAAGCTTGTGGGTATTCATCCCCACCATGAGTTTTCCCATTTGGGTTTCCACGTGAAAAATTTGTGTGTCATGAGTTGTGCATTTTTCATGTGATGATTGAGCAGTCTTTGTTAAGGTGAATATGCATGCAAAGCTAATGATTATGGTATTACTGATACAACACATGCATGAGTATATTGGTGAAGTAGTTATCAAGTGTTGAATGTTATTTAAAGTATTCAGTTTTACTGGTTTAGCTGTCTAAAGTCTTACTGTGTTTAACCAGTATTGCCATGGTTAAGTTCAGTGATGAAGACAACCAGTTAGCATTGTTTTAACTTGATAAGTTGTTGAGAAGTTTTTGTATGTACTGATTCACCCCCCCCCCCCCCAGTACCGATTAGGCTATTTGTTGTTCATCATTATTCATCAGTAGTACTACTAACCATTTTTGATGTGTTGCTTGCCCATTGCATAAGTGGAAGAGGCAGGCTTAGCTGCCTTCTTGATTTGTAATTCAGTTTATGTACTCAGTCCTCCCACTAAATAAGTGGTCGAGTGATAAATTTTATGGATTGTCCTCCCGCTGAAATATGTGGTAGAGTGATAGCTTAATGTAATGTCCTCCCGCTGAAATACGCGGTAGAGTGATTGAGTTTTAGTTTCTTGTTATTTCCCTTGGCTATTTTACCGCCAAGAGTTCAGTTTCTATCCTGCTGGATAAGAAGAAGGGGTTGGCTTGTCGCCCGTGCATTGTAATCTCAGTTTGGTTTATGGTGCTAACGATCCCCTCAGCACTGTATGCTCTCACCCTCTGAGGTTGGGCTCGCGGTGATCAGAAAGTGGAGGGTTGCTTTCAGTTGTATGGATTATTTCTCTAACCTTAACAGGTTATGGTGTTTGCTTTGTAATTCTTATTGCTGAAAACCAAAAAAAAATTAAGGGGAATATTACAGAAATACAAGCAATGGTTGTTTCTAATTACTCTATATGATCATGCGATGAAGATATCAGAGCTATCCCTCACTCGAATAGATGTGTCTGATTGACCTTTATATCCCTGCTATAGTCTGGGCATTGTGTCTGATTATTACTTTCTAATTGTGCGCACTTCACCTTGTACTGGGGTGAATGATACCCCCCTCTTACTTGGATGACAAAAGGGCTCCTGGAGCATTGTGAATATGAAACAAGATTAATAACTTCAATGTCTTGGAAGAAACTTATGATCCTCTATTAATAATTCTTCAAGCGATCATGATGTGAGGAGTTGTATTTCCTCAATCATGTCTCTTCAATGATTTTGTAGAACACAAGATACCACTGAGAGGGGAGTGAATCAGTGGTTTTCAATAATCTTAACCTTTTAAACCTAAGAGTGTGTATTGGTTAGTAGTTTAAACACTAAGTGAGTATACCAGTTAGACAAAGGAAAGATTAAGATGCATGAACTCACAAAAACACATCACACAACACCGGATGTACAAGGAAAACCCAACATGGGAAAAACCTCGATGAGAAATGCTACTGGAGTCTACTGCTCCAATCCAGCCTCACAATAAAACAACTCTATTACAAAGATTTAGGGCACCAACCCAGGGAGAACCAACCCTTGCTAATTTAGGGCACCAACCCCTAACTGTTTATGGGCACCAACTCAAAGGAGCACCAACCCCTGCACCGAGATCCAACTTAGTGATATACAAAGAAATAACAACTTATTACAATGATAGCACCTTGTTACAAATGAGTTTTGTAACACACTCCACTGGTTATTCTATCTCACTGCTTCTTTTGGTACCGGTTCACTATTCACTCACTCTGACTCCTTACCAATCAGTCTCTGCCTTTTCTGATTTCTTCATATCCTTACTAAGCACTTTTTAACTCTGAGATGCCTTCTCACCAGTTACAACACTGCTCAGTTTTCTATTGGTTGCTCTGCTCGCTCTATCTTCCTAAATCTCCTTCTACTCACCTTTTCTCTCTTAGACTCTCTGCTGCTATCTAGTTGTATCTTCCTTTCCCAGTTCACACAACAGCTATATTCTTTGCTGCTTGCCGGTTGCTTTTGCCTTACTGGTTAAACCTTCTTATCGGTTCTACTCCAACACTTGGACACTTTTGATATTTGCTCTGATCACTCTTTGCTCTCTCAATCACTCTCTCCTCTCAGGCATCTACCTCTTATGCAGTGTCATCCCTTTGTGTCTTCAATCTGCATATATATATCCTATAGTTTCCCCGCCTAACTGAAATATTTAAATATTTCCTATAGTTTTCCCGCCTAACTACAATATTTAAATATTTCCTACCTAGGGTTTTCTTTATCGACCTCAATCAGATCGGATCACATCAAATCTGACCTCTGAGATCAATATCCTGCAACAAGGCAACACTATACCACCATATTTTCTTCTGTCTGTACACATTTTCTATTTTTGGCAAGCACGGCTCTACTTTCTGTCAAACACCATTAATGTTCTAGCAGTATACTTCTCAAGGTCGACAAGGAGATCGTATATCATGCATCGGTCATGGAGATAGAAGATCAAATCTCTGCCCCTCGGTCTACATCGAGCCGCATTCCTCTGTACTCCTCCCGTGATTTATGGGATTGACATTAAATGCAGACTTAGTCGGCAACTACCTCACCGACCACTGCTCGTTAGCCATTTGGATCCTACGTGTCGTCCTTCGTCGGCTTCCACCTCAGCACAGTCCACTTTGTCGGTTCAAGCTTGGTCACCGACCAAAAACATCCTACCAGTATCTGCCTGTTGACGTGGATGGAATCGCATCGCTGCATACTCCATACGGCCAACGCAGAATAGAATAAACTCACTGAGTATCCTACCCTCTCTTGAAATAGGGGAATCCCTAATGCTATTTTCTACGTTTTGATCAATGGGGATAACCTCAAGGTTTCTTTTGTCAGGTCTTGACTGTGGGATCTCTCAGTGGCTTTATGTGTTTATGCTGGAAACACAAGGGGACTTACGTTTGATTGGCAATTCCATGTATAAATTCCTGGGGACCTTTTACGGTTTTTTTTTCAGGTGACGTTGGTTAATTTGAAGCTGATTTAGCAGGATTGCAGATTTCTGAAAAAAAGGGATAAAATTGGGAGGAAAGAAAGGAAGGATAGGGAGAGAGAGAACTGTAAATTCTAACTAGGATAGCAGATTCAATCAAGCAGACAGACACCTCCAGGAAACTGAATTAAGCATCATCAGTCATTCAGACACAATGTTTGCATAAACTTAGTGCAATCTTCAAAGGAGAAACCAGATTTTCATATTACCAAATACGATATTAGAACTTCTACATTCATGATATGTATATATTTGATAATCGAACTGAATCATAAAATAGCCCAGATTAACCATGCGGAAAGGAAAAAAAAGCAATCAGCTATCCTCTAATGGTATGGACTGTGGAGGTTCTATCAGATGCTTGGTAAAAACTGCTGTGCAAAATGAATAGACATAATTAAGAGCTTTCAAAATTAAATGAAGAAGGAGACCATGCACTCACAAGGAAACTTGAAAGTAATTTTAATCCATTGTATTAATTCCTGCAAATTCCTTCAGAGCTTTCGCAACAATCCAAGAACTTCCTCCTAAATGAGGGAAAACCAGTCCCTTTAAATAGGTTTCCAAAAATGGATGAATGGCCAAGATCTAATCTAGACAAGTGGCCCAGATTCATCCTTACAAAAAGAGGGATCCACACCCATAAATGGGGGGTAAATATCAACAACCACCCCAAAGGGAGCAATAACTACCAAAAAAGGATAATTACAACAATTGGAATAATCCAAAAAAAGGTGTACAAAAAAACTTTACAATATGTTGACCAGAAGTCAACTGTCACCTTTTTAGGACAAAAGTGCACTTTTTAAGACTTGGAGGGAAAAAGGCATTTTTGAGAAACTACTTTCTCTATTTTGGTTTCACATTCTTTCTGTAGAAACTGGTCTTCGCCATGCAGGTATTCTCGCCATAAATCACGACCTGCCGCTCATTCCTTGCGAACATATTCCTGAAACTTGATACATAATTGGAAGAGGAGACTAAAAGGTGGCATGGGAGGGTGGCGAATTTTGTACTGCATGCCCTCGAGATACTGGTCCACGTGCCTTAAACCGTCCTTCCAGCTGGAGTGATTACGCTCGAAGCACAATATGTCTGAATGGAACTGACCAGCAAAACTTAAGTCTTCAATGGAATAAGAAACCTTATCTGCTCCCAACCTTTCCTCCCAATCCGGCCGGATTACACTGTCGGATAGGTCATTTATCCACCCCGAAACCATTGATCGGAGGATGGTCTTGCCTAGTTCTTGCATGTTCCCCAGAATTGCCTCACATGCGTCATTTTCTTTGTCAATAATTTCCTGGGCGTCGTTCTTCATGGTGACGGCCCAGTACCATTCCTTGAGAACACTGATGCCATGGGGATCTAGGATGTCAGGCAGTGTGGGAATCTGTGTATGTGTCCAGAAAAGAGCTCTTATGAGGGGAAGGGTAGAGGCCGCTACTTCATGCATGTGAAGGGATTCCCTCTTTACCTCCAACAGCCTGACTAGAGTGAGCTCTCGATGGAGAGCCATTTCCTTTACTTCTCTGAGGATCTGTTCTCCCTTTTTCTTGATGTCCTGCACCCATTCCTTGACGGCCTTTGCGGTATCCCGAATTCCTTCAAATTCAGTTGTGGTCCTTTGCGCCAATGCTATTGGGGGAATATGGGATTCAGAGGGGTTGTGTAATGGCCGTAGGAGCTTATCAATGTATCCCTCGGCCTGTTCAGCACGGGCCCGATACATATCCTTTTCGGCAGTGATTTCCTCGAGCTGTCTGAGTATGTTCTGCACTGAGTCCTTAAATTCCTCCTTTTCTTGCTCTTTTGTAGCTCGTCCGATGGGGACAGTCGTAATGCTATAATCTGCCAGTGTTATTTGATCTGCTGGCTTGTCCACGGGCGGGGTGGCAATATGAAGAGTGCGGTTCCTTTGCTCATCCCTGGTTATCTTAGAGTATGTTCTTGGTTTCTTCTTCCCTTTAGCTTTTGCTTGATCCATTCGTGAGAAGATGTCCTCTAGATCGATGGGTGCCTTGGTGGCGGCCCTGCGCTGAGCTCTGGCGATCAGCCACTCTTGAGGCACCGTCTGGGTTGAGGATTGGGTTAAGTTAGCACCTTGTTCTCCCATGCTCTCAACCGGCTGATCACAAATTAGCAGCTGTCCCGCCATTGGAGGGGTGAAAGAAGGAGGAAGCTCCTTGTTTGCATCTGAGTTCTCCCCTATTTCACTGAACAGTTGTCTGACATCCTCCTGTGACGGTTGCTCCTTGGTTCTCTCGAGCTCATGAATCTCGTCTGTTCTTTGTTCCCCTTCGACCGTCGAGTCGTCCTTGGCCGCATGGAGGAGTAGCAATTCGTGACGGCTCTGCTGGGTAGGTTCATGCACTTCGATCCCCTGGGTGGATGGGATTTCTCCTTCCTTTATTTGGTCACCTGGCTTGGTCGAATTGGGGCCCTTTTGCTCGGTGTCCGGCATATCTGGAGCAGGAGGATCATTGGCTTGGAATGCCTCTATGTCGCTCTGGGAAGGCGGAGCAGGTATGCAATCCAAATCTATGGCGTCGTCGGACGAACTGGGGTCCTTTGAAGATGAAGTGGTCTCTGGCCTCCTTATGGGAATCTTCTCCCTTCTTGTTCTTTTGGACGTCCGAGTCCCTCTGCAAGCCTTAGCTTTCTTTCTTTTCTCTGGTTTCTCAGCTGATGTCCTTTCGTCTTCGGAAGACTGAGAGTCGAAACTGCCCATCAGATGGTAAGTAAACTGGACCCCCTCATGGACTAGCCTCTCGATCTGGTGATGTAACCATTGATCTGTGTATCTTGCCGGGGCTGCCATAACTGCTTCGAAATCCGTGATTGGGTCTTGAGACCAATCAACGCCTGGCAAGAGGTGCCTTACTGCCTCGAATTCTCGGACTTGGAGGCAGTTCCCCGAGTCTGTGAGCTGATCCGGGACCTGACGGTACTCAAAGAGTCGCATTTGCTGCACACTCAATCTAGAATATTCCCGTCGCCTGACTTCGTAGTCATCGGAGCAATTTTTCCAATAATCTTCAATTGACTCCTTTGCTCTGTAGCGCCTACCATAAGCTCTCTTCGCCAAATTGTCATGATCAAAACATTTCCTTGGGAAATGTTCCTGTAGGCCATAAGAGGCTAGCTCTGCAAGGGACTCCTCTGCTAGGGTGGGGGTTCTCAATTGGACATCATGGCTGCCTATGATCATTGGAAATGCGAATCCAGCCTGCTTGCTCTCTCGTAGTAATATGCCGGCAGGGCGTGATTGTCTTGCCACCTCCATGAGGACTACTTTATCGGTTGGGTACCGCGGAAGTCGAAGGGGGGCACCATCGAAGCCAGCTATTCGGATGTAGGAGAACCTTGGGAACTGAATGAACCAGGCCCCATACCTCTGCACTAAAGTGGTAGCTTGCTCCGAGAGCCTTATGTGTAACCCTCCCTGCATTAGCCTGACTAGGCGCATTGTGAAGGCGTCATTGACGCGTTCGTACTGACCAACCGCGTAAGCTGGGCTGCTCTTTTCCCTTTGAGATATATCCTGGTAACGCAGCTGCGGGTAGCAATCATAAACCTTCACCTGACCAGGCCCATTCCCGATCTCACCTTTCATTATTAACCCTGGCAGTGGCTGGTTCTTTGCAAACATATAGACCAAATAGGAGGTCATCGTGAAATACTTCTTTGTCTCGAGTTCAATCAGCTGCGCGTGGATGTTATCACTTATGATCTGGGCCCAGTCAAACTTAGACTTTCCGGCAAAGACCTGCTCTGTAAAATAGAACATCCACTCTTCAAAGTAGCTGGACTTAGGAAGTCCCATGACTCGACTAAGTAAGGTGACCATGTCCCCATGTTCATTATGACAGTCACTCCTGGGGGTCTTTTTCACAATCCTGGTGTTCGGAGGCCTTTTCTCTTTGAACCATTCTTCGTTAATCAATGCCCTGCATCGGGCCGGGTTCATATCATATGCCCCTTGCGCCTCGTCCATTGTTGTAGCTATGGGATTATTTGGAAAGGGGATATCAAATGCATCACTGATAGCCTCAGGGGAGAAGTCGGCGATAGTCATATCTTCCAGAAGCACTAATCTGGACTTTGGTTCGTAATGCCGAGCAGCCTCCACTACTAATTCATAGTTCTGGATTGCTGGAGGAAAACCTGCTGCTTGGGCGATACCACTTTCCACCATTTGCCTAGGCCTGCCATATGCGTTGGGCGAGAAGACCCGATCCCTGAAGTCCTGAATATCAATGTGGCCAAGGTCGGTGTCACCAATGTTGTCCCAGATGCTCTGGACCTTCGACTCTCTTAATCCTCCCCTCTGATATTGATACTTCATTCTTTCAACTTTCTGCGGGATGTTTGATTTGGATGCTCGTGAGGTTTCGGCTGCAGCGGGTGTTTTTGATGATTCTGCCGTCGATTTAGGCATTTATCCTGCACAGCCAGACACGGATTACAAGGTGATACAAGAACGATAATGGGGGTTAGATAATAACAGAAGTGCTTCAACAGACCGGGATTAGTTTAAATATCATTTTGGCTAACAACTTGATTAACTTTAACAGCATCATATTCCTGAAGATTTATGACTATGCATTATCACTTTCGAATTTTTTGGATTAATTTTCAACAGAGGCAAAACATGAGAAGTTTGAATTTGAAAAGAGATGCAGTTTCTGGCCAAACCTCGGGAATGAATCCTAAATTTCGGATGTTCGAATAACGCTTTATAAAAAGGAGATGCAGACTCCAAGCATTTCAAATTTGGCGCATTTGCCTATTTGATTTACACATTTTAAATGACCATACGCGTTAAAGCGTACTTACCCGATGGGAGCGAATGACGAGAGATTGCCCGACCTCGTTGCGCGAAGCGAACGGACGATCCTGCAAAATTTGAATCCCAACGGTTATCCTTCCTATTTAAATTTTCGCGGTTTGGAGGATGAAAGAGGATTTATCAATTTCACATGGTTCTATCTCTAGCAATCTGAATTTTAAATGGTTGACGGGAGGGTAATGCGGCGTCTTACCTCCTTGTTTTCCGGATTTGAGAGCTCTTTCAAATTTTGAATTGCATTCTTTCTAACTTTGGATTTTGACAAATTTGGAGGCTTCGGATTTAACTTGGCTTTACTCGGTCTGCACGAAATTCGGAGCTTGGACGCTATTTGCAACCATGGAGATCTCAACCTGCTCGTTCAGCTTCTAAAAAAAAAGAAAAAAAAAACCTTCGCACTTCCCCTTCGCGGCTTCGCGTTAAAAAGCTTCGGCTATCCGTTAAAAGGGTGCGGTTTGCGCTAAAACTGGCTTTGCGAACTTCGGTGGTTTAATACTCCGTTTTGTGCTAAAACTGGCTTCGTGGTTTAAAGCTTTGCAGACTTCGGACCTGGGGTTGGAAATGTGAGCTCCATAACTTCACTCTTCGTTAAAGGGTCCGAAACTCGGACTTTCGGACTTTCACCTCCGCATTTTTTCTTTGCTCCCCGCGTTTTCTTCTTTGCTCTCTGCGTTAAAACTTCGGAGCTTAAGTTGGAAGTAATGAGCGCCTTAGGTTTTTAACTTTGCCTTCGCAAAAGTTCGGACCTGGGGTCCGAAGATGATCGCATTATGTTTTGTTTTTAAACTTCGGAAAAGTTCGGACCTGGGGTCCGAAAGTGATTGCATTCGGTTATGTTTTAACTTGCCTTCGTTTTTAACTTTCACTTTCGCCAAAGTTCGGACTTGGGGTCCGAAAGTGATCGCACTATGTTTTTAACTTGAACTTTCGCCAAAGTTCGGACCTGGGGTCCGAAAGTGATCACACTATGTTTTAAACTTCGTTTTTTAAAGTTGAACTTTCGCCAAAGTTCGGACCTGGGGTCCGAAAAGTGATTGCATAATGTTTAAACTTCGTTTTTTAAAGTTGAACTTTCACCAAAGTTCGGACCTGGGGTCCGAAAAGTGATTGCATAATGTTTAAACTTCGGTTTTTTTTAAAACTTCGCTCTGGGGTCCGAAAAATGCCTCGCGATATATCTTTTATCTTTGTTTTTTAAAGTTCGGAGCTTAACGCGTTAAAAGACACCGCAACCTCGGACCTAAGCGCCTTTTCGGGCTTTTGGACCCTATGCATCCTTTTCAGAACATTCCGCCTTCATTAAAAATTTCGGGCCTGAGGTCCGAAAATCGTTCTCCTATATTGGTGATCTCGGGGGGGGGGGGAAATCTGCTCCTTGGAGAAAATCTGGAAACTTACACAGAATGTCGGACCTTCTACCAACTTCGCCAAACTCCACAAATTTGGACTTGGGAGGCATCAAAATACCCAGGCGCTAGGCCGAGCAATTTGATCCTTTAGGAGGCGAAAATCATCTGCCCGTTCCTCGCAAGGGTCGGGTAGCAAACTTTATGCAATTGGCCTTATAGCTCTGGGTTGGCGGGGTCCGTTGGTTCTTACCATCTTACGCCTATCCACGGCAATCTTTTAAAATCTTGGAACAAAACTTTCGGCATTCACGCCCGAAAGCCAGATCAGTCAGGAGGACTCATTGGTTCGTTACTCCAACGTCGATCAGCTTATGGACTGGTCACGAACTCGCTCGAAGAGATACGAGAAACTCTGCTTGGATCCTCGGGATAACGATCAAAAAACTCAAAACAGGAAAGGGGGACCCTGTCGGTGACAGGGAGCGTGTGCAACGCACAACAAATGGCGACTCTGCTGGAGAAATGCTCCCAGTCATTTCGGGGACGCAAGTTCGGATCGAACCTAGAATCTCTGGTTAACCACCACGATTGAGAGGAGAGAAGGAGAAGAGTCTTTCAAAATAAGATAATGTGAATAGTCAAATCAAACCACATGCAGATCGGATTAACTAGTGTGTGCAAATGGAGTTCATTCCAGCCTAGAAAAAGTTGTGGCATCAATGTTTCACTGTGTCGAGATGTCCAACGGGCTAATACTCCAAAAGCAACCTGGATAGAGCCCCGCTGCCAGCAAGCGTCTATAGCTCCGGCGGAGTTATCGCCTGTTAGCTCACAGAGATTGCTCTGTTTCCGGCAAGAAGGTTTTACCCCTTTTTTCTTTTTTATACCGGCAGAGATGCCTGCACTCCCTTTTGCCAATTTTACGTTTAACGCTTGATTTCAGAGTGCTTTGATCGATTTCCTTTTCCTCTTTTTTTTTTTTTTGGCATAGTAGGCAGTGAAGCCTACGCAGGATTGAGCGTAACAGTGGTCGCTGAAGCATAGCCACGGACCTTTCATCGATATAGCGTCCCTTTGATTGGCAACTGATTGTATGCAATTTTAATATGTGTTTGTGCAGTAATCACGATATCGGGGTAGGTTTTGACTAGGACAAGATTTTGTAGAGAAAGGTCATCTAGATCTAACCGAACGTATCATGGGGTGCTCCATCAATCAAGAGTCTCCCCGAGCTTGGATTCCAAAAACAGATGGTAACAGCAATCTGGTGTCGCACCAACGTTGTACATGGCGAAGGCCTCCTTCAAGAAAATGACAGGGGTCCCAAAGCAAAGCAGGAAAACAGGAAACTAAGCTAAGACGAAAGGAAAACGGAGCCACTATTCACAATGAAAAGGCTTAGGGAAGCCTATGGCTGGAAATAATGCTTGAGGAATTGACCATTCACGGGCAAGGAAACGTCCTCGCCTGTTAGGGTCTTGAGTCGGAATGCATTTTCTCCCAAAATTTCTGAAATTTGAAAAGGACCAAGCCACAGATTGTCAAACTTGTCGTGCTCTCCCTTTCTTTCATGAGCTTTGTCCCAACAAAGGACAAGATCAGAGATGCGAAAGGCCTTTACTTTTGCCCGTCTGTCGAACCAATGCTTGACTACTTCTTGGTGTTTGGCAAAATTATTTATAGCGTCGTCTCTTTTTCCCTCTAAGTATAACAGTTGGGACAACCTGGCTTCTACAGCGTTATTGATTCCTAGGTATTCGCCCATGAACTGCAAAGTTGGTATTCTCAATTGTATCGGGAAGATGGGGTCAAGACCATATACTAAGTGGTATGGAGAAGTTCCAATGGCGGCCTTGCATCGGGTACGGTCTGCCCAAAGGGCAAATCGGAGTTGGGTGTGCCAATCTCTCGGATTCTTGTCTAGGAGCCTTTTAATCACACTCAGGAGGTTTTTGTTTGTGGATTCCGCTAAACCATTACCTTGGGGATAGTAGTTAGATGAAAATTTTAAAGTGATCCCTTAATTGAAGGCCCAATTTGAAAATTTTAATGACGTGAAAGCAGAACCATTATCACAGACTAGAGCGTGAGGACAGCCAAAACGTGTAATAATATTCTCCTCTAAAAATTTAATAACAGCATCAGCATTGCATTGTTTCAATGATTGAGCTTCAGACCACCTTGTGCAATAATCAGAAGCGGTTAGAATGTACCTGTGTTGCGCAGAGGAGGGCGGGTTGATTGTACCTATGAAGTCGAGCGCCCATTGGCCAAATGGTTTTACCTCTATGACTGGTCGGAGTGGCATAGCTGGGGTTCGCTCCCTTGTTGCGGATACTTGGCACACATGACATTTCTTTACATGTTCGTGGGTGTCTCGGAATAAGGCAGGCCAATAATAGCCTGCCCTGAGGATTTGGTGAGCCGTTGCTAGGCCTGATCCGTGGCCGGTTCCGAACTTGGTATGGAACTGCTCTATAATCTGGCATGCTTCATCCTCATTTACGCACCTCAGGTAAATGCCCTCATGATTTCTGCGGTATAAGACGGCACCTTGCAGCATGAAATGGCTACTCTTCATCCTTAGTGCCCTTTTCTGCACTGGGTTGAGGTGTGATGGGCATTTCTGATTAAGAAGGTAGAAAATTATGTCATCATACCACCTGTCTGGAGAGACCTGTTCAATCAGATACTGTTGATGTATGATTCCTGAGCATTCAGACGCGAGGGTTTGCGTCAAGGCCTGACCTCGTACCAGCTTCATAGGCTGGATTTCAATGTCATATTCCTGAATGATGGTCACCCATTTGCCTCTCCTTTCTCCTAGCTCAGTTTGCATCAATAATGTCTTCACTGCAACATCTGGTACTATGGCATATATCTTACTCCTAAGTATATAATGCCGGAACTTCCTGATGGCTTTGACTAGCGCATAGGCCTGCTTTTCAATGTTTGGGTATCTTAGTTCAGCCTCCTTCAACGGAGTACTCATGAATGCTATCGAGTGCTCACCCCTTTCCTCCTTTTGCTGAGTTAAGATTGCTGCACAGGTGTGCTCGGAGGCGAAGGAATAAATGTAAAACGGCCTTAGGTAGTCAGGGCTTACCAGAACCAGCGCCTGGATGATTGCTTGCTTGATCTCTTCAAACGCCCTTTTGGTTACTGGGGTCCATTCTATCTTGGCGTCTTTTTTCAACATATCGTTGAGAGGGCGAACTATTTCGGCAAACCCAGTTATAAATTTTCTAACAAAATTTATCTTTCCGAAATATGACTTAAGTTCCTTTTTACTTGCAGGGAGATTGATTTGCAGTATGGCCTTGGTCCTATCAAGGTCAATTGCTATGCCCTTTTCTGAGATAACATGGCCGAGGAGCTTGCCTTCGGTCACTCCGAACATACATTTCCTTGGATTTAAAGATATCCCGAATCGACGACAGCGCTGGAAAACCTTTCGTAGGTCATTCACATGATCTGCCCTTTGCTTGGAGAAAACGGTCAAGTCGTCCATGTAGACGATGATGCAGCGACCTACAAGGTCTTTGAATGCAATGTCCATGGCGCGTTGAAATGTAGCCCCTGCGTTGATCAAACCAAAAGGCATTCTCCGATAAGCAAATATCCCCCACTTAGTGGTAAATGCAGTCTTAAGTCGGTCCTCGTACTCGACCATTACTTGGTTGTATCCGGAGTAACCATCTAGGAAAGACATCATCTGGGATCCGTTGACCATTTGCAGGACTTCATCAAGGGAGGGCAGCGGGTAGTTATCCTTTTCTGATGCTCTGTTTAGATTACGGAAATCGACACACAGTCTGATTTCCCCGCTCTTCTTTCTTACTGGGACTAGATTAGCGACCCAGGTAGAATGTCGTACTGGAAAGACGATGCGAGCAGCCAGCAGCTTCTTTACCTCTTGATATATTAATGGTTCGAGGAGGGCATTCACTGGACGCTGTCTCTACCTGAAAGGTTTTGAATCTGGCTTGAGGGGTATGGTATGAGTTATCACAGATGTATCATAGGTTTTGAGATCCTCATACCCCCAAGCGATGATATCTGGGAATTCCCTCATATTTTTGAGGATTCCGTCTCTTTCTTGGGGCGTACACACTTTGCCAATCAGTACGTTCTTTTGATTTTCTTGCGTGCCGATATTGATTTTATCACAGGCGCCTCCTTCTGCAGTGCCTTCTTTGCGAGACTTGAGCTGGTCCCAGTCGAAAATTCGTTCTAACTGCACCATACCTTTGGGAATCGTATTTGTTCTAAGATTCAAGACCCCCTCTATGTCGATCTCGGCTTCTTGGGGTTCTTCCTCATCTATAATCTGAGTTGCAAACACATCTGAGCTTGTAATGAAGTCGATGATGTTTTTGTCATCATCGAACACCTGAAAATTAGTAACGTTGTCTGGGACTGATGGAACTGAGGCTAACTCTACTGTAAATTTCTTCAAACTTTGCATTGATAGTGGCTCAAGCGTGCTTGCGGCCTGGGCTAACGAATCAGTGACCTGGTTTTGTGACCTGAATATGGTCTTGATGTTGAAAGCATCAAAGCTTTCCATTATGTCCCATACGCGATTGCGGTAAAGGCTGAGCCTCTTGTCATGGCAGGTGTATTGTCTTCGAACTTGCCGGACTACTACTTCGAAATCTCCGAAACAATGCAGGATCTGGGCTCCCTTTTTGGTGGCTAATAGCAAACCGTGAATTAAAGACTCGTATTCTACTATATTGTTGGTGCAGTGAAACTGTAGCCTATAGGAAGCTAAATAGGTTTCACCAGTAGGGCTTATCAGTTCTACCCCTGCTCCAGCCCCTCTCTTGGATTTAGAGCCATCGAACCTTAAGGTCCAAGTCTGATTTGGGCTGGTAACCTTGCTTGCTGTGGTTGCCGGACCTGTAATTTCATACTTTTGCCGCTCAGGGGGTGTGGTGACTTCCGGCCTGAGAGTATGAGTTTGTAGCACCTCTGAATGTCTCTTGCATGCCTGACTCAACGCTGCCCTGCATAGTGAACAAGTTGTTTCTGAATGGGCAGCATTGTGAACTCTGCACCAACTGGTTAGGAGCAAATTCGCAATAGAATCTTGATAGTTAAGCTGGGACGCTGGTCCTTCACATTTGCAAAAGAATTCCCTGAGGCTGCCGAATAACTCACCTTCCTCTGGCGACGGGGCCTCCTTGTCATAACTTTCTGCAATTTGCTCGAAATTTTGGACTGGGTTTGAGCATTGTACCAATAAGACTTCGTTCATTGACCCGACGTCTGCCCTATATGTGCCCAGGTCTGATTCTAAGAATAGGGTTTCATTAGCCTGATTATATTCCGTAATCATCAGCTTGAGCCGAGGTTCGGATTCAATCCGGATCTGATTTGCTACCCCTCTCCATGGTAGCCACATATGGGTGAAACTAGAATGCAGCCAGCCGTTCAGGACGCGGGTCCAATCTCGGCTGAGTAGCATGCCATAGGCCCCCGGGATGTCCACCACTTGAATATCGATGTACATCTGAATGCGTGGATCAGCTGTTAGTTGCATGTGTATGTTGTTTAGCTTGCCCACTACAGTTACTTCAGATTTGTCCAACTGGGTAACCTTTCGGTTAGTCTTGGTGGGGGTCAGGCCTAAAGCACTACATACTGACAAGGACATAACATTAGCTGAAGCTCCCGAGTCAATGAGGCAATTGTGCAAGTTCTTACCAAAGATTCGGAGAGTTAATAGGAAAGGGGGGGGTTCTAGCTTTTCGGTGAACAAGCTTATTGTAGGCTCCGATGGTAAGGTATCATTGTTCATGATTGAGATATCCTGAGTCCTTCCCCGTGCACGTGCTCCAAAGCCAGCCTCCATAGGTTGATCATTTTGGAACTCAGGTGGTGCAGCATAATTCACTGTTGCACCCCTAGGAGTTGTTGGTCCTCTCACCTCACCACTGATCTTCTGGGGTTGTCCTTGTACTATTCTCTGTCCGGAGTGGTCGTCCATCCCTTTGGACTGAGTCGGTGTGGGTTCCTTAAGACTATTCAAGACCATGTCCCTGACTTCGGAGACTTTCATTAGTTCAAAAAAGGGTAAGTTGACTTTCATCCTTTTGAATTCGTCTGCCACCAATTGGCCTAGCCTAGCAATCTCTATATTGCTGGACGACCTATCACTGGAGCCTGGATTTGTGACGGTAATTGGCTGGCTCTGCGGAATGAGCATTCTTGGCTGGGGGGGGGCCTTCTGGGACTACCCTTGGCTCGCATACTGTTGCGATGCCTTTGGATAACTTGGGTTATTACTAGCATTCTGATCGGGAGGGACCTGGATGTCCTTGGGAGGTGTGGAAGTGGTGTAGGGGCTGCTGTTGCTGTTCTGGTTGTTGTTGTTGTAATATCCCCGATTTGCGCGCTGGTACTGCTGAAATGCATTTACATCGACGGGCTGATTCAGGTCGGCCACCTCATTTTCATCCTGATTGGGGAAAAAAAATGGGGGAATGTAGGTTTCTAGAACAAGTGCAGTGTCATACCTTGGTGACGGCACTATTTCAAATCCAGAGGGAGGGAGCACTAGTTGAGGTATTGTGTTCTCCACCTCCCGCTGGAATATGCTGGCAGCGACCTGAAATTCGTCGCATTGTAACTCTGAGTGCTGGTTAGTGTTGTGTAACCTGCACCAGTTAGAAAGCGCTGCCTCTGCCAAAAATACCGTATCTGTTGGCCTGTTTTATGACACTGGCGGATTGTCGAGCGGAGTAGGCACTCCTCCGTTGTTGGGATGGGTGTTCCATGTCCTTGCGGGTCTTTGATATCCTTGATTCTGGTATTGACCCTGGTGCTGACCCTGCTGTTGGTTCCTTTGATTACTTTGCAACTGATTATTCTGATTTCGCAGATAAGTAACTTCAGAGGACAGCCTTTTCATTTGGTCAGTCAGTTCCCGCATTTCAATGCAGACTTAGTCGGCAACTACCTCACCGACCCTCACTTCACCGACCACTGCTCGTTAGCCATTTGGATCCTACGTGTCGTCCTTCGTCAGCTTCCACCTCAGCACAGTCCACTTTGTCGGTTCAAGCTTGGTCACCGACCAAAAACATCCTACCAGTATCTGCCTTATGCTACCGGTCTTCTTACCCAACTGTTCACTGGGTTTGTCTGTGTTCTTCTTGTCTCTAGCCTGCTTACTGGTGGACATGTTGTTACTGCCTTCATACCGATAACATACCTTTCATGCCGATCATGCTAACTTACCAGTGAACCACCATGCTAGTAACATCTCCTGCATACACCTTGCATACATCGAGCTTACCGGTAACCATCCATACCAGTGACCTATTAGACATACCGGTTGACATCAAAGACAATACAATGCCAACAGATTTAACGAACCAGGCTTTTAATTGGACTTAACTAATTAACCCCCGCCCCCACCCCCTCTTTAATCGATCTGATTTGTTCTTCATTATGACAGCAATACTTTTAATTATATCACTCTTCACATCTAAGGAAGGCTTTGTGCGATTTGTTAGTAATCCAGTGGGGTTATAACACATCAAGCTTTCTCACCACAAGAAAACTTCTTTTTGCAATTTGTCATGCCTATGTCCTTGGAATGGGAGCAGTACGGATAAGGACCCTAGTTACAGGATCCTTGGGTTGGTCTTTCGTGTATCTCAAAGCCTCTAACACATTGTTGTTTCACAATATGGTGACCTAAATTTTAAATACATTTTTCTTAGCTCAGAAAAAAATGATTCCACATGACGCCATACCTTGTATGTCTCACAAAACTGATATAAATCATACAAAATTATCCTAAGAGGCAAAAAAGCATATATAGAATAAGTGTTGAACACGTTCAATAGAAAACTTAACGTTATCAACAGAACGTTTGTGAAAGAACTACTTAATAAGGGAAAAAGATGAACAATTCTCACCAATCTACTTCTTTATAAAGCATGTGCAGTACCTGGATGGGTTCAACCAAAAGAGCCAACGATGTCACAAAGGATACCATATCAGCCCCATTAAAAGCACCACAAGATATAATCCATGATCCTGCCAAGACCAAAATTAATGCTGTTCCTGCATAGGCAACTCCTACAAGTTCTGGAATGAATGCTTTCAATTTCTTTTTGCTGAGATGTGCATTTCGGTCAGCCTCAGCTAATTTTTTAAACCGCCAAAGTTCACAATCTTCAGCATTATGAGCCTTTACAATGATCATAGCTGGAAGCACCTGAACAATTCCAATGCATGATACAAAGTTAATAGCACATGCAACAATAAACTATATACAATTCAGAACAAATGCATCACTGAAATGGATTGCATTCTGGAATTGTTTACAATTGCTCTATTGTTTCATTATCATTATAAGTTGTGTTCAACATGTGATAAGCATGCCAGAAGAAATAGTTTTAGAAATTAAAATAAAGAAAATATCATGGCAATTTATACTTCTCAGGTTTAATAAAAGTTGCTAAGATCAATTACCTCATTTAAGAATGAAGAAATCCGAGCAATGCTATCCTGCCCTTTCCTAGATATATGGCGGAGCTTTTCCCCAAGAAAGGCAATAGAAAGAGATGTACAGGGGATGACCTGTGCCACTCCTTAAATCTAGTTAACTCAGAATTGCTTACGTTGGTAAAGAGTGTGAAAGGATAAGAGCTTGGGAATCTTGTACAGGGAACTAATCAACAGATTGGGTGAATTTGGAAATAACACATACAAGAAAAATAACTGAATGATCAGCTCACCGAGATTGTTGCCATAGAAAGAATGGGACTGAGAAAAAACATGCGGAATGTCATAGTAGTTAGCTGAAGTGTACTTGGTACTAGAGTCTGGAAACACAAAATCAACAAATCAAAATCAAGTTTTGAACAGCTTAGAAAACTAGAGACCTTAACAATTTGTAAAAGAAACATTGATTTCTATGCAGTAAAATAATAGCATTTCAATGAAAAAGACATTAGAGTAAAATAATTTTATTTCAACGGAAAAGACATACAAAATCTAATGGCAGTTAACTTAAGTCTAGTGAGCAGTGAAGTTCATACACATTAGACCAACCACACATGCTTGTATTTTCTGCATACAGAAAACCAGCAAGCTCAACCTTTATGCTCTTTCAGGAAGTGCGAGTGGTGGGCATAGTGCAGCCAGAGCAAACATGTTGGTCAGTACAAATCAGATATTTGACCAAAACCTATTCATTCCTATTCATAATCTAGAAAGAGCTTCAGGTCATGCCCACTTCCAATCCATGCCACTTGTATAAGACAAATAACTCATGCTGCATTTTAATAAAGCTTATATATAAACAAATCTGCAGAAGACTAACATGAATACCTAACAATATCACTGCATGGAAGGCATTAATTATTCATATAAAAAAATGTCTACTGAATAAAAATAACAAAACATGCCTTTGTGCCATAAGAAAGATTCCTGTAATCCTCCAATATCAATGTCGATTGCCTTTATAAGTTATAAATAAAATGACAGTTCAGATTACAAAGCTGACATATTATAACCACCTCTTTATCCATTATTCCATTACAAAGAGGAGATGGAAGCATGTCAAGTTTTCATTTAGTTGGCTTGTGTAACAGTGAAGGCAATGATTTGGGATGATGGTGGTGCCTAGCATGTGCTTCAAGCAAGTGGGTATTTCAGAAAAGAAATTAAGAGACATTGTTTTGTGATGTGGCAATGCATTTTTTGTGGTGCACCAATCAAGACTTTGGTAGCAGGAGGGGTTTTCAACAAGTGGCAAACCATGGCCTTGTGCTTTGAGTTTAATAGCAGAACAGAGAAAAAAATATTCAGGCTTAAGGCAAAGAGGAAGGTCGATTAATCTAGTGGATGAAGGAAGGCTGGATGGTCTGAAAGTTGCTGATAATTTCATGGATCACATCTCGCACCAGATTTTTAACCTAGTGCTTAGTATCTAGATGTTTCATATGCTAGGGATAGCAAAGGAGATTAATGAGAATCAATTTTCCATGGAATTCTTTTTTCTTTGGTTGTTGTATGACCTTGTCCTATTCTACAAACTATCCCTCAAGTACAAATCTCTCTTTGATATCATACGACCACCATCACTTGGCTATACAACCTCCTCCATCAACTATATGCCTCAACACAACACATCATTTCCACCTTAAAAACCCTTGGATGCCAAAGTGATAGACCATACAGCTGCTGAAGCACATTCCATTGCCCATCATATGCAATGTCCCCTTCTTCGATCTAAGTGTGCAGAGCAAGCCCTTTAGCCTATTTCATTCCCGTAGGCTAATTCGGGGATTTTGTAAGAGAATAATTTAATTAATTAAATAAAGTTGCCTCAATTGATTATCTTTCAAGAAACTCATATTTAATTAATCATGTTATATTATAAGGTGACTTAAGTGGGGCTAAAAGTAAAGTAATATTAAGTCACTTTATGAGGAGTCATAAGGTTTATTATTTAAAGTGAATTTTAAATTATGAACTTCTCAAAAGTTCACTAGCACGATATAAAAGGAGATGTGAAAGGGCAAAAGGACATCTTTGGTCGTTTTATATTTTTTCATTGTGAAGATTGGACAACTTTGTTCAACTCAAACCCTAGAACGAAAACACTGAAGGTATATGGTTTTGGAAAAGTGATTACTTCCAACTCAAATTTGGAGGTGGATTCAAACAGGATTCATAGTTGCACTAAAATAGATGAGTGGACATCTTGAGCTAGATTGCCATATATTTATGAAGTCACAGGAATTACAGTCAACAAATTTGTAGACGTTAGCAAGCAAATATAAATTTGTAAGAGATGCCATTTTAATATGAACTGCAGGCAAAACAATTTGTGTAAGATTTATCACTTTATAATGTTAAACATTTCATGTTTAAATCATCCCATAGTCCAAGAAGTATTGATTCAAAAAAAAGAAGGGGCAATTCATATTTTGGAGGCTTTAAGCCTAATTGCAGCATACACGAGGAAAAGGAGGCATGAGGATTTGTGGGGCCCTCTAGACTAACCGCTACAATTGACGCAAGACACACATGGGTTAGAAAAGGCTATTGCAGCATTAATAGAAGGGATTAAAGATCCCTAAGAACCTGTCATACTGTTGTGACATATTCACACATCGCCCCATTGCAAATGGGGACCCCTACTTTTTGCTTTATGGGGTTTGCTTTCTAGGTTTTTAGGGTTTGTCTATTAGCCTTTGCATGCTGAGTGTTGCCAGAGGGATCACTAGGATGGCAAGCTCTGCTTGAGCCAGGGTGAGTCCACGGGGCCCCAAAATTAGGGTTTCTTTGAGGGTCTTCCTTAGGGCCTCGTTTTGCTCTTGTTGCTAATTGTGTCTTGCTTGGTGAGTGAGTATCATCCTTGAAGGTCTGAGCTAGGTCAAGTTGGTGAGTGATGAAGTCTGGAACGTCATCCTAATCTTCAAATGCCCTGAAATTTGGCTAAGTCTGGAATGTCTTCCTGATCCTGAAATTTGACTAAGTCTGGAAAACTAAAGAATCCTCCAAAAAACTAGATTTTGCATTATAACTCCTGAGGGTCCGAAACCACTCTCAAACATCCTGACAGCATATATGGAATATAACTTAAAGTATAAGAAAGAAGAAAGATATAAGGAAATATCACTTATACTTAAATGTTATATTCCATACATGAATCCTGACGGAGAGACCAAAATGTCAAATTTCGCTCCTGACCCTTCCAAAGGGTAGAGCGAAATTCTCCATACGACATTCTACATTGCCCAAAGTCATGAACTAGCTCATTCCCAGGCATTTGTGAAGGCAAAACACTTATTTGGAGTGAAGAAATGTGAAAATGAAGTCAGGATTTGAGCCCAAGGATGATTTTCGCTCCTGGCCCTTCCAAAGGGTCCAGAGCGAAATTCCAAGAAGGCACCTATTCTTCACCTTGTTTGCACTAAAAGTCTTGTTCCTTAGACATGTGGTGAAGGTTTTGATATGTTCTTGCCTAAGAAGTGTTTGAAAGCATTAAAGGATGAAGATTATGACCCAAAAGGTGAATTTCGCTCCTGACCCTTCCAAAGGGTCCTGAGCGAAATCCACTTTTCCTCCACTTTGCTCAAGGATATGACCAAGATTGTTGACTTTTGAGGCATAGTTGATAAGGTTTTGATGCATGTTTGTCTTAGAGAGGAGGTTGAGACTTTGAAATGGCGAAAATACACCTGGGAGGAGAATTTCGCTCCTGACCCTTCCAAAGGGTCCAAAGCGAAATCCTCCATTTAGCCTTCTTTTGGCCTTAAAACCTAGTTTGACCTTGCCTAGACCTAGTTGGATGATGGATTGTCTTGATTGCGATATAAGGAAGTTGAATGGATCAAGTTTGATGGAAAATGAAATGAACTTAGGTGAGAAACTAGCCAAGGATAGGGATTTCGCTCCTGACCCTTCCAAAGGGTCCAGATTGAAAATCCCCTTAAACCTCAATTTCTCAATTATCAAGGCCAAGTTCATAGCTTCTAAAGCATGTATGGAAGTGTTTGACATGTTCTAGCCTTAGGGAGTGCCTTAAAGTGGAGGAGATGAAGGATTTTGGCTTAAAACTTGAATTTCGCTCCTGACCCTTCCAAAGGGTCCAGAGCGAAATTCTTGAAAACACTCATTTTCCCTTTAGCCAAAGTTGGGACCAAGATGGAGATGCAAGGAGAGTAGTCTATGCTTTCCCCCCAGAGAAGATCAAAGAAGGAAAGATGAGCAATCAAGCCCAAAACATGATTTTCGCTCCTGACCCTTCCAAAGGGTTCAGAGCGAAAATCTACCTAGCCCTCATTTTTCTTCCTTGGTTGATCAAATTTTAATATCCAAGGCATGTTGAAAGGAAGAATGGACATGTTTTTGCCTTTGGGAATGATTAAAAGCATTGAAAAGTGAAGATTTTGTCCAAGAATGGAAATTTTGCTCCTGACCCTTCCAAAGGGTCCAGAGCGAAATTTCCCATAAACTTCATTTCCTTCTTTGTTTGGACCTACATTATAGTATTGAAGTGATGAGATGTGAGAATGTGAAGGATTTTAGCGTAGAAGGTGAATTTCGCTCCTGACCCTTCCAAAGGGTCCAGAGCGAAATTCCTTACAAACCTATTCTTTTAACCTTGCTCGGGCTTAAAACTTTGTTCCTTGGGTGAAAAACGATGAAATTTTATCTTGTAAGGAAGAATGAGATTGAAAAGATCAAGAATCAAGTCAAGAATGAGAAATTCACTCCTGACCCTTCCAAAGGGTCCAGAGCGAATTTTCTCAAAACCACCCTTTTCTCTTAACTTTGTGCTAGATCATGTGTAGGCTAAGGTAAATTCAAGAAGGAGAGGTCCTTAGGAATGACTTCAAGTTGCTAAGAAATCATCGAATTTGAAGGAATTGAGCAACCAAGATTTTCGCTCCTGACTCTTCCAAAGGGTCCAGAGCGAAAATTCTACAATCACCTACTTTCCTTGCAAGACAAGTCAAACTTTCGGTTTTTATAGCTTGGATGAGTGTGAAGAAGTGTTTTCTTGCCTTTTGGACTTGATTGAAGTTGAAAGGATGGAGGAATAAGCTCAAAACAAGATTTTTGCTCCTGACCCTTCCAAAAGGTCCAAAGCAAAAAACCCTAAAACCATCTTTTTCTCCAAAATTTGAGTGAAGTCAGGCCTAGACTAGGGTGAGAGAAGCCATTTGGATTGCCTTGGAAAGACTTTTGATCACCAAAAATGCAAATTTTGAGTTTAAACATGAATTTCGCTCCTGGAAGGGTCCAGAGTGAAATTCTGGATAGGTCATGTCCCTAGCTAGGTTTTTGAGCGAATTTTCCTTTTTAAGCCTTGTGAGGATCAGACAAATGTTGCCAATTTAAGAAGTGGATTCAAAATGAGGGGGTCTAGATGAGTTGAAGTGAAGAAAATGAAATTGAGTGTGGATAAGCAAGCAAAAGGTGAATTTCGCTCCTGACCCTTCCAAAGGGTCCAGAGCGAAATTCTTCAAAACCACTATTTCCTCCTTGTGTCAAATCAGGATTTTGATCCCTAGGGCATGGTTGAGATTGGAATGATGTTATTTAGCCTTGCAAGATGAGTTGAAGTGAAGGAGATGGAAAATTAAGCCTAAAAAGTGAATTTCGCTCCTGACCCTTCCAAAGGGTCCATAGCGAAATTCACAAAATGTCATGTTTTCTCTAGGATGGTGTTGAGCCAAGTCACTGATCGAGATGGATTTGCCTTAGAGATTGCCTTAGAAGAGATTGTGAGTGAAAGAAGGGTGAATTTTGACCTAAAAAGTGAATTTCACTCCTGACCCTTCAAAAGGGTCTAGAGCGAAATTCTTATAATTACTTAATTTGCTCATGATGAAGATCAAAAGATGGATTCCCAGGCCTTGGTGGAGAGAAGACTAGTGTATGCTTGCCTTGGAAGGCATTTTGGAGTAGAGACATAATGGATTTTGTCCTAAAATACAAATTTCGCTCCTGACCCTTCCAAAGGGTCCAGAGTGAAATTCTTAAAACCTCTATTTTGCCCCAAATTTACATCAAGCTTGGTGTTGGTGGAGAATGAGGGCATCCTTGGGCATGTATCTAAGCAAGTACAGTCAAAAAGTGAGGTCTAAACGAGCCAGGAATGCAAAATTCACTCCTGACCCTTCCAAAGGGTCCAAGGCGAAATTCTTATAGAGCCTATCCCTGGAAAGAATCTTGAGCAAGCTTCATTTTGATATCTTCTTGTTGATGATTTAAGGTAGAATATGCTATGTTGAAATGAATTCGTTATATGACCTTAATCATCTTTTGGTTTGTCTTGTAGATGAAAGAAGACCAAGCCAGATCAAGGACGATCTCCTCCAATCCAACATCATCAAGGACGACCTCTTCCAGTCCAGCATCATAAAGGACGACCTCTTCTAGTCCAGCATTTCAAGGAAAGGTACACCATCCATCCTGTACATCAAAGACAAAAGAGGTTAAAGCAAGGGTCCGTTGAAGAAGCAAATAGTTTCAGGAGAGTTAATTAAAATTATCTTCCCAGCATCATCAAATTGAACATCTACCAAGTTAAAAGTGTCAGACAAGGTGGCATCCCAGTCATCACTCCTCCAGTCGGATTGGTCCACCTCAGCGTGTCCAGATTCAATGTACCTGACTCATCAAAGATGACACAAACTTCAATGTACCTACCCCGGATATCCATTGGTCGAATATTCCAGAGAAGACATGTGTCCAAATAATGCAATTATTTCATTGGCTAGAATTGAATTTGTTGTAACAAACCCTAATTAGGGTTTTCATTGTAAAATCTCGGCCATTGATCTCAAATTGATCTAAGCCATTGAATTGTATTGAGAGCACTATATAAGCCCTGGCTCCTCATTTGTAAAGGCTAATAGTTAGTCAATAGTTGATAGTGGGTGAATAGTTAGCTAATAGTGAATAGTCAACTCATAGAATAGCAATTAGAGTAAATTAGGAGGACAAGGCAAGAAATTGTTGCTAGTGATTGTAAACAAACTCCATTTTCATTGAAGTTATGGTGAAGTGTGTTGTTTCGTTGCAATATGCATGGTCTCTTGTTGAATCTTCATTTTAGATGATAGATAATTAAATTGAATGAAAGAAAATTGTTGAATGCACTTGTGTGGAATCTGTCTAGTCCATACCACTAGCCTCTTACTAATTGTAAGTGCACCCTACGTGGTCAACTGGCATAAAATGAGCTTAATCTTCAGTCGTTACACGTCTATTGTTCATGCATTATCTTGAATGGTGATCAGTGTCTGATGGTGTACGATTTAAACGTATTGGAAGCATCCCTTAGAAGATCACATTGAGTTGGTGTCGGATTGTTCAAGCCTGATGGTGAGACCCAGCCCAGTAGGGCTCCACCTAGTCATTCATCCATCTTCTCGCATTCTAGGTAGTAGAGTAGACTTCCTGAACCCTGCATCTTTTATCATTTGTTTGTCTTCCAGTTAGTAAATAGGACTTGTGATTCCAACAAATCAGACGTTCAAGTCATCAAGTGTAAGTCCCCTTGTGATTCCAGCAAAATCACATCATACCACGAAGAGCTTATCCACGAGTAGAGATCCTACATAACAGAACCTTGAAGCTTCTCCGATTGATCCTTTTGCGATATCTTCAGCATTCGGGAGCTTTATTCAAGAGAGGGTAAGGTACCTTTAGGTATTTTATTCTGTGTTTGGTCGTGTACAAAAGACACATCAACACATACCAACTTCTTTCTACTAGTAACATTCTTATATGGGGCACAATTGTTTGGGAGCAGCAAATCATAATAATCAAACCTAATTTTATTTTTTTTAAAAGCACTAAAAGTAAGATACAATGCAATGTCCTTTTCCTTTTCTGATCACCCAGTTCTTGAGATGGGCAAGGTGAGAGCATACAAAGTAAACATCATGCCAACTATCTACAATGCAACAACTTAAAAGGAAAATGCACTATGTGGCAAGCTGGCAAAACTCACTTTTTCATGGAGTGCTATGCAATAACTGAAAGGAAATAACACTTCAACACTTATTCAATAGAGTGTACAATACAATGAGCACAAGCACAAGCACTTATTCAATGAAGCGCACTTACAAAGCATAGGCACTTCTCGCTTATTCAAGGGAGTGCAATTACAAAAATTCCACTTCTTCAGTGGGGTGAACCAAGTACATACTTTCCACTTATTGAGGTGAGTAAATACATCAAAGAGAAAGAAAGAAACCAATGGCGATACTCCCATCTAAGGCATTACAAAGTGTCAATTTACTAGTAATTGAAGATTGGACAATGAGTAATGGTTGCAATAAAACCTTCTAATAGTCTGATTCAAAATGTACTACTGCTGCAATTGAATATTAGGAAAAGAAGCATTGAAAAACACACTAAAATCAATACTAGTAGACATGCCCAGTGAAATTTCAATCTTGTAGATGATGATGCTGCCTCTAATGCTCCAAAAGCTTACTGAATGAACTCAACATGAAGTTTATACTGTTCTGAAATAATTTGCAGCTCTGAATAAACACTAACTAGGATATGTGATCACCCAAAAAACTAGCAAATATGATAGAGCACACCTTCAAAAGATTGAAACCAACAACAACCCCTAGATGCCTCTAAACAAGTTAGAAAATCCATGAAATGAAAGGTGATTTCATGCCCATCTCACAAGCCTCAAACCAGTAGTGGTATGGCATGTAACTAGGCTGTATATCCAGCACCAAAAGTCAACAAAACTCCCTCAAAATCAATCAACCTAGCAGAAAATTGATACCAACAGGAGCGGATGGGTTTAAGGATTAATCTCCATCAATGTTGGTGATCATGTAAGTTGCTGTACTTCACCCACATGATGCAAAGGACGCCAGATCTAACAAGGAAAATGTAGAGCCCAACAAGGAAATGACAATCTTCATACACAAAAAATCATTAGATAATCACCAGCTTCTTCACTTCAAAAGAAATCACATGTCTATTCAAAACACATAAAAAATCCTCCATTTTCAATAAGCATATAATCAAAACTTCACTTTCACACCAATTTCTTAATGAAATTACTAAGACTAGCTAGGGGTTTTCATTCTTGAAACCGATGATCTCAAGAGGGTTTTCATCCTCAAGAAATTGGGAGAAGAACACAAGTTCTTTGTTAGTGTGGATAAGGTTATTACCTAACTACTCATTAATGGGAACCTGTTCACATGTTAAGTTTACTTGGGTCTTAGGTGGCATTCTAGAAGTTAGTTATAATGGGGCCACATTCACCTCATTTACTTTTAGTTATCTAGGCATTTAATATTTGCATCATGTGCTTAATGTTTGTATCAAAGGGTAGTTGTTCATACTTCATCACACATTGCCTATATAATCAAGGTGATTGTACATTTGTAACATATCTTAAATCTCAATATTCAAGCAATCTCATTATTGCATATGCTCTTGTGGAAGGTTTCTTTGTTTTTGTTGGTGATCCTGAAGTTTGCTACTTCAACATGGTATAAGAGCCATGGCCATGCAAAACCCTTCTCAAATTTTAGAGTAGAGCTATTGCCAAATAAGAGATTTTTTATTTCAATTTATTTTGGCATGTGTTGGAGGAAAACTAAGCTCGCCATCGAATCCAGGACAGCTGATAAAATCAAGATTGGCTTTTGTTTTGTCTATATTTGACCATTTTTGCAAAAGTTACAAGGGTTTAAAGTTTGGGCAAGTTGTTAGATCCAGAAGGTAGCTGAATTTTCGAAGCAGATTGGGACAAAACAAACCCTTCCATTATGTCTAAAAGACCCAAAAACCCTAGGAACATTAGGAAAATCATCAAAATTTGATATTTTTTCGAAGGGCATAAGAGTTTTTTTTTGCACAATCAAGATTTCTGTACAACTGCACGGATCCATAGAAATCCATATCTGGTCGTACTGTACAGATTGTATGGCCAACATCAGAAAAAAATCAACTCCTCCCATGTCCAGCTGAGTATTTTGAGCATCTTGACATATTTTTCCCAAATTTCTGCACAGTATTTGGCATCATTTCACATTGGTTCTACGTCATAAGATGGTCGTTCAATATGCAAATCAAATTATTTGTTGGGTGCATTAATTTGTCAATACGCCTTTGCAATATTTTTAATTAAGAAATACATTTAGTTTATTAGAGCCCCAGACAACTCGCAATTTGCAGTCACTGTTGTGACCAAGGGTCCTCGCAAAGCTTGTTGGCGTAGGCACCCACCACCGAGACCCCCCCTCAGTCTATTTGTGCTTGTGGCCCTAATAATTAAATCAGAATTTGATGCTCTTACTCCTCATAACTATCATACATGGAAGATTAAAATGCAAAGACTGCTTTGGTCTAAGGGTATGGAAGATTAAAATGCAAAGATTGCTTTGGTCTAAGGGTTTATGGTCTACATTGAATGAATGGCAACCTACCATTACCAAAGAATATGAGAGATTTGCACATAGGAACAAATGTGATGAGGCTATGGGCTTGATTGCAATGCATGTTATTAGATAATACTTTATTATTTTATTATTAATCCTCAATATTGTAAACTTAGTGTAAATATCTTAATAAGATCTTGCTCAACCTTATTGGCAGTTTCTTTTTAGAAACTTGCCCTCTTGTAATTCTTTGTAAACCTATTTATTGAGCGTTTTCTCATTGTTAATACACATTCAATTTTTTACCAATTACTTGCGTAATATGGTATCAGAGCAGGATTTTTAAATTTGTTGGGGGATTTGTTGCCAATAAAGAATTTCGAAAGAATTCTTTTTTAGATTTCTGGAAATTAGTTTTTATCTGTGTGGAAATTTTTCGAAAGGAATATTGAGGGTGTTTGAAAAATCGCGATATTCTTCTCTGTCTGCACAACCTACTGTGTTGTGACGAATTTCGTGTTCTTCTTTCCCTCCTCCCACGGTCTTTATTCTTGTATTTTGCGACCTTTCCTCTGGTCGCCATCTTCAACAACTCGCGTTTTTTGTTTGACGCGATTTTTTTTTCGCATTTTTTGGTGTTTTCAACCCCTAACGCCCTTCGGCTCGCGTGCAACATGATTTTCTACACGTAGGAATTTTCAAATAACCTAGGGTTCTGCAGTTTTTCGGCTAGGATTTATACCCTTTATTTCAAGTCAAAAAAAATTTTCAATTACAGATTCCTTCTGGGGTTTTCAAGATCTCAACTGGGTCATCGTTAGAATTTTCTGGGTGCCTCGATTTTTGAGCCAGCGGATCCAAATTCCGACAGCAGATTCTATCTAGGTTTTTTGCAGGGATTTCTAGGTTGTCTTTGGATTTTTTTGGGTCAGCCGAGAAAAATTTTGAAATTTGTGCCATCCGTACTTCACTTTTTTAAGTTTGTACCTGCATCTGCCTCTATTTCTGCATTGGGATTTGAATTTTTTGAATTTCGTGCCAGGGCCTCTTCTTAGTTTTTTCCATTTTCCATGCATTGGGAAACGTACAAGATGGTGTCATTGACCAACTTGATGTTGGAAGGCAATCAGCGATTTAATGGGAAAAATTATAACACCTGGAAGCAGCGCATGTTGACTATTTTTGAATATCGCCATCTGGATAATCTTGTTTTGGACAAGGAGTCCTGTCCTCAAACACTTGGAGTTAACCAGGACAAGTTTGATGACTGCAATCAAGAAGCTGTTATGCTTCTCAAGCCCTCTATTACAGATGACCAGCTCCCTCAGATTCCTTCCGGCAAGTTAGCTGCAGAAATCTGGAAGCATTTGAAGGAGTTGCATGAGACATCCGACAAGAGTCGAGCTTTTTTTCTGAAGAATCAGTTGTTCTCCATTATGATGGATGAACGCATGTCCTTACAGGAGCATCTTACAAAGATTAAGGACATTCGAGATCAACTCGAAGCTATTGGTCGGTTCTGTGATACACATGGCATAAAACGTCAGTTAACCACACCATACACCCCTCAGCAAAACGGCGTTGTAAAACGTTGTAACCGCACCATTACAGAAATGGCTAGGTCTATGATGGAACATAGAAACATTCCTAAGAAATATTGGGCAGTAGCAGTGTTCATAGCAGTCTATGTAAGAACCCAACTTGGCTCTCCTCTGCTGACTGTTTATTTTGAATTCAGTAGATTTGAATTTGTTTTGGATTTTTAATGTTTATGGATTTTTTTTGTGTATTTTTGGTAATAATGAGCAATGATACAATACTGAAATAAACTCCTATGCTTAAAATAATACTAAAACAATAATATTACTACTAGAATTAATTTACGAGACTATCAAGGGAATGTTTGTTCTGTTTTATGGCCAATATGCCTGAAAAACAAATTCATTACAATGTAAGATAAAAACTTGATTTTTGCTGTCCCAGTAGATGAAAAATCTGCAAACTGCAAATTTTAATTTTTAAAATTTTTTTACTGTTCACGCGGCACTGTAGCAGTCCGTACGGCAGCACTGTTCATGTGGCACTGTAGCAGTCCGTACGGTGGTACTATAGCAATCCGTACCATACTTGTTAATCACCAAAATTTCTTCAATAAATCTGCAATAATTTCTCATGAATTTATTCTTCAATTCTGCGTAATTAGATGCAAATAAGACCTCTGAATGAAGTCTTCCTGAAACCAAATATCACTGAATATTTCATCAGCTCAGATGGTGAACATTGAAGCAACTACATCCTCCAATGGTGGCTGAAAACCCTAGTCTCCAGAGAAAAACCCTTTCAATTTCACAAATGCCAAAATAAAAAATAGCAATCCTCCCCTTCTTTCCAAACTCAATGCTATATATCCTTTTTGCAAATCGTACCCTAATCCTCTTAATTACAATTTTGCTTGTAGTTTCATTTAATTTCACTTTGGGCGTCAAAATGATTTTAATCATTAAATGGGCATTTAATTGTAATATTTCAATAGTTTGGCTCAGATAATTTAATTTAAAACATGGCCCCGTCTAATGATGAGTTGACCCTCAAGTTAAGTGATTATAATATAAAGTCACTTTATAACTTTATTATTAAATCACTTAATAATAAATGCTAAGTTATTCAAACTTGTCTAACTCCATGAATATTTTGAATTTAGCTATGTCGTCTGAATCTGGAGCTCGCCAGTTGACCACCCATCTGACCGTGATGTCTGCTAAAAATAGCAGGGGTCCATCTCCAATTGCTAAAAATAGCCTGGCCAAGCAAAACTCAAAGCAAAACTCATCATAAACAAACTCTGGCAACCCAGAAGTGTACTCTGCTCTGTCCCCGGAAGATATCCACGCCAAAGTGACCCTCTATCCAATCCTACTAGCCTACGAGGGTCTTTGATAGGCTAATCACAAGCTAGAGTGATGTCTCTAGCTAGAAGGGGACATTAGAGTCCGCCCTCCCTGAAATTGCTTGTCCTCAAGCAATCTCAACTCTGGATGCTGTAAAATCTCCTCGCTCTCCCAAGTAGCATCCTCTACCGGCAAATCCTTCCACTTCACCAAATATTCCGGGATGGTACGTCTCCTCAAGTTCCTTTCTCTGAAATCAATGATAGCCTCTGGTATCAAAACAAGTTTTCCCTCATCATCCAGGGGTGGTAGTACTGTAGAAGGCACAATATGATGTCCTAGCGCCTTCTTGAGGCGTGACACATGAAAAACGTTGTGCACCTTGCTCTCCGCCGGCAAATCTAACTCATAAGCCACCTCTCCAACTTTCCTGATAATCCTAAATGGACCATAGTATCGTGGCTTAAGTTTCTCGGCACCACTCTTCTTGAGAGTGGATTGACGGTAAGGCTGCAACATAAGATACACCATATCTCCAACCTCAAAAGTCCGCTCAGTCCTCTTTTGATCTGCATACTGCTTCTGCTGATTCTGTGCCTTAGTTATATTATCCTTGAGAGTCTTAACAATGTCTTGACTCTCCTGTAACAAATCACTTGCACTAGGCACTCTATTGTCACTCAAAAGCAGATCCATAAAATTGGGTGCCTCATACCCATACAGGGCCATAAAGGGTGACATCTGAATAGACATGTGATAAGTGGTATTGTACCAATACTCACAGAGATAAATCCACTTTACCCATGCCTTCTGTTGCCCTGCTATATAATTTCTGAGATATCCCTCCATCATTTGTTCACTATCTCTGTCTGACCATCTGTCTGAGGGTGGTAGCTAGTACTCGGAGTAAGCTCTGTCGCACACAACCTGAATAGCTCCTGCCAAAAGTGACTCATAAACTTGTTGTCCCTGTCACTCACAATTCTCCGAGGTAAGCCATGTAATCTAAATATCTCCTTGAAGAACAACTCTGCCACCTGTGTAGCAATGTATGTAGCAGTGATTGGAAAGAAGTGTGCAATCTTCGTAAGGCGATCCACAACCACATATATGCAGTCCCTGCCCTGGGCTCTAGGCAGTCCTGTGATGAAGTCCATAGACAAACACTCCCACTTCCTATCAGGAATCGGAAGTGGCTGAAGTAAACCGGCTAGATAGGAGTGTTCTTGCTTATTCTGCTGGCAGGTGGGACACTCCCTAACATACTGAAGTACCTCTGCTTTGAGCCCTTTCCATGTGAAGCGCTCTCTAATCTGCCGGTATGTCTTGTAGAAACCAGGATGTCCTACCATAGGTGAATCATGAAAAGATTTCAGAACCATCCTCCTCACTGCTGATCCTGGAACCAAAAATATTCGCCCTTTGTAAATGATGAGCTCATTCACAAGGGTGTATCTACTGTCTTGAATAGTCCCATCTATGAATCCAACTGCCCAAGTATCCTTTGCATACTCTGCAAGGATCAAGTGTCTCCAATCCTCCGATATGTCTGTCAATAAGCTCAAATGGGGCCTACGTGATAAGGCATCAACAACTACATTCTGTGTCCCCTTAAAATATGTAATGTCAAAGTCATAGGACTGTAACTTGCTCACCCACTTTTGCTGCCTATCATTGAGATCACGCTGCCCCAAAAAGTATTTTAGGCTATTATGGTCGGTTTTGATACAAAATTTGCTACCTACCAAATATTGCCTGAATTTAGCCAAAGCATGCATAATGGCTAACATCTCCTTATCATATATGCTAAAGCTCCGCTCTGGCACTCTCAATTTCCTGCTCTCATAAGCAATAGGGTGCTTCTCCTGCATAAGCACCGCTCCAATGCCCTCTCTGGAAGCATCACAGTGTAGCTCAAAAGGTTTGCTGAAATCTGGTAATGCTAACATTGGACAAGAAGTCATCAACTCCTTAAATTTCTCAAAACACTCCTGTGCCTCAGGAGTCCACAAGAAAGCTCCCTTTCTCATCAAATCTGTCAAGGGTGTTGCATGCCTAGAATATCCATCCACAAAGCTCCTGTAGAAACCACATAATCCCAAAAAGCCCCTCAACTGTGTAAGGTTCACCGGTGAAGGCCACTCCACAATGGCACGAATCTTTTCAGGATCCATGCGTACGCCCTCTGCACTGATGATGTGACCCAAGTACAACAACTCTGTCATGCCCAAATCACACTTCGACTCCTTTGCATACAAGGACTCTCTGCCCAATATATCCAACACCGTGTCAAGGTGAACCAAGTGCTCCTCCCAAGATCTACTGTACACCAAGATATCATCGAAGAAGACAAGTACAAATTTCCTCAACTGAGGATGGAAAACCCGATTCATTGTTGCTTGAAAAGTAGCAGGTGCATTAGTTAGCCCAAATGGCATAACTACAAACTCAAAATGGCCACAATGACATCTAAAGGCTGTCTTCTCAATGTCCTGCTCTCTAACTCTGATCTGGTGATAACCTGATCTCAAATCTATCTTCGAGAAGAACCAAGCTCCATGAAGCTCATCTATCAACTCATCGATCCTAGGAATGGGGTACCTGTTTTTAATTGTCTTCCTATTAAGCACCCTGTAATCAATGCACATCCTCAATCTCCCATCCTTCTTCTTCACTAAGACCACTGAAGAAGCGAAAGGAGACTTACTTGGTCTAATGTGGCCCATAGCAAGTAACTCCTTTACGGTTTTCTCAATTTCATCCTTCAACCTCTTCGGATGCCTGTAAGGTGTAATCATGATGGGTTTAGCCCCCTCCTCTATAACTCAATGATGTGCTCAATACCCCTGTCTGGTGGTCTACCTGGTGGAATGTCACTGAACACCTTAGAGTGTTTAACTCTAAGCTCCTGAATATCAGGAGGATATTCAATCTTCTGTTGTCCCTCCTGTGATGGCATCAACATGCACTCTGCTGCCCACTCTACCTGATCATGTCGAATCAATCTAGCCATCCTCCAGAAAGAAACCATCCTAAGATCACTGTCCCTGATTGCCTTAAGAATATGTGTCTTCCCATTCACTTTAAACCTCATCTCCATCTCCTTGAGGTTAAGAGTGAACTCCCCAATATCATGCAACCAACTCATCCCAAGGACTATATTTGTATCTCCCATAGGCACAACATAGAAATCTGCCTTAAAGTCATAATTATTAACTTTCAATGGGAGTCCAGTGATCTTACGATCACATTTGAGGACATAGCCATCAGCTACCCTCACTCTAATTCCCCCAAACTCCTCTGTTTGTATGCCACGCTTCTCCACCATCCTAGCATCAATGAAATTATGAGTGGCACCTATATCAACCAAAGTTATAACTCGCTGTCCAGCAAGCACTCCTCTCATCCGGAATGACCCTTCCTGCCTAATACTTGTGAGACGAGCTTCCCTAATTTGCCCATCTCCTTCCCCATCCTTGGACTCCATTTTAGACAAGTTTTCAGCCTTGTCTTCCTCTTTTTCACCATCTATTTCCTCTATATCAGACTGCTGGTCTGAATTATCTGATTCTGATTCCTCATACTATGCCCACATAACTCTGTTAGCTTTGCCCTTTGGTCTAAGAGGACAATCATGGTTTGCATCATAGGGTCCCTTACAGTAGAAACATAATTTTTTCTTCCTCAAATCATTTAATGTTTCCCTGTCAAAAGGTGCTGGAGTTTTATCTTTAGAATCATTTTTAGAATCAATCCTCTCTGGTTTTTTATAAAATGGTTTGTTATCCTTACTAGAAGATGCTCCTTTGGACTGAAATTTGTTTGCTGGGACTGCATGTTCCATACTTCTTGCCTTTTTCATAGCTTCCTATAAAGAAATAGGATCAAATGCCTTTATCCAACCTCTCAGTGGTTCGGATAGGCCCTCAATGAAAAGAACTATCAATCTACGCTCTGAAATGTTTGGCACCATGACTGCCAACCGCTGAAATTCACCAATGAAATACTCCAAGTTGCCTGTTTGTTTTAGCTGTGCTAAGTCCTGGAAGTAAACCTCTAGATCTTTCTTGTCAAATCTTTCAACCAACCTATCCACGAAGCCCTGGTACTCTGTCACCTGATTATGCTGAAGTGTTACCATACCATGGTACCACCAATCATGTGCTACTCCCTCCAAATGCAAAGTGGCGTATTTGATAGCTTCAATCTCTGTCATTGCCCTCAGTGCCAAAAATGTGTCAAGCTTATGAATCCAAGCTTGAGCTGTCATCTTACCACTCCCATCAAATGTAGGCATAGTAAGCTTGCCTGTAACCCTATTCAGCTCACTATTTTGACCTCTAGGCCTCCTATCCTGTCTGAGTGACCTGTAATGCTCTCTCCTCTGATTAACAAACCTCTTGAATGTCATCCTCTCTCGCACCTGTGGAGTTAATAAATCCCATTCGTCATTCACAGCCATGAGGATATCTGCGAACATCTCCTCTCCTGGTTCTCCTGTAGGTGCTACCTCAGGCTCATCTCTAATGAAGGTAGGACGTGTAGGCCTGTCTGCTGTCCTGGAATGAGTCTTATGAGCTCTAGGTGACCCCACTGCACTCCTGTTATCCCCTTGCTCCTAATTTTGTCTATCTTGTGGGTTCATGCGCTCAATCATGGCGGTGAGTGCTTGCAAGGCCTGAGCCATCTGTTGTTGTCCTGTAGCCATTGCTCTGAAAAATTCCCTTGTTTCTTGCTCCTCATTCCTATCGCCTCTGGGTGGGCTACCCCCTTGCCCGTCACCCATGGTGCCCGACTGCCTGTCAAATTCTTGTTCCCTGTCAAACAAAGCTCGCCTGCGAGTGTAATATCTGTGAGAGCCAACCTCAGGCGGCTACATGTGATTGCTTAACCCTCAGGATGGCAGGATTTAGCTCTGATACCAATGTAAGAACCCAACTTGGCTCTCCTCTGCTGACTGTTTCTTTTGAATGCAGTAGATTTGAATTTATTTTGGTTTTTGAATGTTTATGGATTTTTTTTGTGTATTTTTGGTAATAATGAGCAATGATACAATACTAAAATAAACTCCTATGCTTAAAATAATACTAAAACAATAATATTACTACTGGAATTAATTTACGAGACTATCAAGGGAATGTTTGTTTTGTTTTATGGCCAATATGCCTGAAAAAAAAACCTGATTTTTGCTGTCCCAGTAGATGAAAAATCTGCAAACTGCAAATTTTAATTTTTTTAAAAAAAATTTATTGTTCACGCGGTATTGTAGCAGTCCGTACGGTGGCACTGTAGCAGTCCGTACGGCGGTACTGTAGCAATCCGTACCATACTTGTTAATCACCAAAATTTCTTCAATAAATCTACAATAATTTCTCATGAATTTATTCTTCAATTCTGCGTAATTAGATGCAAATAAGACCTCTGAATGAAGTCTTCCTGAAACCAAATATCACTGAATATTTCATCAGCTCAGATGGTGAACATTGAAGCAACTACGTCCTCCAATGGTGGCTGAAAACCCTAGTCTCCAGAGCAAAACCCTTTCAATTTCACAGATGCCAAAATAAAAAATAGCAATCCTCCCCTTCTTTCCAAACTCAACGCTATATATCCTTTTTGCAAATCGTACCCTAATCCTCTTAATTACAATTTTGCTTGTACTTTCATTTAATTTCACTTTGGGTGTCAAAACGATTTTAATCATTAAATGGGCATTTAATTTTAATATTTCAATAGTCTGGCTCAAATAATTTAATTAAAAACATGGCCTCGTCTAATGATGAGTTGACCCTCAAGTTAAGTGATTATAATATAAAGTCACTTTATAACTTTATTATTAAATCACTTAATAATAAATGCTAAGTTATTCAAACTTGTCTAACTCCATGAATATTTTGAATTTAGCTATGTCGTCTGAAACTGGAGCTCACCAGTTGACCACCCATCTGACCGTGATGTCTGCTAAAAATAGCAGGGGTCCATCTCCAACTGCTAAAAATAGCCTGGCCAAGCCAAACTCAAAGCAAAACTCATCATAAACAAACTCTAGCAACCCAAAAGTGTACTCTGCTCTGTCCCCGGAAGATCTCCACGCCAAGGTGACCCTCTATCCAATCCTACTAGCCTACGAGGGTCTTTGATAGGCTAATCACAAGCTAGAGTGATGTCTCTAGCTAGAAGGGGACATCACAGTCTATCTTCTTAATAGGTCACCCACTCATGCTGTTAAAAATAAGACTCCAGAGGAAGCATGGTCTGGTTGCAAAACTAGGATCAGCCATTTGAAAGTTTTTGGCTCTTTAGCTTATGTGTGGATTCCTGATGCCAAGCGCACTAAGTTGGATTCCAAGAGTCAGAAGCTCATGTTTACAGGGTTCAGTGACAACCATAAGGCTTACCGACTGATTGATGTAGACTCTGATCGTCTTATCTTCAGTCGTGATGTTGTCTTTGATGAAGAACGAGGACCATTTTAACTTTCCTCGTCTCACCAGCATTTTGAGGATCAGCCTTTGAAGGCTTCTGACTTAGGTATATGTCTTCCATTCGGTTCACCTGATGGGAGGGATGATGCAGATTCTGTATTTGATGATGCACTACCTGAGTTTCCTATGGAAGATGCTAATCTTCCTCCTACTCCTGATCCCGATCCACTTCCTCTTCCAGTTATTCCTCCTGCTCCTAATGTTGGCACATCTACTCTTCGGCCTAAATGGTGGGCTAAGACCATCAGTGCTCTTCGTCCTGGTGAGCTCATTGAGGGTAGAGCTTCCAGAAATAAGGGCAAACAGCAAAACACAATTAATTTTGCTTTTATGGCTAACATCCACAGTATCTATGAGCCTCAAACATATGCAGAGGCCAAAGGGATTCCAAAGTGGGAAAAGGCAATGGATGCTGAGTTCCAAAGTCTTCAGAAGAATCACACCTAGGTTCTTTCAGATCTTCCTCCAGGGAAGAAACCCATTAGCTGTAAATGGGTATATAAGGTCAAGTCTCATGCAGATGGTACCTTAGATAAATATAAGGCCAGATTAGTTGCTCGAGGATTCACACAACGAGAAGGCATTGACTATGAGGAAACTTTTGCTCCTACTGCCAAGATGAGTACTATTCGTCTTCTTCTCGCCATTGCAACTTAGTATGGTTGGAAAGTCCATCAGATGGACGTGAAGAGTGCCTTCCTCAATGGTGAATTGCAGGAAGAAGTCTACATGATGCAACCTCTTAGTTTCAAGGTTGCCGGTTCAGAACCGCAAGTGTGTAGACTCCGGAAAGCACTCTATGGACTTAAACAGGCTCCTCGAGCATGGTACATAAAAATTGATCAGTACTTGGTTGCTCAAGGCTTTCAGCGTAGTCCTTCAGATAGAAATCTGTATATCAAACACTCTGGTAATGACATTCTCTTTCTTGTTGTCTATGTGGATGACTTGATCATTACTGGGAATTCAGCACATTTGATTTCAGAAATCAAACAGGATTTGTGCAGCACTTTTGATATGACAGATTTAGGACTTCTTCATTATTGTTTGGGTGTTGAGGTTTGGCAGACTGATAGCAACATCTTCCTTTCTCAGTCTACATATGCCAGAAGCTTGCTTGACAAGTTTCGAATGCAGGATTGCAAACCTGCTTCCACACCTATGGAGACTGGTCTGAAATTGTCAGCCAAGTTTGATTCTCCTCTTGTAGATGAAACACAATTCAGGCAACTAGTGGGCAGTCTCATCTATCTCACTGCCACTAGACCTAACCTCTGTTTTGCAGTGAGCTACATCTCACACTTCATGACGGCCCCCAGGGCTGATCATTGGGTAGCAGCGAAGCGTGTCCTACGCTATGTGAAAGGCACCTCGGATTATGTTCTTTACACTAGGAGTGATGATCCTAGACTCAGTGGGTTCACAGATTCAGATTGGGCAGGTTCAGTTGATGACAGGAAATCAACCTCTGGATATGTGTTCAGTTTGGGATCTGGTGTAGTCACCTGGACTAGTAAGAAGCAGCAGGCAGTGGCTCTCTCTTCGACAGAAGCAAACTATAGAGGAGCTGTTAAGGCAGCTTGTGAGGCAGTTTGGCTTCGCCAGATGCATGGAGATATGCAAATATCTCAAGCAGGTCCGACTCCCTTGTTTTCAGACAATCAGGGAATTCTCAAACTTGCCAAGAATCCAGTCTTCCATGAGAGAACCAAACATATAGAACTTCATTGTCACTACATTCAGCAGTTGGTTGAAGACGGATCCATTCAGTTGCTATATGTTCCTACCTCAGAGCAGTCAGCAGATATTTTCACCAAACCCCTCAGTCCAGATAAGTTTGTAAAATTCAGGGGGTCTATTAGTGTAGTTGATAGATTGAGCATTAAGGGAGGGTATTAGAATAATACTTTATTATTTTATTATTAATGCTCAATATTGTAAACTTAGTGTAAATATCTTAATAAGATCTTGCTCGATCTTATTGGCAATTTCTTTTTAGAAACTTGCCCTCTTGTAATTCTTTGTAAACCTATTTATTGAGTGTTTGCTCATTGTTAATACACGTTCAATTTTTAACCAATTACTTGCGTAATACATGTTTCAAATAGCTTATTTTTCCACATTGAGGAACGTACTGCTCCCTAATAGGTATGGGACAAGTATAAGGATCTCTTTGGTCCAATTGGTGAGGTAAGGGCTATGCAATTGAAAGCAGAATTGGCATCTCTTTGTATTGATATTTTCTCTACTACTGAAGATTATTTGGTTAAGTTCAAACCATTAAGATCTTAATTAGCTAAATGTGGGAAAGACAAAATTGATAAGGAATGCATATTTCTGATTTTGTCTAAGTTAAAAGGTGCCTTTTCATACTCCTCTACTTCCTTTTACTCTATTATGGATGGATTAGGAAAATCAGTTGTAATGCCTTCATTTCAAACATTATGTGATGGCTTGACTAGAGAACAAGCAAAACTCAATCAACTTGATGTAACTTAGTTAGCTTGATGTCACCCCCAAGTCTCATGCTTTAATTGCACAATCTAAGGGTAAAGGAAAGAAGAAGAATATATCTAAGAAAAAATCAAATGAACCTCCCACCTCTTCTCAAGAGGAAAAGACTAGGAAGGAGAATGCTAAATCAAAATGTAACTATTGCAATAGGCTTGGGCATGGTGAGCAATATTATTGTAGGAAACAGTTAGATGGCATGAAGCAGCTTCTTGAAGAACACAATATTGCTTTTCCATCTTCTTGTTCACCTTCTTCTTCATCTTCTCTCAACCTTTATCTTCTACACCCAAGTCCATAGGTATTGGGAAGGAGGATAATAAGATGAAAGGTCATGCACTTATTACAAGTCATGTTGATAGGTCTATTGGATAAATACTTGATTCTTGTGATTCAAATCATATGACATATTCGCTTAACCACCTTCATGCTTTTATGCCCTCATGGACAACTAAGATATTGTTTGCTAATTGTGGTTATATTGATGTTCATGCTAAGGGGGATATTTACATGGAAAATGGAAGGTTCGGTGATGTTCGTTTCATGCTAGATATTACTCATAATCTCCTTTCAATTTATCAGATTACTCAAAGTGGGTTGTCTATAGAATTCACTCCTAACTCATTCTTCATTCGTGATTTGCATAACAAGAAACTTGTTGTCATAGATACAATTGTTCATGACAATCAAGTGTATACTTTCTCCCATTTTGTCCCTAATGATAAGAGTTCACTAATGGCTTCTACTAGAACTAGTGTGGGTAGTAATGATATTGGTTTTGCAAACCTTGTTGTTCGGGCTCCACCACCTCCTGCTTTTTCAAACTTTAGAGATGATATGGTTTCCAGATCTTCAGTTGAGTAGGATATGTTTTGTTTTCCAAATTTGTCTTTGCAAGGTGGTTTCATGATAGGTATTGTAGATTTGTTTTGTCATTCCTCTTTTGCATATTTGGAGGACTTCTTTGAGGGGGTTTCTTTCCTCCTTGATGATTCATCTTCTTTGGAGACTTCTCTTGTCTTCGCATTCTTTGCCTTCTTCCTTGATTGGGGTAAAACCTGCATTTATTAATAAATCTTCAAAGGCACTTGATCAATGCATCTGTTGAGACTTATTCCCTCCTTTTAGATGGGCTTGGAGTGGCTTCTTCATCCGCCAGTGGACTTCTTCCTTCCTAAGGGGAGACATGTGGTTTGTCGACATTGGATTCTCTTTTGGCTTCAGGCCTTCTTCAATGGCTTTAAGGACACTTCCTTATGGCAGGGCTATGTAGTCTCTATTTCTCTCTCCTTTGGAGGGGCTTTTGTATAATATCTTCATGATGAATGCAATTCTTGGGGGGTATTGATGAGACCTCCATACATCACTCATTCTATCACTTGTATATGATCTTCTTTGCATTCTCTCCTTTGGGGAGGGCTTTTACCCAAGTGTTTTTTCTCCTTTTGTGAGAGATTGTTTGCTTTGTACATGGGTACCTAACATGGCCTAGTTGTCGGGACCCATCTTTCCATTTGCATAATAATTTCATCTCCCTAAGTTGCACTTAAGTGGGGGCGTTAGTGTGAATAAGATTATTACCTAGCTAGTCATTAGTGGGAACCTATTCACATGTTAAGTTTACTTAGGTCCTAGGTGGCATTCTATAAGTTAGTTATAATGGGATCATGTTCACCTCATTTACTTTTAGTTATCTAAGCATTTAATATTTGCATCATGCATCTAATGTTTGTATCAAGGGTAGTTGTTCATACTTCATCACACCTTGCCTATTTAACCAAGGTGATCGTACATTTGTAACATCTCTCATATCTAAATATTCAAGCAAGCTCATTATTCCATACTATCTTGTGGAAGGTTTCTTTGTTTTTGCTAGTGATCCTAAAGTCTGCAACTTCAACATTCTCTCTCTAGTAGAAACAAATTGCATATCATGGCCAACCTCCAAATGAGCTCTCAACTCCTTTTCATAACATTCTGAAGGAATTTAATAATAATAAAAATATAACAAGTCCCTTTTTCCTTCACAAACTCCCTTTTAAAAATAAGAATAATTCATGTGTTAAAACACCTTTGCCTAGGCGTCCCCTCTTGAGGCATACTTGAAACAAAATTTTAAATAAATAATTACACTAAGTTGTCTTTCTAATATTTTCATATTTAGACAACTTAAGTAATAATTAGCAAGTTTATATAGGCTACAAGGGTGTCGTTATGCCGACGCTACAGCTCCCTAGGGTTTTAATGTGGTCGCAATATCAAGGAGATGGCTTCCGACCTGTTATGGGTGACTTTGGACGTTCTTTTGCTTCTTCATAGACGGCAAATGCTGGTTTGATTGATGGGCTTTGTGGCAAAAGAGGCAGTTTTGGCTATTGCTTCAATGGGAGGGAGGTGAAATCGATCAAGGGTGAGCAGTATGCAAATATGGTGTGGGGAAGGAAGGATGAGTTTTGGGCTCGAAGGAAGCAAGGGGAAAGGAGACAGGGGGTGTAGCACTGCAAAGGGAATGCGAGGTTTGTGGGCAACAATGGAGTGGCTTTAGGCACAAATAGGAATAGATTGAGCCAGCCAATAGTGTGTTTAGGGAAGGAAATAGCAAATGAAGTGACTGAAAATGAGAAATATTTTTCTGAAATGAGCTTGATTTGCAGATTCAAGGGTTTTTGGCCAAGCTTGGGCGATTTACATAAATGGATTAAAGAATTCTAGAGCCCAATTTTGGATGGGGATGTTCAAATTTACTTGGTGCCCTAGGGTTTTTCATGGTAATTTTTGAGAATGTGCAAGATAGGAAAAAAAATCTTATGCAAACATCAATGGAGCTGGGAAGAGAAATGCTTGCTGTTGTTGAAACCATGGTATCCAACTTTCAACCCTGCCAATGAATCCTTCGACAAGATTACAATGTGGGTAGGACTTCCTAATCTTCCGGTTCAGTTTTGGTTTGAATCTTGTTTTGAAGCTGTACGAAACTCTTTGGGAAGACTTTTGGGGATAGATGAGGGTTCTCTTGGTTTCTTGCATACTACTTATGCTCGGTTGTTTGTGGAGATGGATGTGAAAAAAGAAGATTCCTGAGGATTTTGAGTTAAAATCAACAAATGGAAGCTGACTGGCATTTGTGGATTGTGAAGGAATCCATTTCAGATGTAGAAGATGTTTTCAAATAGGTCATATTGCAGCTCATTGTACCAAGAAGAAATTGAGAAAACAAGCAACCTAGTGGAGGGAGGTCTCCCCACAACATTACTCAGTTGAAGAGGATGTTGAAATCCCAAAAGGCTTAAAGGTTCAGGAGATGCGAAGGACAAACAGAGTGTAGATCCCTCAATTGTTAAGGACACGGAAGTAATGTAATATCCCCTGTTGTTATATGACTGAAATGTATAGGGAATATTGACAAAACAGTTGTCTATTAACCTGCTGTTTTAATTTTCAGACTGAATAACCCTGCCTGTTATTCACACTGGACAGCCTTTGCATAACTCTGCGTGTTATTGATTCTGATGCAGTTTTTGGTTTTTGCTTGTTTGAACATATAAATGCAAATCCTTGAATTTGAAAACTAATAAATTAAACTACATGAAGAGATTCATGAATAATGCAAGTACAAATCAACATCTACAGTCAAGTGACATTATGTCAAACAGTTGGCATGCAACTATCATTGCTGGGCATAAATGCACATCACATTAAATACATAAGTCCAATTTCCAACCCCTTTATTGTAAGAAATCCCAAATACAATGCTGTTATAAAGACACCCAAGACTCTTGGCTCACAATGACATATATGAAGCTAAATCTGACCATGTATGCACACCTACAGCAGCAACATTAAGCTCCTAATTTGACAGTGCAAATAGCTATGAAATTCAAAGGAACTTGATTATAGAAGCGCCCTATGCTTGCTGATGAAGAAGCAACCAATATCCAATGAAAAGAGGCCCTCTTTAGCTCAAATCGGAGCCTTTACCCAGCCGCCCCTGTTCTGAAGTAGATAGTCAATAATAATTTTGTTTGCAGCTTCTAAGTGCCCTCTCAAGCACCAAAAACTATCACCATGCTCTCAACAATGGAGCGCTCCAACTAGGTAGGGAAATCGTGGCATAATTAGGTCTCCATGTGTGAAATCATGGTGTACCTGTGACTGATATAAAGACTGAGAATAACTGAGCTTCCACTTCAGAATACAGAAGATGTAATTTGACACTTTGTTAGCACAAATGATGAAGATTTCCAGCACCCAAAATGTCTCCAAGATCCCTAATTCAAACTTAACAAAAATTGGCCCTTGGCCACATAATTTGGCACCAATGAAAGGACTGAAATGTCCCCTCCAATCTGCAACCCTTCGGTGGATCTCTCACCACCTCAGTTATGCTATCAATGGGAGTTTTTGTTCCCAAAGACAAATAGATCAACTGCAGAAACCTTCAGCTCCACGAGACTGAACAATGCCAATATCAATTCCAGGATGATCCACAATGAGGCTGCCTCCTCCATTTATTCTTTTTCTTTCAAGAGGTCGGCCACCTTATAGAAATAAAATAATATTTAATTGAACCTTCTAGAAGATTCCCCTCAAAATAATAATATTATTTAAGTGACTTTATTATTTAATTGCACTTTAGATAATTTAAAATATCATTATAATATAAAATGCAATTAACAACACACGTGACATCATACGTGAGAATACATTATCTCACCAAAAATCATATAAAAATAGAATGTGAAGCCACAAACAGCTGCCCAAGCAACCCTTTCATCTACTCCTTGGCCTACGAGGGTCAAGTAAAGGCCAAACCCCTTTGTGGACTGATCCTCATGAAAATGGGGACATTACAAGTAACAAATAAATCTAACAAAGACAGTGCTAAGGATGGATGCAGTAATACTGTCGGTTGTTGCTCTATTGGGGAGAAGGTTGAAATAAGGGTTATTTCAAACAAAGTGAATGATGGGGTAAGGCAAACACCTGGGGCCTCAACTGAGGAGTTTTGGAATGCAACAGAGAAGGAGGAAGGGGAAAATGAGCAAGAAGGTGGATGGATAGAGGTGATGTGGAAGAGGGATAAGAGAGCAATGAAGGCGGGCACTTTCAATATGCTTCTTCGTTCACATGATAAGCATGGCTATAAGTAAAAGAATTGAGCAAGTGACCTGTTAAAGGGTCTTGGCACTTTGGTGCCTTGTAGTTTGGGGAGGAGGCTCCCTGGTTGTAGCACCACCTAGTTCAAGCCAAGCTTAAAATCCAGATCTTTTAATAAAATAAATAGACACATTTACCGATCAAAAAAAAACTTAACTAATAATTATTTAATTATCAATAAATTACTCAAGGTGTGGAAAGTATTAGAATGACACAAATATGAAACTTTGACCATACCAATATGTCCTTGAAATCTTAAAACAATGAACTGAAGCAACTAGGTGACTTTCTAAGAATAACATACTTCTCCAAGAAGTTTGGAAAGCTCCCAAAAGGTTGAAAATCAATTCTGAAAGCATCAAGAGGCTCACCAAAACCAATTGAACTCACTGTTATGAACAACACCTCTGCTAGACTAATACTGTTCTCTCCAAGAACTTTAAAGTTCTCTCTTGCCCGACAATTAGCCTAGGAGAAAACTCTAAAAATAGACTAATTTTTCACAAACAAATTTTGCTTAAAAAGGGGACATCACACAAATAGTATGGTTTCAGACTTTTATTCATATCAAAAAACTTAGTAAAGTCTACACCAGCATATATAAGGTCAGGAATAATTTCAATAGTGATATATATACATATATTTTATCATTATCTTTGTGTAAGAAACTTTCATGATATTCTAGAAGGTCTAAGAAAATTAATTATTGTGAAACTGTTCAATGCACTAAAGAGTTTGACGAAATATGAAGATCCGATTTAATGCATGACAAATGTTTGTAAAAATGCTCATATTCATTTAAGATAGCAGCAATTATTCTTATTCATGAAATTCAGATATATTGATCGATCTAGTGTTCAACAACTCTTTGAAGTAATGTCTATCTGCAAAAATTGAAACACTTGCAAGTTTGTGGAAAAATCCTAGTAAGGGATACTACATCATATGGACTATTTATTGCCACAAGTACTTCATACTGTACAGCGGCTCCTAGCAATCTCATTCTCCACTAGAGAACTGCTTCAAACCAATTACACTTTGACCATATGATTTCTACTAAATTACTTGCCACTTCCAAATCTGTCATTGTTATATGGCTACTGCTTATGCGAATTTTTACACAGTACCTACTGCTGATTCACACTCCCTGAAAGCCATACAACCTGCAACTTCAATTATTGTACACCCCATGGAAGGAGACTCCACCATACCACCTATACAATCTACTAAAATTTGTGCTGGCATTTTAAATAACTACCTGTACATCCCACAAGAATCATCAAGTGTTACGAGAATTGGCTGATTCACTCACCTTATTCAGGTTGCATTGTTAAGCAATAACCAGCTTCAAATTTTGAATATTCATTCCTTGAAGAAAAGCTTGTCAGCTTTGGAGTTCTATAGAGAATTCATGGATCGAAAAAGGATACAAGTACTTCTACATCAGGAGTGGATTTTTCCAAATATTTTGTAGTAGAAAACTCAAGATTTGCAAAAGCAACATTGACCATGGCTGAAAAAGGGAAGGGTGTAACATTAGATGATGGAAAGAAAGTACAAGTTGATCTACTTCCTTCACATAGACCAAAAATCTAGAAGATGGCATTGGATTAAGTTTTTGAAAAATATCGTACCACCAGGGAAGGTTGGCTAGTTCCAACTGCATAAGGAAAATACTATTGAAAATCTCACTAGGAAAAGCCTCGCTACTAATGAATGTCACCTATGGTGGACAAGTAAACTAGATAAACATCCACTAAAAGCTGCCTTTTGTTTTGACACAGATAGATAAAATGCTTTAAATTCCGTATTTTAAATTTAGACTCTTCAAGCCTTATTTGATTCACATTCTCTAATTATGATAGAGAGAAAAAAGGAATCCTTGGTGCAATACATGCACATGAAGTCCCTATTACATACAACCCTATTGATTTTTCCAAAGTTTTTGTGGTACCATCCGTAGTTCCTTTTGCTCAAAAACCCAACAATAAAATCACTCAAGCATAGCAAGAAGTTGTTCTTCAAACTCTATGCAAGGATAATTTGTCCAGTAACAAACTTAATAATATGTAGAACAAGGGAAACAAGGGCTAAAAGAAGATTTTTTAAATAAGGAGTGGGAATATATTTTGGACTTAATAAAGCGATTGATAGATGCTAGTTAAAGATTTTCATAAAAATAAATAAAGAAAAGTCGTACATGGAGAAGTGCATACACAGTATCTGCAGCATCCTCAGCCTCGGCAGTAATTCTGTAAGCAATATCTCCAGCCAAAGCACCTCCTGCACCTTCGAAATAACTCATATCTCTGTTCAAAACCCTCTCAAAAACATGGCCCCTTATCTCGTATGACACATTCAATGCCGCCTTCCACAATAAAGCCTGCTGAAAATATTGAGCTACCGACCTCAAAACAACGAAAAACATCGCAATTAGAGCCTTCTTCCTCAAATTACTCAAGTCCCCTGCTACCAAAAGAGTAGAAAGATCGCCAAATTGTGGAATTACATAAAATAAGCATCCCACAGCAATAATCGAGCACAACCAGGCTTTCGATATCGGCCTCCATTGTCTCTCAACGAAGGGTTTTATGAATTTATACGTATGGCTGAAGGGAAAAAAAATGTTAGTTGCCGCAGACTTTGTAATATAGGATTTCAGATGATCCGATGCAACTGGCCCCAACTGCACACCCGATGAATGAAAAATTGGCTTCTTACGGATCGAACCGTTAGAATTTTGGTGGTCTGAGAGATTCCGACCAAATATTGAAGCAGACTTTGTAATACAGGGTTTTAGCCCTAATTGCACACCATATAAACTAATAGATAAGCAGTAAATAGGACCGATTAGAACCGACCCTTCAATAATTTGATAATTGGATAAATTTTTACTACAGCTGGTTATTATGCCGCACCTTGCAGAACTGTGTGTAGTAAAAAAATTCGCATTGAATTCGCATTGCTTGCCCTGGCTGTGCTCTCTCTGTTTGTAGTTAAATGCTTTTAGATGATCAATAAGAATTATATTTTGATAATTTGAGAAATTCTGGCTCATAAAGGAAATGAGATTTTTGTTACGGTACAGTGCAGAAATGTGTGTGATGATTTTTTTGTTCGTGATTTGATATGGCTGTCTGTAGGGGAGAGCGTGCAGTGTTTGTTTGCAGTTAAATGATGCCATTGCAATGAAAACGGGAAGATAAGAATAGCATTTACGTGGTAATAGATAGATGAAGGCAGCGGGATTCGAACCCGAGAGGTCATGGGAGTATGAACAAAGATTATACAGATACTTATAACTTTAATACAAATGCTTGTCTGTAGGGGAGAGCGTGCAGTGTTTGTTTGCAGTTAAATGATGCCATTGCAATGAAAACGGGAAGATAAGAATAGCATTTACGTGGTAATGGATAGACGAAGGCAGCGGGATTCGAACCCGAGAGATCATGGGAGTATGAACAAAGATTATACAGATACTTATAACCTTAATACAAATGCTTGTCTTAGGCAATAGTGCCACCATTTGAGAAAATTATATGATTAACTCATTTTCGTATTTTTTTAGTTAATTGTTAGAATCATTGCGAAAACGTTCTGTTCAAATAAGTATCTCAAATTCAGTTACGGAATAATGGACGTTGCTCGGAAACCCATGATCTCCGCTCGGAAACCGTGCGTGAGAATAAAGAAGTTATCCATTAAATTAATAAATAAATTAAAAAATATCTTATATTATGAATTAAAAAATTAATGATTGAAATTTGGATCGGTGAATATTTGTATTTTGCAGACATATTAAAAATTTGGACGATTATGCTGAAAAAAATTATCTCTCTAATGTTGGTAGCCACATCATTATTGTAATTCCACTATTGTTATTATAATAGTTGAGTTTCACAAGTTTTTGGATTGATATTATCTCATTCTTACATGAGAACATATGAACACTTTTCAAAGGATCACAATTTGGATTTGGATTCCTAATTCATCTATCTTATGGGAATGGCACATCATATAAAAGAGTTCAATCTCTTGGGGGAGCATGATAAAAAAGATTACTTGATGGTAGTAATTAAGGGAAAGGCTAGACTTCTAGTTGCACAAATCAGAATTGGGTCCCAGCATCTTAGATGTGAGATACGTAGATGGGGTGTCCTTAAGGAGGAACGGGATGAAAAAACTTGTCTTTTTTGCAATAAAGGGGTGGTGGAAACTAAATGGCACATCATCTTTGAGTGTGTTGCTTACGAGGAAATTTGTACACAATATGAAAACAATTTGACGAGGCACAATGTAAACAAGTTATTTGAAGAGGTAAGACTCCACAAAACAACTCACTTCTTGATCTAGATCCACAATAGAAAAGTCAACAATGAAAATATCCTCAAAATTGTTGACAAAGAACCTGAAAAATTATAGTAAATCTATTTCTTTTAAAGGGGACAAATGTTGTTTATAGGCAGTGGATCGTATTTTCTCTTCAAGCTTTCATCCTTGGCATGGGAGCTACTTCTTTATGGGAGAATTTGTATCCTCATATTCTCTCTCTTATGAGGGGGACATCTATTGTACGTGTGTGCTAGAAGAAATCCTTGAGGGGTCACATCTCACATTTATCCCTCTTATCCTTATTTCACTAGTGCAATTATTTCATTTTCTCTCTTTTGGAGAGGACTTTTTCTCATGTGGTTTTCTTCTTTTCTCTAGTTGTGAGAGATTTCATTCATTTGTACATGCATACATCATTATGCCCTGAACTCAAGACCCACACATGCCATCTTTGTACTCATCATTATGTCTTTAGCTTCTCCCTAAGTTGATCTTTAGGGACTTGTAGTAATTAAGTAATCACCTTAGTAATTAATTAATCAATCATTAATTACTTGGGTCCCCTATTATTTTATCACACTTGAGTTAAACTTAGGAGTTCTTTTATATTATTAAATCAATATAATCATATCAATTATTCTTTCTTGGATAAATATCTCACTGAAGGTTGCATAGCACTCAATCATCGCTTTTTCTCTTCAGATGTGATATGCATTTTGGTTGTAGGTTATTTCTAGGAGTTGTGGGGTTCATTACCAACTTTAAAATCCATGGCCTATATCCCATGGCTCTTTGCAAGAAAAACACAACCTTTTTTCTATGCAAATAATTTTTGGCTTCTTCATCTAAGCTTGTTTTCTTAGGCAACTCCTTTTATAAAGGCTTCTTATCCTTTGTTGAAAACAGTTTTGACTAGAATTTGTTATTTAAAGTTGAGAAATCCATGCTTCAATCTCTTTTGATATCGTCTTACAAAGAGGGCAGATAAAACACCTTAATCCAACCTTTGAGGGATTCAGTCAACCGCTTGATGAAGAATATAGTCAGTCTTATTTTTGAAACATCTAGGAGCATGATTGATTGTCTTTAAAATTTCATTACATAATCATCCACATAACCATATTGCTTCAACTAGGCTAATTCACTTAAGTGAACTTTAGCATTCTTCTTATAAAATCTATCAATGAGCTTTTAGTTGAATTCTACATGTGAGTCAATTAGACTATGACCTCATGTTACCATACAATGATACCACCATTCATGGGCCACACCTTATAAATGAAGTGTTTCCTATTTGATGACCTCATTGTCATAAATAATACTTAATGAAAAGTAAGTTTCAAGCTTTTGGATCCAAACTTGAGTTATACACGTATTTGATCCATCATAAGTGGGTATAGATAAGTTATCTAATATTCATTGTAAATCCAAGTTGCGGGTTCCTCTCTCTTTCTTGGGGATATTTTTTAGCTTCAATTGGTAGAAATATGTATATCTAATATTCATTGTAAATCCAAGTTTTGGGTTCCTATCTCTTTCTTGGGGCTATCTTTTAGCTTTAATTAGTAGAAATATGTAAGAAACAAAGCTTCATGAAATTCATTTGCAAAGTATCTATATTCATGTAGGTAGTCCAAATAGCTCTCTCTTGTATTTTGTTGATCCCATCACCATCCAAGTCTTATTCTCTGTCTAAAAATCATGGGTCTAGTTGTTGATACTATTATTATTTTGATATCATTGTTGTTTATGTTGTTTGTAGTGTTCCTCAATTCACAATTGTCGTTGTGACTAACCTTGGGTTTATTCATAATCTACAACATTTGTGTCAATAAATTGGTCAGCTTAATTTATCTTGAGCATCTATTTTATGATATTACCCTCATGTCTCCTTTCCCTATCTACCACAATTACTTCTACCTACAAATTTGCAAAAAGAAATAACTTTTGGATTTTTCAATAAATTAAACTACCCTCTTTTGAGATTCCTTTGGGAATACATATGAACTATTTCACCTGGACGCATATAAAATACACATCAATTGTTAGCTTCCAAACTGACACACATGTGCAACTTTTGAATATGATATGAGATAAGATTTACTACCCCGCATGCTAGTAGGAAAATTAACTCTGATAGCACTGAAATATACCCTCTATTTTTCTACAAATATTTAATAATTTAACAAATGAAAAAAAATGAAAAATACTAATTTTATTCATTTCCAAAACATATTATAAACTAGTATGACAATATTTCACCTCTTAAGTTAAAATAAAAATTATAATAAACCAATATAGACAACTATAACAATCATACAAAACATTATAGTAGTTGTAGACGTATAAAATGACCATATTCCTAAATGAATATTTAATGTTCATTTTATTCTCATTCCTCTATTTAATTAAGTAAATTATTCAATTTATTTAGTTAAATTCACTTAAGCCCTTTATGTCATTTAATTGAATAAATCATTTTATTTAATTAAAGCCCTTCTCTCTACTTTTAATTAAATTCACATTTAATTAAATAGTTTACCCTAATTAAATAAATCTAATTTATTTAAATCCCCAACTTACAACCAAATTGAAATAAACCAATTTATTTTAATTAATTCTATTTTCCCTCACCCACTTGCATTTTCCTACATTTCCCACTTGCCTCCTAACCCTATTCCTAATTTCTTCTAGAATCCATCTAATCCTAATCAATTAACCCCAAACCCATCCATTATCCCCTTTCCCTAAATTTGAGGAAGTCACTTCTCAAATTTGGAGTAAAGTCTTCAAAAGGCATTGTAGTCACATAAATCTGTCCACTTAATTAAATGAATACTTAGTATTTATTTGATTATTTAACCATCAATTAATAATTAATTAAATTAATATATTTAATTAATTCATCTTAACCCTCTTCTCCTATTAATTAAATAACTTATTCAATTTATTTGATTTAATTCACTTAACCAAATTCAAACTATTAATTAAATAAATAAATCATATTTGTTTAATTAAATCTTCTCTCACATTTAAATAAATTAATATTTATTTAAAATCCCCCCAAAATCCCACCTCTCACATTTAAATAAATTAACATTTATTTAAATCACCTTTATCCTCTACCCACTTGTATTTTCCTACAAATGCAAGTTGCACAACTATTTTAAATAAATCATTTATTTAAATCACCTTTATCCTCTACCCACTTGCATTTTCCTACAAATGCAAGTTGCGCAACTATTTTAAATAAATTATTTATTTAAAATCCTATTTATCCTCACCCACTTGAAACCTTTAATGGTTTCCCTTAAAGTCTTCAAACTTAATAGCTTCCTTCTAGAGTCTTCTCAAACCTTTAATGGTTTCCCTTAAAGTCTTCAAAACTTAATGGCTTTAAAGTCTTCAAACTTGATGGCTTCCTTCTATAGTCTTCTTAAGTCTTTAATGGTTTCCCTTAAAGTCTTCAAACTTAATGGCTTCCCTTAAAGTCTTCTTAAGACTTTAATGGTGGTTTTCCTTAAAGTCTTCAAGCCTTTAATGGTTTCCCTCAAAGTCTTCAAGCATTTTAATGCTTTATCTTCCTTTTTCTCATTTAAATAAATTAATATTTATTTGAATATTTATCCAAATGCAAATTACACCATTTAATCGAAATAAATGATTTTATTTTAATTGAAAATACCAAAATTCCTCCCACTTGCATTTTCCTAAAAAATCCACTTGCATGCCTAAACCCCTTCTAGATTCTTCTAAACCTTTCCTAATTAACCTAATCCATCCCCTAAATATTGTCACATTCCTAAGCAAATTGGAGTCACTTCTCAAAGACTCCAAAGTCTTTGAAAAGCAATTAATGATTTGTGTGTTCAACAAATTAACCTCTAAAGTCTTCCAAACCACTTATGGCTCTTACATGACCATTAATGGTTAATTCCATTTGCACCCATGGTTAAAGACTTTGACCCCTAACTTAACCCTCATGTAACCCATGTGTCTCTTCAAAGCATTTATTTCTTTGACTAGGGTAACCATCATGTCCCCTCAAGCATTTAATGTTCCTTATCTCTCATCTCAAGCCTCCTCATGGTGACACTTGTCAACATGGGATTGGGTTGAAAGTCTCACATGGATTGAATATCTTTCAATCCTAACCCTTGTTAAGATTACTCAATCTTAACCCTTCATTTCCCCATTTCTTCTATAAATAGAACCCTTCTCCTCAAGCAAAAAGGAAGCATTTAGAGTATTGTTGTTATAGTGGCATTAGCATAGAGCTTTCTCATAGCATCACTATCTACACTTGCATAGCATTTGCTTATCATATTCAACTATCTTGAATCTCCATATGGCATCCAGGGCTAGTGCTAAAAGCTGAGAGCTACACTCATTTGGGACTTGGAGAGGAGAGGAACAAGGGAGGAGCAACTATGAGCATCTTGATTAGCTATTGTATTCTATATTTATATGCTTTCTATTTCATGCTTAATATCTCTCTTGATATGCTTGTTTAGGATAATTTTTTGTTGCTAACACTAACGTTTGTTTCTTGTGCTCTTGTGTGTGTTGTCATCAAACAGATTTTCTAATCCTTTTTGCAGAGCATCAGGCATTAAAGCCTTTGAAATGCCCCCAAATTTGGAAGGACTCTTACAAATTTGTCCCCAAAGTCTTCAAACCATTAATGGTTAACTAACCCTTAGTGGTATGGTTAAAGACTTTTTGACTAACTTAACCTCCATCTAACCCAAGGGTCTCATCAAGCATTTGTTGCTTTGACCATGGTTATTCCTTTAACCTTTGCACAAGAGTTTACCCCCTGGGTAAAAGCTTTATCCAATGGATAACCCTAACCTAACCTTAACCCTTACCTCCTAGGGTAACCATGAGGTCTTCTCAAACATTTAATGCTTCTTACCTCTCCTCTCAACTAGCCTTATGCTGACAATTGTCACCATTTCATTGGTGAAAATTGAAAACATGGATTGACAACTTTCAAACTTGACCCTTGATTAACTCTTTCAATCTTGACCATCCATTGCCCTATTTTCACTATAAATAGAGCTCTCATTCCTCCATTTTAAGGATCCATGCAAGCTTTAGTATCTCATTTATGCTCAATTTATTAACACATCTAGCTTCTCTTTGTTATAGGAATACATCTAATAAGCATTTTAGACTATTTCCTTTATCATTAGCTTAACTCATAAACTATTATATCATGTTAGGGTAGTGTTGCTACTAATCTTGTCATCTTATAATCTAGTTTATTGCATTTGTAGAATCATGCATAGATAGGATGCATTTTCATAACTAAATCAATCATAAGCATCTCTCGTTCTTAAATTTGTCATCCCTAAGCCACTTTGCTCAGTGATCTGAGAGCAAAGGCATTGGCTTGAGAGACCTTGTGAGATAGAGAACCATGGAACCATCCTTGGGAAGTTGAGTCATTCTTCATGACTCCATAACTTGCACCAAGAAGTCTTGTGGGTGTGTGAGCAAGCCTCTTTGAGACCACATTTTCACATTTTGAGTTTCATTGACCTGCTTTTCCCGCACACAGTAGTCATACAAATTACTATAAAAGCCTCAAATATGCAAATCTTCAATATTTTCACTTCAGACTCATAAATTGAAAAAAAGAACTTTTTCAGTCTATCTAATCAATGAAACACAATGGTGAAACCTAGATGAATTCACTCACCATCTAGGAGGGTTTTCATCCCCAAAATTGATTTCAAAAAGGGTTTTCATCTTGCAACTAAAGAAAGATAGGGTCTGATAAAATGAATAAATTTTATTTTCTCAAATCCTCCTTTTTATGCGAAACTTTCAAAATAATAAAATATTATTATTCATAATTCTTCATATTGAATATTCCAACACAAGCACCTACAAGACCAAATGACAAACAAAAACACTTGCCACAAACAAGAGCTACACAAATTAATGCTATACTACTCAAAGGAAAAGAATATAGAATGAATTACAATTGTACAATGATATGCTTATAAAGAAAGCACTGAGCTAAATTTAGGAGAACTAAAATGCAAGCATGAGGAGCAAAAACAATCTCAACTCTAACTAAACTAGATGAACAAAAGCTAAACTAGATGCACAACTCAAGCAACTAGAAGCAAGGACTCCTAAGTGAACTTAAACAAAAAACAAAAAAAAGTAACTAATAGCTAAAATGATCTAACAGCCCCCCTTAGGTGAAACTTAGGGTGAGTAAAAAACTCTAAATGCATGAATGCAAGAAATGGGTCCTAACGACAAAAGGCTTGATTAGGTACCCAGTACAAACTAATGAAATCTCTCTAAGTGAAGAAAGGGAGAAAAACCACATGGAAAAAATTCCCCCTCCAAAAGCGACAGATGCAATACATGAAAAAATATGAACTACTAAAAAAAAGAAGGAAAGCCTTACATAGACCCCCCAAGGACAACTTCCTTTACCCCAAGCATTGACTGCAACTAAAGATAACTTGGGGACACCAAGGGTTTACAGAAGATGTCTGCAACCTACTCCTTTATAGATATGTAATCCAAGTTGAGAAGAACATCAAGAATTCACTGTTGAATGAAGTGCCTATAGATCTCAATGTGCCTAGTCTATTGATACTTCACTAGGTTGTGACAAATGCCAATGGGACTCTGTTTGTCACACCCAAGAATAGTGGGACCATCGGGAGGAAAACCAAACTTTTTCAACAAATGATGAAGCCACGGAATCTCCTAGCTAGCAGGAACAGTTGCTTGATCCTCAGCCTCAATAGATGATAATGCAATAGCAAACTACTTCTTGCAAAACCATGCAATGGGGCTAGAACCAAGACAAAAAATAAAGCTTAAAGTAGACTTCCAATCATTAACATCACCACCTAATCTAATTCAGTCAAGCCAACAATCCTAGAGTCTCTTAATGTATAATGAAAGCTAAAGTGCAATGTACCCTGACTATACCTCAAGATATGTTTGGCATCCTTCCAGTGACTCTCATAAGGATCATGATACAACATAAAGACTAAACCAACTACAAAGAAAATATCAAGATGAGTGTTTGTCAAGTACAAAATACTGCTAACCAACTACCTATACAATGTAGCACCAACTAAAAGAGTAGAACAACTAGAAGACAACACAACACCTGATTGAAATGGTGTAGGGGTAGGCTTGCAATCAAGCATGCAAAATATATGAAGTATATCAAGACCATACTTCTACTAACAAATAGAAATCACATCCAAAGACTAAGTAACATGAAGACCAAGGAAGAAATGCAAAATATCAAAATTTGTCATGTCAAAATACTCCATCAACGCTCTCTGAACATTTTGAATCATGGAAGAAGAATTGTCTGTAAGAATCAAAACATCCACATACAAGACCAATATCAAAATAGCTTCCTCCTATCACTGAGTGTAAAGTGTAAGATCAAAATGGCAACATGTGAAAACAGAAGAAAGCAGGAATGTGTCCATCTTCTCGTACCAAGCCCGAGGGGCCTGTTTGAGACCATTCAACGAATGTTAAAGCCTACAAACAAGAGAAGAGTCCTACACAAAACCTTGTGGCTTCTCCATATAGATCTCCTCATAAATATCACCATGCAAGAAGATACTCTTCACATTCATCTAATATACTGACCATTCTATGAAGCTGCAAGAGAAAGTACAATGCAAATAGAATCCATCTTGGCAATAGGAGCAAAAGTTTCAAAATAATCAATGCCCTCAACCTGTGAAAAACCCTTAGCAACAAGACAGGCCTTATACTTATCAATGGAACCATCGATAGCATACTTAGTATAACACATCCACTTGCATCACACCAACATTCTTCCCTTAGGAAGACAAACAAGATCCCAAGTGTGAGTCTTCATTAGTGAAGAATACTCCTCTGTAATAGCCATATCCTACTCTAGAATACCTACCACATTTGAAAACTTTCAGGAATCAACAAAAATAGCCTAACTTGCAAGACAAACTCCAGAACTCTATGAATAAGTGTGACGAGAATCTGAAGGATCGCCTACCCAATCTCTAGCTACATCAACAGTACTAGGAGACCACTTAGGAAATCTTGGAGTAGGTGGTGGGGGTTGAATTGGGCATCATCCTCGTCTTTAGAAGGTAAAGAATCATCAAGAAGTGAAGGAGGAGGAATAGGAAGTGATGAAGAAGCTAGTGACAGAGAGTCCATCAAAGGATAGCCTTCATCAAATTAAAAATTCCATCGAAACAAGATCTCTCTGGAAACAAGATCAAACAACTTGCATTCCTTAGAATCCTCACAATAGCCAACAAAGATCGGTGGTTATCGCTTCCTCTCCATAGCTTTCATTTGTGCATCTAGAATGAATTCCCAAGCCACACTCCCAAAAACTCTAAAAGAAGACACATCAAGCTTGATATAGGACCAAGCCTCCTCGAGAGTCAATTGTTGCAATGCCTTGAGAAGCATCTAATTTTGAATATAATTAGTAAAATGCACCGCCTCAACCCAAAAGGTTGCATCCATATCTAGAGACTAAATCATGCAATTAGCCACCTCTCGAAGTGTTTTATTCTTCCTCTCAGAAACACCATTTTGTCGATGGGTATATGTTGGCATTTTTTATGATGTTTTGATTGTCATTGATGGACACACACTTTCTTGATGTATGAGATATGCTCAACTGGTAATTGCTCCAACCGGTATTGTGTATTATTGAATGTATACTCTTTAGACTATTGGTATTTTGTAGATGATGTTTATCGGTCACAGATTGACTGAAGACCCCAAGCGGTATGAAGACCTCAAGTGGTAAAAGGATCTCAAGTGGTATGAAGGACCCAAGCGGTAGTTAACTTTTGATAGGAACACTATGATCTACCAATCTTCATTTTTGACAACCGGTAATCGGTATATTGTATTAACCGGTATTACTCTGTGATGAGTTACCAACCGGTATTACTGTAATGTGTGATGATTTATCATCCATCAACACTTTGGCGGTGATTATGTGTTGTGTTACCAAATGTGTCTAGATGCACTGTACCTAGGAACTTGTAGTCTAATTTTATTGGACCGACATGAAATCAGATTGCTTTATAAGGACATCATGTCTAGGGTTTGGTAGTATGAGATAGTGTAAGAGTTATAGAAGAGAGAAGGTTATGTGCGATCTTTGAAGAGAAGATTAGGTCTATGTGAAGAAATAGAGTGTGGAGATATTGAAGACTGAAGTAATGTTGAAATGCATTAACAAGGAGCTATCAAGGATCTAATTAAGTAGACTGTGCTATTAGCTAGATCATTCACTTGTTGATTACTCACATCTTCGACAAGTCTAGAGCCCTTAACCAGGCAGGCTCAACAAAGCCTTTGTAAATCCTCTAACAAGGTGGTTCACAACTGTGGATATGAAATCCTTTAGCAAGGTAGTCTTTAACAGGACTTATCTCCTAACAGATATCTAGATTCCTAACAGAATCTGTTCTGGTGAACAACATTGTATGACCTTAACCGGTCTGGTTTCTATTCTGCAAATAGTTACTTGTGATTTTCTTCTCACCGTGGTTTTTCCCATTTGGGTTTCCACGTCAAATATCTTGTGTTATGGTGCTTGTGCTCTTGTGGGTGAATGCTTTGTTTGCTATTTGGTTTGCATTTATCTTAACCGGTTTATTAGTGAATCTGTTGTACCGGTTATCTGCTAAACTATTTAAAATTTGTTTACAGTATTTTTTGGAATACTAATTCACCCCCCCTCTTAGTATTCATCAGTATAAGGAACAATAAGCTTATGAAGGATGTATATTGAGATATCCCCTTAATTTCTTTCCAATTTAAAACACAAGAGTTTTCACCCACTAACATTAGCATAAGAAAATCCTACAAACTCAACCACTTGTTCAATGGGAGTATTAGATAACAACTTGGAAAAACATATTGAAAAATGAAAGGGAATACAACTTGGTGTGATGCTAAAAATGTGGTAAATAGAAAGGCATACACATATAATGAGACAATAAAACATAATGGAAAGCTTAATTGAAAACTAAATTAAAGATGCAAACCATAAGCCTTCCTTGAAATGTCCCATTTTCCTCTATTCTTGAGGACCTTCAAGGTGTTGGATTGATTGGCTCTCAGCGGAGCAATGACTTCCAAAGTGGCAACTCAAGAGTTGAGTAGCTACTTGATCAGGATTGATTATGCAAATGATATGAAATGCAATGTTATGATTAATCCAAGATGCTACTTACTAGATGATTGAAATGAAAATTCCTATAGTAATGATGCTAAAAATATGAATGCAAGGGATCCTTATTGCTCCAAAATGGGGGATATTTATAGGAATTGCAAGGCCAAAGCTAAGGTAACAGGAATTGATGGTCCAGATCTGATTTGAAGATATCAAGGGCCAAGATTGAGGAAGTTGGAGAGGAGGTTGGAGGAAGGGACACTTGTCATCTTTGTGGTGACAAGTGTCAAGGAGCCTTGCTCATGAGAGGGCAAGTGTCCAAGGAAGGAGACGTGGTAAAAGTGCCATGTGTCTCAAGGGGAGGATATCCACACCATAGGAGGTTAGGATAGGGTTAGTTAAACCTAGGGTTAGGTGGAATGGGTTAGTTAGGGGATGGTTAGGTTAGGTGGTTAAAAGTTAGGAGCCATGTGCTCATTTGAGTTTAGAAATTCAAATAATTGGAAAATAGTAATTAATCTCAACAAACTTGAGTTTGTTAATTTTAATTAGGGATTAGAAGAATTGATTTAGATGGGGGGGAATTAATTAATCAAAGGGAGATATGAAATCAACTATATAAATAAATCATGTAGATTTTTTTACTAGTAGATGAATAGAGAAATTAATCAAAATGCTTATGAATTCAATTAATTGGGAAGGGGGATTAATAAAATAATTGCGTATTTAATTAACTATCTTCAGACCATTTTTAGGTGTATACACTTGGCAATATAACCAGCCACTTCCACTTCTCAACGGGCAATACAAAAACTGAACTCGACCACTTATTCAGCGAGAGTGTTAATATCAAATGCTGAAAAGTAATAGAATAAGTAATTTGTGGTAAACCAGCCACTTCCACTTATTCAGTGGGTAAAAAGGCTAGCTTCAAAATCTAAAATTTAAGGACCATTATTTATTACAACTATAACAGTGAATTACAATAAAGCTAACAATGAAGCATCATGAGAAAACACTGCTACTATGATTCAAGAAGTTAGAGAATCAATCATAAAATCAAAGCTGATAATTTATAATGAAAATCGGGGATTTAGAGTAGTGATACCCAGTTTGTTATGCAACAGTTGCAGACTGATTTATTTCAACCAACAACACCGAATAGCTTCAAATGTTCATAACTTCCTCAATTATTCTATGAATGAACTCAAATTGAAAGCAAAGGCACCATAAGGACTAAGAGTTTGAATTCCAATCATTCCAAGTCCCAAACCAGGAACTAAGAAGATGGCATGAATCCTAATATAGCTCAGGCAAGATGGTACAACCAGCTAAAAGGCACAACCAATAGCAAAAATTAGTGTCTTTATAAAAAATCATGAAACCTTGAGAATAAGAGTGTCTAGATCTCTCAAAAAGAACGAACCTATACCCATAATCAGAGCAAACCTCCAATTGATATGATTATAAACTCTAATCAGCATATAGGGTTTTCACACTCCAAAAACCAAACAAACGCCACTTGCACACCAATTAGAAAACATCAAATCCACACAAAACTGAAAGATTGAGAGCAAACATCTCCATTGGAATATCATGGTAACCTCTGGATGAAGTTGCACCACAATCAACTAGGATTTACCTTTCAAACATGAAATCAGAAGAAGCTAGGAGGAACTCAACCCCGAATCAAGAGTCTCTGAAAAATTTTAGCAGCACTTTGTTATCAAAATAATAGCATCCCCCAAAAGAGGAGGGAACTTGTATTTATAGGCTCAAAACCTAGAAATTCAAATTCCCTTTTTTTCCCTCCAAGTTGGATGACCCTTTTCATGTGCACAAATAACTTAATAAAATTAATTAATAATTCCCAACTTGGACACCCACATGAGAACATCTTTTAAGAATGATTTAAAATTCATTGAGCCTGGACATAGGGGAGCAAAAAGCAACTTGGAATTATATAATCACTTCAATTATTAACTTCTAGAAATAAACTCCAAGAACCCTGGATAAGCCACTTATGCAGAGGGTTTTAGAGGTGTTTCAACTCACCCAAGACTCTGGTTACAAGGTTCCAGCATAAAATCACACATGAGGGTACTTAACCCGATGTTCTCAAACCAAGGCTATGTCCCACAACATGACAACATGAGAAAACAAAGAATCGGACTATTGCAAGGGTAAAGGCAGGAATCTCAAGGTGTTCACAAAACCAAATTCTCTCAAATAAACCAATGCTACCATTGAGACAAGCCCTTCAATCCATTCCACACCATTACCTTCCTAGAGAGGACTAGGTCCTTGTAGCCCTACTCTAGGAGACTTTTGACCATAACTTGTAAAATACTGGCCTTAGACAAAATCCAAAATCATTTCCAGACACCCTTTTGGGAGAATCACAACATGTGTCAAACTTAGTGCAAGGTAATGTCATCATTTTATGACACCCTTGGTCCATCAGTGGGAACCGATTAGAGATATGTTCTATAGACCAACGCTGCCTCAGTTGATCAAAGAGAAAACAATGGAATCATGAAGTGTGAAGTGTTGTCTTGTCAGAAGGAAGTTCCTAAGTCCTCAACCCTGGAACTCTAGAATCCGAAGTTCCCAAGTTCCTAAGTCCTCAACCCCGGAACTCCAGAACCCCGAAGTTCCCAAGTTCCTAAGTCCTCAACCCCGGAACTCCGGAACCCCGAAGATCCCAAGTTCCTAAGTCCTCAACCCCTAAACTCCGAAACCCCAAAGTTCCCAAGTTCCTAAATCCTCTTCCCTTGAACTTCAGAACCCTGAAGTTCCCAAGTTCCTAAGTCCTCTTCCTTGGAACTACGAAACCCTGAAGTTCCCAAGTTCCTAAGTCCTCTTCCCCGGAACTCCGAAACCCTAAAGTTCCCGAGTTCCTAAGTCCTCAACCCCGAAACTCTGGAAACCCAAAGTTCCCAAGTTGCTAAGTCCTCTTCCCCAAAACTCCGGAACCCTGAAGATCCCAAGTCTTCCCTTCCTTAACCCCGGAACTTTGGAAACTTGAAGTTCCCAAGGCTTCCCTTCCTTGACCCCAGAACTTCTTCCAATCCCAAAGTTCCCAAGTCTTCCCTTCCTTGACCCCGAAACTCTGGAACCCCGAAGTTCCCAAGTCTTCCCTTCCCTAACCCTACAATCCTAAAATCCCAAGCCTAAGTCTTCCCAACTTCAGGAACCTAAGTTTTCAAAGTCTTCCCAACTTCAGGAACCCGAGTTTCCAAAGTCTTATGACTTCCTTTCGGCTTGCAACACTTCCAGATAGCGTGATCAACACTCAAATCTCTTAATGTGCCAACAATTCTTGCGACTTGTACACTTTCTTTCGTGCAGCTACAGGGGCGCATTTAATGATTTTTTGCAAGATTTCCATCAGGTGGAGTACAAGGCCATGATTATTTGTGGTTAATTATGTCATGCATGCATGCTCTGGCTTTGGAATGTCAGGAAATCCACCTTCTGGAAGCCTTTTCTTCTTGGGATTGCGTTGTCAGGGTATGGTGGGGTTGCTTATGCCGGTGCATGCACTTCCTTGCATTCCCTAACTAACATTTCCCTGCACCCACAAGGGTCAAGGCTTTTGTTCCTTGACCAATGGTCTCTCCTTTGCGACCCTTTTTATATATATAGGTTGTTATGCCTCATTGTAAAGGGTTATCTCCCTGTTGGCTTGAGCTATTCTATACTCTTTCACTTCTCTTAAAGACTTGTATTTATCTTTCATTTCTACAACTGTAAGTTTGGCCATTGGTCTTATAATGAATTGAAATCATCATTCTTGCCTTATTTCAACTTATGCATTTTGTGTATGTGTTCTTACCTTCATTGTAAGTGAATGTTTGTGGCCTTCTTTCACATATATGTTGTTAACCTATTTCTGGGTGTGACTTGTGGAAAACCTTCTCCCCTCTTGACATTCAACAAGTACTAACCTCCATACATGCTTTGGGGTCATTCATGCAACTGAAGTTTGTGCATATCCTAGGTATTTCAATTGATTATTTATGCCATTTCAGGTGGGGAGAGAAAAATATCTTATCTTGGTGCATCACCTCCTTTCATTTTAAGCATTTCTCTCTTCCCTTTTCCTCTACAAGCTGATTAGGATAGGTTTAGAAGTAAAATTTGGAGTGTTGAGTTAGTTCAACACCTGCACTTGGATTGAGAAGGAAGTCAGCCTCCTCCAGAGATTCAACCCCTTGCGCAAGGTCCCACAATTCAGGGTTGTTTCCATGTTTCACAAGGTTGCTGAGATGATAGCTCAACAAGGGTGTAAGCTTTGTGATAATAGTTTTCAGCAGGCCCGATGGGACAAACTTTTAACTTACATGCTAAGGATTCAGTGTTGTTCTTAGTGTCTCAACCTTTACAGGCATTCATCTTTCAAGAACTTGGTGACTCTGCTCACAAGCACAATCTCTTGTTCAAGACCTGTTGTTGATTTCATGCTCAGAATTCATACAAGGGCATCTTCTAGAGGTAGTTTCCAATTTCTAGAACTCTCATCTTCAAGTTGTAGAAGGCAGAGAGGTAGACCTTCATTGTCGCTAGTCAGGGGTGTCAAGGTTGTAAACACTCCATCACCTAGGTCTTGTTCTACCCCTCAATTTACAAGACCATTACGGTCTAGGGCTCACACCACTCATATCAATAGACCATTATTTCACATGGCCACAAATCAGGTTTTTGTTACCTTGAATGGGGGAAGTCCTCTTATTTTGACCCAATAGAATGATACTAGTGGCTACGTTAAAGAGTATACCATATTTCACTAGCGAAACGACTACTACTCCGATAGAGCACATTCAAGATGTTGCAAACATCTGCTCCGTCCATAATGTTACTCAAGATGATGTTGTTGTCAGACTCTTAGCCACATCCTTGAAAGGAAAATCTTTTCAGTGGTATAGAGGGTTGCCGCCTAACTCCATTCATAATTGGGATGAATTAGGTGAGAATTTGTGGAACCATTTCGAAGACAAAAGTGATCACCTATCACTTGTAGAGAAGTTGACTATGATTAGGAGGGAACCTCATGAATTCATGGGAGACTTCAATTTCAAATTCCAAAAGACATGGAATAGGATCCCTGCCCATGTAAATCCATCTCCCAATCATGTCTTAATGTATTATCTAAGAGCTCTCAATAGCGATGTAGATGTCATGATACAATCAATGGGTGGAACCTCTCTATCGAATGCATATGACATAGCCATAAGGGCTGAAAATTGTTTGATACAGGCTGGGAAGATAGCCCCAAGGCCACCAATTCCTCTATTCCCAGAAGAACCTACTCAACAACCCACCTTGGCCCCTATTCCCATGGCACCCACAAGCCAACTATCCACACCCTCTACATCTTCAAATGAGCTCCATGAAGTCAAGACTCTATTGCAAAACTTTGGCAATGAGTTGGTGACACTAAAGAGGCAACAAGCTCAGCATAGCAAGCCTTATCAAGCACAAGGTTAGAACTATCAGCAAAATAGGCCACCCTTTCAAGGGAAAAACCAAAGGAGTAATGTCAGACCCTTGAATATTGTGAGCCCCATAGCTGCAAGTAACTCAAAAGCAATAGTTCCAATGCAAAAACGATATCCCCCAAGAGAAAGATTGGTGTCAACCATGCAATCAGCCACACAACTAGGGTGCATGCCAAAATGGAGAGTTTGCCCAAGCTCTGGTGCTACAAAATGAGCCAACCACCTTTGGCCAACAATATGACCCAAATCAGCTTAGTGTTGGCAATCAGGCTCACTTACAAGGAGATTCTACCTTAATCAATTGGCAGGAGGCAGAATTTTGTGGTATCAAACAGACAAATGGTGAGATTATGTTACAATATACAAGGTAAAAGAGGAGAGTAGTGGAAGTTACCTCACCTTCAACATCAGCACAAGTTCCAATGCCCAATATAGTTGTCCAGGATACAACCCAAATTTCCATGCAAGGGAGCAAGAGGCAGGAGGAGGCCCAAGTCGTCCAAAGAGAAAAGGTAGACCTTGTATCTTTAAGGGGTCCTCTGAAGTCAATTGGTGTTCCTTTAAATATAGTAAATTAGATGAAGAAGGCCAACCTCAATGTCACTATGTGGGAGGCCCTTTCCATCCCATCTCAAACAGATTTTCTCAAGGAGGCATTGAAGGACGTCAACTAGTCAAGGGATGAGGCAGCAGTCAGCAAGAAGGCAGTCTCCACCAGTTTGGTACAACCCAAGGAATAAGAATATTCAAGAAAGATCAGCAAGCCTCCCCCCTTCTATCTCTCTTTAATCATAGGAAATAACTTAGTTCACAACTGTATGATAGATTCAGGATCTAGTAACTCATTAATGCCTAAAAAGGTAGCTGATCTTTTTGGCATAGAATATGAGCATGTGACTAAGGGAGTCATCCAAGTGGATGGCACTTCTATTAAGACAGTAGGGGTTGTTAAAAATTTGAAGTTAACCTTGCATGCATGCCTTAGTTGCACTGTCTTGCAAGACGTATCAATCATCGACCTCCCTTCCTTCTTTGTCATCTGTCTGTCTAGAGACTTCGCCGCCAAGATAGTTGGATATCTGTCTTCTGATTGGTCCCACATGCTATTTCGAACAAGGTATGGTACCAAGGTTACCATAAGGGCAAAGCCCATTTCTCAAAACCACATTGAGCCCTACACCCCTAGCCCTATAAACATGAATTGCACTTTGCACGAAGAGGGGGAGGAGTGTACTGTCTGTGAGCCTACTACTCTTTAGCAAGAGGTCCCTGATTGTTTGCTAGATGAATGGGCAAATGTTTTTTAGTTCGATCCATTAGTTGAGACTGAAGAGACTGGGAGGGGAGGAGTATACTATCTGTGATCCTGCTACTCTTTTGCAAGAGGTTCCTGATAGTTTGCTAGATGAATGGGCCAATGCTTTTCAATTCGATCCATTAGCTAAGACTGAAGAGACTACGCTTGGTACCTATTGTATCCATGAGGAGGATACTCTCATTCCTAACCTCATCAAGACACAAGGAGATTCGGAGGGGTTATGGAGCATGTTTTTTTATGGTTCAAGAAATAGAAAGAGTGCAAGTGTTGGTGTGATGCTTTTTTCTCCTAAGCAGGATAAGTATTTCTTCTCTTTTAGGCTTCAGTTTGGTTGCACCAACAATGTGGCTAAGTATGAAGCCTTGATCCAAGGCCTCCAACTTGCACAAAAAAGGAAGATTTGATCTTGTCAAGTATTTGAAGATAGTGAATTGGTTGTTAATCATATCATATATCAAATAATAACAAATAACAACCTACTCAAATCATACAAACACAGGGTTTGGGATTTGATTGAAGGATTTGAGGCCTTCAACATCCAGAGCATTCCTAGGAATTAGAACAATCATGTTGATAGGCTTGCAGCGGTTGGTGCTTAGTTTGATGTACCAGTGCATGTTGCAAGTGAGAAGGAACAACACATCAGGCTTGTTGTGAGGCTTGTTGTCCAGACAATCAGGCGAATTAGCAAGTATTCAAAAGTGATTAGCATATTGTTAATTTCTTGCAAAATGGAGTAGAATTTTCTGCTAAGAATCAGTCTACGCTACAAGACCAGTATAGAGATCAAATCATGCAACTCAACTCCAACAAGTTGCCTAAAGGTCTAGTTACCTTGGAAGGCATTTTCAACTCGAATGATCAATTGAAGAAGAAGATGAACCTAACTAAAAGAAGAGTGATTAAAAGCCAGTTGTTGTTGTTGAGGGTAGGTCTCTAAACTTAGGCAAGGTATGTTCCTCAACTGAACAAGAGGCCTTTTTTTAGCTTTGTCAAAGATATGATGACATATTTGCTTGGACTTATGAGTATTTGAAGGGTTTTGACCCTAGCTTAGTCGAACATACTATAGAGCTAAGCCCGAATGCAAAGCCACTTAGAAAAAAGAAAAGGCCAATAAACCCCAAAATTAAGCCACTAATGAGGAAAAAGTTAACCAAGCTCATAGAAGCCAATATCATCTTCCCTATCAAGGACTCCTCCTAGGTGGCCAAATTCATCTTTGTAAGGAAGAAGAATGGGGAAATCAGACTATATGTAGACTTTAGGAACCTCAACAGAGCCTCCCTTAAGGATCATTATCCCCTTCCCTCCACAGAGAAAATTCTTCAAAAGGTCAGTGCCTCAAAAAGATTTTAATTCTTGGATGGGTATTCAGGCTACAATCAAATTTTAGTCCAAGAATCAGACCAATACAAGACTGCATTTACTACTAAGTGAGGTACATATGCTTATTGTAAGATGCCTTTTGGGCTAACCAATGCAGGTGCCACGTTTCACAGAGCAATACGCATGGCTTTCAGGGGTGTATTAGCAAAGTTTGTTCCTATATACCTAGATGACATAACTATTTATTCGAAGCATTCAGCTGACCATCTTGGTCATCTCTAGCAGGTTGAAGCAAGGGAAACACCAAGCAAGGTTAGCTAGTTAGTTTAAATCTAAATGATATGAAAAAACAAATGAAATGCATAAAACTAACACTATTATACCCTGCAAGAGAGGAGTCTCTCTTGCTCCTCTGATTTGGACTCCAGTTGAAGCCAAGAATTTGCCCCTACTTGACTTGTTTGGATTGGTCCAATAGTGGAATGTGGATGGCTCTCCAAATTGCACAACAATGGATTGAATTGGATGAATGATAACTGCTCAAGAATGGATGCACGTATGATTATGTTGTGGATACTCAAACTAGCAACATAAGATTACTTGGATTGGAGATGTCAAATGAGGGGATGGAGACCCCAATTTATAGAGTTGGATGGAGGAAAATGGACAGTCAAGATTAAAAAACAATGGAGGGCTAGGATTGAAAAGAAGAGATCACATGGATCAATGGACAATGACATGACAAGGGGAGGTGGACACCAAGAGATTTTCCATAAAGGTATTTCTTGTCTCCACCCTCCTCAAGGTACATAGGGAAGAGTTCCCAATGCACCTAGGAGGAAAAAAGGAATTAAAAATTCCTTGGGGGATGCACATGAAATTAAAAATTCTCAAGATATTGTGTGAATGCGGATTGGAAAAGGGAAAAGGAATTTTAAAATTCTTTGGGAATATGAGAAGAATGGGAGAATGTGAAAATTTATAAATCTCACATTCAGCCAAAAAGGGAGCATTTAAGGTGGAAGGTGAGAAGGGGGACAAAGAGGATTTAGCCATAAATGGCTATAGTTGACTTTTGTGCCTAATCATGGAGATTAGACACTAGCAAGGAATTAGGGGGATTATTTAGAAGAATTAGGCAAGGATTAAGAGCAAGTGGGATTTATAAGAGGATTTGACTAGGAGAGAGAATGAGTGAGAGTAATTAAAAATTAGAGAATAATGCTAAGTAAGATTAAGGGAGCTTCTAGAAGAATTGATTAGACTAATGATGGATTAGGACAAGGTGATTTGTAGGAATCACCTTGATTAATTAATTAATTGAAATTAATCAATTAAAGGGGGGATTAAGAAGAGTTAATTTTTTAGTACTTTAGAGGAAGAAGGGAAAATTGATTTATTAAATGAATCAATCATTGGACTATAGTGACAATATTAATTAAATTTAATTTAATTAATATTGAGAAGAATAAAGGCTAACACAATTAAATTAATTAATTATGTAAGAAAGTTAAATTAATTAAAATAATTAATTTAAGTGTCTACACAGGTGTTCATGAAATGCAGGGAATATGGTGTGTCCTTCAACCCTACCAAGTGTGTATTTGCTACTGATCAAGGAAGATTGCTAGGACACATTGTATCCAAATATGGCTTGACCATTGATCCAAAGCGAGTGGAGGTTATTCTTTCTCTCCCACTCCCAGTCACAAGAAGGGATTGCAAAGTTCCCTTGGTAAGATCAACTTTGTGAGGAGGTTCATTCCCAATCTTGCCACCATGGTAATGTTGGAATCCAAGAACACTGAGAGGGGGGGTGAATCAGTGTTCTATAGGTATAATCAATTTTAACCTTATTAACAATGCAATTTAGTAACCGGTAAACATGAAAGAATATAACAGCAAATAGAAATGAAGCAACCACAAGAGTATACACCATAACACAAATATTTATACGTGGAAAACCTCAAAGAGGAAAAACCACGGTGGGATTGGAGACCCACAATATCTATCCACTAGCTAGATGAATAAATATTACAATAGGGGCATGCACATGCAAGAAGGCCAACAACCTAGACCACACTGCTCATCACAAAAGGAGCCTCACTGACTACAAACACCAAATATGGAGTTACAAACAAGATTTTGAACTCTAATAGTGCATCTATTATGCTGGATGAGTTCCAGTTAAAGCACAATCTGTATCAGTTTACATTGTGTCCTTCCTTACCGGTATCTTGCTTCACTTCTCAAACCTCTAAACCAAAATCCAAGACCGACTACAGAATATTACATTTGCATTATGTCGATCAAGATTTCTCATACAACATTACATTACTATATCCCATTACCTTCTTATGCATCCTTATTCATTTCCAAAATAACCTAACAGGACTACTTGAATACCTTTCCCAAACACAAACATAAATGCCTTATGTCGGCTTACAAAGATATTACAATTTATTTGCATGTCGTCCTAGGCAAAAGTAAATTCATTAAACTTCAAGATTGATGCCTTTCATCATTGCCATGTAGACCTGTCAGATCAATCTCCTGTGTCAGCCTCATATACCAGTTCCTAGATTGTCAGTTTCCCTTTCCTACCAGTGTCGGTTCCTTGTGTGTCAAACGACTGAATGTCGGTTGCCAAACAATGAATACCGGTGAGTATTGGTTAAGTGACCAACCCACAATGCTGTGTGTTTCCATCAATGACAACACAACTAAGCCAGATGAGTGTCAATTGCCAACAATCTCCCCCTTTGGCATTGATGGCAACACTCATGTGAAAAATGGATCGCTGAAGTGTTGTTTCGGTTCTTTGCCAGAAACTCCAAAACTGATCTCAAAAATTGTTAGAAGACTGCTCCCCCTGAGCTATATATTACTTCTCATGTCCCTAGACATTTTTCACATCAACCTCTCCCCCTTTGACAACAATGCCAAAGTTGGGGCAAATGAATGAAAGAAATGAAATTATGTACAAACCAAAATGTGATTACCGGATCTAGATATACTTGAAAATATTTACGTAAGCATTCTTCAAAAATCCTAAATATGCATTCTAACCTATCTTTAATGTTCTAAAAATGGATACAATACCATTAAGACTATATGCATGAAGCTCTTCTTTTGATAGGTCTGTCAGAGTAGGTTTATTCATTTACTCTATGATTTCCCTCTAGTGAAGTAATAGAGTGTTTAACCAGGGACTCACCAAACCTCTTAATTCTCTTGCACACCGGATTAGCCTATCCATGTCCTTCTCTAATCCAAAAATCTCACTCTGTAATCAAAATATGACCATCAATGGTACTGGTTAGTGTCTGAGTACCTTCAAAACTGTTAGCCAAAAGATCTAATCAGGCCTTTGTCGCCTTCAATTTCACCTCAAGTTTCGTTGTTAGTTTGTTGATGTTAGTATAGGACCTATATATATTGCTACACTCATTTAGAGCCACATCAATCTTTGATATCTCATATGTCAACTTGGCCTTGTTAGATGAAATCATGCTATCACAAGTGACTTTTTGGGCTGCATTATACCGCTCAATCAAGGGTCAGTTTGATACCTGTTGAAGAGTTTTAAACTCTTTGGAAATATGCTCAATCAAACCTTTCAGTTTACCAGATGGACTACCAATATTATCTACCTTATATTATGGTGCAAGTTGCTGCAAAACCGGAAGGGCCTGCTCAATAAATTTCTTGTCTTCATTCCCTTCCTTCCTTAACTTCTGATCTACAACATACATCAACTCAAAACTGCTCAGCTTCTCAATACTCTTTTGTGCAAAATCAACTTGACTAGATGAATCAAATGCCAACAATGAATGACTATCCAAAATCTTCTGGGAAGATTCAGCCTCAAGACTTGCACTAGTGGCTTCACCACTTGGTGCAGTAATATTTTCAACCTTAACCTCTTCAGTATGTACATTTGGTGTCAGAGGTTCAATATCCTTAACCTTCTTATTTCATGTTTCCATATCAATGACCTCTATATCCGGAATGATTTGTTCTGGTGTATCCTACTTATCCTATACAGTATCAATGTTATCTACCGGTATCTCTATATTCGGTACAAGTGGTTATACCAGAGTAATATCCTATATTAGTTTTTGATCCAAAACTAGTGTATACATTCCTAATTTACCTTTCCCCTTATCATCTACTAAGATATTTGGAGTATTAGACATTTGAGAGACTTTCGGTGATGTAAAAAATCCTCGTTTATCTACAAAGAATTTTACCCAAGCCTCATGTGTCTCCTTAACTATATCATTCACTCTACCTACCATGAGAGACACATGTCGATGTTTTCTTCAAAAATTGATTTATTAGAAAACTATAAACACTATTGCATCTCTTCATCAATTATAGAACCACACACAGTTAACAATTCATGTACCTTTATATGTTTATCCTCTTCAACCACGAATAACCTTCTAGGATCTAGTTTACTATACAAATCTACTGGTATCTATTTTTCAATGTCTAAAAGTGTCTTCTTACACATATCTAAGTATAACAAAACTGATTCCTTTATCTCCATTTGCTTTGTATCATCCATATGTACTTATTAATGTTGTATATTACTCAAAATTCCATATTTAGTGATTTGATCAATCAACTAAGCAACTGAAAGAGGAGGAATGACTTCAATACTCTTACCGGATTTGAGAGAAATATCTACATTTGATTTCTTCTTCTTGTCAAGAGTAGAAGTAGACTCCTTAACCGGTTTCCTCTTCTCTATGGGCTTTCTCTCCTTTGAGATTTTCTTTGGTGTTGTCGGAGGGGTAACTTTCACTTTGTGCTTCTTTACTTCCTCAACCTTCTTCCTTGATATCTTGATAAAAGTTTTAGGAATCTGTGAGGGCACAACATCAGTGTTAGAACCAGATGTAACAGGGGAAATATAAGTCTTCAGTTTCTTCCTCTTTACTACACCCTTGTCGGTTGTTGATGCCAGTGGAGCCTGCACTCCCAAAGGCTTTCTCTGCTTCATCTATTGGGGCATCAATAAGAGTCTTGGCATACAAGTCCAAGATCTCAGCATATACCTCATAGCCCATTTCAGTTATCCAGATCTTCCTAGGTTGTACTGCCAGCATAAGTGTTTCATCCTTTTTCACCATAAAATAGATTTCAGTTGAGTACATATCTATAATATGTTTTGGAACTCTTTCTCTCTTCTTCATTGCCTTTTGGAATGATTTGAAATAACCCCAAAGAATGGAGTCCCTATCCTTTTCCTTTCCCATATTCCTTATAGCATCTTTGATTTGTTTTGCTACCGGTATATCAAATGCCCATTGAGTCTTACTGGTTTCGGGTACCTCATTTAGAAAGAAAAGCATTAAATAGACAACAAGGTTACCATACTGGAAAGTACCCTTATTCTCACCCTTAATCTTCCCTAAGTTTATTATCAACTCATCACACATCCATTCACGTAGATATATCTTTTCATTCTCCTTAATCATTTTGTGAACATAGAAAATGCATGAACTGGAAATAGAGTTCAACCGATTTGATTGGGTTGCCTTGTAACTGATGATCATGCTTGCAAATTGAATTGCTTTGTCTCTGATATTACTGATTCTCATGGACTGATTGTCAGATGTTGCACTAGTTAACTTTTCCACCTGATTGTTAGATATCTTTTTCCTTCCAGAGGTTGGACTAGTCTGGGGTAAACCGGTGATCGTACGAATAGCCTCATTGGTGATCTTGTGGGACCGGTCTAGCCATATGAATTCGCCATGGATTTGGCTCAGTACATACCAGATCAATTCATCCTCAAAGTTTGGCATCTCCAAAATATCGGTAAAACCCTGATCCTTCAAAATTTGAAATTCCAATTTCATCGACCCATCCTAGTTCACCAAAATGCCAATATACATGTTCTTGGTCTCAGCAGAACTGAAATCCTCCAAAGTACAGTGAATGTATGCACAAACATCTTCGACATACAAAACTCCTTCAAGAACCCTAGAAAATGTGCCAACTGAATCATTGACCTTCGCAATCTGAGGGCATTGCCTGAAAACAAGGTGAAGACAGTCCTTGATGTCGACAACAAGAGGGGTAGCCACACTTGCTAGAGCAAAATATGATCCAGAAGCCATTGCAAACAAGGAAAGCTCAAAAAATAGATAAAATACCTCACAACCTTCACCGGTGAAAGCTCTTGAAAATCCGCTTGAGAATCATTAGAATTCGCTTGAATTGATTTTGATTGCCTTGAAATCGCTCGGTATCTCTCTGAATGAAGTGTGATCGAAAATGAACCAATATTTCCCTTTTATTCTGTGAAAACCCTAATTTATCATTGACATTAATGCATGTCGGCATATCATACCGAATTCAAAATCCATTATCTCAACATCGGTAAATCTTCAAACGGTTTTTACCAAGATCTGAAGCAGGCTTTCATACCTCTACCAGGGGCAATGCAAGATCTGTCACTAATTTGCCTCCCCCTAAGGCTAATGCCTTAGTTATCGAATAAGTTTCTTGTCAGTGTAGGAACATTCTGCTTTGTCGGTTGAGTAATCGGGTTGATTGTCTCTATTGGTTGATCCTCATATTTCCTAACCCATTTCCTCTCATGCTCCTTCCAGATGTCTTCAACCTTTTTTTTTGCTTTCTCATCATTTCCTACTGGATTGTTCTTGCTTCTGCAATATTTGGCAATATGTCCTATTTTGTTGCAAGCATAGCAAGTGACATTATTTCTCTCAATTGCCTTGTTGAGTCCTTGACCATTCTTCTACCTACATTGATTATCCATATGCCCAAAATTTCCACATGCATGACATCTGACATTTATTCTGCAATCTTTTGTCCTATGACTTATTACATTTCGAACATTGACCGGGAACTGCATTATTATTTTGATTTGCTCTATTTCTGCATTCACTTTCTCTATGACCAAAATTATTACAAACAAAGCATCTACCATTAAATTTATGTGCATTGGGTTGTCTTACTGGTGATTTCTGATTTTTGTTGTCTGGTGGATTTCCCCTTATTTGCAGTACCGGAGCTTTCTCCATGCTCAAATCCAAGACCTCTAGTGTCTCCAGTGCCTCTTTGATCCTTCAACAATTCATCAAGCCTTGCAGAACTGACCCTAAACTTTTCTTTGTATTCATTTGCAGTATCCATATCACTTCTTAAGATTGACACCATTATTTCCATCTCTTGCTCATTATTCTATTATTGTACCAACTCACTCCTCAACACATCATACTCATGCACCAACCTAATGCATTCCTCAGATCTATCTTTCAGAGATCTGCTAAGATTTTCTTCAATCTTCTTCTGGTCTTCAATCTCCTTGGACATCCTCATAGTCATGGCTTGCATTTCATTCTTCATCACACCATTCTCCTGACTCAGTTTCTGGCATTGTTCCTTAAGGAAATCCTTCTCTTCATCATACAGATTTTGCAAAAGTTCCTTCCTTTTAGCTTGAACAGATGACAGCCTCTCCTACAGGGTAAGAATGAATTCCTTTGTAGAGTTCAATTCATCTTGCAACTTCAAGTTCTTCATCCCTTCAGCATCACAGTTCTCAAGTGCTACTTCAAGTTGTTTCTGTAGACTCATCTCCATGGATTCCAGATTCAGGATCTTCCTCGAGCTATTAGACTTACTCCAAGGCACCAAGCTTTGATACCAATTTTTGGAATCCAAGAACACTAGGAGGGTGGGTGAATCAGTCTTCTACCGGTATAATCAATTTTAACCTTATTAACAATGCAATTCAGTAACTGGTAAACGTGAAAGAATATAACAGCAAATAGAAATGAAGTAACCACAAGATCATACACCATAACACAGATATTTATATGTGGAAAAACTCAAAGAGGAAAAACCACAGTGGGATTAGAGACCCACAATATCTATCCACTGGCCAGATGAATAAATATTACAATAGGGGTCTAGACATGCAAGAAGGCCAACAACCTAGACCACACTGCTCATCACAAAAGGAGTCTCACTGACTACAAACACCATTTATGGAGTTACAAACAAGATTCTAAACTCTAAGAGTGCATCTTCTATGCTGGATAAGTTCTGGTTAAAGTACAATCTGTACCGGTTTACACTGTGTCCTTCTTTACCAGTATCTTGCTTCGCTTCCAAACCTCTAAACCAAAATCCAAGATCGAATACAGAATATTACATTCGCATTATGTCGATCAAGATTGCTCATAAAAAATTACATTACTATATCTCGTTACCTTCTTATACATCCTTATCCATTTCCTAATTAACCTAACCGGACTGACCTGAATACCCTTCTCAAATGCAAACATAAATGCCTTATGTCGGCTTACAAAGATATTACAATTTATTTACATGTTGGCCTAGGCAAAAATAAATTCATTAAACTTCAAGACTGATGCCTTTGATCGTTGTCGTGTAGACCTGTCGGATCAATCTCCTGTGTCGGCCTCATATATCGGTTCCTAGATTGTCGGTTTCCCTTTCCTACCGGTGTCAGTTACTTGTGTGTCGAATGACTAAATGTCGATTGTCAAACAATGAATACCGGTGAGTACCGGTTAATTGACCAACACAAAATGGTGTGTGTTGCCATCAATGACAACATAACTAAGCCAGATGAGTGTCAATTGCCAACAGGTAAAACGCCTCACCTCCATGTTGAAGAAAATTTTGGTTTTCAGTTGGACCAAGGTGGGCAGGGCCAGTTTTGAAGATATTAAACAAGTGATTGATCAGGCCCCTACCCTTGTCAACGCTAACTATGAAAGGGATTTTATCCTCTATACCTTCGGAGGAGAATCCAGCATCTTAGTTGTCCTACCATAGTTGAACAATGATAATTTGAAGCAACCTATTGCCTTCTTTAATGAGGGGTTAAAAGACAATGAGCTTAAGTATAGCTATGTAGAGAAGCAGGTCATCATTGTTGTAACAGAATTAAAAAAGTTCAAACACATATTGTCTAACAATAGGATCCATCTCTTAGTTCCACATGCAAGTTGCAAGTATTTCCTTCTAAACAAGGACATCAGTGAGAAGAGGGCTTGGTGGATAACCAAGGTCGTGGAATATGACATCAACATCAAGATCACCAAACTTGTAATAGGCAGGGGCCTATGTGAACAACTTGTCTCATCTTCTGAGACTACTTCAGAGGTTGCCCTTGTGTTACAAGAGGATCAACCATATGGCAACGACACTCAATTCAATTGGGTAAGTGACATGACCACCTTCTTAATGGAAGGTAGATAGCCCCAAGGTCTAGACAAGACCAAAAGAAGGTATTTCAGGTTGTAGTCCATCCCCTATGTCTTAGTGGTTGGCACCCTTTTTTGAAGAGACTCAAATGGAGTCTTGTTAAGATGTATCGAGAAAAATCAAGTCAGCAGATTGTTAGAAGAATTTCATGACGACTCTTTAGGGGGGCACTTCTCTGCAAGGACTAAAGCTATCAAAATAATGAGGGTTGGTTATTATTGGCCATCCTTATTCAGTGACTCGCATAGATGGGTGAAGAATTACAAGAAATGTGCTTTCTTCTCTGGAAAGAAAAGACTAGTTGCCCTACCTCTTCACCCTATCCGAGCAGATCAACCATTTGCACAATGGGGTTCAGACTTCATTGGCATGATAAATCCACCTTCTAGTGTTGACTACAAGTGGATATTGGCCGCAACAGACTACTTCACTAGGTAGACAAAGGCACTTGCATTAAGGGATGCCACATAAGCCTCATTGTTGGAATTCCTTGATGGAATTGTGACAAGATTTGGTGTCAACTCCACCATCATATCAAAATAATTCCAAGGCATCCATTGGAACACAAATCAGTTCTTGGGCAGTTAAACACGGTGTATACTTGAAGACATCATCCAATTATTACCCTCAAGGTAATTTCTTTGTTGAATCTTCCAACAAGAACCTCATTAGGATAATCAAAAGGTTGATTGAGGACAACTAGAGGTCGTGGCATACTAAGTTGAGGATAGCCTTATGGGCTGACAGGATCACACCAAAGAGGGCGATTAATAATTCCACTTTCATGTTGGTAAATGGGAAGGAATCAAGACTCCCAACTTCCCTAGAGTTACCCTCTCTTGAACTAGCACATCATCTCGAATTGACAGATAATGATGCCATGATAGTAAGGATAGCTAAGCTAATGGAGTTAGAAGAGGTTAGAGGTCAGGCTATGCATATGCTTGAGACTCATCAAGAACAAGATAAGAGAGTTTTTGACAAAAAGGCTACTAATAGGGTCTTCAGAGGGAGATCTAGTTCTAAAGTGGGATGCAGATAGAGCCAAAGTCGGGAGACACTCCAAATTTGATGCTATCTAGAGTGGTATGTATGTCATCACTAGTTGCAAGGAGGCCAATGCATTTCATCTCTCCAAGCTTGATGGCAAAGTTCTTCCAATCCTAGTGAAAGGGATTCATCTCAAGCCCTTCTTCTAAAGAGGGTCTTGATGACTATGTAAATATTAATTAGAACTTGTTTTGCTTTCATAAGTTCTTTTGCACTTGCCGCATTCTCCTTAAGAGGGTGTATGCTTTAGTTTCCAGTTTCACACCAAGTGATGGTGCACACATGTTTTGGGTCTTTTCAATTTCTCGGTGCCCAATGGATGCTCAAGGCTTCTGTGCTTCATGCTTAGTAGGAAAGCATCACACAGAGGTCGCTAAATATGTTGTTATTTTATGACACCCTTGGTCCATCAGTGAGAACCGATCAGAGATATGTTCTATGGACCAACGTTGCCTCAGTTGATCAAAGAGAAAACAATGGAATCATGAAGTGTGATGTGTTGTCTTGTCAGAAGGAATTTTTTAAGTCCTCAACCATGGAACTCTAAAACCTAAAGTTCCCAAGTTCCTAAGTCCTCAACCCCAGAACTCCAAAACCCCAAAGTTCCCAAGTTCCTAGGTCCTCTTCTCCAGAACTCCGGAACCCCGAAGTTACCAAGTTCATAAGTCCTCTTCCCAAGAACTCTGAAACCACGAAGTTCCTAAGTCCTCAACCCCGAAACTCCTGAACCCCAAATTTCCCAAGTTCCTAAGTCCTTCCCCGGAACTCCGAAACCCTGAAGTTCCCAAGTTCCTAAGTCCTCAACTTTGGAACTCTGCAAACTCCTAAGTTCCTAAGTCCTCTTCCCCAGAACTCTGAAACCCTGAAGTTCCCAAGTCTTCCCTTCCTTGACCCTGGAACTTCGGAACCTCAAAGTTCCCAAGTCTTCCCTTCCTTGACCGCGGAACTCCAGAACCCTGAAGTTCCCAAGTCTTCCCTTCTTTGACTCTGAAACTCCAGAACCCCTAAGTTCCCAAGTCTTCCCTTCCTTGACTCCAAAACTCCGGAACCCCAAATTTCCCAATTCTTGCCTTCCTTAACCCTGGAATACCGAAATCCCAAACCTAAGTCTTCCCAACTTCGGGAACCTAAGTTTCCGAAGTCTTCCCAACTTTGGGAACCCAAGTTTCTGAAGTCTTCCGACTTTCAACACTTCCAAATAGTGTGATCAACACTCAAAGCTCTTAATACTCCAACAACTCTTGCAACTTGTACACTTTCTTTCATGGAGCTACAAGGGCACATTTAATGATTTTTTGCAGGATTTCCATTAGGTGGAGTATAGGGTCATGCTTATTTGTGGTTACTTATGTCATGCCTACATGCTCTGACTTTGGAATCTCAGGAAATCCACCTTCTGGAAGTCCTTTTAGTCTTCGTATTGTGTTGTCAGGGTATGGTCAGGTTGCTTATGTCAGGTGCATGCACTTCCCTGCATTCCCTGACAGACATTTCCCTCCACCCATAAGGGTCAAGGCTTCTCTTCCTTGACCAATGGTCTCTCCTCTATGACCTGTCTTCTATATAATGGATGTTATGCCTCATTGTAAAGGGTTCTCTCCCTGTTGGCTTGATCTATTCTATGCTCTTTCACTTCTCTTAAAGACTTGTATTTATCTTGCAATTCTACAACTGTAAGTTTGTCCATTGGCCTTATAATGAATTGATATCATCATTCTTGCCTTACTTCAACTTATTTATTTTGTGTATGTGTTCTTACCTTCATTGTAAGTGTATGTTTGTTGCCTTCTTTCACATATAAGTTGTGTTAACTTGTTTCTAGGTGTGACTTGTCCCCTCTTGACATTCAACAAGTTCTAACCTCCATACATGCATTGAGGTCATTCATACAACTGAAGTTTGTGCATCTCGTGAGTATTTTAGTTGATTCTTTGTGCCATTTTAGGTGGGAAGAGAAAAATCTCTTATCTTGGTGCATCACCTCCTTTCATTTTAAGAATTTCTCTCTTCTCTTTTCCTCTGCAAGTTGATTAAGATAGGTTTAGAATAAAAATTTGGAGTGTTGATTTGGTTCAACACCTGCACTTGGATTGAGAAGGAAGCTGGCCTCCTCCAAAGATTCAACCCCTTGCGCAAGGTCCCACACTTCAGAGTTGTTTCCATGCTTCACAAGGTTACTGAGTTGATAGCTCAGCAAGGGTACAAGCTTTTGTGATAACAAGAATTTTGGAACAACATGGTCAAAAAGTTGATTGTTCAAGGTCTTTGAATGGCTAATTAGGCCTCCTTAACAAATGAAGTGCAACACACACTCTTCACTGGCTTGCAAAATCACCATAGAAGGCAAGGACATGTCCAAAATAGATGGATTCTACAAGTTTCAGGATCCCTTTGTTTGTTTCGGCACCAAAACCCCTAATGGTTGATCTAACCATGCTCAATCGGCTTAACACAAGGAGATTTTAAGCCCTCAACACCCCAAACCAATCTCCAAACTCCTCTAGAAAAACGCGTACAAAACCATCTATAGAACCACAAAATCTACCATTTCATCCTCTTGTTTTGAGTCGTTGATGGAATGGTTAGATATGCATTTTTGTTCCTCAAAACCCCAAAAACAAGGGTTTCAGACCAATTATTGTAGAATGATCAAAAAATAATGAAATCAAAAAAATTGGTGTCAAATGAAAGGTGATTCAAAGACCTTTCCAATGAATCAACCCTTGCATACTAAAACGTTCTTACAAGAAATATATCAAGGAAAGAGCAACGCTGTAGTAGGAAATTGCAAAGAAAAGGTCTTCAAATTTTATTCAAATGATGAGATCTTCGTACAAAATGTACCAACCAACCCTTCCTCAATGCTTGAGGTGCATATTTAAACACAATACCAATGGCTATAACCATATTTTGAAGTGGTTAGCCATTAACTACCCCTTTGTTTTCCAAGTTGCTTAACAACTTTGAAAACTTGGCAGCAACTTTTACATCTTTTTACTCCAAATGTACAAATGACTGAATGTTAGAACATAATGTTATTAGGGATAACATCCTTATAACATTTATATATAATGTTCTAATATAAGGTTATAAAACCTTATATATTGTATGCTTTATAAGCATATCCCATTTGAAATAATTATAATCTAATAACTATTAGATTATTAATTATTTATGAGTGGGGGTTATTGAAAAGGTGTGACTAGTGAAGTCACCCTTTCTCCTATATTTAAGGAGGTTCTCTCTCATTTGAGAGGTGTGAATTTGGAGCTTTATGGTGAGTTGTATCACTATGCACAAGAGGTATTATTGGCCATGTGGAAGTATTGGAGGAGTATCCCCAGGTTCAAGTCTATTTTATGATAGACTATATTTGTAAGTGTTTTAATAAAATGATGCTTTATGGGGTTTTTTACCCGAAAGGGTTTTCCCCATGTATATCTTTTGTAATGTCTATATTTATGCATGTATGATTCTTATTTCATTTATTTTATATCTTGCTTATAATGATTAGTATCTGTGTAGGAGAAAAAGTGACACTAAGCAAGCATGCCCTAATCTCACTTTCAACCACACACTTGTGGAATACGAAAGAGCCTAGAGGTATCACACAATTGGCTACTTCTTCTTGTGGAAGAGAGAGCCACGGGCTACCTATTAGGATTTCTATTCCTTTGTTGTAATTGAAAGATGAAATGATGCAAGTTCAATCCCTAACCCCAAAGTGCAAGTATGAACTAATAACAAGATTACAGAATTGAACTTAAATGATGGAAAGCTATAAACACAAGGACAAGACAAGAATGCAAATGCATACCCGGAGTTAAAATCTGACTGAAAATGTTCGGGACAGGGGCGCAGGCGCCACTGTCCTGATTCTGCCCCTGAAACTGCTCCGGAAACTGCTGTTTTGCACTTTGGAAAAGCTGTCAAAAATGCTGAAAATGCTGTCTGTCAGGAGGACCAGGGCGCCCAGCGCCCCTGTCTCAGGGACCAGGGCGCCCAGCGCCCCTGTCCTGGCAGGACCAGGGCGCTCCACGCCCCTGTCCTGGTCTTTTTCTCTGAAACTTGGTGTGTTGTTTGGTCTCCGTCTGCTTCTTCCGGATCTGTAACCTGCGGCGTCGTCCGAGTCCCGAAACCTGCACTTATATCTGAAAAGGTGTTTGGGCGGCTTTATAGGGTTTTGCCTTAGTCAAACCCCCGCTTCGGTGATTTCCACCTCCACGAATAGCCAATTTGTATTGTAAAATGTATTGTGTGTGCAGACCTAGTGTGTGTGCAAGGTCCTTAAATGCAAGAAAGCAAACTAGAGCAACCTAGAAAGTAAACCCTAATTGCTTGTAAATGATAATGTAAATGCTCTAAATCAAGATGCAAAGTGATCTAAAGCATGAATAAAGGATATTTGAAGCTTATGCAAAGACATGAAAACAACATGAAATCATACCCAACCCTCAAGGGAGGAGTACAAGCCAATCTTCAGTCGGTAATCTCCTATTGTTCTTCAATGTCTTCCAAGCCCTAAATGGATGAATGAAATTGATAAATGCTTGATAGAAAGATGTTGGATGTTGTTGAAGTCTTCAAAGATCTTCTCTTTCACTGCATATGAAGTTCCTTGAAAGCCAAAATTCCCATCCCTTCAAATGAAGAAAGAGAGCTCTTATATAAGAAACCCTAGGTCTTAATTTCGTCTTTTGGCCGACCTAGAGATTGAATATCCCGCCAATTTCTTGGGGTTAAGCTTTATTTTATGATTGGATCGTGCTCCCAAAATTTCGGGAAAAATGTCCGGGACCATGTGCACCGGGCGCCACGGTCCCGACAACTTTTCACCAAATTTTCAGGGCCGTCGGATATGATGATTTTAGAGAGAATCCCGAAGTTACAGGTGATTTCGAGATGTTTTGACCCCCGAAACCAAGCCCCCAAGTTCGAAATAGGGCCTAATTAGGGTTTTTGATTAAATGATGTATAGGAGGAATAAAATGAAAAGGGCACACTTTAATGAAAGGGCCCAACTTTATGATGTGGGAAATGATAAAATAGGACCTTAGACCTAATTAATTTAATTAATTAAGTGCTAAAGGGGAAATGCAATGCAAGATGCAAAATGCGCCAAGGTGGGTGCTAAACTAGGTGTGAAATTGTACCACCCTAGCAAGTGCGTACAATTTACGACGCTACATTTAGCCCCCACTTTAGCGGTCATATGAACACTACGTGCATATGCAAGCTAAAGTACAGAAAAGTAAACATTCTTTGAAAAAGGATATATCCATAAGTCCGTCGAACGAAGCCCCTAGCGGTATCTGCAGTACACAGTTAGGAACCGCACCCTACAAAACCACATGTTAGATCACAAAATCACCTAATGCTTACTAAGGAAGGTGATGAAAATTCGAGGGTCGCACCCTACAAAACCACACGTTAGATCACAAAATCACCTAATGCTTACTAAGGAAGGTGATGAAAATTCGAGGGTAGCTATATGCCCCCCCCTGTTTCGGCTTGCTAATTTTAGTGAGTTCAAATAGGGTATCATGTTTACCACTTCGAATTGTTAAAGAATATTGATGACAAATGCTCACAAGAAGATTTGATATGAGATCAAAAACTAATGGAGAATCATTTGGTAAGAAAGAGGACTAAATCTCAATTCCAACACAACAAAGAGTGTGAAGATTTGAGAGTTCTCTAACACAAGATGAAGGATGTAAATGGAAACAAAATGCAAAGAGAAGAAAAGAAAGGAAAAAAGCATGAATACACACATTGGTGATCCATGAGAAGAATAGAGAGAGAGAAAACATGGACTTCTCGCCCCTAGATCTTGTCTAGGTGATCCATGGGAAAAGGACATGGAAAACTAGCCCCTAGAGTCTGTCTAGGTGATCCATGTAAGGGAGGAGAGTGAGAAAGTCTAGCCTCATGCCGCTAGTTCCACTCAACCTCGTGCATGTGTGTGTAAGGGAGGTTAGAAGCATCTCATAGGAGTCTATGCCCGAGTATGCTACAACCTGTATATGTATAGTACAAAAGCGTGACATCTCGCTCTAAGAGTATGTGCTCTGGTTCCGAGAATAATCACCTTGCATAAAAGAAAAATGGAGACATCTCGCTCTAAGAGTCTGTGCTCTGGTTCCGAGAATAATCCATTGCTCAAAAAGTGTAATGTTTATGTCATAAGAAAAGTAGAACAAGGATACCTACCTTCATCACAAAAGAAGATACCCCAAAAATACAACAATGTCATAGATCCAAGCAAGAGAGTTTTGCACTCTTTAAGCAAGGATAAGATAGTTGAGAAGGGATATCCCGTAGTATGTGTAAAGGAGATCCTTAGAGGAGAAGAGATCTTTGTACAAAAGACACCTATCCCCAAGAGGAATTGTCTTAGACAAATATAACATCTCCTAGAATGAGACAAAGAAGAGAATAAGAATGCAATACTTCCTTCTTTTGCGAGGTGAAAGTGATTCTTAATGAAGGATGACGCTCTTTTTAACCCAATTGGGAGAGTGAATTCATTATTGATGTATTTTACCAAGTGCAAAAGAGGTTGTAGTCAAGGACTTACACCTCTTGTAAGAGAGAATCCTTGAACAAACAACAACAAATACATACAAGGCATAACATCAAGTAATAAAGTCCACACCATCCACAAAATAGGAAAAAGTGGATCCTTAGATAAAAATAAGGAAAGATCATTGCCTCAATGAGAAGGACTTACACAATCTTCTAGGGAGAGATTTAGACATAAGAAAAAGAAGAGATGTATGAAATCATTCTTGTCCCCATAGGAACAAGAAAATTAGGCTATTATGTTGCTTCAAAAAATATGATTGCACTTGAAATTGTACCATCATGAATGACAATGAGCCCCCAGTAAATGAGCTACCAATGTCACATAATGATGAGCAACATAATAGCCATTAATGTTATTTAAAGACATGAAAGATTGAATGAGGTATTTGAATATGACATGCTGAATGCTCAACTATAAGTGAGATCAAAAACATGTATAAAATGATAAAAATTGGAGAAGAAAAGTCACATGAAATCTTAGAAGAGGGATGAGTGTAATTTATTAGAGCCTTATCCCTAGAGGAAAGGACTTTATGATGAATAGGAGATAAAGATTCATAAGTGGATTTAGAAATTTGAGGGGATTCATAAAGAGATTTGTCCATCGCCAAGATTTCCTTATGAGGGGAATGAGAGTTGATAGAAGTAGAAGATGATTTAGTTGAAGTGAGATCATCATCACTACTAAATATAGCATTCACATTGAGAGATGGTCTTTTAGATGCTTTGGTGCGTTTGCAGGGATTATAGCCAAGTCCAAAGGCATAATTGTGAAAATTAGTCTCTAGAGGAACCTTCATCCCTTGTTCATGAGCGCCACAACCATTTCCATGATACCCATGCTTAGCAAAAATGCGAAAACCACGACCATAACGATCAGCCATTTCAGGAAGAGAAGGTGGTTTTTCATAAGACAAAGAATCAAACTCTTCATAATTAGAGGTGTGAGGAGAAGAAGTTTGAGAAGCGGCCACAAAATTATTGCTCATAGGTTCAGGTAAGATTGATTGATTTTTAGTGTCTTCCTTCTCTTTACCTTTAAGCTCTCTAGGAGGAACCCTATACTCACCTACAAAGGTGGGATTAAAATCAAGAGATCCCCAATCGTCTTCTGCGAGAACCTTCTCAGCATCAAAAGCCTTTTCATGTGTAGATTCAAGTCGAGAAGGATCTTCTTCAGAAGCTTCAGACTCATCCAAAGAATTTTGATTATTAGAGGGTGATGATCCATCCATAGGTATCTTGTTTAACGAGTCATCACTAGAAGAGGAAGGCTTAGAAGAACTCCCTTTGGAAGTAGATGTTGCAAACAAGCCTGAAGTTTAGTATCACCTATCAAGGTATATGTCTTATTGTTATAAATGAATTTAACTTGTCTATGCAATGTAGAGGGGACAGCTTGCATACTGTGAATCCAAGGTCTCCCTAATAACAAGTTGTATGTTAGATTTCCCGACATAACATGGATAGGAGTAGGCAAAGTAACAGGTCCCACTGTGATGGGTAAGGTGATAATACCTAATGAAGACTTAGCCACATTATCAAAGCCTCGAATGGGACGAGAGTCAGGCTCAATAAGGGATGTATCCACATTCATCTTATGCAATAGATTAAGGCCAGAGCCATTATCTACCAATGTTCGTCTTATAGCAGTTTCATTTATGATAACCACAATCATCAAGGGATCAAATTGTTGTTGAATTTCACTAGTAGGCAACTCATCTTGGGTGAACACAATTTGAGCTTTAGGATTCATCACAGAGTTAACTAAAGATGCTATATTACTAGATGTATTCAGTGGAGGAATATTCAAATCTTTCAAGGCATCTTGTAACATTCCATGATGAGCGGAAGAAGTTTGAATCAAGTCCCATAGGGATATCTTAGTAGGGGTAGCTTTAAGTTGTTCTATGAGATCATATTCCTTACCAAGAACTTGTGAAATACGAGGAGCTTGAGGAAGAATAGGTTGGGAAGGAGGAAGTGAAGTTGGAATAACTAGAGGAGGATTAGGTTGCCTATTGTTTCTTGTGTTATAGGTATGAGCAACCGCATGATAACTCTCTCTAGTCAGTTGCTTAGCATACTCATAAGGGCTCTTAGAAGAATAACCTCCTTGCACAATAATAATAGGTTTCTTAGGAGTGCAAAAAGAATCGTTAGCATAACCACCTTGAACCACTAAGATAGGCTTATTTAAAGGTTGAGGATTTTGAGAAGGACAAGCACCTTGGACAGTGAAGAGAGGTTTGTTAGCTGTCTCATTCACATGTATCAAATTGATTGAGGATGGTTTAGAAGAAAGAACAAAAGTGTTGGAAGAATTATTGATAGTCTTCTCTTGCACTAAAATCTTATCATGGATTAAATCAATTTTAGGAGAGAGACAAGGGGTAGGCATTGATGTTCTAGTAGGAAAAGTAATACTAGGAAAGGTCATATCATCCTCTATCATCAAAGGATCTACATAGGGAATAAACTCTCTAGGAGAAGGATCAACATTACTCTCTAAAGTCTCACTTTGGAGAGGGAGATCTTTGAAAGAGATATTAATCATCTTGCTTTGAACTAGGGTATCCTTATGAGTAGAACCAAGTTGAGGAGAGGGAGATGCTTTATTTTTAGAGGGAGAATAATTGATATTCAAGGAAGGTGAGAAACTATCAAGGGAGAGAGAATAATCTACACCTTCTTCTAATGGTTCATCCCAAATAGTGAGGTTGTTGAAAGGAATGTTTGAAGTATTGTCAATTTCGGGAGAGGAGATAACATTGTTTATTAATTCCTCATCCTTAGGAGGGAGAGCATCAATAGATGTGTTAAACTCGTCCTCTTTCCTCAAAATATATTCAATATGATCTTTAGGGGAGAGAGAATTAAGGAAATTGCTTATTATTTCATCTTCTTTCTCTAAGGGATGCTTATGGGTAAGACAAACTTTAGGAGAAGGGTAAGCATTTATCATTAATTCATCATCTCTAGTGGGAATTTTGTTGGAAAAGGAAATGCCATCACTAGGAAATGTAGGGATAATGTCATCTTCTTGCACAAAAGGATCCTCATGAGGGGAGTGTTTTTTAGGAGGAACATGAACATATTTCTCCAAAGATTCATGCTTAGGAAGGAGATCTTTGAAAGAAGTGTTCATAACCTCTTGTTGCACTAACATGCCCCCATTGGAAGGACCAACTTTAGGAGAAAATAATTCAATGTCCATCAATACCTTTTCACTTGGAGAGGCATCATGGAGGGAAGGTGAAGTAACATTAAGAAAGGTGTTTATGATATCATTCTCTTCCTCTAGGATAGCTAAATAGGAAGGGCACATTTTAGGAGAATTATCAAGATCACTCTTAAAGACTTCATCCTTAGAGCATGGGAGAGTCTCAAAGGGATTGGTAGCAATTCTTTTAGGCACTAAAATGTTGTTATAGATAAGGGGAGGTTCTTTAGGAGAAGGAAAAATTGAAACAAGGGAAGCTAACCCATTATCAAATGAATGCATCATGACAACAATTTTCCTCTTTCAAATGATAACACATGCAAAATAGAAGGAAATGTTCAATTTTAACCAATGCAAGCACTTAGAATGTAGACTTAGAAAATGAAATTTATGATTCAAATGAGTTCCTAAATCAGATTTGAAATTATTGACCACAATTAAGCTATCCACAAGTTCAACTTTGAATTGAAAAATTAGGGTTTTAGCAAAAATTTCCTCTAAATTTTTGAATCTTGCAAGAAATTGAGACTTGTAAATACAAATTTGAATTGGAAATAGCATAAACACTCAAATTTGAAAACATAAATCAGAATTAGAGAAGATTGGAGTTCACGTCGGGTTCACCAAAATGTGTAGGAGAAAAAGTGACACTAAGCAAGCATGCCCTAATCTCACTTTCAACCACACACTTGTGGAATACGAAAGAGCCTAGAGGTATCACACAATTGGCTACTTCTTCTTGTGGAAGAGAGAGCCACGGGCTACCTATTAGGATTTTTATTCCTTTGTTGTAATTGAAAGATGAAATGATGCAAGTTCAATCCCTAACCCCAAAGTGCAAGTATGAACTAAAAACAAGATTACAGAATTGAACTTAAATGATGGAAAGCTGTAAACACAAGGACAAGACAAGAATGCAAATGCATACCCGGAGTTAAAATCTGACTGAAAATGTTCGGGACGGGGGCGCGGGCGCCACTGTCCTGATTCTGCCCCTGAAACTGCTCCGGAAACTACTGTTTTGCACTTTGGAAAAGCTGTCAAAAATGCTGAAAATGCTGTCTGTCAGGAGGACCAGGGCGCCCAGCGCCCCTGTCCTGGCAGGACCAGGGTGCTCCACGCCCCTGTCCTGGTCTTTTTCTCTGAAACTTGGTGTGTTGTTTGGTCTCCGTCTGCTTCTTCCGGATCTGTAACCTGCGGCGTCGTCCGAGTCCCGAAACCTGCACTTATATCTGAAAAGGTGTTTGGGCGGCTATATAGGGTTTTGCCTTAGTCAAACCCCCGCTTCGGTGATTTCCACCTCCACGAATAGCCAATTTGTATTGTAAAATGTATTGTGTGTGCAGACCTAGTGTGTGTGCAAGGTCCTTAAATGCAAGAAAGCAAACTAGAGCAACCTAGAAAGTAAACCCTAATTGCTTGTAAATGATAATGTAAATGCTCTAAATCAAGATGCAAAGTGATCTAAAGCATGAATAAAGGATATTTGAAGCTTATGCAAAGACATGAAAACAACATGAAATCATACCCAACCCTCAAGGGAGGAGTACAAGCCAATCTTCAGTCGGTAATCTCCTATTGTTCTTCAATGTCTTCCAAGCCCTAAATGGATGAATGAAATTGATAAATGCTTGATAGAAAGATGTTGGATGTTGTTGAAGTCTTCAAAGATCTTCTCTTTTGCTGCATATGAAGTTCCTTGAAAGCCAAAATTCCCATCCCTTCAAATGAAGAAAGAGAGCTCTTATATATGAAACCCTAGGTCTTAATTTCGTCTTTTGGCCGACCTAGAGATTGAATATCCCGCCAATTTCTTGGGGTTAAGCTTTATTTTATGATTGGATCGTGCTCCCAAAATTTCGGGAAAAATGTCCGGGACCATGTGCACCGGGCGCCACGGTCCTGACAACTTTTCACCAAATTTTCAGGGCCGTCGGATATGATGATTTTAGAGAGAATCCCGAAGTTACAGGTGATTTCGAGATGTTTTGACCCCCGAAACCAAGCCCCCAAGTTCGAAATAGGGCCTAATTAGGGTTTTTGATTAAATGATGTATAGGAGGAATAAAATGAAAAGGGCACACTTTAATGAAAGGGCCCAACTTTATGATGTGGGAAATGATAAAATAGGATCTTAGACCTAATTAATTTAATTAATTAAGTGCTAAAGGGGAAATGCAATGCAAGATGCAAAATGCGCCAAGGCGGGTGCTAAACTAGGTGTGAAATTGTACCACCCTAGCAAGTGCGTACAATTTATGACGCTACAGTATCCTAATATCCTAATTTCTAACATGGTATCAGAGCATGTTAGGCTATACTAATCATTTTTACATGTTAGGCTAAAAAAAATATGTTAAGATTGATGAAAAATCTCCTAATGAAATTTCCTACAATCCATGCCACAAATTTGAGTAAGTGGCATATTTGTTTAATGCTATTTTTTTGAGGAAGAGATGTATCATATATTACATTACTTGAGTAGCATGATTACAAGGTCACCTTTTCCAAAAAAAAAAGAGGCTGGCATTTGGGATTGCACTTCAAGAGGTAAAGAGTGATTTTTTTTTATTTTGAAATTTTTTCTATGAGAATAATAGACAAATAGTTTTGTTTTTTAAATTCTACTTTCCTCCTATTTTGGAAATATTGAATATATAAAATTTATGTGCATCTTGTATAATGTAGAAAAAATTGAATTAATTTTTTGAATTACATGTATCATCATATTATTTTAACACAAAAATTTAAGACTTGTGAAAGGTGCATATTCATTTGAAAGATTAGAATACATTTTTCACCTTCTTAGATAATTAAATGATATTAGTTAATCATGATTCTTTCCAACAAGACTAGATTTATTTTCAAGAGGATCTAAAGTACATATATACAATTTAATAATACGATATCTAACTATATCTCCATGATAATTATTACTTTTTTTTCTAATAACCTTAGGAAAATCCATCCCACAACTTCTTCTCTTGCTACAAGATCTTCACTTGATTGATTTTTGAGATTAAATCAATTAAAAAATTTATGAAATGAATTATACCATCTCAGAACAAATACATAAACACAACCATTTTAAATACACCATATATCAAATAGTTTAATGTTTCAATCAATCTTATTGATTTTATACATTTTTGAGAGATGTGTTCTCTTTAATACATCAAAACACTATAGAAAATATAAATGATGTATCTTTTGTGAAAGGGTAACTATCATTTAATATTGATAGTGCGTTGTTATGGGCCAACTACAATGATCAATTAATATTGAACTAGTTATCATAAAAAGCATAAGTTGCAACCCTTACATATTGGTCGCGATCCATTCTCATGACTTCCTAATATGAAGTCTATCAATGGGATAATAAATGAAATGGTCTATTCTCATTGTTGATATTACACAGATCTCCCTTCCACAAACTTGATGAGTAACATTCTTATTTCTTCACTGTTTCTGGCCATACTTAACAACTACGAATAGATATACAACTTATAAATATCGACCTTCCTAAATGGAATTTATAGGAGATGAGAAGCAAGAAATGATGTGGGACACCTTGTGCCTCTGTAGGTTGCCATGCCCTTTTGTGGAATCCTAATAAACAACTAATTGCCTCACTCATTATGTTAGATTGTGAGACTCAAATCAAAATAAGTTTGCAAAGAGAAAATGGTATAATTGACAGTTTTTATCATCATTCTAACGCCTCTATTCATGCAAAAATAAAATGACAATTCAAATTACCAATGCTATTTCTTATGGCTATATTACCAATGCTATTTCTTATGGCTATCTTCCTCGCATATTTTATGTTCCTGGTTTCAATTTTTTGACTTTTATTAGTTGATTGGGGACAACTAGTTGATATTTTTCTCATACTTGGCATTGCCTTCTTATACTCCTCCAAATGCCTTATTTTGGACAGCATTTCAACAAACAATTTTTATGCCTTTTTTGGGATTTCTTTTGGTAATTTATTCAACAACATATTGTTTTCACTACAAGGAATTTTATAGTGCATTTTTTAATGATTTCTTTGGCATTCTCTAGTTGGTTTTGGAGGCCACTTAAACCATTGTAGTTCAAAAAGGTAGCTAAAATGGTTTGCAAGTAAAAATTTGAAACACCCATGCAAATAAAGCATGTATAATATAGAGACAAAATGGAATACAAAGAAACTATTGTAGATTGTTGCAATTTCTATAATTGTACTTTTCCAAAAATTATTATACAGTTTCTCAAACATATTCAAATCAAAGTCTCTTGATTTCCAAAAATCAAATTTAGACTTTAAAGCCTATCAATGTAAAATGTAATTTAACTAAGTAATCCACATAAACTTGGAGCATTCAATAATATATATTTATATTTTGGTTTTACTCCCAGCAAGTAAATTGTTATGTAGCCACACTCAAAGAGTTTGAACAAATGCATCTTAATGATTATTAAGCATAATTAGTTGTCAAGCTATGAGTTTCAGCAACCATCAAAATTAAAGATATTTTTTGTTATCAGCTCATTTCAATTTTAGAGAGGGTTTGAGTTGATTATTTATGGCACATCAAAGTTTATTTTTTCATCAATAAAACATCAATTGCAATTACAATTTCGATTAAGCACCTCTCACAAAGAAACTCATTATAGGCTGGAAAGAAACTCATTATTCTCATGATATTATTTTCTTTTTTTACATCCTTCACCATTATAAAATTGTTTAATTTGATATTTTTTTAAGAAAGAAAAGTGTGCATACATACAAAAAAAAGGGTGTGATTATCTCATGAGGAATTCAATTTGTTCTATGAGATGTCTCATTATTTTATGTTGTCAAATATTTTAAAGGTCTCCACCAAACTTGCACATTTAACATACATGTAAAGAATCTTATCATTAAAAATGGTCAATGTAAGAAAAACACATTGTCTATGATTAATGTAATTTTATTTTTTTGTTGTTGTCAATCATATTGTTGAAGATACATGCATATATGAAGAATATCCTTAAGAGTTAAGAGGGTTGCTTTCATAATGTTATAAGAGATGGTGTAGACTTGTTTTTCCTAGATTATCCATTATAAGTGTTGATACTTCATAATTCCCTATATAAAGGCACTTTAGAATTAATTTTGATTGTCATTTAGTATGGGTAGATATAATAAGGTCCCTTTTTTTTCATTTTTATGATATCTTCTTGTAAATCACTTGTGGATGAGACGTGAACAAAGAAGGAAGCACCTCATAAGTAATGGTGTTGATCCTTCCATATAATGCTATAATATGTTTGGTGCATCTAGTGCCAATTACTATTTTCAAGTTTTCCTTCAAAATTAATTGGTACAATAGTGCTCTAAGTTGCATTACAAAAAGACTCATTAGTGCACTAACTAAGACAAAGGGAAGAAACATCATAATTTATCTCCCAATAATATTTCAAAGGATTATATTGAGAATATTGCTACTTGTAGTATATTTGATGAACTACTATCAAACTATCACAATGATCATCTATTTATCCATAGATAAAGCATAAAATATTTTTCTATGAAATATAAAGGCTATTAAAGTTCACAAGTAAATTAAAAATTTATCACTATCATTTTTTTTTGTAGATCAAAGAGATCTATTGTTTTAATTTGTATTTGATCTATTTTTTTTCTTTCACGCTATTTATAATGGGTGGCTCTCGCCCTTATAAACTGTCTAAGGAGCAAACCTAGAAAGGATAGCTCACCCGTAGCCTAAAATTTTCTATGGATCATTACTATATGTATTAGCATGTCTATTTTGTATTTTAAACAAGACAACTAATTATTCACGCTTATTCTCATGAAAATATATGTTGATCTCCTTGATACCAATTATTGGACTATATTATTTATGAGGAGTATTATATGATCTTTGGCAAAAGGAAAATGCATACTATTATGTTCTTTCTTTGCACCAAAAATAAAATTTAATTGATTACTATGTTACTAACTATATTGTTTCTTCTATGGTTAGGTTATGCCTTCAAAACATATGGTGCAAGTGTTATTACATGGATGGTGCAATACTTTAATAAGAAGACTATCTTCTATATGTCTTTGAATCAAATGGGAAAAATATGAATGTACTAGCTCTTGATGAATCAATATGGCCTTGAAGATTTATGGAAGAGTTCCATTTGGATACATATAAAAGTACCATCTTACTTTAATTTACTTTACTCTTTCTAGAGAATATCATTTCAAAAGATCAAAATGAAGATCATGGGCACCTCACTCATGTGAAATCATTCTATAATAAAGACACTTTGAAGATCATGGGCACATGCTATATATTAGAATTTTAGCCATCACTTTGAAATCCTTTGTGCAGTGATTGGTTTTAGGTGATGCCATTAAGGGGGAGTGTACATGACACTACCTAGTGGCTAAATCCTAGATTTAAGACCTAATAGGCATAAGACCTTTAGGCATTATATGCTCCAAATTTAAATAATTCTTGGCCTTAGGTGATGCCATTGAGGGGGAGTGTGCATGTCAATGACACCACCTAGTGGCTAAATCCTAGTTTTTAAGTCCTATGGGCATATTGTAAATTCTTCTCCTTATAAATCTTCCACTTGTAAAAGAATTGTATTGTCCTACGGGCACTATGTAATGAACTTGGGGAGAGGCTAGTTTGAGGAGATTGTGGCTCCAATATAATTTTTTAAGACCTCATAGCATCATTTTTAAAACATTGGGATTATAAATTATGACAAGATGACTTTCATGTAGTCCGGAATGCATGATCTTCATGTTGGCATATATTTGTGTCCCTTTTTATCACTGTCAAAGAAGACCTATGTTACTGGGGTGCCTCATTTTTTTCTTTTATGGAAATTGACATGCGATCCCCCTATTAACATTAAGGGGGAGTGTTAGAACATAATGTTATTAGGGATAACATCCTTATAACATTTATATATAATGTTCTAATATAAGCTTATAAAACCTTATATATTATATGCTTTATAAGCATATCCCATTTGAAATAATTATAATCCAATAACTATTAGATTATTAATTATTTATGAGTGGGGATTATTGAAAAGGTGTGACTAGTGAAGTCACCCTTCCTCCTATATTTAAGGAGGTTCTCTCTCATTTGAGAGGTGTGAATTTGGAGCTTTATGGTGAGTTGTATCACTATGCACAAGAGGTATTATTGGCCATGTGGAAGTATTGGAGGAGTATCCTCAGGTTCAAGTCTATTTTATGATAGACTATATTTGTAAGTGTTTTAATAAAATGATGCTTTATGGGGTTTTTTACCCAAAAGGTTTTTCCCCACGTATATCTTGTGTAATGTCTATATTTATGCATGTATGATTCTTATTTCATTTATTTTATATCTTGTTTATAATGATTAGTATCCTAATATCCTAATTCTAACACTCAAAGATCCCCAAAAAACCTTGAAAACATGTTAAATAAGATATAAAATTATCAAATATATCATTTCCACTCCCTTACCACACATTGGGAGGCGTTGACCAACTTTGACCCACCTAGGACCTCTAAGACCAATATGACTCCTATGGCCCTAAAGGCCTTACAAAGAGTTACAAACTGATTACAAATGCTTGGAAATGACTCAAAATGTCCAATGACCTTATTACAACTTGACTCCACACTAAAACAAGAAAAAAAAAATCCTTCATTGAGCCAGCATAGGGACCCCAGGTGCTCCTGCACCATACACCCCGGGTGGAAAGAATCTCAAGTCCCTCTTGAGATGAGGTCTTCAATAGAGGTTCTGTTGGTGAATATTTTGTCACTAGCGTACCAATGACAAAAAATATATTTCACACACAGCTATGATAAGACAAAGTCTTTCCTCTCAACAAGGGGAGGTTCCCTATTGGAATTTTGGGTACCTCAACAACTTATAAAAAATAAAATTCAGGTGTAAGCTTAGGGAATGTAATTCTCTTTTTTAATAATTAATGTATTCTCCCTTCACTTGGTGATATTTCTTACAACTTTATAAACTTTAACAACTAAAAGAACTTCTTGACAAAGATTCTTAATATCTAGACAATCATGTAAGCTCAAAGCCTTGCGTCAGCGCAGCTACTTTAATCACCACTATTTTAACTTGAATCACAACTTGTAGCTCAAAGTCTCCAAGATGTGATCAATGATTCCTAAAACTACAAGTAATTGGCAACAATACAAAGCTTCCTACATAATCACTTAATTATCAGATAATTTCTCAAATATGTAGATAGCACAAAGTCTATTTACACAATTAGAAAGCTCTTTTATTAACATTCACAATTTCACCAAAAAGATTCAAGTGCATAAGAAATGATTATTAGAACTAAACATAAGAATGATTCCAATCATAATCTTCGTCCCAACACAAAGTCTTAAACTAGCGGATTGCTCTCTTTATTTCCTTGAATCAATTTTTACATTAAGAAAGCACAAAGTCTTAGTTGAGACAAAAAATTGGGAGGGTTTTACTAAGCATAATAAAAGATAAATATTTACAAATGAGGTCCTCCTTATATAGGAGAAGAGCGGATAAAAATGTGGGCATGGTTGACTAATTCAACTGCATAGTCCCACTTAACTACAACTACTGCATAAAATGAAAATGCAACTGCAAGAAAATTTGCAGTAACTAAGAATGCAACTACAAGAAAAGATAGTGTCAATGGGAACACTTTATTCGTCTTTCTCCTCCTCATTTGATTTTTGGAATTCCTCGAACTTGGCCAAAACAACTTCCATCTTGTCTTTGTTCGGCATTGTGGTAGAACTAGTGATGGCGCGAACGCGGAAAACTGCATTTTCGGCTTTCATGTATCTCTTCCTTCCATCTTTCAACATTGATGCAAGAACTTCAAAACTGACTTGTATTTCTAGCAACTTATCAAATGCATTCAACGTGAAATCCTATTTTGTACAGTGGTCTATTATAGAAATAAATTCTTGTACGATGGTGTCACTAGTCACAAGCTTTTGATTATCATCATACAAATGACAAGGAATTTCAGCTATCCTTGTTGAAATATGGTCAATCTCATCATCACCTTCTTTCTTTTCCCAATCCAACTCCATAATCATTGACCTTATTATTTTCTTTTTATGAGATAATAATGACAGAGTTTGGATGTACCTCTCTCTTGTCGAAATTACCTTGTTTTCTACAATGATATCAAATCTGAAATCCTCCATTTTACCCCAAAGAGTTACGCTATTTTCAATATCTTCGATCTCTTGAGATAAAGAAGTTTTGACACCTTCCATTTGAATTTGAACCACCTCAAAGTCTATCAACAACTTAATCGTTGAATCCAGAAGATGAGAGCCCTCTGATTTCCAACGCACGATCCATTTGTCCACTACTCGGCCCTTGATGCCCATCTGTTCCACTTTTTTGAGAGCCTTAGTATCAATTGTGGAAACAATCAGCTCAACCTCTTGAGAAGATTGAAAGACCTTGACAAGCACACTCGTCACTTGCTCACATTTTTGCTTCAACTCATTCCTTTCATCTATTTCTTGATCAAACCTTTGTACAAGAGAATTGAAAGCAATTTGAGAGTCTAACTTGACACTCTCATATGTCTCCACTCCAAGTTCTATAGTCTGCATAGTATAATATCCAGGCTGAACATTATCCTTGTTCTTATCTGAAGATGGCACCATGACCTCAGCATATTTTCTTTTTGTAGCAGGATCCAACAAAGTATGATCCTGCTACAAAAAGAAATGTCTCTCAAATGGCAACCTTGCAGGTCGGACTTTAAAGTTTGGCCTGCACTCTAGCAAAGAGTAAGGTCATTATACACATTGGAATTTAAAATCTGATCTGCATAATAGGGTAAAATAGAAACCTACAGGTCAAACTTTAAAGTCTAACCTGCACTATAGAAGAAACATGGCCTGCACATCAGACTTTAAAGTCCGATGTGAAAGCGAGGGAAGGAAAAAGTGCCTCGGCATGTTGGACTTTAAACTCCGACCTATCAACTCAGGGAAGAACAAAGGATCGACAGGTCAGACTTTAAAGTCTGGCATGTCAACTCAGGAAGAATCTAATCTTCTTCAAATCGGACTTTAAAGTCCAATGTGAACAAACGGAAAACCAAATCCCCCATGTAGGACTTTAAAGTCCGACATGTAGGAGTTGGAAAATTGGAAAAAACTAAGTCTCTAGGGTATTCAGATTTTAAAATCCGACATACCCTAGAGACAAAACCAACTAAAACAAACAAAATGAAAACCCTAGACTACCAACAAGCAATGAAGACGAAAACCACGAAAACAACAAAAATCTACCTCAAATGCAAATCCACAAGATGAAAACCACCCAAAAGCGTAATCATGAGCAAGATCTGCACAAGGAAGGCAAGAGGACGCGCAAACTGAGCAGAAAAAGACTAACAAATGAATAAAAATGACTTAAAACCTAATTTAAACCCACTAACACTAATTAAAAGTTGCATTAAATGCAACTGCGCATCGTGCAGGTCAGACTTCAAAGTCTGACCTACAGCTAAAAACCCTTGCAGGTCGGACTTTAAAGTCTGACCCGTAGCTGACTAACCTAACAAGACTGCAGGTTAGACTTTAAAGTTCGTCCTGCAGTTTAATCAAAGGCCAACTCGACTGGCAGGTCGGACTTTAAACTCTGACCTGCAGTCAACTTAACAACTGCAAAACTTTAAAGTCCAATGTACAACTGAATAAAACACCCAAACACCATGTAGGTCAGACTTTAAAGTCCAGCCTGCAGTTAAAACTGCAAAAAACATCTAACTTAAAAACAACAAAAAGTAGATTTCAACTAATCGATGAAGTCGATTAGCCTTTCCTTGAGGACATGAGGTACGAAACGGACTAGTTTCGTAGGGCTACCTCACAATTTTGGCCATGCCAAAATCAAGAACAACAGGTTCCATGTTGTTTTATGTCATTCTCAGTCATCCAAGTGACCTCTTCTTCAGAAAAACCTTTCCATTTGATCAGATACTCCTTATAGGTCTTCCTCCTGGTTCTTTTCACCTCCTTAGTATCTAGGATGAATTCAAGCTTCAAGTGTTGGCTAGGGGGTAACTCCTTGACCCAATCTTCATCTTCAAATGTTTTCATACCTATACCTTCACATGGAAGCACAAAACTTTTGAAAGGATACAAATCAGATACATTAAAAATTGGAGATATGGCTACCCCGGGGGGTAGCTCAATCTCATAGGCATTTTGTCCAGACTTGTGGACCACTCTGCAAGGTCCTAACTATTTCATCATGAGTTTTGTGTATTGTCCTTTTGGAATCCTTTTTTTTCTGTAGATGTTCCAATACCAAGTCACCAACCTTGAATTGAACATCCCTTTTCTTCAAATATGCCCTCTCTTTGTACTTTTCTACATTTTTTTGAAGAGTCTCTCATACTTGTTGATGAGTGTCCCTGATGGAAATAGAAAATTACTCACCTTGATAAGTTCTCCTATCAGCTCCTTTCAAATCCCTCAATTCATAAACACCCCTAGGATGCATTCCATAAATTACTTCAAAAGGACTCTTCCCAATGTTCCTATTCATGGAGTCATTGTATGCATACTCTGCTTGAGGTAAAATCAGATCCCAAGCTTGTCCATGCTCCATTGTAAGACACTTTAAAAGGTTTCCCAATCACCTATTTACCACTTTAGTTTGTCCACCCGTTTGGGGATGGTATGCAGAGCTAGAAGACAACTTTGTACCAAGCTTCTTCCACAAGGTCCTCCAAAAGTGACCTATAAACTTAGAATCCCTCTCAGAGACTATGTTCAAAGTTAAACCATGTATCCATACCACTTCTTTGGAGAACAAACCTGTAGTTTGAGATGCATCATTATTACACTTGCATGGAAGAAAGTGTGACATCTTACTAAACCGGTCAACAACCACAAAGAAACTATCAAATCTCCTTTGTGTTTTAGGCAACCCTAACACAAAATCCATACTTACACTCTCCCAAGGCCTATTAGGAATTGGAAGGGGTTGATAAAGCCCCACATTTGATTAAGTTCCCTTTTCTCTTCGACATATAGTGCACCCTTCAACATATCTCCTTACATCCACTTGCATTTTTGGCCAATAATAGAACCTTCTAACCTGATCCAAGGTCTTGTCAAGATCAAAATGACCCCCAAGGCTCCCACTATGCTTCTCCATTATTATATTGTCCCTCATAAAGCATCTAGGCACACATAACTGACTACCTTTTAAGAGAAAACCATTCTAAAGCAAAATATCAGAATACTCATTGTGAAAAGTGTTCAAAAACTAAGTACAAACCTTGTAGATCTCCTTGAAATCTGCATCATCAAGATACATTTCTTTGAGAGCATCTATTCCTATGCTTTGGAATTGTATTTCTTGCACCACAAGTGCCCTCCTACTAAGAGAATTTGCCACCTTATTAGCTTGGCATTTCTTATGCTTTATTGTGAAGGTGTAGGCTTGTAGAGATTCAACCCACTTCATGTGTCTATGGTTGAGTTTGTCCTGCCCATTCAAGAAACTTAGAGCATGATTGTCAATGAAAAAAAACAAATTCCTTGGGTAACAAATAGTGCCTCCACTTTTTAAGAGTTTGGACCATGGCATACAGTTCCAAATCATATGATGAGTACTTCCTCTTTGCTTCATTAAGCTTTTCACTAAAAAATGCAACCGATCTACCCTCTTGGCTCAAAACAACCCCTATTGCTTGATTACTAGCATCACACTAAATTGTAAAGACCTTGTCAATATCAAGGAGCACAAGTATAGGTTGTTGAGATACTCTTTTCTCCAAATTTTCAAACCCCTTATTAGCTTCATTGGTCCAAGAAAACTTACCCTTATTAACACCTTTGATGGTGTCAAGGATTGGTGCACATATGTGGCTAAAGTTCTTTATGAATTTCCTATTAAGGATTGCAAGTCCATGGAAGCTCTTGACATCTCCCATTGATCTTTGGGTTGGACAACAAAGAATAGCATCCACCTCTGAAGGATACATCTTCAAACTCCCCTTAGAGATGAAAAAACCAAGGTACATTAGCTCCTCCTTCATGAAGTCACACTCCTCCAAGTTTATCATCAACTTCTCCTCATGTAGCCTCCTTAGGACCATGTCAAGGTGCCTAAAATGTTCTTCCTTGGACCTACTAAAAACAAGAATGTCATCTAGATAAACCACAACAAAATTTCCAATGAAAGGTTTCAATACCTCATTCATTAGTTGTGTGAAGGTACTAGGTGAATTTGACAACCCAAAGGGAATCACCAACCACTCATAGAGGCCCTCATTGGTCTTAAAAGTTGTCTTCCATTCATCCCCTTCTCTGATCCTTATCTAATGGTATCCGCTTTTCATATCAAACTTTGAAAAATAACATGCTCCTCCCTAACAATCCATGAGATCCTCTATTCTCTACATAGGGAACATATATCTGATTGTGATTATGTTAATGAATCTTGAATCTATGCAAAGCCTCCATTTTCCATCATTCTTGGGTGCTAGGACAATAGGTATAACACAGGGGCTCAAACTCTTTCTCACAAGGCCTTTATCCAACAATTCTTGCACTTGTTTTTTAATCTCCTCATTTTGGGCTAGGGTCATCTTGTAGGTAGCCTTATTGGGTAATGTCGCCCCTAGTATCAATTGTTAATTCTAGAGGATCTAGTTAATATTGAGAGGGGGGGGGGGGGTGAATCAGTATAAACAAAAACTGAAACTTTCAACATCAAAATAGCCTTATCTCAGATCTAAAAATATTCAACACTTAAACCAATTCTTCATTATAGATTTCCTTATCAGATCTAAATAATCATTTCGTCTTATGCAAACTTATTAATTATATTAGCCATCAATTCAATATTAGATCAAAAAATACTATTACCAACTTATTAACTGATCAGAATGCTTCATCGGCCATTTAACCACCAATACCGGTAACCACTTTAAGATCTCTGATAAACAATCATAAACTGTCTTAATCGGTTATCAAAAATAAAACATGAACATCACAAGAAAAACATTCCACATATGAACACCATGATTTTCACATGGAAACCCAAATAGGGAAAAACCATGGTGGGAATTGGTACCCACAAATATTTTGTACTCTTTCGGAATGTGTCATATTAGGAGCCAAGCCCAGTTAGAAGATTAGAATGATACCCTGTAGGGAGAAGACCCTATTAGGAGTCACCCAATTAAGGGATTTACCTCAGCCTTGTTAGGAGCTTTGATCTGTTAGGATCAACCTCACAAGAGGATTCAGAACTCAGATATTGAGTCACCTTGTCAAGGGATTTTACAATGTGAGGCCTATTAGGACCTTCCTGGTTAAGGGATTTTAGTTGTTGTAATTGTTAGAGAACAACAGTGAATGATCTGTGTATAGCACTCAACTACTTGCTTGATCAGATCCAATTAAGTTTGAAATTTGCATCACTCTGGCAGATCTTTTCACACACCCTGGTTCAACTTCACACACTTCTCAAAATCACTGACACTTCAAAACATCAACCTTACCGACATAAATAACCTTTCCAACTAGGTCGGCATCAAAACCCTAAGACTTACTACATAGATTATCATAGATCTTTACAACTTATTATAGGTCTTCATATGGATTATTACAATCAATTACAAATCAATATTAGTCATTGAATGATCATAAGTCGTCACAGCAAGTTGATCTGGTACAAAGTCAAACCCTTAGCACATTTCGCTAAACACTTTGCACATTCCCAAGAAATTTGCTCTCCAAGTGTGTCAAAACATCTTTCAAACACATCACACAGTTTGTGTCGCATTATCATCAACATGTGAACTTGATGTAGATCGCCGCCAAACCAAAAATCATTACTAGTCAAGAGAATTCTTTACCAGTCCTTAAACCCTTCTTAAACCCTAGCAAAACTTCATTAGAAATTCAAAACATGCCTTCCAGTAACCATCATAGGATGCGGTTCTCATTACATACTCAAATCCAACATAAAATCTTATGTTTCAAACCGCAAGTCACCAAACATCACCAATTACCCAGTTCCATCAAAACTTATCTGCTTTACCGGTTTAGGTCCTAATTCTCAGTCTCGTCGGTAAACCCTGTCAAACTGTCAAAGTTTATCTTTGGTAGACCAAATCATTTAGCCAACAAGTCAATCATTGAAAACCATCTATAAAAATCATCAAGCATCAGTTGACCCTGGTTGCCATCAATGACAACACAAATAACTGATCAAGTCATATTTCCTCTACCGGTACAGTCATCCATCATCATCTCATCTTCATCAGTTATGCCAAACATGCCAACAATCAGATCTATATGGTGGCTTACATCTCTAATTGGAAGCAGGGAGTTGGGTAATTCCTCTACTACAATGCCCTTGTACTTCTCTAGCAAGTTTTGGACTTCCTTAGGAATGGCTTTCTCCCTATTTGATGACAAAGTTGACTCATGCTTAGGATTTAAAACCAAAGCAAACCCTTGACCTCCTCCTTCCTTTAAGATCTCTAAAAACTCTTTCTCCCCTACCAACATAACACTAGGTCCTTCATGGCTAGGCTTACCCTCTTCTACCAATGCTAAAAGATTATAAGTTACCCCATCATGTTTGGTTTTCCTATCAAACTGCCAAGGCCTACCTAGAATTATGTGGCACACATCCATAGGAATGATGTCACATAAAACTTTGTCTTTGTAGGCTCCAATATTGAACTCTATCTATAATTGTTCACTTACCAACACATGTTGCCCCTTATTGAGTCATGAAACTTTGTATGGGTTAGGATGAGGAACTCTTTTCAAATTCAATTATTTATCACTTCTAAGGCTACAAGATTATCCATACAACCAGAATCTACTATTACCTTGCACACTTTACCTTGTACCTTCCAATTGATCCTAAAGAGTGCCCTTCTTTGAAAGGGTTCCTTGGTAACCGGGACCTTGAGAAATGTCCTCTTGAACATCAAAGTTTCTCCAACTTCTAATGTAACAATCACCATAGGTGAAGTCACACTCTCCTCATCTTCATGCACTAGTTTATTCCTCCTCTCTCCACAATGAGAGCTAGTTGCTTTCTTTTTAGGACATTTGAAGGTCGAATGTCCCACTTGGTTGCAATTGTAGCATCTGCATGTGCAGTTGTTGGATCCCCTTCTTGGACACCAAATCTTCCAATCCCATTTGGTCTCCTCCCTCTAAAACTTCCTCTATTACTTGAGTCTCCACTTTGTTCATTGTGACTATTCTCCCCTTGTTGTCTTTGGGACTGATTTTTCCTCCCAAAAGATCCTCTTCCCCTAAAGCTTTTGCCTCTTCCTCTACCTTTCTGATCACTCTTCCTCTTCAACTTTTCTTTAGCCCTCAATGCTACTCGGAAACACTCATCCACAGTCTTAAGGACTAGGAGGTTGATTTCATCTTGGATATTGAACCTTAATCCATTAAGGTATCTATCCACCTTCTCCCTTTCATTCTCCACATGTCCAGACCTCAAGTTCAATTTGTGAAATTCCTCCATGTAGGCAGCCACATCCATATCTTTTTGTTTCAGGTTTTGCATTCTTCTGAATACTTGAACCTCATAATCAACAAGTAGGAATTGATGTTTCAATAATTTTTTCACCATCATATCCCATGAATTGATCATGGATTTGTTTTTCTTCACCCTTTCTCCTTGGGTGTAGTTCCACCAAACCAAGGCAAAACCCTTCAACTTTATTTTAGCAAACTTCACTTTCTTGTCCTCAGGTACCTCCTTATACTCAAAGTAGTTGTTCAAGACATCAATCCACTCTATCAAATCCTCAGCATCCATCTTTCCTCCATACATAGGAAGCTCCATTTTCATATCAGTAGCATCCCAGTTTCTGATTTCAAAGCATTGATAAACCTTCTTTCTTCAGGAGGGATCTCCTCTTCATGAGGTCTTGTAGAAGGGGTCTCCACTTCACCTTCTCCTCCTTCTTCTTCTTTAGGGTCACTATCACTCTCTTCACCCCTATCTCTCCTTCTCTCCTTAGATTTCAATGCTTCAATTTCATCTTCTATGGCCTTCATCCTCCTAGCCATCACTGACCAAGCTTTAGGATGCATCTCTACCATGCTTCAACTTCTTCACAAACTTTTCCTTCACACTTATCAGACCTTTTGGCCATGATACCACTTTTATGCAGAGGGTTTTAGAGGTTTTTTAACTCACCCAAGACTCTGGTTACAAGGTTCAAGCATAAAATCACACATGAGGGTACTTAACCCAATGTTTTCAAACCAAGGCTATGTCCAACAACATGACAACTTGAGAAAACAAAGCAATAGACCATTTCAAGGGTAAAGGCAGGAATCTCAAGGTATTAACAAACCCAAATTCTCTCAAATCAACTAGTGCTACCATTGACACAAGCCCTTTAACTCATTCCACACCATTGGCTTCCTAGAGGGGACTAGGTCCTTGTAGCTCTATTCTGGGAGACTTTTGACCATAACTTGTAAAATACTGGCCTCCGGAAAAATCAAAAATCATTTCACAATACCCTTTTGGAAAAATCAAAACATGTGTCAAACTTAGTGCAGGTTATTTTGGAACAACATGGTCAAAAAGTTGATTGTTCAGGGTCTTTGAAGGGCTAATTAGGCATCCTTAACAAAGGAAGTGCAACACACACTCTTCACTGGCTTGAAGAATCACCATGGAAGGAAAGGACATGTCCAAAATAGATGGATTCAATAGGTTTCATGATCCCTTTTTTTGTTTTGGCGCCAAAACCCCAAATGGTTGATCTAACCATGCTCAATCGGCTTAACACATGGAGATGTTAAGCCCTCAACACCCCAAACCAAACTCCAAACTCCTCCTCTACAAAAACTCATACAAACCCATTTGGAGAACCACAAAATATACCATTCCACCAAGTCTTATTTTGATCCGTTGATGGAATGGTTAGATATGCATTTTTGTTCCTCAAAATTCCAAAAACAAGGGTTTCAAACTAGTTATCAGAAAAATGCTTGTATAATGATCAAAACTCAATAAAATAAAATAAAATTGGTCTCAAATGAAATTTGATTCAGATATATTTCCAATAAATCCACCCTTTCATTCTAAAATATTCTTACAAGAAATATATGAAGGAAAGAGGGGCGTTGTAGCAGGAAATTGCAAAGAAAAGATCTTCAAATTTCATTCAAATGATGAGATCTTCGTACAAAATGTACCAACCAACCCATCCTTAATGCTTAAGGGGCATATTTAAACACGATACCAATGTCTATAACCATATTTTGAAGTGGTTAGCCGTTAACTACTCCTTTGTTGTCCAAGTTGCTTGACAACTTTGAAAAGTTGTCAACAACTTTTACATCTTTTTACTCCAAATGTACAAATGACTCAAAGATACCCCAAAAACCTTGAAAAAATGTTAAATAATACATAAAATCATCAAATAAATCATTTCCACTCCCTTAACACACATTGGGAGGCATTGACCAACTTTGACCCACCTAGGACCTCTAAGACCGATATGACTCCTGTGGCCCTAAAGGCCTTACAAAGAGTTACAAACTGATTACAAATGCTTGTAAATGACTCGAAATAGCCAATGGGCCTTATTAAAACTTTAATCCACACTAAAACAAGAAAACCAAACAAAATCCTTCATTGAGGCAACATAGCCCCAGGTGCTCCTGCATCATAAAGTTGTCAACAACTTTTACATCTTTTTACTCCAAATATACAAATGACTCAAAGATCCCCAAAAAAACCTTGAAAACATGTTAAATAAGACATAAAATTATCAAACACGTCATTTCCACTCCCTTACCACACATTGGGAGGTGTTGACCAACTTTGACCTACCTAGGACCTCTAAGACCAATATGACTCATATGGCCCTAAAGGCCTTAAAAAGAGTTACAAACTAATTACAAATGCTTATAAATGACTCAAAATGGCCAATGGGCCTTATTACAACTTGACTCCACACTAAAACAAGAAAACCAAACAAAAGCCTTCATTGAGGCAACATAGGGACCCCAGGTGCTCCTGCACCAGCCACCCCTCATATTGGACTACCAAAATTAGAAACCAAGTGTTGTACCATACTGCCAAAAATAGTACTTACTAAAAACAACATATTTCTAAAAATTGTAAGCAATTCCAAACACCTTTCAAGCACAATCAGGGTAGCCATCGTAACTTACAAAAAATAGTAAGTTTAGAAATCTCCTCTTATGGAAATGTGATGTCACACCATTTTTAAGCTCTCTAAAAACCCAAAAAGACCTAGAGAACAAACTGTAAGAATCTTGCAAACAACCCCCTAAAAACCTCCCTGAAGATGGAAACCCTAATTCTCTCTCTAATTAGCCTACGAGCCTCCAGAATAGGCTAAAAGTCGTCCTAAAGGACTAGTGTTGAGAAGGGGACATTACACATGCTCAGTGCAAAAATTGTACCTTAACATGAAGATATAGTTGACAGTGAGGCCAAAGATGCATTTATAGTTGAGTGAGGGCAATCCTGGATCATTGATCCACATTGGAGAAACGCTACATATGACCAACTTGAGGAGGCAAGTGCATTTGTTCATATCTTTCACGGAATTGAACATCAAATTATATTACAACTATTCATACTTCATCTTTATGTGGTTGCTTATGATCGTGTTACACATTCCACCTTATTGAAGAAGAGCAACTACTTTAGAGTACCAATTAATGGTTTCATTTGAAGAAGTTTCTATTGTTGATTAGTCTAGGATAGATTACTTTCCCTCTCTAATAAGTGCACTTGCCCAAAGTTGAGTCATGTTTTGTTTTAGTCAGTTTTGTGCTTTTTTGTCTTCAGTATCTTTTGTTGTTTGACTTTGTAGCCCAATCGATGGATGAAGGCACTTAGAGTTATGGATTCTACTCCTTTCGATT